>NC_143014.1:63315947-64015947 GCF_055824585.1 Amblyomma mixtum
CTACAAAGGAAAGCTGGTAGAGCGACTGCCCCGGACAGGTGGTGGCTCCGGGTTCGAATCCCGGAACAGGACAAATTTTTCTTCAGTTTCGAATGTTCTGAAAAAGCTGTACTGTTTTCCTTTGTAGCAGTACGGCTGCGCTTGGGAGTTGCTAATGAGCAATTACTTCCTTATTACAAATCTATTTTACCTTGGGAGGTTGCCGTAAACATTGAACAAGCACCAACTCTGTTGTTTAGAACCCAAGATGGCTCTAGCATGCATGATTATAGCTCCCTAGTATATGCGTAGAAATTGGTGTGGTGTAGTGAGTCAATATAGGTGTCGTTGAAATACTGGCAGAAGAATAAAGTCGGGTGCAATTGCAGGAATTCTGGTAATGTCATTTAATTCTGGTCTCATCTGAACTCTAATCTTACCAAAATGCGATGTGCGCAGCTTCTTAAAGCAGCCCGTTTTGCGCTCCTAACTCGTGATGCGGTAACATCAAGTTTGGTAACACGGATCAATTTTAACGGCCGTTTGATGACGAAACAATTCTTTAAATCGATGCTTCAAGACCTTCAATCAATTTGATTAGCAAAATAACTTTAAATGCCCCTGAAAGTTCGCATTTGTCACGCACATCTTCGCCATGGCCCTACGTGTCAAGCATTTGTTGATAGTACAAGACCATCTTGTGTTGACCGTTGTGTCTGCGTCCCTTCTGCTAATTTTATTCTGTGTGGCCATGCACACCTACTGGCCCAGCTCCCGAGCATTTGTCTTTGATGGCATGCTTGACACGTAGCATGCAGCTCTTCGTTGATGACTGCAGCGCCCTCAGGATGTATGAATCTCCTGCTGCTTAGCTACTCCCACCCCGACGTGGTGCGCTCCACAGACAGGGATGCCATCTCCCCAGCTTCGAGCACGCGGCCCTTCCGACACAACGCGCGTTGACTGACTCGAGGGGAAACACTTCGCGTTTCATTGTTTCCCCTCACCTTGGGGCACTCACAGTTCGTTCGGAGGCGACGGCGGCTGCAGGTGTCGCGCCGTATGACACGTCTCATTTGTTTGAGAGACGATACCATTGTTCTGGAAACGCGGCGGCGGTTCGGAATGCCGGCAACTGTTCGGGACGAAGAGGCGCCTACGGTTCCCATAGAGCCTGCACTGTTTCTTGGCCGCAGCGACAGCGCCCGAGGCAGCGGAACGTGGAGCCTGCGTTTGGAAGCTGGAGCGTTCGAAGAGCTGAGTGAAAGCAATTTCTACGTTGCATCAGCATTTTGCATATTGCCGTTACAGGGCGTTGTGGTAGGGCACAGAATACTGTGTTGAAATCGAAGTGGTGGGGGGGGGGGGGGGGGGGGGCAATAATAAAAGTCGGTATTCTGCATGTTGTGCGCTGTTAAAGGTGAGTGAGCGGTGTAGCTCGCAACCGTGTTGTTCACGTTTCGGAGGTGGGCGCCGGTAGTTCTGCCGTAGGCGCACCTTCTGTAGTGCTTAACTCGTCATAGGCCCTGGCCACAGAGATTACGTCACTTGGGATGGTACAGATTAGCAGTGCTAGATAGTTCACAAATGCTAGAGCAACTGAACGTGTTTTTGTCTAAGGACCGCTCATAAACAAACAAAAAATAGCTGCGGCAAACAGATACGATTGTAAGTGCGTGGCAAGTTTTTGGACGTGGGGATCAAAAAAAAAAAAAAAAGGAGAAGACGGTAGTAACACTAGCTCTATCGTGTTTATGTACTTTTCTGAACTATGTAAAACCTAACCAGGCGATTTTCAGAAGAATCCAAAGGGGGGCCAAACAAAACGAAAACATTCTACCTGAAGCCAGTGTAAACGTTGGTTGCCTAGAAATATACGGCGCATGGACTGTACACATACTAACGTTACGTGTTCACAGCAGTCTTCATAGAATTCAGAGGGCCGAAGAAGGCGTGGATATTTTAGCAGCCAGATTAGAAAATTTTCAAATTAGAGGTGACATTCAAAAACACATCTGATTGTGCGCAGCACGAACAGGCACAAGATAAAGAGCTTGTTTACGCCAGTAAGCATGCCATGAGTTTCAGCGCAATGTTAGAAGCAGCAGTAAGAGAAACATCCAGCATCACCTGGGTTGCGGGAACAGCAGGCTTGATTCAAGCAGCCTGTCGCAGAGCCCGTCTGCATATTTTGGATACCGCATAGACCACACAGTGGCACGCAGGCTGTCTCCTTTTCGCTCAATGACCACGACTTTAATTGTACTATGACCGCAAACACAAAGTTGAGTTAGGAAAAAATAGAAAAAAAATGCAGTGATTCAATGAAAAAATGCAGCGATTGAATTAATCGGTACCATTTATTTATAATCGACTGATACTTAGTACTCATGATTCCTTCAAAATTCGGTGTTTATTGGCTTCTTTGTTATGATAGAGTTATTTCTGCTCTTTCCTGGCTTTTTCTGCTGTTTCTTAGCAATGCTGTGCCAGTGAATTCTCAGCATTAAGCCCATATT
This sequence comes from Amblyomma mixtum, assembly GCF_055824585.1. Lineage (NCBI taxonomy): Eukaryota > Metazoa > Arthropoda > Arachnida > Ixodida > Ixodidae > Amblyomma > Amblyomma mixtum. The sequence goes on from NC_143014.1 coordinate 63,318,446, forward strand.
ACCGTAATTATACAACACTGCAAAGGTAGACAGGTTGAATAACCAAAGTTCGAACTCGTCGGAATCGATCCCAGAATATGTTTTCATGTTGTCGTCTGAGGGCTGCCAGCGCGCCGATGTACTGAACATTTGCACTTATGAGAATAAGGCTACGCTCCATGTCGATGCGTTGGATAGAAGCAAGAATACTTTAAGAGTCAAATACGAGAGGTAGAGGTGGTAAGACTATTGGGTTTTCTGGCAACTGAAATGTTCGTCTATCTTGAGCAGTAGGTATAGGCACCTACGCATACTTTCCAAGTTTCTTCTCTATTGTCTATCCACTTGCTCATTCGTTCCGCGTAATAAAGAAAGGTCTTCGCTTATTCGTCCACTTTGTGCTTTCTGACTTGCTCTGGTCGGCTTGGGGCCTAACGCGTGTGATCCTGCGACTGAGGTCAATGCGCGACCGCTCGCCTCCCAAAGCACTGACCAGTTGTGAAATGGTACGAAATGCGGCATTTGTGAAAAAAAAAAAATATCCAGAGTTTCCGACATTGTAATACTTGTTGGGGGGGCTAGTTGGTGCATGTTTCCAGAAAAGGGTCCCGTCTACCTTTCTGTGTGTTGTCTGTTTCGGCGCTGTAATCCTTTTCTGGTTTCCGACATTGAAACTGACAGTTTTTTTTTTCGGTATTTGTTGGTAACTACAGAAAATTATCCCTCCTACTCAAACGACATTCGACTGGCACTTCACCTGCAAACTATATTGGAACCTGTTGCGCAATGATAGCTGTAAAATGCTTTTGGGCTTAGCGTAGCGTACATTGGTAATGATTTTACGATTGCTTACGCTTTCAGTCGAGAGTGTTTAAATTCTGGAACGAGCTTTCCTCATTGTATAGTCATCTCCCTTTCAGGAACCGAACTCGCAAGCGGCGTAGTGTCGGGAAGGGACAGAGAACTGGTATGGTTAGTGGCTTGCCGCCAACTGAGGAGCAGACGTGTGACAGGGGCACGAATGCCAGCTCGCGTCGGTGTTCGGAGGCAGGGTGGCAGGCAGCGTGCGAACGGCCAGAGACCGGGCGGCTGCCGTCCCAAAAGAACCAGCGGCACGAACGGACAGCCTCGGAGAGGAGCGGGTTTGCGGCCCTCAAATACTAGAGGCCGAGCGTCTGGGCGCCGCTGCCAAAGGCTGGCCGGGGCGAAGGAAGAAGGGCCTGCTGCGCCAAGGTTGAGCTCCACCGCCCCCACCGCTGTAGCCGAAACGAGCAACGCTGTGTATTTGCATAAGCGTTGCGAAAACCGTCTGACGGGGTCGTACTCCCGGGTCAGCAGACGCGACCCCGGCGCGCCCTTCGGCGGCGCACACTGCGCCGCTTTCTACGCGGGACTCCGGTGGCCGGACAGGGGATGCCGCCCAGCGAGGGGTTGAACGCCTCCTCGCGCCCCGATCGTCGACAGCGTTTCCTCGAGCGCGCCTTGCCGCTGCCGTGAATCGAGGCACGGGGCGGGCGGCGCGAACGGTGGCCGCGACTTTGCCAGTAGGCGCCGCGGCTTAACGGGGACACTGCAACCAGCGCCGCGGACCACTTAGCTGCGCTGTTTGCGCTGGAGGGTTAATTTGGGCCGCCCTTTCCGGACTACGAAACCTTTGCACGAAGTAAGGAGAACTACGGTGCGCGTCGCACGCGACTGACACATGTTTCGTGACCGTGGGAGGCTAAACGCATCAAGCGGCACCTGTCGCCTCGGCGCAGCGTTTGCGCAAGGTAGAGAAGCCAAGTCATCTGTCGCGATGAGCTCCCCCCGTGTGTACCCCCCCCCCCTCCCCCCCACACACCTTTTCTCTTAACCCTCACGTAATGACGGTAGCTTTATTATTATTCTAGAAAGGGGCGCCCCGAAGACTAGTAAAGGAACAAGTTCGCCGCGAAGTTTCCTGTGGTTAACTACCGGGGGGTCGCCAGTTTGTTGGGCATAATTTTTTTTAACCGGCACTGAAATATACTTCCGAAACTAAAGATATTTTTTTCAAAGGCGCGTGCATTACACCATCGCAGGCACAGTTGCAATAGATGCTGAAGTATAGCGCTTTATTTAGGCAAGGTTTCAGGTTTATCGCCAAGCCTGCTTTTAGCAGTGACCCTTTTTTCCCCATTTTTTTTTTGTTACTTTCATGGCATTTTCGTTCCACTTCAGCTGATTGGAAATAACGCTGAATCCCTCTCCTTCATCGACCCCTCCCCCACTCTCGCCCCTTGGTCGCACGGCTCTGCATACTGCCAGAGGTCCTTGACAACGTGCTTCGTGGTACAGCGGTTACAACTTAACGTGTCAAAACAGCGCCCGCGTTGCTCATCGGAATTTCCGAGAAAGCGCTCTTCCAAGAGTGAGGCATCGCAAACACCCTTCGGAAAACACGCAGCGCCCCCAGGGAGGATAAACCAACACCGCACTGAAACCTTATTTATGAGTCTTACTCCTTTTCGTATTTCAGTCGCCGACTCGGGTTTAGCACGGCACGTGTTTCATTTGCATGATAAAGACAGGCCAGAGCAGAGCGACCACAGCGATCGAGGCGGGTCGAAGGGTCGCCGCCGCACATGCGCCGCGCGAGAACAAGACCCTGGCGTGGTTCCGTCTTCTCCGCAGTGGGGAGAAGGTCAGACATGCAGCTCCCTTAGCGCAACTAAAATTTATTGATTACAACGGCATCGCCTGCTGGTTCACGCCGGTTACGCATGCTCTCGCTCTCTGCGGTTATGCAAGCTTTCTTCTTGTTCGCTCCGATTAAGCTTTGATGGCCTGCACATCCGGGCGGGTTGTGTTTGAAGAACCGTGAACGAACGCAGATGCCTACGATGTGCCTGCTGCTGAGTGTGCACGTTAAGGCAAGGATATAAGGCGCACTCAAAGTTGAATAACGCGAAGGAAGCTGATGCGTTAGCGATATACTGATAGCACACGCAGGGCTCTAGCGCGCGCGCACGCCATATATATATATATATATATATATATATATATATATATATATATATATATATATATATATATATATATATATATATATATATATATATATATATATATATATATATAGCACAATAAGATAAACGTACTTGGTTGCTAGTTTAAATAAGATGCGAAATTGAGAAACGCTTCTTTTAAGTAAAAATTTATTGGGAGTCGACGTTTCTTGAAATAGGACAGGCTCTGTCCGAAACGTCGACTCCCAATAAAATTTTTACCTAAAAGAAGCATTTCTCAGTTTCGCATCTTATATACGAGGTCTGTTAGAAAAGTATCCGACTTTATTTTTTTTTTCGAACACCTGATGGATATGAAACAAGCGCGCTTACAGCAGCCGACCTTGAACCCTCGTGCGCATGCACGAATTTTTTCCCGCCTGCCGATAGCGTCAGTCGCTAGGAAGCAGCGTTTGAGTGAGGCAGTGCGCAGTGCTCTCGTCGGTTTTTTGTTGCAAGGAAAATGGCGGCGCGAGAGGAGCAGCGCTACTACCTCAAATTTGGCCAGAAACTTGGCGATAGCCAAGTGGAAACCATTCGAAATGTTCAGACGGCTTTCGGTGATGATGCTATGAGCAGCACACAGATTAAGCAGCGGTGCAACTGGTTTAAAGACGGCCGCACATCCGTGGAGAGAGAGCCCCGCTCCGGTCGGCCATCAACATGCCGAAATGACCAGGTAATTGCCGAAGTGAACGCTGTGGTGATGCGGGACTGTTGTGTGACTATCCGAGAAATTGCGGAAGAGGTGGACATGAGCAATTTTTCTGCACATTCCATTATCACCGAAGATTTGGCCATGGAGAGAGTTGCGGCGAAGTTCGTGCCGAAGCTGCTGACGGTGGAGAAAAAGCAGCTTCGTGTTGAAGTCTCACAGGAGATGCTGGATTCCACAAACAGTTACCTTGACTTTACCGACGCCGTAATCACTAGTGACGAGTCTTGGGTGTACGGGTACGACCCGGAAACCAAATCCCAGTCGTCACAGAGGACGCATTCCACGTCACCAAGACCAAAGAAGGCCCGCCAAGTGCGCAGCAATGTCAAAGCGATGCTGACTGCTTTTTGACTCCCTCTGTGTGGCACAACACGAGTACGCACCCCACAGGGTCAAAGAATGACTAAAGACTACAGGAATGTCCTCCATCGCCTACGTGGTGCTGTGCGGCGCAAGAGACCGGAATTGAGGTCAACAAAAAATTGGCGCATCCCTCGCGGCACTGCTCCTGCACATTCCTCGCATTTGATTCAGACTTTTATGACGAAAAACCTGACTCCTGTAGTTCAACAGGCTCCTTACTCTCCTGATATGTCCCCCTACGACTTCTGGCTGTTTCCTAAAATCAATATGCCGTTGAAAGGAGCGCGATTTCAGAAAAGAATGGACATTATGGCTGCAACGACAGCAGAGCTAAATTCCATTCCGAAAAGGGCCTTTTCGGAATACTTCCAACAATGGCAGCACCGCTGGGAGATGTATATGGAGCCCCAAGGAGACTACTTTGAAGGTTATTAGGTTTTTAACGCTCCAGTTATGCCAGTTTTTTTTTCTTCGGGCAAATGTCGGATACTTTTCTAACAGGCCTCGTATATATATATATAAGATGCGAAACTGAGAAACGCTTTTTTTAAGTAAAAATTGTATTGGGAGTCGACGTATATATATATATATATATATATATATATATATATATATATATATATATATATATATATATATATATATATATATATATATATATATATATAATACACGATGTTCTTAAGTTCTGAAAAAAATAGGATTTCTGAACTATAAAGCACTTTTTCGATATGGAATTGCCAGCAGTGTAGCGCGTCAGATTACAGCTAAGACATGCTATCTACTAGGCTAGTGACCTAATACTAAACAGTTAACTTTTTAACTATTACTGTTAGCCTCTTTGTTCATTGAGAGGCGTGTAGCCCACGGAAAGTAATATCCATACCAGTTTTTAGTATTTAGGAAACACAGCTATCCTAGGCCCTGTAGCTCAAGTTTTGGCTATTTCGACGAGTTACGTGCACTGGAGGCGGGGGGGGGGGGGGGGGGGGGATTTTCTTGCAAGCTTTTTGAAAGCGCGGCCCAGAGAAACGCATATAAACAAAACTTGCCACTGTAAAGAGCTGGAGAGTACTTTGAAGAAGAGTGTAACAGAGTCATTTTGAAGCTTCATTTTTAAAACACCATGAGAATTGTGGGTTGTGATACCGGACAGAATATGACAGGCACAGCTATCCAAGCTAATGAATAAGCGAGAGGTAACCGGCATAAATAAGTATAATATGGAGAGAATCGAGCATGCTCTAAAGAACGGAGGTAGCCTGAAAGCGGTCAAGAGAAAACTAGGCATAGGCAAAAATCAGATGTACGCGCTAAGAGACCAAACGGGCAATGCGAATTGCAGTATAGATACGATAGTTAACGTAGTGGAAGAGTTCTACACAGATCTATAGCCACAGATCAGTAGGCAATGCAATCAGGACGTTAATGAGAGAGACAGTAACGCACAGAGTTGGACATCCCACCAGTAACGAAAAGGAAGTAAAGAAAGCCTTAGAAGCAAGGCAAAGGGGTAAATCAGCTAGTGAGGAACAGGTAACAGCAGATCTGTTGAAGGACGGTAGGGAGACTGTGCTAGACAAACTAGACATTCTGTGTACTTAATGCCTTAGGACGTCGACCATACCGGAATCTTAGGAGAACGCTAACATCATCTTAATCCTTTAGAAAGGGGACGTCAAGGACTTGAAAAATTACAGACCGATCAGCTAACTGTCCGTTGCCTACAAGGTATTTACTAAGGCAATCGCTAATAGAATCAAGACTACCTTAGACTACAATCAACCAAATGAGAAGGCAGGCTTTCCTAAAAGCCAACCGGACAATAAAGCGTACACTGTCAGTCAGGTGATAGAGAAATGCGCAGAATATAACCAACTGTTACATATAGCATTCATAGATCAAGAGAAAGCATTCAACTGAGTAGAATCTTCAGCAGTGATGCAGGCATTACGGAAATAGATGCAGAAGAGCCTTATGTAAAAATATTGGAACATATCTATAACGGCTGAACAGCCATCATAGCCTCCCATAAAGTCAGCAATAAAATTCCAATAAGGAATTTAGACACCACTCCACTCCAGAATTACAATAAGGAATTAGACACGACCTCACCAGTGCTATGCATCGCCTGTTAACAGAAGGTATTCAAAGGCCTGGATTGGGAACAGTTGGGGATAAGGGCTAATGGAGAGTACCTTAGTAATCTGTGATTCGCTGACGCCGTTGCCTTTCTAAGTCACTCTGGAGATGAAATGCAAAGCATGGTCAATGACTTAGACAGGCAAAGCAGAACGGTGGGTCTAAAAATTGATATGCAGAAAACTAAAATAATGTTACAGTGTCGAAAGGGAACAGCAGTTTACGGTTGCTAGCGAGGCGCCGAAGTGGCAAGGGAATACGTCTACTTAGGGCAGGTGGTAACAGCAGATACCGACCATAATAGTGAAATGGCTAGAAGAATAAGAATGGTGTGGAGCGCATTTGGCACGTGCTCTCTTTAATCATGAATGGCAGTTTGCCAATATCCTTCAAGAGTAAAGTATATATAATAGCTGTTGTAGCCTTCCGGTACACACCTATGGTGTAGAAACGTGGAGGCAAACTAAAAGGGTTCAACTTAAATTGACGAAAAAGGTTCAACTTAAACTGACGACAACGTAGCGAGCTATGGAAAGGAAAATGATAGGTGTCACGTTAAGAGAGAGGAAGAAGAGTAGAGTTGTTCAGGGAACAAATGCGACTTAATGACATCCTAAATGAAATTAAGAGGAAGAAATGGGCTTGGGCAAGACATGCAATGGGAAGGCAAGATAACCGATGATCGTTAAGGGTAACGGAGTGGATTTCTAGAGGAGGCAAGCGCAGCAGGGGGCGGCAGAAATTTAGGTGAGCCGACGAGATTACGAAGTTTTGGGGTTATATGGTGGCCGCGGCTGGTACAGGACAGGGTTATCTGGAGAGATGTGGCAGAGGTCTTTGTCCTGCAGTGGGCGTGGTCAGGCTGATGGTGATGATGGCACACGTTCAAACTACACAACCTAGAGAGCTCCACATGAAGAACAGTTGTCAAACGGCATGGTAAGCGAACGGAAGAGAAGCGCGCACTGGAGTAGACGGCGCCGAAGAGAATACCCCCGCCGCTTCTGGCGTCTGCAAGCGGTGTTGGCCTGTTGGGATACGCAGGAACAATGTAAGCGAAGGGATGGGACAATGAAAGCAGTAAACGTGGCGTCCTCGGGCGTTTAAGCCTACGGGCAGAAGGGAGCTCTTGCGGTTATTTTAGTGGTCGCATACACCACCTTAATCGGACCTAAAATTGAATACGCATGTGCAATCTGGGACCCGAGCCAGGATTGCATCATACGGAACATTGAATCCCTGCAAAGCCGCGCTGTTCGCTTCATTTTTCCGGACTATTCCCCGTAAACCAGTCTTACATCTTTAAAGGGAAACTGCATAGGTTTTAGAAATCATCGAGCATAAGAGGGTCGAATGTGGGAAACTTGCAGGTAAGGCATGCGAAGTCTTTTTGGGCTAGCACTTGAAATAGCGAAGTAATCGCCGATTAGATTCCGGATGCCCTTTAAGCTTCTCCGCAGCGCACAACGCCAAGCGTGGGGGTGGGGGGCGCATGATGACGTCATCGAAGGTATCGGTACATTTCCAACGCACAAACGCCTGCTTTGAACGAAAAAACCAACGCCACCGAAGGCAAACCCTGCCGAGAGTTGTTTGGCAGCGTCTAACGAATCAGGGCGGGGTGTGGATGACGACAGCGGTAATTTGGAATAATACTTTCCGTGACGTCACGCTGAATTTCTCTGCACTCCTCCGGTGTATTGAGGAGAAGCGCAAAATTCAATCGTTGAATACGTCACTGTTGAAATGCTAGTGCAAAAACACTTGGCATGCTTTATCTACAGCCTATGTAGATTTGAATCCGGGAATATCCCGAAATTTTCAAAAAAGTACTGCGGTTGCCCTTTAAAAAATCGTGTTAAATTAGATCCCCTATCGCTACGTCTAAAACACGCTCACCTATCTCTGTTTCACAAGCTTTATCACCCCGACGTTTTGCATGACGACTTCTTTCAGCCACATAGCCTCATTTTCTCTCGCCGTGATCATCCCTTAAAAGTCAATCGCCCAGCGTGTCAGTCATCTCTTTACGCGCAATCATTCATACCGAGAACCATAAGTGACTGGAATAACCTACCATCAGATATTGCTACCGAAGTTCACCCGGACAAATTTCACAAAATGCTGTATACTTACATCACGAAGTGACGTTCCTGTGCACCACTGAATTTTTATAGAGTAAATAATCCTTCTTTTTTTTTTTGCTCCCTCGAATACCACTACTTTCTTTCAGTTTTTTTTTTCTGCGCTCTAAATGCTTTTTTTTTTGTCTGCGTTGTTTTTGCATTCTTAATCTCAGTTGTTTGGATTTTTACGCTTTTCTATTTGCGCTGTAATGTTTTTTTTTTTTTACTGTACTTCAAAAAATGGAGTCTGTATTTTTTGATTCTCTCTTTTCTGCACCTTTGATTTTGAACAGAGTGCCATCAAAGTGCTTCGTGTTTCCCCCTTATGTAATAGCCTTCCCGGAGGGCCTTTAGGGTATTCGAATAAATAAATAAATAAATAAATAAATAAATAAATAAATAAATAAATAAATAAATAAATAAATAAATAAATAAATAAATAAATAAATAAATAAATAAATAAATAAATAAATAAATAAATAAATAAATAAATAAATAAATAAAATAAATAAGGAATCAATGTTTCGTATCGGCAGCTGTAGTTGGAAGTTTAAAATCATAACTACCTAGCCGTAACGCTGGCATATGGAGTCAATGACCAAAGCACGCACGAGTCTAGATTGCGTAGTGAGGGATGCTCTGGTCTGAAACGTTTTCGGATATTTATGTAATACCGAAGGAGATTAATCTCGTATAGCTTTCCCCTGTAAAACTGCCGTTCCGTAAGTTTTAACGGTCACACAGCCCCACCCATCACTATCCGGCCCTAAAAACAACGCATGGGCTTTCCGTCTTGGTCGTGCGTGCGCTGGTATGGTGCTCATAAAATTTTCGATCTGCTTCGAGTTGTGAGACATCTCTCACTGCGTTGCAAGGAGAGCACGCCAGTAAGCACGGACCTCCTACAGCATCGCGAATTTAACCAGCCCATTAGCTGGTCGTTCTTGTTTTCACATTCGAAAACGTGGTACGGCAACGACAGTCCTATCAACGAGAAGCTGGGCGGGCTAGATTAGCCCGCGTTTCTGGCTCGTCGTCTTCGCACATTAAATTTAATCAGTTGTCACTGAGCTCAGATTAAAAATTCCCGAATCCATACAAGTGAAGTACCTCGAAGCGAAGGAGACCAGCGTGTTAAATATACGCTGGGACCGACAAGGAATACATTAGAGAGGATGACCATACACTCCAAACACCAATACACCTACATGGGAGTTAAAAGGGAACAAGCTGGGCCCTAGCGCACTCTCTTTTATACAATAGAATGCGGTAGAGGACAGCTTACACTCTTTTTTACTCATTTCTGCTCAGAGCGACCCACGTTTGTGTTCCTCGACCTTTCTCGACGCACCTACCACTGGCACGCAGTAGAACGTCTACCAAAGGCATATTTACTAATCAGATATGCTCGTCGTGCTCATGATGACCACTAATAATAAAGGAAAAATTTATATCTGAGAGGAATTCATTGTTGGGGAGCACTGTTGCGTGTAGAACAATTTTAGCCACGGCCTTTGGGCCCACCGTGACCTAATCGTACGAGCAATACTCACTTGGCAAGAAAAATAAAAAGGCACCGCAGCTAGCCTCGCCCATTAAGCTTATCGCCGGTGAAGTGAGTAACAGCGCGTTTGTCGAAAACCTGAGACATGGCTAGCCTTGTTTTGCGCACGTAAGCGCTATTGGTGATTAGGTGCACGCCAGGTATCGTCTTTATCTGCCTGTCGGGATTCGCGTGTGCGGAACGTTAATCGACGAAGAAATGACCTTACACGCATACACTTTCGTAGATAAAGCCTTTGGCCCATGCGCTAAGCGCAAAAGTTACGTGTTCTGTTATTTTCTTTTTTTATTTTTTCGTTTCACTCGCAAATTACTCCGCTAAGTTCACACATGGCATCCATGGAGGCTTGCCTTGTTTGAGCACACATGCATAAATTCTGCAGTAATATGCGCTTTGGTGCTCTCTAATTCGTGCTCACTGCAGAAATATCTGAAGACAGCGGAAGGAGTCTAATGGAATGATGCGCAACATAAAGGAGACTGACGCGTGCTGCAGGGCTTGTTGTCGCTACAGCATTAATCGGAAGAAAAAAACAGAGAAAATTCGGTTTTTAACATGGTCGCCCGCTCAGTGAGTAAAGCGCGGCTACACGCACGCACGAACGATTAAAATACTATCAAGTCCTGGCTTAGCATACGTTGAAGATCCACTTGCGCATTGAGGTGATAAGTCAGTGGATACGTCTTCAGTTTATACGGAAGTGAGTGAACAAAAGCAAGAAAGGATAACCGCAAAACCTTCCAGCATCCTGATTGCTCTGCGGAGGAAACGTGCCCGCCCACAGGCCAATCGGCGCTCGTCCCAGAAGCGACGTTGCTCTTTTGCGCCTACTCCTTTTCTTTCCCGCTGACGACGAGCCCCACGCAGTTGCGGCAGCAGCAGCGTGCCTGCTGTGGCGGCTGGCTGGCGCCGGACGCCCCGCTCCCCATGGCGCGCTCGACGCGCTCTTTTCCAATCTATCCCCGAGATGGGAGCCGCCGCTAAAAAAGCCAAAGCCGCCGCCGCGCGATTGGGAGCGAGGTGAGCGCGTTCGCGAGCGCAAAGGGCAAAAACACGGCAGTCTGCGGCGGTCGCATCCCATTGGTATTCGAAAACAAATCCCTTGTTAGAGACGGATCAAAAAGACGCTTCTCACGGAGTCAGCATCTTGGCGCGAAGCCGCTGGTCGCAACCCTTTTTCCCGCTCCTCGGTTCCCCCTTTGACGCCTCGCGCGCGCCCGCTCGCTGCCGCCGCCGCGGTCGCGCGTAGCGCCCCTGATTAGAAAAAGAGCGCCAGCGCCGCGAGCGTGACGCCCAGCCGCGTCGGGTGCGCCCGCGGAGCCTAATCTGTTCGCGCTGAAAGAAAGCGACGCCGCGCCGGTGAGAAACGAATCGCTCCGGAGAGGAGACGGACGCGGCACAGCCCGGGACTGAATGCCTCGAGTACGTCGGCGAAACGCGTCGCTGTAATAATCATATAAGGAGACCGAACGGGGTTTCTTTCTTCCAACCAAAAAAGGCTCAGACACTGAATTGGTTTTGGACGCCTGCGACACGGACGCCGTCCTTGTGTGCGTGTGGAATCTTTTAAGCACCTGCAAGAGGCTCTTGGCGTGTCAAGGCGATGAAGTGAAACGTAGAGACTATTCTCAAATCTCCGCGGCTGTTAGGCATCCTTGTCCGGAAAGTGTCATATTTGATGCGAGCTTTGCTTAGTGTTTGTTTAATGCACCGGAGGAAATGCGGGAGCACTTAATGCTTTCCCTGAATTATGTGCCCAAGCTTAGACTATCTGGATAGCCATGAAAGATGGAACTTACAATTTTATACATCGAAAGAACACCTGCGCAGGGTATGCGGAACATCGGTTTTGGAAAATCAACCAAACAGCAACTGACAGAGAAAGGAATGAGCACACATAAGTGATAATGCTTACGTTTCTACCGCCTCTCGGGTTTAACTGCCATATGACATCGGGGCCTCACATTAATTCTTGTACGTTCATTCAAGGATTGAATATCTAGGGCAGGATCCCGGCGGAGAGCGATTCGTCTGATTAAAAAAAAAAATAAACAGGAAGGTAGCGACCTGAAGCTGTTAGGCTGCTAGCGCCTGGCCGCTTTACTGAAGATACTATAACGAAAACGGCTGCTGATTCGGTAGTTTGGAAGAAAATACACCACAAGCCGGTGTTGTCACAGGGTTATGCAAGCAGCTAGTTTGTACATCCCATGCATTCGTATGCTCAAAGCTCCCTCAGGCAGTCCTACGGTAGGGACAAATATTTATTGCACATTAAATTTGACAACGCTACCTTCGGTTCGTTTGGTGCAAGTAGACGTTGTATTGCAGACAATTTGTACTGTGCACGATTGATCTGTTCTGTGAGGCTTCATGCACCCTGATTTCAAAAATGAAGGCAAACAAATCTCGTGTGGTCATAACAAGGAGTCATAATATTTTGCTTATGGTGATTAATTTTGCTTTACACAGTCAGCTTCGTCAAGTGAACAAACAAACAAATACACATATCCAGCAAATCTGAACAAACGCGCATTTTAAACAGGAAATAGTTTAAGAGAGCAATTTTTTTTAATATATTGCAAGATTTCACTGTAATAATCCATATTCGCTGACCTCCTGTCGGCAAGCTTACATTTTTTTCTATATTAGCATTTTTGCTGTCATCAAAGAGGTTTGCCATTGGCTTTATATGGCAGTCTTATCTACTCGATGCGAGCGATGGAAAAGCTTTAAAAGAAAGATGTTGCTACGCATCTGAAGAATGGACCATTACCTTGAATCTTTCCATAACAGTACCTTACAACATTCCAATATTCAAATTTTTTTTTGTCCAAAAATGCTGTATATGACAACAGCTGACGGTGCTCGGATATTGAACCACAGGTTAATTTACCTCGTACAGACCGTATCGTTAGCAACATATGCTGATATGTAACGCAGCACACGCAACCAAAAAGAATTTAGAGGATAATAAAATGCCGTTCTCTTCAGCCGCACGCATGAAATAGTGTCCACGTCCAACGTTCTTTGACAAAAATTGTGAATATTGGACAACTATGAAGTACAGGTAAAGAAATATTTAAGGTAATGGTCCATTCTTCCGATGTATAGCAAAATCTTGCTTTTATAGCGTTTCCATCGCTCACATCTAGCAGTTAAGGCTGCCATAGAAAACGAACAGGGAATGCTTTTGACGATAGCAAAAACGTTAATAGTAAAAAAAAAAAAAAATTCAAGCCTGCTGACCAGAGATCTGCAGATATATTAATTCTGATAGTGCATTCTTACAATACATAAAAAAATTGCCCTCATAAACTCTTTTCAGGTTCAAAAATGCTGTCGTCCGGAAATTGTTGGGCATAGATTTCATGGTTGTCTTTTCATATTTAAGGCAGGCTTCCTCAAGTGGTTGAAAATTAACGATGACCTGAGAGCCGTTCCTTTTTAGGTCTGTCGCTGTATCCCGAACGCCTAAAGCGGTACGGTTTCACCTTCCTTTTCAGGTTGCAGGAGCTAACCAGCTTTAAATAGTCGCTGCGTCCACGGGTACGCGACAACGACCGCATTTTATGGCACAGAGGCACGGTGCTGAGACGAAGTGAGCGTAACTCGTCTGTCCGCCTTTTCACTCGCGTGCCGTCCGACTCACGGAGTGCCGCCGAGGCGCGCTCTCTGGCTCGCGTGTGCTCGCTCAACTGGTTGCGAAGCGCTTTATGCTCGGGCGAGGGACGGCCGCCCTAAACGGCGCGGCGTTTAGTCTCAAAAGCGTGGGGTGGGGGGCGCCGCAGGGATGGAGACCCCAGCTCAAGCGCGGCACCTGATACTATTGCCCGTGGCGTGCGTGGCCGCTTTTGGAGTTTTTGAGCCACCGCAGAAATGGCAAGAGTCGCGGCGGAGCGCCCTCTCTCCCAGCTCATCGGCCGGGCTTCGGCTAGACGGCGGGGAAGAAGGGAGAGGAGTGCGTCGGAGCAGAGAGAGCGGCCCGCTCCCGTCTTTCCGGCTATCGATCGGGCGAGGGGGAGCCAAAGAGATGACTCAGGAGAAAATCGGGACGCCGGCCCTTGTTCCCCCGCCAGGATCTGTTCGCCGGTGGGCTCTCTCGCCCTCGGACAAAGCTCTCCAACATAACGTGAGACAAGGCTGCGAGGGAGCAAAGCAGATAGAAAGAGGAAGCAAAAGAAAGGAAAACGGTAAAAAAATGCGCAGATAAAATCGACGAAGAAATGACCCAGCGAACGGTCGGGGAAGAGGGGCAGCCAGCCGTTGAGACCAAAACAAAACGTTCCCTGGGCTCAGACAAAACAGACGATGCGAGTAAAGAGCCGAGCGGGAAGACGTGCACGGGATGAATCTCGCTCCCGTACAATCTGGCTTTCGGCATCCCCAAGTTACATCTTGGTCGTGGACTTCTTCGCCCTAACCAGTCCTCAATACCCGACGGCGGTCCGTGTGTTGTGGCGGCGCCTTTTTTCAAATGTCGCGCGGTAAACCGCGTGATGTTGCCCCCTTTTAAACTTTAACGCACAATTCGCCGCAGTAGTTTTTGGAACTTTAGATGTCGTAAATTTCCCTGGAGCCAATGCGTGCAGTTATGAACCGAAAAGCGCAGTGTGTAGCCGTGATGCCAACACATCACCGCGACACTCCTTTTCTAACCACGATTGAAACTCGCGGGGAATCCGACTTTTTCGTAGATTGCGCTTTCGGACAACTTATGTTACCGGGTGCATTGCTTCGCAGAATTGTCTAGGACACGCATATAGGGAACACCGCCGATGGCGTTGGAGTCATTTTGAGGGTCCTAAAGATTTAAAGAATATCCTAATCAGCGTGCGTTTTGGCATGGATCGTGCAGGATTACTCCCCATGCTTCAAAGCCATATTGTTGTTGTTGTTGCTGTTTACGCTACAAGGTACACCGCAGCACGCAGCCTGAGAGCTCAATAGACAAGTGTGTCGAGCACACCGCTAGGAATGTGAAAGGGGTCACATATTTTCACTTCAGAAGAACATTTATTTTCTCCTCTGCAAAAAATTTTGAAAAGGCATAAAAAAAGTCGATCTATGTGTCTAAAGAAAAACCAATTAGAAACAACGAAAACAAAGCGCACACACAAAGTACGCTTCATAGCAATAATCGAAGAGCAATCGTTGATCGCATGCATTTACGTAAACAGTTCAAGTTCTTATTGCTTCGACCCAGGCACCGAGACTCGTATCCAAGGCTCCCCTTCGCTCACACCATCGGCATAAGAATTTTCTTCGGGCTCAGAAAGAAAAGGAAG
This sequence comes from Amblyomma mixtum, assembly GCF_055824585.1. Lineage (NCBI taxonomy): Eukaryota > Metazoa > Arthropoda > Arachnida > Ixodida > Ixodidae > Amblyomma > Amblyomma mixtum. The sequence goes on from NC_143014.1 coordinate 63,333,655, forward strand.
CGTGGGGTGACAATATCTAGAGAGTCGCAGAAAAATTAGGAGACACTTTGGCGACTAAACTGGTGCAAGGCGAAAGCCTGAGTACAGCATTCTGCCACGAATGTGGTTGTGAATGATGATTCAAGTGCTGCCAGCGAATGACGCGTCCATTGGCTGTCTGCTTGTGTCACTGATGTGTGGTTAAGATGTTAAGCTTCGCCTGTAAGAGTGGAACGCGACAGCGTCTTGCGACGCTGCCAGGGAGTCCACAGAACGCCATCGCCCATTCGGTTCTACGCCTTGCTGGAGCGTAAATTTATTTTTGAGGAAAGGAAATGTACCTCTCTCTCACATATCTGGGTGGACACCTGAACCTCGCCGTAAGGGAAGGGGGGAAGATGGGAGTGAACGAAGACGCCGTTAGCTAGACGCGCCTTTGTTCATTCCAAACCGTTCAGCTGGCATGGCGGAGTGGCTAGCGTGCTCGTGTCGCACTCCGGAGGCCCTGGTTCGATTCCCCAACTCTACCAATTTCGTATTCGGTTTTATTGATTTATGTGGTCTGACTAGAAAGGTTAATTAGGTTATTTGATATTTGTACTATTGTAATTCTATCCATCGCGTTCTGTCATTCACCTGTGAAATATTGGAACTGTCTAGGATGTTCGACACAATGTATATGAAGAAACTGGGTGGTGAAGTGGGTGGTGGTGGAGCGAACGAGGCTTCGGCCGGTTATCTGTTTTTCAGCAGCGTCTGTCTCCGCGGACGCGGTTGTTACTGCTACGCGCCTCTTTCTTCTGACCTCTTTATTCTCCTCTATCTTAGTAGGCTAATTGATTAATTAAGCAATTAACTAAACTCAGTCCCACTTAGGTGGAGCATCACTATATGATCCCTTTAATTGGTTTCATGGTTACTAGCCAAAGTACAATTGGCCCCATTTGAAATTCGGGCCCTGTGACGTCACGAGCATTTCGACCAACTGAAAAGCGTGACATTTCTGTCGACAACTCCTGCTTACAACGATGAGGCATTAAAGGCTTCCGCCTTAAAAAGACTTCGATTGTTTTATCACGACCATTTTTCTTTATTTTTGTTCATAGAATGTATTTTTGAACGCCCTGCATTACGTTTTCATTGCATGTAATTCTTTTACTTCCACAACGCCCACTTATTTTTAATCTTTCCCGTCGTCACATATTTGTTTTATTTTGTTCAAAACCTGTGCCCACCCTCTCTCTAACACCTCATATGCACTGAGGATAAATAAATAAACAAATAATCAAGCTGTAGAATTTTCCATCTGTGTTCAGATCTGGTGTTCGTGCCGCTGTAATTGTTCATACTCAGTCTGCTAGGATGCTGTTTTTTGTTCAGCTCTTCAAGGCGAAGGAACTCAAAAGCTTTATAGCTTGCTATGTTTCTCAGCGCTACGCTGAATAAACGCAGCAAGTTAACTGACATACATCCTTGCCAAAATGGCTCAGTAGTAGATGTGCCGTATCACCGTAGCGTGCACCCAAGTCTTGGATTTTATTACAGCGAATATTGCCCTCCTGGGCATTTGTTGAAAAAAAATATCATTAAAGTGCTTAGCGGGGCATACGGCGAAATCCCTATTTAGAGGGAGGTTTTTATTGCAGAGAAATGCCCGGCGCATCAAAAGTGCATGTTAAGGGCTGCCGTGAGTACGTAGTGACCTCGAAGGCCTTTAACTCTCCTCGTGTTATAAGACACATGCAAAAATTCAAGGGTGTCATACTGGAACTTTCTACGTTTCTCTCAATTATTACTTTTCTATTTTTGACAGTAGTTAGCACTACACAATGGGGAGAAAGTAAGAGATATGGGAAAGATACACGCTCTTGCGTCTTGTCCATTTCTCTTCCTTTGCAGCCCGAGTATTTTCAAGAAAGGATGAAGCACCAACTAGGCCAGCCATACCCAGACATTCTGGACGAGCGCATTCTTTTCAATGGGAAGTTGGTTATGAATGCATTTTTTTCCGTATCGTAAGATTGTACCATAAAAATCAATACATCCGCAAATTCCTCCTCGGGACGCTTGTCGCTTTCTGCTATTTGTTGTCAAAAATGCGCCCCATTGGTTTTCCATGGCAATCTGAACTACTCCGTGCGAGCGCAGGATAGATTTAAAAGCAAGATTTTGCTGCACATCCGAAGGTTAAACCATTGCCATAAGTATGTTTAGAACAGTATCTTACAATGTTCCACGAGGAAAGCTGGACTTTGTACAGTTTCTTAATAGCGCTGGCTGTGGCTGGTCATACACGAGGGGGTACCCAAAAGAAACCGGACTAAATTTTTTGGTCGGCAAAGCTTCTATGGTACCGCGTTTTGCCACTAGGGGCGCATAGAACGAACATTCCAGAGTCAGTAAGCCGAGTGCCGTCGTTGAAGGAAGTCAGACTAGTTTATGCAGAGTTTTAGAGTGACGACTGTTTTGTGTGAATGTCGTTTTTGCAATGGCTGAGTTTCGTGAACAGCGCGCGCCGGTGAAATTCTGATTTTTGCTCGGAAAAAGTTGAATGGAAACTCTTGAAATATTAAGAAAGACGTACAAGGACGATGCTATGGGGACAACTGAAGTGTTCCTGAATCGAATCCTGAATCAAAGCAACAATCATGCCAATGGAAAACTTCAAATTCTCCTCGCCTCAAGAAAGCTCGTCAGGTGAAACCAAACCTCAAAACAATGCTGATTTGTTTTTTCGACGTGAGAGGAGTCGTCCATTGAGAATTTGTTCCGCAGGGTCAGACAGTTAGCCAGGCTTTCGACTTGGATGTTTTGAAAAGATTGGGCAAGAGTGTGCGGTGGAAGCGGCCAGATTTGTGTCGGTCGGGTGACTGGTTTTTCCATCATGGCAATGCCCCTGCTCACACAGCCCTGTCTCTACAACAATTTTGGACCAAAAATGGCATGACCCCTATTCCTCAACCCTCATACTCTCTTGACCTTGCCCCGTGCTACTTTCTTTGTTTCCTAGAATGAAAATATAGGTGAATGGAAAGCGTTTCGCTGATGTTGCTGAGGTGAAGAAAAAAACGACGGAGGCACTGTCAAGCATCACAAAAGATGAATTTAAACAATGTTTTGAAAAATGGAATGAAATATTCGACAAGCGTATCATTGCAAGTGGGGAATACTTTGAAGGAGACTGAAGGTGTGTGCTTAAAATGTGAACAAATAAGTTCAAACAAAAATAAGTCCGGTTTCTTTTGGGTACCCCCTCGTATACCACGCGCAAACGATACGGCTGCTGCAGTGCATTCTCGGAAAGAGCATGTTTCGGGAAATGCAACTTGCCAGCTGCGACTGAGCCTTTCTTTGAGACATCTGCACCAATGAAAAACGTAAAACTGTTAATATTTCATTTCATTTATTCTACCCTCAAGGCCCGAGGGCATTGAAGATGGGAGTGGTTGTATACAGTGGTTGAGTACAGGGCGTTTCATTTCTAATTATACAATGGTAGCTAAGGCGGAACAAAAACGCTGATGGTCGATGATGGAGGCTGTACTTCCGGGAAGGTGCTTCCAGTCCTTTGCTGTTCGTGGAAGGAAAGACTCAGCTGCGCATTTTGTTTTAAAGAAAGGAATGCCGATTTTATGCGCATTATCAACTCGTGATGAAACATATGACAGAGGAAGTATAAGATCGCGGTGCAGTCTGGGGTTATGATACATTATTTTATGAATTAAGCAAAGGCGAGTGTGCTTTCGACGGCTAGCAAGAGATGGTAACTGTAATGTATTCTTCATAGAGGTTGCGCTAGCGGTACGGTTATAGTTCTGAAGGATGAAACGTGCCGAGTTATTCTGAATTATTTCGAGGGAACTGATCAGGTTTTCCATGAAGGGTAGGGATCGTTTTGGTATGGATCGTCAAGAGGCACGAACATCAGGTGCGGATAAACGGACGCAGGATGCGGTTACCAGTGTTTGTTGTTATTCTGGGAAGTGCAGCGGAAATGTGCAAAATAATAGTTTAGTTTTTCAACAGTACTTGAGCCATATACACCCTATGTCAAAACTTTAGAGCCAAGGGGGTTTGCTTCTGAGCCATACCGTGTGGCTTGTAGTGGATCCTTGGTGATCAAAATCTCCTGACGGTAGGCAGATTGTTGGGCCTGCCCCCTCCACTGGGTAGGACTCCTACGAATGGTACTGGAGCCCCTCTACACGGCTTAGAAGCAAACCCCCTGGGCTCTAAACTTCTGACAAAGGCTGTACGTTTTCCTGAGGTTTTACAGTGCAGTAGTAGTGGAACACCAGTCGCAACCGAAAATTCAATGACCTCACCGCTTCGGTATCACGTGGGTACCCTCTCAGCAATAACGGTAGACCATTACAATAATCCCTTATGCTGGCCACTGAGAATGTGCTATCTGTGGCCACGTGATTCAGGCCTGGCCAAGCAGTGGCCGCTTTAGGGACGGGTTAGGGGGCGCTAGAACTATTGCTACCATATATTTGCCTCATTAAAGAGACCAACGGTCACAAGAGATCAAACGAGTGAGAGAGAGAGGATGTCTCCTGATTGCTTTCATTCTTTCTTAGCTCTACATATGGGCAGTTCAGGAAATTGTAGCTTAAATAGGACAACCTTTACACAGTAAATTAGTACTGTGTCGCTTGGCACATAAGAGTTCGCCCGAATCAGATGCTGTTGTTTCTCGGCGATGCCACGTTATATTCTCAGGCTTGAGGGTCAGCATTTTTGCGGGCACACCAAGCACGACTTAGGTTCTCTGCGAGTATTCTCTCTCTGGTTCTCTGCTCCGCGCACTGCAAGCGCGCTCCAATGTCAACGCTCACTCAGCAAAACTTTAGTGACCGCTGCAAAGAACGTCTACTGGGTCCGAACAGGCCGCGTGTCGAGCAACTGTTCATTGCATCAGTCAGCAAACCCCCAAAAGATGGGGTTGCATTTGGCGTTCTAAAGTGGTCCTGCTACGTATGGTAATAGGCCTACCTTATTGAAATCACGAGAAACTGGTTGCAGAGATCAGACATTTACAACATCGTGCACTTGAAAGAGGTCATGACATGACTTGCTAGTAGCTGCCAGGACACAGTGGCTTAGGTCAGGGACGACATAGCTGACAATGCTGCTCAATAGGCCCGCGGGAAAGCGCAAAATGTCCGCACACCGGTGACAAGAGCCGACGCTGCGAGGCGGTTTCGCGTGTTTGCCCGCAGCGTAATACTAACTTCGCGGAATGCTTCAGGAAGCGCAGGGAGCCACCTGCACAACGTCGACTCGTTATTGAAGCTCAAGCCTCGACTTCGCCTGCCTCGCTAGGATGCAACTCTTTTGCGTCGCCTGTGGCTGAGAGTGACCTTCGCAAATGCTTATCCCCATCTAACTGCAATGGCTGGCTCTCCAGCGAGTGAGCACTGTATGTGCGAAGAGACAGTTCAACACCTACTCGGTCACTACCCCACTTTGACAGTCAACGAACATCTCTCGAGGTAGCATTTCGCCCCTTGGATTCAGGTCCCCTAACGGAGGCCATAATTCTAGGACAGTGGCCTCAATCTTCTGCGCAGGAAGTCACCAAGACACTTCTGAAATGTTTAAGAGACAGACTTGAACGCGGCGCTGTATACTCATTGCGGGCGCCCTGTGTTGTTATGGACTAAAGGACAACGTGGCCACGAGCCATACTGAGAGCTGAACACAACTTTTATTCCACTTCTCATTCTCTCTGGGCTCCCTTTATCCCTTCTCTTTCCCAATTGTAGGGTACGGCTAACCGGGCATTGTCTGGTTAACCTGCTGGGTCTTGCTTTCTTCTCTCTCTTTCTCTCAGTAACCACCGGAATTAAAAAAAAAAACGATTCAGACACGGCTCTTGGAAACGCTACCTCAAATCTAATATGCGCCTGCAGCGCGACATTACACAGCTACTGACGAGAATGCGAATGACGAAAGGGCCACTATCGGCGCCACCGCTAACACGCGCAGCTTTACGTCTCGAAGATGCGGTGATGAAGGGCGCTTGAGTGGAAAACTCTGGATTCATTTAGGGACCAGCTGCGGTCCTTAAATGTGTCTCCGAAACTTCCACGACCGCTTTTGCATTTCGTCCCCACCACCGACATCTGGCTGCCGCGTCCGGGAATAGCGCTTGCGACCGACCTCGAGCTCATTAGCAGGGCGGCTTAGTCACCGCACCAAGTGCGGTTGCTGACTCCCAACATGCGATGGCAATAACAACTGCTTATGCCGACTGTGTTGCGGCAGTGTTGTCACCAATAGACCATGAGCAGGACACGTACGGCACTGCGAAACAATGCGGGCCATTTACGCGCATCTCGTCTCTCGACAAGTATAAGTGGGGGCGAAAAGGGCCTGAGGTCGCCGATGCCTCCCGCTAGCCCTGTTTGAAAGTTCCTTAGTTTCAGGCATTAAGCGGCGTTTAGGCTGCAGAAGTGCGCTTGTAATTAAAAGACGTTTGAATGAGTAGGTGGCTGGAGAGAATTGAATTAATCCATTGAGTCCAGAACGTATTTTGGTTGCAAGAAATAACGCGCAAAAAAGAAATGTCACGATACTTCTTTTCAGCCCTAGCTCGTTGAAAGGAAGTGACTACGACCGGGCAGACGAAACGCTGTGGAAAAAAAAAATTAAGTAAAAAAAAAGTGTAGCGTACAACTTCGACTTGAAGGTATATGAAAACGTTAAATCCGAAAACACATGTGTACTGAGATTACGGCGCACGACAAAGCACACCAAGCAATCGAAATTATTCCGCTGCCCTCCAGTACAATGTGTGCCTCATGCACACGCGAGAGAGAGAGAGAGAGAAAGTGAGAGAGAGATAAGCTCTTTAATGAAAGGCAGATGATGTAACCGGCGTAAAAACAGTGCTGACATGCTACTCTGTGTGTCAGCAGAGTAGGATGTCGGCATGTGATAGCCGCGTCCTCAACTTTGGCCCATAACAATTCATTGATCATTTTAGGGTAGCGTGTATCGCGAACGGAGAACATTGGTTACTCTATGCTTGAAAGGTTTTTCAGTGATTTTACAACGCTCTGGGCGCTGATGGTAACCTGCTAAATCTGTATCTGCAAATGGTATTTCGTCGTTGTGTCTCTTCCTTTTGTTCTTGCGGGTGAAACTTCGCTTTGCTGTACGTCCACTGCAGTTATTTTCAACAAAACCGTGCGGAGAAATTAGAGCAGTTTTCATATTGTTCCGCCGCACATCCCAATAGCGTTAGCTCGTAATCACTTCCTTGCGGAGAATGGGAAACATTGTGAATACAATTTTCGCATTTTTGAGCCAGTTTCTACGCGTTAACGAGAACGCCCCTGCAAGCTCACCGCTAGTCAGCACCTTGCTTTTGTCTCACGGAGTGAAGGGTTTGCGCAAGAGATAACTTTTGTGTTTTCCTCTGGCTTCTGAGCCAAGCTGCGCTCCTCGGACGTCAGAAAAACGATTTCGCATTCAACCTCGCACGTGCTCGCGAGCCAAACTAGCAGGGAGACTAAAAAGTATAACGTCAAAAATAAGTTTCCAGACCACAAGGTAACCGCGCACGTTATCCCCTGTCGGGACGTGTTTATTCAAGGAAAATACGGCGCAACCGCTGCCGGCGCCGAAGCGTATCGAAGGGTTAACTGGCGTGACACCCGCGCGGCGCGGGCGGCCGGCGGCGACGATGCTTTTGCGCGGTCTCTACCCCGACGTCCTTTGGGGCCCGGGCAGCGTTGGGAAAGCCGATGTTTGCTGAGCTGCCAGCCCCCGGCGCCCCCTCCTCTGCGTTCGCGCGGCGCGCTACTGTTCAGCCAATCACACATGCCGCCGGCCGCCCAGAACCAGTCATGACGCCAGGACTCTTCTTCCCGGGAGAGGAGACAAAGTTTGCGCCGCTGCCACGCGGCCTGATATATGTTTCCTCTTGTTTCGTCGTGGCGGCCTTGCCCGTGCCGCGCGAGGACCCGGCGGGGGCCGATTTAAATGAGACGGACATTATTACCGCGCGGCGGGAAAGAGAAGCGAGACGCCCGCTAACGGAGCCCTGTCTGAATCAATACGCAGAAGCGTTTGGGACGGAAACGACGGCGCACCCGCGACCGCGCGCCTTCTGCGCCGCGCCAGCGTCCGGACGGTGGCACCCCGCTCCAGTTCCCAGTACCACTTATCGCCACACCTAACAGTCGCGGGGAGGAGGCAGCCAGACGAAGCAGCCCGGACCTATCGAGGGCCTCGCGCCCAGAGGGTGTCTCAAAAAGCAGGCGGACGTGCTTCGAAAGCCTCGCACGCATAGTTGTGACCATTCAGGTTAGAGCTACCCAAGCCCTTGCCGTCTGAAGAGGTTTTGGGAGTGTCATGAAAATTTTTTTTGAGCTACTGGAGCACAGAATGAACAAAATGCCAGACAAGGCGGCACGTGCTGCGTGAAAGTTAGCTATGCAGGTGTGAAAAAAAAAAAACAAAAAAAAAAAACGAGAGGTCCGGTTCACTCACCAGAATTGAACAAGACGAAGGAAAGAAGAAAGATGTACAATTAGGCCCCGCCGCGATGGCTCAGTGAATACGGCGCTCGGCTGCTGACCCGAAAGGCGCGGGTTCGATCCCGGCCGCGGCGGCCGAATTTCGATGAAGGAGAAATTCTAGAGGCCCGTGTACTGTGCGATGTCAGTGCACGTTAAAGAATCCCAGGTGATCGAAATTTCCGGAGCCCTTCACTGCGGCGTCACTCATAGCCTGAGTTGCCTTGGGACGTTAAACCCCAATAAACCAAAAACCAGATGTACAATTAGCTCAAAGAACTATATTTACACAGTGTTTCAGCACAACTCCAACAAGTTGTTATTTTCAGAATTCTCTTTCACACAGCAGAAAAGTCTGGAACATACCCAACATCTGACAACCCGCTTTCAGGCCTTTATTTTTCGAAAGGTTGCGTTAGCGGTGGAGAGAAATGCGTTGCCTAACCAATGAGTAACTGCAGGAGAAAGGTTTTGTTACTGATACCAGGAAGATTAACACTGGAAGGTGGCCTGAGACCGGGGGTCGGGGAGGAATCAGGTACTGTTGGAGCGGCCAGTGCACCGGCAGAGAACACTCGGTTATGTGCGCGAGCGCACTGAGCCTTGTGCGTTAGGCGCACTGTACCGACGCCGGATTTCATAGTCGCCTGCAACCCCGATGCCACCGACTATCCGTTGTGGTCACTCAGTAGTTTGAAACAAGGATTCACGATCCGTCAGCGCAGCCACAAAGTTGCGCAATGTTACAGCAACAAGGAAACTGCGTGAGTGTTGGTAACCAGCCCTTCGAGGCACCGTAGTCACCTGGTTTTGATGAGATCTCAAAGTGCACTCCAGGCAGGTGGATACCTTCTGGAAAGATGGGCGTCCGCGAATGGGTCGGACAAGAGTCGCGCGACCTTATGATCCTGTCTTGTAGATCTGCAGCTGTGACGAGTCTTCACACGCCCACCCAAATCACGGCCAACCAACTGGCCAGTACGCGAAGCTCGTAGGGGTCACACAAACTGCGCCGCGCTCCCGTGAGTGTTTGGGTCTGTGTTCCGGGAACTAACGCGCTTCCCTTTCGCGTCAGGAAAGAAAAAAAAAAGAAAAGAGGAAAAGGTCCGACAGGAGCAGACAACACATCGTCCAGCTCTTCGTGCGCCTCTAACTTGTTCGCATCCACTGCCTACCAGCCGAGGGCAGGTATAAATAGAAGGCGCGGCAGAGCGATGCCGACCCGCCAGCGGTCGCCTCAAATGCACCGCCGCCAGGAGCCGCGGCGGCCGCGACAAACGCCGAAAATGCCGCGGATGTCGACGGCCGCATCCGCGAGGAGACCCTGTAGCCGCCATCCACGGCGCTTCACTCCCCCCCCCCCCCCCCCCCCATTTAACCGTTACCCGAAGCACTGGCCGTTGACGCAAACCGAATTCACGCGGACGTCACTGGGAACGGATCCGAAGGGGAAACATGTCTTACATGGTGCTGATCCGCATACACACAGGTGCATCGTGACAAGCCAAGCCACTCAGCGTCCTCCTCGTGGTTTGAGTCTTGGAGCCCTGGGCAGATAGGATAAAGTAATAGAAAAAAGCTTAAAAAAAAAACAGAAAGCATATGCTAACAAAATATCTAATATCTAAAGAGGCCGCTGACGAGAAATTGCCAGAATTGCTAGAAATTCTTCATTTGCTTTCTATTTTAGTAAAACATTTATTGTTTTATGCTGGCAAAATAAAGGGTTGAATTGCTTCGGCTTTACGCTTCCGTTCCCCCAATAAAACTGTTTGCCTGAATTATCACATGATTAATTTGGCCTCGCGCTGCTAACTGCTGGCATCCTGGTTAGCTCAGCTGTTAGGCCCGCTGTCCTAGTCCGACCGTGATCCCCGGGTTCATCCCCCAGAGCACAACAAATTTTTCCCTCGTGATGTACGAAAGCTAAACTAGTAATTCGTTTTTTTTTAGCCATTGGACTACGGCCAGAAAGAAGCTAATGATATTCTTCGTTCGTCTCAGTTATGCATCTGTCAAACTAGTTGATTCGGCTACTGGCCACCCCTAAGTGCAATTGTTAGCCAATAACTTTTCAACTTATAATTGGGTTACTCTCTGTGCTCCAGGTGCTTTTCCGCCAACGTTTAGCGTTTGCGCCAGTGAGTGCGCAGTGTACGGCGCAGCAGAATACTCGGCTTAAAACATGGCCTCAAACGAACCGAGCTGTGGGCATGATTAAAGACTCGTGATTCGCTGCAGCCCCGCGCTGCCCTTGTGAACAAGAACCCTGCTCTGTACAAAACGAACCGCCCGTGGTAAACCATGCATCCAAACTTTTATACGTGTACAGAACCTGACGGCTGGCAAGCGGCCTTGGCTACGCGATGTAAGGTCTAGTTGCCCCCCCGCTCCATGCTCGTCACCTTCGGTTGCCACTCCAGGCCACAGAGTCTACGCTACACAAACCAATGAAAGTAATGTAATGTTACCATGAAAAGGTAATGTTTGCACAAATGCAATATTGGAATATCGGGTAGATGTGTCGGATTTGGCACATGCAATTTCACCATGCATTTGCAACTTCGAGATCACCTCTTTACAGTGATCAAAAAAATAATTTATTGAATAAATGACGGTGGTTAACTAGGAGATATTTTAGTCGATGTACAGATTTGATTTAGTACTTTAGGTAAGATATTAAGCTTCACCGCTTTACGTGATTACACAAACTCGCGCTGCACTCATTTATTGGCAGAAGTTCTACATGACGGCTTTATAAGCGGAAAATTTCAAATTTCAAAATTTCAAGTGTGCTAGAAGGTATGATGTGAAAGCGAAATGGTGTACGCTCTTTACTGTGCAGGTCCATTGGTTTTCCAGAATTCTTTACTAATGTGCATAAATTTCCGAACAAGACGCTATTTCACGTTTATTTCACATCATGCAGCGGGTGACGACGTCGAGTCACATTTCTTTATTTTTTGCACCTAACTGAAACAGTCGTGTTCTTTCACACGAAATTATTTGCACAACCGAAAGCAAGAAACTGGAAGCCTACTAGGAAGGGAGACTTTACCCTTTGAGTGACGGCCAATACTAGGAGCCGAAGGCTGCTCATATTTACGGAAGAAAATAGCCTCCACGGCATTCTATAGTATATATTGACAGCCACATCTTAGGCCACAAGGCTAGATCTAGAAATAAGAATAATAAAACAATAAAGCTTCGAGAATGCACTGTGGTCAAACAGACGCACAGTTGTATAAAAACACTTCTCGAACGAATGGATGCCTTCTCTCCTTCAATAATTGAGCAACCAATGCAACTGGTTATGAGTACCCTGTCGTTCATTTTTCTCGGCTAACCGTGAACTCACTGACCACCTACTATGAGACGCTCAGGCCTCGGGCCTCCTGCCTACAGCTTTTGCGCAGGAGCTTCGTGACGCGAGCCGCTGTTGTGAATTTGGGACCAGATTCGCACATGAGCTCGCACGTAGTATGAATTCAGCACAGCCGACGAGACAACAACCAAAGCATCGGCAACTGACGAGCTGGCGGCACGCAGGAGATGCACCCTAATTGATTGCTGGCTCGGGAATAATTTGGAGAGGAAAAAAAAGAAAAGAAACAGCTGGTATTCTTCAACAAGCGAAACAGTCGTCTTTGTTGCCTTCTTTTATATACTTTAGCGACGTAGCCTGCGCACCCGCCAACTTAGTTTTCATCCGACGTTTTAGAATCCGCGTATCAAAGCTTACTTGTGAATTTTTTTTCATTGTTCTGCGTTTTCCTCTTTCCTACGGATAAAGCAAGCTGGCAGCTCGGTTGATATTGATAGACTACACGAAACTCTCTTTTTAGAGCCGCCGCGGTGGCTCAGCGGTTATGGTGCTCGGCTGCTGACCCAAAAGACGCGGGTTCGATCCCGGCCGCGGCGGCTAGAATTTCTTTGGAGGAGAAATTCTAGAGGCCCGTGTACTGTGCGATGTCAGTGCACGTTAAAGAACCCCAGGTGGTCGAAATTTCCGGAGCCCTCCACTACGGCGTCTCTCATAGCCTTAGTCGCTTTGGGACGTTAAACCCTATAAACCATAAACCATAAACCTCTTTTTAGTCCTTTTGGCTCCCCTGAATGCAATCAACAACCGTGCGTAGCGTTCTCATTGTACCGCAGTGCAGTGCCTGTTAGGCAGAGCTCATGTTACGCGCCTTAGTTTCTCTTTGGCCAAAGCTTTACGTGGCTGTATGGGTAACGAAAAATAAAATGCGCTGTTTAGCAACTGACACGAACATTATGTTTGAAACTGCGAAGACGTTCAAGTACCTTCTGTAATCGCGCAGCAGTCAAGAGAGACTCCTTCACCCCTTCGCTCTAGGAAGTTTTCGGCTTACTGTAATACCCAATTTCCTGGTAGTCGATAAAGAAAGCGATTATGCGTCAGGACCGGCGTTCTCTGCGACTTTCGGTAGCTTTCTGGACTCTCACTTGTAAGTCAGCGCTGTGTCTCAGTTGTAAGTCAGCCTCATTATGCCGTATCAACTCTTCTTCCCTAGTCCCTGTGCAAGTGCGCTGTTACCGACTTGCCCATCAGTGTGCGTTGTTTCTAGACCCTGCTCGGTTCCTACCGTACACACGCAAGCGTGAACTGCTTTTGAAAAGACAGGCCTTGTTGTTTAGACTGCGCTCACAGAGTTTTAACCATCTCCAAAGTACGGCACAATAACTCCAACTGGAAGGATTCAGAACGATGTTTAAACGTAAGTTCTGGTCCTGATCGGCTCCAACCCGTGCTCTGGTTACGCCGAAGTACCAACTGCGGCAATGGCCAAGACCCGACAGAGATCACTCAAAAACTAATCTTAAGTGCGAGAAGCTTCGTGAACCGGAATTCTCGCTCTTTCGTACGCCTGCACTTTCACTCTCTCGAGGCTGACTCAGCCCATTCTGTTGCCTCACTAGAATATGAACCCCGTGTCAAAACTGTATCGCTCTCATGTCAAGCTTGTAACGAGCTAACATTTTCTCTACTAACGTTACACTTTTACAGCCCTTTATTTTCGTAGCATCTGCAAATTTCATGCAGTACTTGTGGTAGCATATGTACCGGTTACATTCTGCGATTCTGCAAGTGTAGGTTGGTATTGGGAGATATCAACGCAGCTTTTTCTTTTTTTTTTTTTAATAAGAGCGGTTCGTCATCGGCAGCCTCTTTTTTTTTTCGGCTGTCATGGCTGATCAGCTCCCCTGAATTGCACAATCACATACGCTCTTGTGCTAGAGAAGCTTTTTGAATACAGACCTATACTGTTTCTCAAAATTATCTAGCACTAAAGTGGAATCTAAAGATGGCGCCAGGAAAACAAGGCCCGAATTCTCAAACCTTCGTGCGCTGAAATCCAGTGCCTGACTGGTTTGCATTTCGCCTATTGTATGCTATGCTATCCCGGTCGATTAATTTAGCGACTTTTGCTTGTGGGGGTCAGAAATCGTTCTCACGTGCAGATCGCTATGAGGATTTGACCCCTGATTTGGTCTCGGAATCTGTAGGTTCCTATTAAATGTCTGTGGATTCTATGACAGTGTTCCAGAGCCGTATTGTGTAGCCATTTTTTTTCATTATTCATTCTTTTTCTCCTTGACCTCCAGTAGCGGCTGCCAGTGAACCACGACGGATAGCTGGAATACCATGTCATTCATTGGCTCCGGTATCAAAGGCTGCTGTAATCAATGACTATGGCGTACAAAAATTAACCGGAAAAATATCACAAAGTAGTAGTTCACCACAACTAACCCCAGGTGAACAAAATAATCCGGAGCCCTCCACTATGGCGTCCCTCATAGCCTGTGTGTCACTTCGGGATGTTAAGCCACCGCGGTGACTCAGTGGTTGTGGTGCTCGCCTGCTGACTCGAAAGATGCAGGTTCGTTCCCGGCCGCGGCGGTCGCATTTCGATGGAGGCGAGGTGCTAGAGGCCCGCATACTGTGCGTTTTCAGAACACGTTAAAAAATTCTAGGTGGTCGAAATTATCCCGAGCCCTCCACTGCGGTGTCCCTCATAGACTGAGTAGCTTTAGGACGTTAACCCCCTATGAACCAAACCAAAACCAAACCTAACTTCTGGACGTTAAACACCACAATTTGCAATTTACATGATTCTTAGTCAAATGTGTGCACAATGAAGCGGTTTGACGACACTGAAGGCTTCAGAATAATCACTGTACCTTCGTAAATTCTTTAAAAATTGTACAATGAACGCAAGAGAGGTACAAGAAAATCGTGAGAGTACTTGTTTCATTCAAATAGCAACTATCTGATGCTTGTGTTGGGCCTTTCATGGTAAGGTAATGTGACTTAATGGTGTAGTAGGCAGTCGCTCTTGAGCTGGGCTCAACGTAGGCCGAGAACAGGGTGAGACGATTGAACGTGGAAATATGACGCAACAATAACAGTTCACTTATGTGATCCGTACCTATACACTGCCCATCAATGGCGCCTGCAGTGTCAGCGACAGTATTGCTAAGTTGGAAGGTTTTGCTTCAATAAGACATGGGGAGTAGCCCCGAAATGATTTCAAGTGTTGATTAGTATAGTAACAAAAATAAGCTTCAATAAACTGCCGCCGCTGCGATGGTCACTAGCTAACTATAATGCCACTGTAAAACAGTTTTTTTTTCGCCACATAAATGAAGGAATGTTTCAGGTTTCAAGAAAACAGATAATGCGGCCTTAAAACACTGATGTAACTGCCTGATGAAAATTTCCAAGTAAGTAACCACCAAGAGAGGACAGAGGATTAAACTGTAGCATCACTAAGATGCAGCAAGATGCTTGTTCGTGGCCATTTACACGACATTTTCATCACACTTGCGTTGTCGTAAAATTTATCCTGCGAGGACGTTTTTGCAGGCTAGTTAGCGCATTACTGAAATTGGTCTTAAGCGCAGAAAAACAGCACAGGAAGGAGCGAAGTTGACGGGACAGAGCGCTATATCCCGTCAACTCCGTTCCTTCCTGTGCTGTTCTTGTGCGCTTAAGACAATTTATCCCAATCGGGTAAAGTACTTTTTAGAAGACCGCTAAACACTGAAGAACGCAGGTTGTGGGTGAGTGCTTGGAAATTCTACAAGCTTATGTGAACTGATAATTCTTGTAAATGTGCATATGATGGGACTATAACCCTGACATGCAAGGTTTACCCCTTAACTAATCAACTATGTGGGGTTATTCTGGTTCACACCTAATGGCAACGTCCAAGCACTAGAAAGAGTAGGCATGTACGTGATGGTAAATTATTTTTGAACATAAGGTAAGGGCAGAGTAGCCTTGCAAGTAGTGCGTCACAGATGTTATACTGGAAAAGTTGTAAAAAGAAACCTTGGAACGCGACCGAGAAAAACAATGGGAACAGCCGCCTCATTCCGAAAACGTGACAGTGTGTTTTTGTGAAACAACTGCAGAAAGTCGCTGACCTTGTCTGCGCTACAGAAGACTTCCAATCCGATCACAAGACTTCAAATGGTTGTCGAATAATCTGCACAAAGTTCGAATAGGGCATAGCATTGTTTTTTTTTTCGAGGACTACTTCTAAACAGGGCCCACAACACCACACAGCATGCCCCCGCGATTGGCCGGTGAAGGGAGGGGGGCTCAGTGCCGGGACGCTGATCATTAATGGTGCATAATAATTGTACATATTGCCTTCAAGGTAGGGCGACGTGACAGGGTTCAGGCAGAAGTAGCAAACCGTGCATTCATGCCCGATATCGAAAGCTATGGCTCGAACTCTTGTCCCTCTCACCAACCGGAATTTGGCGCTAACTTGTTCTCTGTCGTCATGATTATGCATGTGACACGACGGTCATTGAGCTAAATTACTGACTCCCTGCTGCGTGACCCCTAATAAAATCAATATTGCGTCTTTCGAGAGCTACGCTATAATTCCATGGCTTCCAGTGCCTCTGCTGGCGTTTTGTTCTCTCGCATGGGTAGTCGTTTTGTACGAATAATCCCACAAGCAGCGAATAATCACACAAGTATTCGATTCGTATTCGAATCGCTTTTTAATTTTCCCAGACAGCAGATTCATCAAAGAAAATATTAAGCTGAGAAAATGAATCGTAACCAAAATACGACTTTTGGTCTCTAGTTCGAAACTAAGATTCGAAACTAAGCGTAGAAGTCGCTCCGGCAACTTTATCCGCAACGTGCGAGCACTCACGAACATTAATGTTTCATTGCTGTGCAAGTATTTGTTCTGGCACTCAGAAACATTCTTAGAAGAACAGGCGACAATTTGACCTCTTCGTATCTGGAGAAGCAATACCCTGGCTCCAACAGTTGAGTCGCTATCGAACACACTTGGAACGTACTTCTTTTATATCAGCAAGAACGCAAAAAAAAAATTGCATAACATGACCTTGCTGCGTCCCAGTAGATTCTACAAGAGTGGGTTACGGGTTGAAAAAAATGCACAGAAAAAGCTTAGTAAAGATCTTAGTAACAAAAAACAGTCGCTCTTGATGTGGGAGCGAATTCTTGCGAAACTGTTTTTCGGGGCCTAAATCACAAATAACGCCAGTGTTCACCGTTCACCACGTAAGAAATTTCAGCATCAGACGGGGCGTTTTTTCGAAGTCAGAGTATTTCCATGCCAGAAGAATTTTGCCTGCTGTTAAGCCTTTATCTCAGACATAAAACGAACAGTGAAATTTGCACTATATACCAAGCTGCAATGCTTCGCAAACAAGGCACCGGCAAATAAGAGCCCACAACCATGCAAAACACCTTTGCAGTCTTCAAGTTTAACGTATCATGCCTACACAGATAATTGCCATGACTAAAGCAATCTACCATGGATGTGCAACACTTACTCGACTCCCCAGCGCCATATGCGCGGCTCGAGAAGGAGCACGTAATCAGCCGAGTGGAAAAGACCTGCCGTTGGAAGCGCTTCAGGGACACGGCGACAGAAGAGCCCGACGCTCGGCGACGAGCCCAAGTACGCCGGTCGCGGTGGCGTCATATTTGCATACGTCCTTTTGATATCGCGTCCTGTTCTGATAACGCTGGCTTTTTGCAAGAACTCCGCTATATCGAGTTATATATGCAAATACGATACGCCTCTGCAACACAAGACGGCAACAATTTTGCCAGGGTGTGATAAGATAGAAGCGGGACGTTATAGTGCCCCACTTGATTCGTGGCAGAGTCCAGAAGCGAGCACCAGAACAGAGAGGAACAGGGAGCAGCTCGCGCAACGCAAGCACCGGGAAACCGAGGTAAGTTGCGATTCGCAAAAAGAAAGCGGCGAAACACACTGCTTCCACCCTATTCATCATGCCTTGGCAGAGGACGAGCGGAGAGAGGGGGAGGGGGCTGCCTAAAGACGACGCCGCCGGGCGCTTTATTTGCCCGAAGACCGCGGCATGCAGGCAGAGCCGTGCTTCGGGAGGAAGGGCACCTGTGCGCCGAGCGGGCGCAAACAGCGCCGCACGTGCGAGCGACTCACCGGGGCTGCGGGACCGTGGCGAGAACTTAAGACTCGGGACGGGGCGAGAGGGGGCCGTGGCCTAGCGGCTGGCGCGCGCTGACGTCACGCGCGCCGCGCTCGTCGATTGGCGCAAAGTGCAGCGGCGCTGGCGCTCATAAATATGTGGGGCAAGCCGGCGGGGGCCGAGCTCTTTGGAGCGCAAGTCGTGTGTGGAGCGCGCCGCGAGCGGAGTCTTGTGAGCCCGAGCCGAGCGCGCGGCGCAAGTGTGGCCCTGTACGCGGGTGAAGCGGGCGAGGCCGCGGTGGCAGCGTGGCTCGGCGGCGCGCCCCCGGACCCTGCCTGCCTGTATTTCCAGGGTGGTGCGGCGGCGGCCACGCCGTCGCCGTCGGGCTCGTCGTTGAGCTCGTCGCTCGATGAAGACGCCATGGCTGCCGACGAGTACAGCTTCGACCTGGAGAACCTCGAGGAGGTCGTCAAGCAGGAGATGGGCGCCAAGTACGCGGCGCTCCAGCCCGAGCTGCAGCAGCTTGAGCACCTGCGCCGGCCGCTGGTCGGCAGCACGCCGGGCACTCCGCCGGACACGCCGCCCGGCTCGACCGCCTGCCCGGCGTCGCCCGAGTTCGGCGCCTGCATGCCGGACGACAGCATGATGTGGCTGTCTCAACCGCCGCCGCCGCCGGCGCCGCACCAGGCGCACGTGCGCTTCGGACACCAGGAGCCGCTGGACCTGCGGCCGCAGGGGGATCTCGAGTGGCTGCAACTTCGCCGCGACCTGGAGGGCCCGCGGCCCCCGATGCCCCCGCCGATGCCCATGCGGGACATCTTGGACGACGAACAGCTGATCTCGCTGTCTGTGCGCGAACTCAACAAGCGACTCCACGGGTTCCCCCGCGAAGAAGTGGTTCGCCTCAAGCAGAAGCGTCGGACGCTCAAGAACCGCGGCTACGCGCAGAACTGCCGGACCAAGCGCCTGGCGCAGAGGCACGAGCTGGAAAGCAGGAACCGCATCCTTCAGGCCGAGGCCAACCGTTTGCGTCAGGAGCTGGAACGCGCCTGCCAGGAGCGTGACTTCTACAAGCAGCAGCTGGGCGCCGCCGCGCGCGCCCGCGCCCAGCAGCCGCAGCCGCCGCCACAGCAGCTGCCGCCCCACGGACTCGGGCCCGGCTCGCCGGGCTTCCTCATGTGACTCGCCCGTCGCACAACCTGAGACTGTACGAAAGGCGCAATGCCGCGCCGACGACCACTGAGTGCCGTCGCCTGGCCTGATGCCCCAGCCGACGCGCACCCCCAACTGGACTGTACGAAAGGCGGCCCCGCCCGCTGACGACTCCCCCGCTTGCGCTTGCTTTGCTTGTCCCATGTCTTGCCCGCCGCCGCCGCTCAAGGCTCGCGTTCTAGAGGCGCCACGGGCCTCCAGGTGGACGCCGGCGAGTTTGCTATCAACAGGTACGAAAGGCCCCGCATGGCCGCATTTGCCCCTTGACCACCGAGCCGAACGCGTGCCAACTCGCGGGCAGGAGACGCCGCACCGGCGCTGGGTCGAGGCCGGAGTCGCTGCGGTGTCTCGTCCCCGCTGTCATGTCGTTGCTCCGCGGATTCGCTCCGTGCGTCCCCGCTGTCACTCGGGCCTTCTGCCGCTTGTGTTCCCAAGCATGCGCTCTCTCGCGGCCCTCCATTTATTTTCCCTTCTCGCTGGCGGCGGTTAGAGTAAATGCTAGTCGTGGTCAAAAATTTGTGATCGTGTCGCTGTCGTCGTGAGTGATTTTGTTACCAGTCTGGGTCGCCCGTGTTTCTTGAGGTACGCCAGTCATGTGAGTGCGATGCAGGCATTTGCTGATGCTGAAATAGCAGAGCTAGTGCAGTTCTATCGAGTATCATGCGCACTTCCTGCCTTTGCCTGCAGTGTCCAATACGAGAGGAAAGAAGGAGAAACATTCGTGTTTTCTAGTCTGTTGTTTGCGTACTTCATTGATATTCGAAGGAAAGGTTGTACTCTGAGTGCTCACCTAAAAGCCATGACAGTATATCTCGTCTCCAGTGCATGTGTACGATCCAGGGCCCCAGATTTCGCTTTGTAGCAAGTATATGGCTGCCATTCCTAATCTATATAGTTGCTAAAATTGTATGAATAACTCTGTCCTAACCTGTCATCAAAGAACACTCACGCGTACCATGTCTCGTCAATTCTCTTGACCACAAGATGGGAACACCGTAAATGGTATTACTTTTTTTACAAGTAACATTCTTTGCCGATACACCTCTCAAATGACCGTATGGGAACAAGGCGGACTGACAGCAGCTCTAAGCCGTGCTTGTGAGCGTAGAATGCCCGAAAAAGAACCTCGGTAGCGTGTCCGCATGGCATGACATTGTAAAATGCATAATGATCTCCTGTGTGATGTTTTGAGCATAGAAATGATAAATTTTAAAGATTACGGAAAGAGGCTATGCCGCAACAAATGTCCCTGCCTCGGCTCTAGTGACTTCGGCCTTTCTAGCGCAGCTTGGCCGCCATTGTGTCATGGCGCTGTAAGGTGAAGTCACGATAAGATTGAAGAACCTGTTGTTGCTGAGTGCGTTTTATGCACTAACGTTATGGAAGTCAGTGAAATCCTTTCCTTGAGCTTTTGTGCTGTCTGCAGAAATATTATTTCATGACTGTACTCGGAGACAAATAATCAATTGTGCGCCAGTTTGCTGGTTACGTGACCCCTGTTGCGGCTTTCGACTACAAGTTGTGTGCCCTCCTGGCGTGCATTGTTTGATTCAGGTCGTGCAAGCACGACGACATAGTTCCTTGAATCAGTGTGGACACTGCCTTAGTCAATGAAGCCGTGTTGAAGGCGTTCAGGTTCGTGCAATACTGTTATGACAAACAGTAATAACAGTGGGAGGCTGTCTGTGTACAGATCCAGCTAAACCTGCCCCCCCCCCCCCCCCCTTTGTTTCCGAAAGGAAGTACACAAACCCCACCGCTATATCACAGTGCAGTGTTCGCAAAGATGAGTTCACTAGTCTTGGTACAGACGCGACAGTCGAAGACCTTGATTCACGCATGTGGCCCCTAGGAGCTCCACTATTCACTCGGGAGATCGCCCCATCATGTTATGACGGGGCTTTCTCGCAGAGCCACTGGCCCCGCATGCGAATCAAACAAACAAAAAAGAAAGGCAGATGTGCGCAGACAGTTGTTCGAGTCAAGGAGTAGAAAAGAGCGATGTGCAATGTTTTGAAAAATACACATGATATTTCTTTTCTACGTTTATTTCTAAAGCAAATCAAAGAACTTGTTTTGGGGCGTAATTCCTAGTTTAAGGCCATCAGTTGTTTTCATGCGACAAGAAAAAAAAAGCACGCTGTTTTCTACTGTGATAAGTGAGACTGTATATTAATATGTGTGTGCAAAGAAAAAAGCGCATTATTTGTTTTTATTTCAAGTTGTGTTACGTCCAACAAATTTCAACGCTGTTACACGAACATGTGCATGTATGTAATTGTATAAAAATCCCACTCGCATAAATAAGCTCGTGTAAATATTCCCAAATGTACGCGCAACCACTGTGTCTCACCGGGGAAGCAGGAGTACGTGATGCGTCCGCCACCTGTCGTGGCGGCGCTGTCGTCGCACGGAACGATAGCCGCATCGCCAGCGCACGGTCCACTGCGTCCCTGCTTCACCGGTGCGGGCACACCCCAAGTTCCACCCCTTCTATCATAGGAGAGCGTGTAATATTATTCTTACTATTCTGCTGTCTTCTGCTCCTGCGAGATTCAGGTCAGCTTAATCGAGGCAAATTGTGCGTATTTTCAGTTCGCTTTTAAGCGCTTGTACATACCTGCTTCCTGGGTGGTGCGTTTTAACCGAGCGGAAAGCAATTTTAAACCTTGTCAGCTTTTCGTGGAAGGTGTGCGTGTGCGCTGTAATAAGAACATTTACGTTGCCGACACCATTTTCCAGGAGACGATTGTCACGGTGTAAAAATATAAAATCAAGCAATAAAAGGAAACATGAATGCCAACAAAAAGTGATTCCCCCTTTTTTTCCGCCATTTTGGCGGGCACTATGTGCGGCGGAGAAGGTAAATCGATTGCGACGCGACAAGCTCTTCTTCCCAGCACCTCGTTGAAGACAACCTCTCTCTCAGTACCATTTCTTGCACTTGAACAGGTGAAACTTTCCGGGATCGTGTTGTGTAGTAATTCCCACCCTCCTCTCAATTCATTGTCACTCTTTTTTTACCACTGGTCAGCCGTGCCTTCGTTGCCAGCACCGAGGAAAGACTTGCTATCCAGATATCAGCCTTAACGTCATAGGTGGCGCCTATAAATAATAACGAAGCAAAGGAATGGACCAGAAAAAAATCTTTTTCGAAATGTGCATCACCGGCCGCATTTGCGACGGTTTCTTATTGGATTAATTTTCCCCATTTAGGCACTGGAGCCAGCAAATGGCATTTATTTCCAGCAGTCGGCTCCGACGCCACAGGCAGCAACTGCCAATCATAGATGAGCAAAATAATTAATAAGGAAAAGAATCGTTGCAGAATACGCAGCCATACTTTCTTCAAGAGTGCTAACATATATATAAATCAATATATGCACTTATGAAAGGCGCAGATCACAAATGCGCTTTTTTTTTCGGATAGTGCCTCTGGGAGCTTTAGCAGGTGGCAGTGTCGCCTTCGATATGCTTGAAAATATTGTAGCTTTTTTTTATTTGAAAAGCTGAACTTCTAAATACTATGGGAGTGTTCGTTTCATAGATCACCGTGTTAAGTGTTAAAGTAATCTAGATGTTATCCACGCAGAAGACGTTAGTTTCCTCGTTGGCTTAATGCCTGGGAAACGTGAACACGACACGACCAGCTCTGCAGAGGGCATGTGGAGTTTGCCAACCTGCCCTCAGAGAAAAATTCTTTGTGAACCGGAAAAGGAACGCATTATGCTTACTGTGTAGAGGAAGAACTAGCAAAGTCATCTTTTAGTGCATGCTGTTATAAACTTGGGAAGCAGCGACAGAGGCGGAGTGGGTGAAGAAACAGGTATAACTAAGCACAGGTTAGTAATGTTGTACATTACTTATATAGTGACATAAAATTTCCGGCATGGTTGTAATTACAGTGCACAGATCGAAATTATTTCCCCAGTATCTCAGCTTATAAACTGAAATGCTTTTTTTTCGATAATGATTGACTCACACGCAGAATTGATCATAAAGCAAATGTGCGCCACTAATCTTGCCTTCGACAACACTTCTCTAGAACACAAATCTGAGGTGGTCTTTTTTTTATACATCACCGAAAATCTAGCTGGCAGTGTTGCCCCTGAGGCATACATCTTCACTTTTCGATGGGCAAGGCGTCCATCGCAGTAAGTGACCTTTCTTCCCTCTGTGAATGTCCAGCTTCATTTGTTCGCAGGCGCCTGCGTCGAGAAGAAAGTGTATAATCTTAACCCTAACCTTACATTATCTTGGCTTTAACCCCACTCCGTGCTTAAATACATAATTAGTGCAATGATGTTAATATCTCCACATTGAGAGATGCCCAGGATGGCAGTAAGGTTTCATCGACAAAAATCAGCATTCATTTTAAGGGAGACATACGTCTTCTAAAGTAACTCGTACAACTTTGTCCTGCAGCTCTCTGTCCTATTTTAACCGCACTTTTTATTTTGCTTGTTAGAAAGTTGCGGAAGAAACAGCCATTGGCGCGGCGAATGCAAATACCCAAGGAATGGCGTCATACGTGTAAATGCTGATGAAGAATTTTCCTGCCAGCCCTTGCTTTACTCATGGCGCGTTTGACAGATGAGAAGCTCCATGGCGCCTACACAGATCGTAGACAAAAACGAAAGAAAACTTATCAATGGATGCAAGCAAATATTAGCTCGTCATTCATAGAAATAACACATTTACACGAAACTTATTGGCTGAAAATACCACTGTTTAACCAATGCAATAGCTTTACACTCGAAACGAACCCCAAAGTTTGCTTGCGTTTTTATTGCTGAGAAAAACAGCTACATAGACTGATGAGATGCAATCCTCGTCGCTATTCGAAACGACTCTGTTTCGTAATTTGATCCTAACGAACGCTTTCAACGACAGTGTTGTGCAGAGTAGTTCCCCTAAACCCCCCCTTCCCCCCCCCCCCCCCCCACACGCACCCAAATACGTACAAAAAAGAACATTATATTGAATTAAGACTGCAGCAATATTTCGAGCTGCGCAAGCTGCAGAAACCGGTTTCACTGGAAAACAACACCTCTTATTTTATGCATAGCCAAGTCAATGACATGAACACCACTGATGAAAACTGCTATCTGAGAAGTCTGCTTACGGCAGTGATAGAGCAAGCGCGTGTAAGTTAAAATAGTGAGAGCTGTTGCCTAAAGGGGAAATAGTTCTGCTGCCTTGCCAACAAGTGAATGTTACAATGTCACCCATCCAGCTGCGGCAGCAAACGTTATAGACATGTTCGGTGGATTACTGTGATAAGCACAACTGGTGAAATAGGCGGTATAGGGTTGATACTGTGAGCTATACTGAAAAACTATTGTTAGCCATAGGAAAACGGTAGTTATTAAGCTAAACCGCTTGAAAAAAAAGTTTTTTGCCCACTGATCAAATAGCTGTAATAGTTTTACAAAGTAGTCGTCCCTGTTCTAGTGAACGAGTCCGCGCACAAGGTAAGCGGCGAGATCGACGAAAGAACAAGCGTTCACGGCTCTTTCAGTGATGTGATGTCAATTTACTTTGGAGATCAGTGCTGCCAGAGATGGTAGAATCAGAGGCCGTGATATAAGGTTCTTTTCGACAGTGCTAAAATAAATGTGGCATATCAGCTCATTCGGTTAAAACTTTAGGGACTCTAGCAGGTAATCGTATTTCGACAAATGATTTTTAACGCTTGCATGTCCACAAAGCAACCGACCGTAAACATATGATCACGCTGCCGTATACTTGACTTACGGCCTGTGTATAAAGTATTTTCTGCCGATCATATCAGGATACTGCGTCTGCAGCTAGATAACATTGATATTTAAAAGAAACGGAAAGATGACAGGGCTCTGTGGCAGAATTAAAAACATTGATAAAAAGAAGTGCCTGATGTAGTCCGAATTGAGGAAGTAGTACAAGATGGATCGCAAACTACTTGCAGAGCTACAGGTTTTTACTGTTGCGGGCGCAGTTACATAGAGAGAGATAAACAGAAAAATAAACGAACTAAAGGAAGAGACTCTCACGCAAATTGATAGCGAAAATTGCAGCATATTCCTTTTCACTGTCGTCAAATTGGTCGTAATGCAGCCTGTTCAAAAATACCCCCCCCCCCCCCCCTTCCGCCCGTATTTTTTAAAACTAAAAATTTCTATTTCATTTTTAGAACTGATGTTTTGATAAAGAATGTTGAATGCCAGTTTTTTGTGGTGTTGGACAGGGTGTCTTCGGTGAAGACCATAGCACACCATCTTACGAAATGGACAGAGTGGTTTTTCAGACACAGAGTACCGATCATTATGGGAGGCTCCTTGTGAGCACGACACGCATTTTACGGTTTACACACGTCCGAAAACTGAGCCATACCCGCCCTAAGGATCACTTTTTCAAGGCACCTCTTAATTTGCGCACAAACCGTAATTGCTCGCTAAGTAAGAACCAAGTGTCTAAATATAGCTATGGCGGAGTAAAAAATTACGACATAATCTTAGTTCTAATCTTTATCACAAGCAAACATTTGTACACAGAGAGTTCGTGGAAACAAGATATATTTACTATTTAAAACGTGGAGGAGCTTCAGTCACTCGCACTCATGCAGTGCAGTAAGTGAACTTGCCAGAAGTAGTGTGTAATAAAAAGGGAAACACTAAATTTGGGGACTAAACAAGCCATATTCATGCATTTCCGTATTCATTAGAAGGAAATTATACAGAACAATACACCTGACAATTACTGTTGCCAAAAAAATCGCGGGGAATTTCTAGACAATAAAAATGCAGTTACTTCAAGCGATTGAAACGCTGTCAGCCTCCTGCGAAAGACGGCTAGGTAAATGTGCACATATACAATCTAATGGGCTAAAAAATCGCGCAATTGAAATGATTGGTAAAGTGGACTGTAAACTTTTGCAACAGATGCTACATCCTTAAAGGAAGTGTAATAAATATAATTCTATTTTAGTAAGTGTTTGCGACACTCTTCCCTGCTATTCAGTCATACTTGTTCCACTACATGGCTGCGATTAAGTAAGAAGTAGTCACCAACTCAGTTCGAGTCTAAAAAATTTAGGATATGTCTTTTGCTGTGAAGGATTGCCCTAGCACATTTCCCGTTACAACCTTTAGTTTTTACTGGCTCAAGAGAATTTGTGCCAGCTTTACGTGCACGAATGTAAGGCGATGTTCTAAAAAAAGTGTAATTTTATCAAATTTTTATTATAGACCCCTTTAATAAAAATTGAGTTCTCTGTCGCTTCAGCTTGTTTTTGTTGTAGCTGCATCATTTCCTAAAAACAACAACATCAGATTCGTCCGCTAGAAGCGCGCTCATCAGGGTGGACCTTTCCACTTATTTTGTCGACAGTCTGTAGCGAGTACTTGAAAAAAAAAAAAGTATGTGCAGTACCTGCGCATAGCGGTTCATTTCAGCGTTTTCGAGACGCGAGAAGGCTCTCTGACGAAGTAAAGTGTGTCAGGTGTGTCGTTCCCAAAGCGTAGGCAATGAGAAAGCGTATCTGCATGGCAACGGCGCCTTGCGAATGTCCAGATGTACGGTAGTCAAAAGTGTCGTATTGATTTCATATCTGCGCTTCAGTGAAATCGAGTAACACAGAAAAACTGGAGCCTGCAGAACTATTTACTAATAGATGTCGGTCCCAACAAGGTGATTTTCAAGCCACCCAGTGGAAGAATAAACCGAGAAAAGCACTTTGTCCTGAAACCTATCTCGATGGGATTTATGAGAAAAAAAAAAAAAAACTCTTCGTCTGCATACCTGCGAAAGTATTCTGTGGCTCTCTACTATCTTTTGTCTTCCGTTTCAGCAAATGAATACGAACAGATAAATAAAATTAGATAAACAAATGAACAAGCAAAATTTAGGTTTCTGAATACTAGTTCCCATGGGCTTAATTTGGAGATATACACAAACTGAACCCGTTTCTCTGACGCCGAGTTTCCGCAATCGAGTCGAAAAATTACTGAAAGCCGGATGCCGCTCTATTTACTGGCGACACGCCATGGCATCGAATCATATTTATGTTGATATGTACGCACAGAGAGTCGAAATAATCACATGATGTTTCATCGATGCTACGAGTTTGGCCGGTTCCCGTTGTGAAAAGTTGTCCTCAGGGCTCAGCACATGAAGTAAGACTGCACTGCAAGTAATCTTCCCTACGTTCACTGTGAGTAACGCAGCCTAAAACGAGCTTCCATCCCATTAGGTACTTTGTTTGTACTGCGAGCTTTGGAAACTCCTTATGACCCAACATACCTCGTTCGAATTCGCTTGTGTTCCCAGACCAGAACATGCACGTAGCCTTCCAGTGCAGTGGACGCTCTAATAATGACACCATCCGAGCGTAAGCCTACCACTGCGCACGTCTATACTCCTCTACGATTAATTTCTTTTCAGAACTCTGAATCTATACAGACCGAAAGCAAACGTCAGACGCTATAATCAATCTCTTTTTTACCGAACTTTCTGCCTTTCTTCCCATCATTAACTGCTGCGCCTCTTCTCATAGATAGATTGCAATGGAAATTGCTGTTTCGTTGCTGTCCAAGCCGCGCGGCAATTCTTCGAAACGCTCTTGCGCTTAGATCGGTAACCCTTGTATCCTGCATCCGTGTCTGTAAAAGACGCACACCTTAAGACTCATTCCATCAACAAAGTAGAGGGCGTTCCTCTTCCATCAACTTTCCTCGAACAACTTGCACAGCCCACGTGCGTGCACTGTCACAAGAAGGCTGGTAATATTCCATACACTCTTCGACTTCACTGGTGCACCGATAATGCGAAGTACTCTCACCATAAACACCCAACCCTTGCAGTATTTGAAATAACTGTGCCACATGCGGTATTTTGTTGCACTTTCTTTATCGTTTTATTACAAAGAAAAGAAAGTTTTTGAACTTTTCAAACGCTATAGTTACCGTTCAATGCACTGGGACTGCAATTTGGTATATGCGTCGCAAGCAGCTCTTGCCTTTAACCGCGGTTTGCATGAAGAAAAGGCAGCGTTATTGTTCACCGCCAGTCGAATGACGGCATTCCACGTTGGAAAGCACTGACAAGGGATTCTCAGACACATAGAGAAAAAGTGGGGCTGAAGGAAGCGGGCATTCCAAAGTGGCCCGAATTTACTTGCACCGCGGCTACATGTTAGCCGCTAAGATAGTCTTGAATACGCTGGATGTTCAACGCATCTGATACGAATGAAAGAGTTTTTTTGTTTTAAAAAAAAACCTTTAACTCTCCCCCCAGTCTAAATTTAAGGCTATAGGCTTCTCGGTCCATCGATTTTTCAAGTTCTTCTTCCAGCTAAAAAAAAAAAGAAATATTGTCAGCGACAGCGAAATGCACATTTACGGCGGCGCTGACGTCCTTGTTAGGCGGAAATTTTCTCCCTCCATACCAGATTTTCTAATTGGCAAAAAAAAAAAAAAGAACGCAGTCAGACGAACCCAAACCCGAAGAACAGAGGGTGGAGTGGAAAGGGGGAGGGGGAGCTATTTCGTGCTTGTGACAGTCGATTTGCGGGACGTGCATTGTATCAGTGAACAAGCACTTTCTTGTGCGCCAGTTCAGCTCATCTTTTCTTTAAATAATTATTTCATATAGTCTCAGTACATTCTATAGTGTGCTGCTATTATTTATTGCCTACTGTTATTGCTGTTATTTATTATTATTTATTGTCAAAGTAGTCGGGATCGTTATTTGGCTGTCCCCAAAAAACAGGTACCGTCACATTTACAGCGCAGAAAATTGTCTCTGCCTTTTGAGCGTTTTAAGCAACTGCTGTTGTGATTCCGAGGCGTAGGTAATCTGTCGTTTCGTCCACGGTCACGAATAAAGTGAGGAAGTCCTACATGACCGAAGCAATTAATAGTCAACGAAACAAAGGAGCACAGGGGAAGTTTCTGTTTTCCTTTTAATTTGTTCTGTTGATAAATGAGAAATTAATGGGGTAATTATTTAAAGATAATTGATTATAGAGCAGAAGAAAAAACAACATGTCGCACGTGGGATCCGAACCCACGACCTCCGAATTTCGCTTCCGGTGCTTTAGAGGTTTTCGAATAAGCATCAAGAAACAGTGCATGACACTGTCTTTTCATGTGCACTTTTGTTCGACATTTAACAGTTACTGCACTCATCATGCCCACCACTTTTTCGTGCGCAGGATTCTGGCCATTCTTTCGTTTTATGTGCCTATTAGTGAGCATTTGATGCACAGTTGTACTCGTCTTATGTACCATATAGGCTTAACTTCGAGCAGGATGGAAAATTAAAAAAAGAAAGGCGGGTGATACAATCACTGTACGGCTGTTATCTACAACAGGAGGCCAAATGGACACTTGGCCAGTATATGCGAGCTCAAAGACAAATGATAAGGAAAAGAATCGTGGTTGGAGTTATCTGTGCTTCTTTGAAAGTCTCCTGCCACAGGGACCTCTTTTGTACTTTCATGGCTCAGCACTCGCAGTTATATCTTGCCAAGTAGTGCATTACTTCGTTCTTAAAAAGTCACAATTAAGGATTCATACAGGCGGCAATATTCAACTTCATTCTTTTGCAGGTCACTGCTCGCATGTTTACTGCCCTAGAATGGCTTAGTAGTCTGGCTGAAATATACGCGTTATAAAAGCGCATGTAAGTCTTCATGCTGAATTTTCGCCATTTTATTGTCAGGCGCCTATTTGCAGGCGCTGTGGACACTCACCCTTTGTCAAAAGTTTCTAGCCCAGGGGGTTTCCTGCTTAGTCGCACCATGTGGCTTGTAATACATCCTTAGTAATGAAAATCCCCGGAATGTAAGATTTTTCTAATTCTACAGAAGCCCCACAACAGGGCTTAGATGCTAACCCCCTGGGCTCGTAAACATTTGAGAAAGGCTAACATGTACACGTAATCTGGAAGCTTATATTATGATGTATCCGAATCGCACACACACACAAAAAATGAGCAGGTTTTGGGCACTGAAAGGCGACAGCAAAGGAGAGAGCAAGTGAGTTATGACCTGCATTGCGTCGACAAATATTAATAACATTCGAAGACTGCTAAGACCTAAATCGGCGCAGAAGAAAATAAAGCTGTTCTGATTATACTTATGCAATATACCTGAGCATTGCTCGAAAAAAGAGTACTCTTAGATAAAATTGCTAATCGCGTGCACCATTTTTTAGACCGTGATATAGTCTGTAGGCCTCTGAACTTAAACTTACATTGCAGCAAACCTTTCATCTACGGGAAGCTTGCTAATTTCGTCAACGATTTGCCGCACTTTCATACAAATTGGGATGTGACCGTTATACGCAAGGCCTCCACGAAGGCACGAAGGATCAAAAGGAAGGAAGGAACAAATGTAAGTAACCTATATTTGCGCAAAGCTGTTTGTCTCAGTTACTGTGCACTATGCACGGGAAACCTTAAAAACAAAAACAAACAAAATTTAGAACGCAAAAATCCTAGTCAATGCATCAACAAGGTGTTTTGCTATAATTAAGGGAGAAACATACACACAAAAGCATCTTTAATTTATACTTTAGAACTCAAACTCCCATTGAGTAAATTAAAAGCGCACAACATACAGTAAAGATTCCCAGTTACAATTAGTAAGCGGTCGGATTGGTACGAACAACAGATGAAGTGGTCGTGTAAAGTGAGCTGGAAGCATGTAACTTATTGCTTTCCTATGCAACTAATGCATATACGCGAAAACTCCACGTTCCTCGAGTCAGTTCACGGTATCACACTGACTCAATTTCGGTAGAGATGACCTTCAGCAGCACGGTACGATTAGTGGAAGCGAACCTGGTTGTAGAGTTCAGATGCACGTTAAGAGTTACGACTGTCAAAACTTACTCGACGTGGCGTCCAGGCAGTGTGCTCCAGCGACCTGAGCGACACGGCTGCGACTCATCATACGGCGGGCCACTCACTCTCCAATGACAACTGCTCTGCACACTGTAGCAACATTAGACCCGTGTTTCTCAGAATGCTGCCGAGAGCTGCTCATTTAGCTTTGCCGTCTGGATAGTTTCACGGAAACATTACCGATGTTACGCAATAGATAGCCATTTTAGGAAAACGCTTCTTGCCACGGGCAGTGGCCCTGCGCCGTCGATCGATTGCTCTTTCGCCTCTTTCGCGACCGACGAAAGGTTTTGATGCCGCTGCGCGTTCCTGGAGAACGCTATAGAGGACTCCTTTCTGACCCCACCGCAGCACCTTATATATCCAATATACACAGGCAGATTTTAGAGTTGGTAGTTCTTAAAATCATTTACTTGCCGGCTTGTGTGTCTCCCTGCCTGCTGGGAAATTATCTGCTGACTTACCTGGCCGAGAATAGCCTCTACAGAATGTAACTTTTGCATTTCAACTGCATTACTATGTGCTTGAAGAAATGAGAAATGATCGAGATACCAAAAAATTCGTTTAGCAGTTTGATCGACAGTCTTACCTTCTGAGCTTCTGAACATTTGCCACATGTATGAAAGGAATTTAACTTTAGCTGTCTCTGGCCTACGAGAGTGCTGTTTTCAAACTCGATATTCTGGCCTTTTAGGGAACAAGTTGAACATTAACGAGATGCTATCTTTAGGTAGAGGAATATTATTAAGAAAACAAGTACGTGATTCGATCTCTTGCCGTGTAAGTTTTAAAAAATCGCTGCAAAGTAAACAATAAAAACACGCACCAAGCACGTGCACGTGCGCATAACTTGCACTGCCATGACTCACAAGCAAGCGAGACACCAATATGGGCTCAAAGAGCCAACTTTGACTGGCTTGCGGTTCCAACAATGGTTCGTAGTATGAGAAGGATCCGCACGGTGCATTGATAAAAATTAACAGGATCAGACTCTACCATACATGTTAACGCAAGGATTTACCAACCAGCGGCCTACTCATCCCTTCCTTAAATGCAATTTTAACTCGACTATTTTTATGTTTGTTGCGTTGTAGAGGATGCAAGCTTCTATATAAGGAGCTTAGTCTTGCGGGGAATTTCTGGGGCAGTTTTTGTATTCCTTGTCAGTGACTCGTACCAGTTTGAATATATTACGGGCCCAATCAAGTAAATTCTGTTTTAGTTCATTGAAGTAAGTAGCTTTAAATGACACAGCTCTACAACTGTATAAGAGAGCGCTGTGATGGTTTGGCGCACGAATGCTTCGAAATTGCGATAACCAAAAAGAAAGACGCCAGCGAATCACGAATCCTACCTTTCTAGACGAAGTTTGCTGAGCTCGGCTTCGGTTTCCGCACGTCCTGGGCTACTGGCGCTGATTACAGCGTACTGAAAGTAGGACAGGAACTTAGACTTCACTTCCTTTTATAGTTCCTTTATTACACCAAATGAAAGGCCTCCGGTCCTTCAAGCATCAGGGGCTTGTGTGAATGCCCAACAAGGGCCCTTAAGTGGCAGAAGTCTTCATAGGACTTCCCCTCGGAGGCGGCTGCCTAATCCGTCTTGATCGTCCACCAACTATGTGTGCCTGACATCACAATGCGGTTGTGAAGAGGCTCAAATTTCATCGGACAACAAAATCGGCGCCGCACGAAGCGGAAGCGCTCCAGTGGCTACAGCACAGGTAAGGAACACCTTGCACATTATCAGCGAGCAATTTTGTGCACACGGCGAATACAACGATGATGAACAGGTCGCGATGGAACCTGCAATGCAATGCAAGAACTTCACACCAGAAATAAGTCTCTGTCATCCATGCTGACCAGGTTATGGTAAAGAAGCATGTGTTGCACACATTCTGGTAAAGTATGCTATGGTATGTGGGGTGTATAGCCCCGAAGCTGCCCATGGACAGAGGCACCGCAGTGCAGTGCTGCGGATGAATTTAGACCACCTGCGGTACTTTAACCTGCACTGGCATGGCACAGCACACGGGCATGCTTGCATTTCGCCGCCATTAACATGTGGTCGCCGCAGCCGGGTTTCGAACTAGCGTGTTTGGGCTCAGCGGCAGAGCGCGCTAATCACTGAGCCAACGCGGCGGGTAATAGCAAACAGCCGTTGTTGTTCGCCTCTGTAGAAATGGGACAAACCCAGGGCGGGTATGTGTGTGTCGTCCCTCTCTTGTCCCATTTCTACCCGCTGTTTTCTTTCCTGTTGACGATTCACCAACTAATCCAAACCCAGATTGTTATTAGGCACGTGCTAGTTATAAAGAGACCAACAACGATAACGCTACCGGTTATGAAACAATGTTGAATCCGGAACAAGCTTTTTCAGTCCTGAACGGTGAAGTCGGACCAGCAGCATGGGACATCTTTCTCTTCTCTTTGGCGTAGAATACTACCGGCTCGGCGGTGGCTTGCGGCGCACAGTTTTTGCCAAAAATAACCAAGCTGGCCTTATCACTTGTCATGCCGTCCGACTTTTTATAATTCAGAGGAGGATAGCGATGGTGCTGGCCACGTCAAGCAGGTTTTCCTCGCAGCGGATGAGTGGTGCAGACAGCAAAGTGACTCCACCGCCAGCGCGCATTTCCTGCGGTCATGACAGCCTGGTTCCTTATGGCAAAAATGGTACGGATTTCTTGTTCTCTTCACACTTGCTTCTAAAGCAATTAATTTCCCCAATTTATTGGTTTCACAGCAGCGAAGTTAAAATGAAATGAAAACACTATCGCGCACATCGTTAGCTTCAGCTGCGGCAGGATACACCTGCGCATACGAAATGAATGCATGAAAATACATCTTTCAGGCATGGACAATAAAGCCGCGTATGCGCAGACATGAAAGCATAAAAAGGGAGGAAGCAATGCACGGATGTGCTGAGTGAAACAGATAATTAAATGACCAAAAGTTTTAGCCTCTAAGAAATGATAGAGTGAAAATTTAACTTGCTCTCCGCATTTTTCTTTAAATGGAACGATTTTCTTCATATCTGTTACTAAACGGTGTATTCTTCCCTATGGTGTTTGCTCTGAACATACAGCAACCATGCCTGTGAGTTGCTTTACCGGTTCGTTCTTCTGTCGACAAAGAGAAAATTAATATAGAAATTCACTCGAATTAAGGCCTAATAAAGGCATAGATGAACTAATTCTGGACATGTATTTTGTAGCGATTATTTTCCCGATGAATTTTTTTTGTGTCTACTTGCCATTAGGCTTTGATACGATTAACGGCACCATACATTCCTTGCAAGCTATTGGCCTTGACTACACACGTGAAGCGGTCATTCGGGCAGGGCAAAAGAAGAGAATTCTGAAAAGAACCGTGGCCGTACAGAGCTCCAGGTGCTTCAGTTCACTGTAGCCTCTCTCCTACTGCAGCAGACGGAGGCTCCGCTTATTTCTTTTATTTTTCGTGAATAGATTTGTTTAGTACAGATACCCCCTTTCTTCTGGTCTTACCACGTGAGGTTTTCAACAACTGTATTTCAGTGCAGACCGTCCAGTGTGCAGAAGTCCTGGTGTTCCGTGGCAGAGCCATTCCTGCAGAAAGGTAAGAAGGTGCGCATTGAACCATACTGCTTTCTTTCGTTTTTTTTTTTTTTATTCAGCGCTGAAATGAACCCAGCGTACCTTGTACTTCAAGCCATACAAGGCAGTATGATATCTTGCACCTCTCTGATCTTCAAGAGAATTCATGCTTTCTTTCGCGCTCGGAACTTATCAGAAACAAGTTTAACAAATTTTGCACAGAAGCACAAAAGCTTGATAACCTGTACTCCAATAATTACAGTCATAGGCTGCATTGTCGGTACAGCGCTTGTTACCGTCGACGCCGGGTGCCGCCTTCGTGGCAGGCAAAACGATTTTGAGTGAGCAGTCTTTGAGGGCGCGTATGAGAGAAGAAAAGGTATGGTTTCGTTTTATGGGGGTTTAACGTCCCAAAGGGACTCGGGCTATGGGAGACGCCGTAGTGAAGGGCTCCGGAGATTTTCGACCACTTGGGGTTCTTTAACGTGCACTCACATCGCCAGAACACGAGCCTCTCGCATTTTGCCTCCATCGAAACGCGGCTGCCGCGGCCGCGATCGAACCCGCGTCTTTGGGGTCAGCAGCCGAGCACCATAACCACTGAGCCACTGGGGTGGCTTAAGAAGAATACTAGGCTGGAGGTAGCATATCTTTGGGAACTACTCATTTTTGTAATACACAGACAAATGGTGGCTGGAAATGAAGTTTTATAGGAACCGACAACACATTTTGAAGGACTCAACTATTTTCGCCTCAACGGAAATAGGACTCAACCTTTTTTGGCGCAATGGAAATGCTAATATCCAAAGCGCCTGATTCCACAAGAAGGTTGCTTGAGAAGAAATTTCGGTTTGGCATACACACTTGTGCTCATGTATCCCGGTGTTGGAAGCAATGATAACTGAACGCAATAGCGATAGAACTCTGGGAGAATTGAACCAGCGGAAACACATGCGGCCGTCAAGGAAATAACCATATTGTAGTCTTGGCCTACACATTTAGGACTGCTGGCTTACTTCTATGCTAATTATGCACGCTTGTGCGCTCTTTTTTGTATGCTTGGATACAAGAGCGCTTCTTTCTACAAGAGCGAACTTTCTGCTTTAGAAGACACTCCGAAGACAGCGTAAACGAAAATAAAATTCAAGGAAACACTTTTTTTAGAGGCAAACGACGATAATTTAACAACAGATAGCTTATATACACCTACATGAGGTCGTTTTGCGGGACACGCCGAAAGTGTCAAAGTTTGACCGCACAACATCGCTGCATATCGATTCACGCAACTGTCAGGGTCATTTTAAAATTAAAATTTTTCTTTTGAATCTTTCATGCTACTGCAGATTTTATCAATATAGACTATGCGACCGGACCGGACTTTGCGACAGTGTCAGTGCAGCGCATACGACGAGGACGAGAATAGACACAGACACAACGCTGTATGCGGTGCACCGGTAATGTCTAACCAACATGCCCAAACGTCTGTCTACCTTGTTTGCGTCACTGAAATTGTTATTTGTCTATCAACACAAGGTATGGCTTTTTCACTTTAACCGTGATCGCTGAACACACTTTTGTCAGTTGCCGGTTCCTTTAACAGGATGAAAAGGATGAATAGTGTTCTATTAAAAAAATTACGGCCTGTCTTTCTCTGCCTTTCGAAAGTTAGAAGCTATGGCGCATTACGGATGTTCGAGCATGCTTTGTCACCTCGCACTTGCTGCGTAACATAAACCTCTTTCATTTCAGAAACGGGCGGAGGTATGGGGCTGCAAACGATAGTTTGTTTCAAGAGCAGTTTCTGAAACAAAGTTTCTGCTCAACTACAGAACCAAAGAATTTTTTTTAAGGGGGGGGGGGGGGCAATTTATGACTTTTACCACTCGACTACACGCGCGGCCTATTGTGCTTCATAGGTCAATACGTTGCTAGAATAAAAAAGGGTGAACGAACGCGCATACACACACCCTATATTTCCCATAGTGGACGGCAATACGTGGCTTCAGAGTGTATTGCAAAGCTTTGCGTGCAGTGATCTCGCACCTTATGAAAGTTCCGAGCGCTCTGCTGAGAAGCGCCATTCTCCATAGTTTTGACAGCTAACGACAGTCCAACCAAAATTAGCGCAGCCCCGAGACCGTGCCGTGCTGCCGCTCGCGTCGGGGGTCTTTGATGAGGCACTCCGGAGGCAGCAAATGTGCGTTGAGCAATGATCATCAGAGCCACGCGCGGTGCTCCCAATTATTGCACCCGCCTCAAATTCCAGCCATCTGGTCGAGTAACGAGGCTCAGTGAAATATCCACAGCGGGCGTCCGGGGACTGTTTCTTTTTCTCGGAAGAAAAAGGTTTCCGAAAGGCCGCCGATAAGGGCACGAGTGTTGATGCCCGTTTCTGCTACTCAGGTTGCCGCCGCCGGCGGCGGAAAGAGGGGGAGAGGGGGGGAGGTGGACTGCCGCCGCGTCACAGCCTGTGCCCTCCGCTTCTCCTCGTGTGCCCCCGTCCGGCTGGAAAGGCGTCTTCGTGGCGGCGGCGGAGCATCGCCTCCGACGAAGGCGGCGCCGCGGCATTGGACGATGACGGCCGCGGATCCAACAACAAGGCGCTTCGGCGCTGAATCTCCGGAATGTGAATCGATCGGCAGCGGAGGTGGAGCCTGGGCCCCGGACTGGCCCGGGCCCCGCTACACCGGGCAACCCTTTCGGGGCGCCCATTGGCAGAGACGGGCTAGGCCCCGCCTTCCGCCTCGACACTGCCGCGGAGTACGTGCGCCGTACCTTGGACAGACGGCTTTGTTTGATCTGTGCTTGTTCTGCTCTGTCGCATCCCCCCCTCCCTCGTTCCTTCCATCCTCCTCATTCTGCAACCCTGCCACCCTCCCTTCCTTCTCCGACAGTTTCTGCCTGCCCCCACCCGCAAGAGCGCCATTCATTCCGTGTTTCTCTTCCTTCACCTTTTCTTCCTTCCTCCGGGACACTTTTTCATCTTTTATTACAGCATTCGGTTTTGTTTTCAGCGTTAATCAAAGCCCCCTTCTCTGCCCCTTGGCGCGGAAAAGAGGAGAATGCAAAGTGGGAGGGGGAGGTAGTGGTAGTGTCGTCCAAGGACGTCTCTGGTCGATTCCAAGATGGCGGGGCTCGGACGTTACTTTTCAGAAGAGGATTTACTCTGTCATGCGAAACCTATGAAGTTGGGAACGACTTACTTAAAGAGAGAAGTAGCTTCGCTCTTTAAGCCTCGCTCTAAAAAGAAAATATCGATATATCAGACGAGTGAAAAAAATGAAAGCCCCCTATCCTGTTGTCACCCAGGCTCGTAGGACAAAGTTGTGGCAAGCGTCTGCACATAAGGCGACGGTTGATAGATTGACTGATATTTGTTCTCCTGACGTACATTTTGCAGGATGGCTAGTCTCATCTCAGAAGGTATATATGTGTCTCTAATGCACATACCCTTTGAAGCGAACAGATTTCATGCAAGAAAGTGCGTGTTTGGCGCTTAAAACATTACGTTTATGGTTGATCAAACTAGCACGAAGAAAACGGGCTTATAAGACGCGTGTAAAACTACCACTGAGACCCCATGGACTGCGGAGGTATAATTACAGTAAACAATTTCGTGGACAATAAAAATGCATCCAGAGGTTCAGGAGGCTTTATAATGTTATCCCAAGATGTTGTTTTTGCACTCTTGCGTCCGAAACATCAATGCCACAACATGTGACGGTCTAACTATTCGTCTGAGGCACGTTCCTTGCCAAAGCGGCCGAGCACGAAATTTTCGCATGAAACAAAGAAATATTAATTTTTGTATGGGCCAGAAGATAAGAAAACTAAAAAGCAGAAGAAGAAAATAACGAGGAAATATTGCTACCAAATAAAGTGAATATAACAGATTATTTCAAACGTATTCTGTCGCGCAGAACGGTAGCTTTCTTCCGCACCTCTTGAGCGCCCACTGAAAGTCCCCAGTTGTTTTTCGCGCCGGCTCAGGCTGAAAAAACGCAAGCAGCCACGAGAAGCTGAAGCACACACAAGTCTAGCGGAGGAAGTCCTTTGGGTGGCTTTTGTGAAAGCTGACCAGGATGGTGTGCAGTTCACGCATTTCACAGTAGACACCGGAAGATGCAGTCAGCTCGGACTCCGCACCCACACCGGTGGCCACGGGCTTGAGGAGCGCCAAGTGGGCCACAATTTCTCCTGCGTCTTTCTACAACGTGAGCGATATTGCCGGAAGTGTGTGGCGTAATTGAACTGTTAATTGCGACAAAACGTAATCTATATCTTCCTTGCTTTTTGCTTGGCGTGAGTGGATGACCCAACGCTAGACCGACCGTTACGCTGCCCTCAGCCTGCCCGCTGAAACGACACCATAGGTTGACCATCGCATGGGTTCTATCGTCTTCTGATCGGCCGACAGCAATGTGCCTGTCAGTTCTTAGACGATTACACATATGAAAAGCTTTTTAAAACCGGTGTCTTAAAGTTTACAACTTAGCACTACTCAGCAGGCATTTTCTTCAATTTGTCAACTAATTCTCTGCTATAGGTGTTCGTGGGGCTAGCAGCGATCGGAAGGAACAGGATATCTAATGTAGCTTGTACTCAGAGCTTTATAAACTGGTAGCATTTGGCGGGAAAAACTACGAAAGTAAGCATGTTTGATCAAGTAGGTGTTTCATCATTAAGCATGATTTTGGCGCTAAAGAGGACTAATGGCTTCCAATGCGAGGATTCACGAACAAGCATTAAATAGTGCTCGATGTAGAGGTGAGGTTAAGTATGGAGCACATTTGGGCAAGTTGGTATCTTTTTATTACGACTGACAGATTAATCATAATATACTAACTTATCCAAACACGCTCACCAATCAACTTTATTGCTTGTTGTACGTAGGGATCTCTATAGTGCTTTTCTGTGTATCTTACCTGCGGTTTTGACCTGTTTGCTGTCACGCTGCAGTCAGCCTCACCATAAAATACCAGCTTATCAAACGTGCTCAATAGCTTACTTTATCTCTTGTGCATCAGGCTCCGTTAAGCGCGGTGATCTGTGACGCTTAGTCTGTGACCTTTTCTTTCGTTGCTCTGCAATCAGCCTTAAATTGAAGCAGTGCCACAGGCGGCCGACGACAGCTAACAGCCAGGCATCTGTACATTGCGTTAAAGCAATGAATCAGTTAATAGTTAACTACTGGAACACTGGAAATAAGTAAACACTTTCAGTTAAAAAGCTTGGGCGAAAAGAAATGGCAAATGGGGTGATCTTTAGAGATGCTATGTTTTTCTTTAATACTTCTTTTTTGACTTTCCTGCGATCGGGAGCGCACGAAGCACCAGAGGAGAGCAAGATTGGGGTTGCTATAGCGCACTTTACAACTGCGGCTGCGTGACTTAAGCAACGCCGTCACAATGGACAGCAGGGAACGCTACCAAAAGCGGGACGTTTAAAACGCACAGGTGCCGCCAACATTCAAGATTTTTCGCCGAGCGCAGAAAAAAATCTTCGCAACAAATCTACCACGATGATAATGACGGCGTTCGTGTTTCATTTGAGGCTGTACACTTGTCTCGTTAAAGCTTTTCTGAAAGTGGTTTAAGTGCTTCAGAAGTTAGCACATTTCCGATTCTTTCGCCCATTACCAGCGCTTCACTCCTTCTAATCTCAAGGCATTTTGCAATAATATTTCATTTGTATTCAACATTGTGTGAGGTTTTTGTTTTTCGTTTTTGTGATGATAAAAAAAGGATGTTGGAAAGAAAGAAAAAAGAAACAGGGATAAAAGTGTTCCCATGAAATGTTTTCTTTAATTGCAATTTTATTTGCAGTAATATGTTTATATGAGACTGTCAATGTCTGTACTGTAATTTTCTTCTTTTTTTCTTTCAATTTTTAGAAATGGCATCTTTTTCTATATTTTGCTGCATTTGTTGTTTTGTTTCTAGATTTTGTTTCCTTGTACGCTTTTTGGCATTTCTAAGCTTTGATTTTATAGAAATAATTTAGATTATTGAGTAAATGGTCTCCGTCCTCTTCGGGTGGTGTCGTCAGTCCAGGTCTCCGGCGGCTCTCACTATCCGGTGCGCCTGCTCGACCAGTCGTTGCTGGTTTCGCAGGTCTGATCTAAGCAGAGCAGCCACTCAAGGAGAGAAGGTGGGGTTGGGGATGGCACAGCAAACACGCGTTTGTAGGGAACTTTCTTAGACTTAATAGCTTAGCTCCGTAATAAATGTGCAAGACTTTAAGTACGAGGGCTGTTCTGCGAAGGCGCCTAAAAGAGACTGCTTTGCGAAGATGTCTTCTGATGAATTGTGCATTCGACACTGAAATAACGACTGTGGCTTTTTATCCTGTTATTCTTTGCTGTCCGCTCGTTCGTTATTCTTGCGATGCAGGCTTGACATGGACGCTGAAGAAAACTGTTAATTTCCTTTCACCGTGGAAGCACAGGCACGCAGAGGCTACGCCATTTCTGTGGAATAGCATCGTTTAATGCTAAGAAGGGCTGTAACCATAGTCAAGTTCCTTAATTTTCCTGCGCGGAAACGTGTATTTGATTATCGTGTCTATAGGCGGCACCATCCGTGCTCTGATACGGAAGCACAGAGCTCGCAAGACATTCCCCGTGCATGAACGAGAAGACCTAAGAGCGGTCCGCCTACCGAAGCAGATTGGCCACAATCGATGCTCGCTCCACGACCGGAATGCGTGCGGGAAACTGTGTTTGCGCACAGTGCCTGTATACAACGCATCCGTTCTTGAGGATGCAACCGAGATTCGATTACGACGCGCG
Source organism: Amblyomma mixtum (assembly GCF_055824585.1). Taxonomy (NCBI): domain Eukaryota; kingdom Metazoa; phylum Arthropoda; class Arachnida; order Ixodida; family Ixodidae; genus Amblyomma; species Amblyomma mixtum. The sequence goes on from NC_143014.1 coordinate 63,375,110, forward strand.
CGTGCCGAGAAACAGGAGGCGCTGCTCGCATTCATGGCTCGGCCATCTTTTGTTCGAGGAGGAAATTACTTCATACCACCGTCGCGACGCCTAAGTCTTATCTTTGGCGGGGAGGAGGCGAGCATGGGCCGGGCTGCTTGGTGGGTGATGGCCGTGCCACGTGATCGCTTCGCGCTCCCCGGCGCTGGTGTGGAACAACTGCGCCGCTTATCGCCCGGAAAGCGGGAAGTTTCGTCTACGCCAAGTGCGGGTATTTAGTGCGGGGAAACTAACGAGGGCTGGACGCTGAGGAGGCACCCTCGTGCAGCCGAGAGGCGCGTTCGAAGAGTAACAGGTAGCGCCGATCCACACCTACGAATCGTAACCATTGTAACTGTAATTAGGCAGTAACATACCTTCATTGAATCCTTAAGGAAAGTGATGTTCAGGGAAATGACCAATTCAAATGAATATACAACGCGGCAAGTGGTGTCGTAAATAAACGTTTTTCTAGTTGCCGGGTTAAGCTTGGATAATAAAATGAAGTCGAATTGACTAAGTGTCCTGCTAAACAAAATAAATGACACAAGATTTTCAATGCCTCTCAGCGTGTAGAAGCGATAGTGGTAGTTGTAGGACCCTACCCCTATAATGTAGGTGGTGTATACGGACCCCGGTATCGCTTGTTGGTTGGTTGGTTGGTTGGCCTCAAGTAGAATGGCACATACCCACTACGGGCGAGTGGCCAAGACACAGGCGGTGAACCTTTTGCCCGCGGTCTTTCGATTGGTACAAGCGCGCCTTGGCCGAACGTTCTGAAGAGCGGAATGCTTGAGAAACTAACAGACGGTTTGACAGACCAAAGTGCAACAAAAACGTATTGAAAGAAAATGAAAAAATGCTGCAAGAAAGGGGTCACCGGCTGTGAAAGCAATGCCAACGTATCCTCAACTAACATTGAAATTAGAAAAAAGGAACCAACAACAAGAGCAACACGAAGAAGGGGAATAGAAAATATTTTCAAGCATACAGTGTCCAACGCACAGAATACGCTTAAAGAAACGGGAAAGGGCGAATACGTCGCGCTGAAAGCTGAGTGTGCACTAAATACCTTGTGCACTGTCTTATGACCCCATTGCTTATTTATTTATTTATTTATTTATTTATTTATTTATTTATTTATTTATTTATTTATTTATTTATTTATTTATTTATTTATTTATTTATTTATTTATTTATTTATTTATTTATTTATTTATTTATTTCAAAATACTGCAGGCCAATAGATTGGCCCATGCAGGAGGGGCTATACAAGGCATTGAAAATGACAAATACCAAAGGAAATACATGGGGTTACAAAAAATAAGCAGAATAACGAAATACAACGCTCATTCACTCAAGAAAATGCTTCTCAAGAGCTTTACTAAGCTCTTGAGGAAGGAAGTACACAGTACACTGCCACGTCACTGTTGTTAGTAAAGTGTAAACACTACATGGTGATTATTTGCGGGACTGATTTTAATTGATAGAGACATGACAGAACACTGTATCACGCGCAAAATCTTAAGGCTGATTCTGTTTCTTACATAAATGCACGTATCCTAGGACATAAAGCCTGTTCTTTGCGAACGCCAGAAGGCGTGTGCAATGCAAGTGCATTTAATTAATCAGAACACGCATTAATGACTTCCTGCCTAGATTTTTAGGACTTTCTGCACACACTTGCACCCTTTCCTGCAGCTAGCGCCACACTTTACTGACTTAAAGTACAAAATGGGGGGGGGGGGGGGGGGGTTGAAGAAGCCGGTTTGCAAAGTTTAATATCCTCCACTGAGATAAAAAAAATGCGAACTAGTTTTGATATCCAGCTGTCTTGATGTGATCCAGCACAGAGGGGTTTGTTGATCGGTTTAAATATAACATAGTTTGTATTATTGACGTTTAGTTGGAACCTATTTATGTGTATCCAATCAGAGAGATGGTTTACGCAATCCTCGTCGACTTCTTTAAAAAACGGTAGTGATGCAACTGAAAAAAATATTCGTACCATCTGCATACATAACTATTTGCGGTTAAGCACGGGCAGTGGGAAGAAAATAGTAAAAAGATTATATATAATAAAGGTCCCAGCAGTGATTCTTGTGGAACACCGTTTAAAATTTTCGATAGCGGCGAGGAATATTAATTGAAAAACACATGCTGGTGCCGATTAGTCAGGTAATTTTATAAGAGATAATGTGCATTCCACAGCCACTAAGTTTACGCAAAAGAACTTGATGATTAACGCAGTGAAAAGCATTTCTCGGATCTAGGAACAAACCTATTGCAGGCAAGCACATTGAATGTTCTGTAATATTTCAGGTTTTATATTAAAAAGTGCTTTCTCAGACAGCTACTTTTTTGTAATCTATACTGAGAAGCACTCATTATGCTAGTTTTTTCTGTAAAACTTATTAATCGTTCTTTTGTGAAAATTTGGAAAATCTGTGATATAAAATTTTAAGAACAGGCATGATTCTGTATTTTTTTTAACTGAATTATCATTTACTCCTTTTTGAACAGGACGTACTCTGGCTATTTTGAGACTGCCAGAAAATATTACTTATTAAAGAATATGAACGATAATGAGGGATTGGTGAAATAACATCAGATACACGTGTTACAGGTGTTGCCTTAATGTCATATTATTAGGAGACGGAATTATTTATGAGTTTATGTACTATTACTTTTACTTCATATGGCAAGATAGGAGAAAAATTATGTTTTGGTGACGGTTGTATTCCGTAAGACAATCATAGGTTCACCTTGATAATGACTATAGCATTAGCAATGGATTAAATGCTTACTTAGCGCAATAACTGATTCTTTGATCTCGAGACTGTAGTCATTTGTTGTAAATTTCGTTTTTTCCGCTAAGTTTTCAACGTCGTAGCGATTTTTTCTGGGATCGTTAAAAACCTCCACAAATAGCTACATAAAGTTTCATCTTTTTTATTTCTGTGTTACCTTTCTTGCGATATTTTTGTGTCTAACAAGTTCGTTTACATCGCGATTTTTGATAAATGAATGGTACATTTTATTGCTGTATGGTATTCTCTTGTAGAGCATAAACTTATCCAAGGCTCCCTTATTCGTTTGTTAAGCTGACTGTCTTTCGCCTTCATACGGAAAGCTCTCTAATAGTAAACAATAAAGTAACAAAAATAAAATGTACGTGTCATTTGAGTTAGGCTTGTTTAGTACCAATTTCCAGTCGCCATCTTTACAAGGGAGCGAAAATTTACTAACGAATTCAAGTTTATATGTTGATAATAGTCAGCATTTATTTTATGTTTTCAGGAAGCGGTAAGAACCAGAAATTTGGCATATGATCGCTTATGCCCACTGACATAACACCGGCTGACGATTTAGGAGGGTGCATTATATTAGTGATACAAAAGTTTATTAGCATCGAACTTTCTTAATGTTTAAGCATGCATAAACGTGTACTATGTCATTAAATTCTCTTCAATACGCATCATCAGCAAGCATATTTATATTCATGCCGCCTAATATCGCGAAGATTTTGCACAGAAATTTAGGTACATTAGCAGGTTGGTCTATCAAGTACAGCTGCTAAGCCGACATACAGCGAATTAAAAGGCATCATACATGTTGATTTATAAATGAGTTCAGAGATAACTTCATGATTTATACTCTCCTTTACATATGACGCCAAGCAAACTACCGTGGCGTTTATTGTCATTGAGCCATACGCCCGTTTCGCATACATAGTCATTGAGCTCATGCACCCATTTCGCGCGCGCACGCACGCACGCACACACGCACGCACGCACGCACGCACGCGCGCACGCACGCACGCACGCACGCACGCGCGCACGCACGCGCGCACACGCACACGCGCACACGCACACACACACGCGCACGCACACACGCGCACACACGCACACACACACGCACACACACACGCGCGCACACACACACACACACACACACACACACACACACACACACACACACACACACACACACACACACACACACACACACACAAAAAAAAACGTTCAATCCTGTATGCTTAACTTTGAAATCCGCCTGTCCTCCTGTTGCTGCTCGTTTAGGAACTGTGCATTGACAATCCTTTTCGTCGGATTTTCTGGTCTCAGCAAGGCCTCATTTCACAACGCCAAGAAGGTGTGTGCGGCTTCGCCTCGTCGTAGACGTCCCAGTGTGGAAGCCGAGGCTTCATGTGCACCCTCTTACCACACGTACCGGCGCCAGTTCACGTTGGTTGCGTCCGGTCACGCCGGAAAGGCGAACCTCTCAAGGTGCGACACCGCGAGCCTCGCTACTGCGCTTATTCGCGGTTTATCACGATATCACTATCTCCCTACGGGATGGAGCATGTTATCGACTTCACCTGCCTACAAAATGGCATCAGGCCAGTCCTTTGTCAATGCTTGGAGCTGGCCTGCTACGTGACAACCGCAGCAGACACGTTGATTTCTTTTGCCTAGATTTCACAGTTCGTTGTGTGGAGTCGGGAAATAGCGTAGGCGTGTACAGATCAGCTCCCGAGAACTGACCACATATCAAAATCGGCCACGTCCTCATGCGCAGATACCGAAGAGATGCACTCAATATTTCTTGAGGTTCCGCAATGTGGCCGCCGCTCTGCTTTAGTCGACACTCGTGGAATTTATTAGTGAAGACCCGAATAAAATGCTATACGGACGAGGAGGACGATAAAAACAATACGCGCCTTGTCCACCGCGACCCTAATAGAACCATACGCCCGCACTGATGCCGCAAGCAACGGTGCATTCTGGGAGGAAACCAATAATTAATGTCCTTTTTTTTAGTAAAGAAAACTTTAGTTCAATAAGGAACATTTCATTTCACTTAAGATCAATTGAATTTTTACATATCCAGTGTGATAATATAAAGCAAATTAAACACAACGAGTACCATAAAATACGGCACATTCACCTGCACATCTTGCATAAAATGTGGCGTACAAGTTCGTGGTTAAGCTTTCCCTTATGAATGACAGTTGTAAATGTGCCCGCTAGACTTTTGCGGAAGCATTAAAAAAAAATGATGCTTTCTGTTCAGTGCATATTGAATTTTGTGTGAAGTTTATTTTGATCTAATTAAAGTCCACGGTAGAGAGTGGTTGGTCCGATGGTTCTTGATAATCAAAAAGTGAACAAGTTGGCAAGCACCCTGAGGTTTCTTTGCCCAAGAAGTACTTTGATTTGGGCTAGTTGGTTCATATCTTGAAAGTAGTTCGGACGCCCGTCCTGTTGTGTTCGTGTCTCCTTTGTCTTTGTTGTTTTCGCGCCGTCCGAACTACTTTCAAGTTTCTTTGCCCCTCCCTTGTTCACATGCGATTGCTCTAATTCAGTATTATAAGCCTTTTGGCAGCCATCTGTTGCGTGTGTACGCTAGTGCACGCACTAACTGAATGCTGCTGGACATATACCTGCAAGAAGTACCTAGAAGGGACAAAGAAAAAACCGCAGGTTGCGAACTTGTTTCTGCGACATGTTGCTTTTCATCCACTACACGAAATACCCGCTTGAAGCCAGCGGTATCTTTTACACTGCGTAAGCGTTCTTCAACAAAAGATGTATGCATTTGAGGGATACATCCGAAAATGATAAGCAAAGAATCGTCGGAGGTGTAAAGAAGAACGAGGAAGTTTATTTCGCTCGCGCTCGTTGATTGCCCTACAATCTGCCCTACAATCGACTTGCACGAAACGAATGAAATCGGCGCGCTCAGGATGCTGTGTTTAGGCATCGTACACACTGACGACTGAGGCAGGTCTCGGAGCGGCAAAGTATGCGTACGGCGTCGAAAGCGTCATCCTACCTCTCGTAATGAGCAGGCAATGTCTACCACTGCCGCGCACGTATGCATCGGGCAGGCTGCCCGCCAGAGGCTGCGCAGCAACGCCACGTAGGCCGCGAAGCGCGGCGCTATCAGGGGGACGCCTCGGATAAGGACCAATTCCCCTTGACACTGGCACGTCCTCGAGCTCGTGCATCGACCTCTATGCAAATCGTGGATGGGACGCGAGGGCGACCGACACAGATAACGCGGTCCTCTCAGCAGTGGCTCCAGCCACTTGTGCTTAGCGCTCGTCGGACTTCTGTTGCACCGTGCCAAGGGATGTGATGAAGAAAAAAAAAAAAAGAAGGGTTAGACGTAACTTAAACGGGAAACCCAGCGCAAGAGTGCTTACAGCCGAGTTGGAAAGGTTGAAGAGTGAGCGAGTTTGGCGAAATATATAGGTCGGTTCCGGTGGCGTCCATTTCCTACCACTAATGCTTTGCTGTTGAGATCAGTATCTTTCCAGACACATGCTGGCCTGTCGAAGCTGCTTCTACGGTTCCTACGGCAATAAGTCACATTGTCTAAATAACGCTAAACGAGAATATAGGGGTGGAAATAGGGACTTTTCCTCTGCTGGGCTTTTGCATTTGTTTCTGTCGACTGCGGTTTAATAGGTAGTTTATTCCTAAACCTCACGAATGCAGGTCAGGTGAAAAGTACACCTGATAATCGTTCAGGACGCGACTTCAGGTGATTGCGACGTTATTTTTTAGACAACAACAACAACAAAAAAAAAGGCTCACTAAGTTGGCATTTTAATCCTGCTTTAAACTTTTGTGAAAAAATGTACAAACTACCGTAAGTGCGTGTTTCTGTCGTGTGTTCTAAGCCTGAGGTCAAGGCATACCGATCATATTTCGTAGCGTTTGAAAGGCCTAACTACTCAAGGATGAGGACTGCCATGCCGACGACATTCAATCCTCTTTGATAAGGTTTATTCCTTCCTTCCTTCACTCCTCTTACCACACTTAGCTCAGACGGCGCTGGAGGTGAAGGACTACTCTGTGAGCAACCAGAATAATAACAAAACAACACGTTCTGACAAGGACATACGCAGGAATTGTCATTACCAGGGAATGCCACGAGAAAAAGCGCAGCGGTTGACACTGGCCTTTCGGGGAAGATGGCGAGGAGGGAAGCAATATACACGCCAAGTGCCGTGAGCAGACTAGTGTAGCGGAGGCGAACAACGTGGAAGATTGTAGCACGAGCTCACGTCATATGCTTTGGCCGCCCGTGACATCGCTGCACTGATAACGCGCAGGACAAATTTGCATAGTGATAAGAAGGAAACAGGTTACAAAGTGCACCGAATTGTTGTCGCGCCTCCCCGTGACAACGAGGACGGCCGGAAGGTCTGTTGCAGAGCAAAGTTTGTCGAAGGGGTCATTTTCCGACTTTGGCTGGCATTTAGGGAATCCCCCCTTGTTTACGTCAGGCTCACTGGGACGGAAAGCCGTGCTTTCCGTGCGATTAGCGGGTCGGCCAGTTATTGGTCGTAGCAAGTTTGTTTAGCACGTTTACTGCATGGGTTCTTCAACTGTCTGCCTGCCTCCGCTGAGCGTCCTCTTTCCTCGAGCAAGGCGAAATAGCTTACCGAATATGAACTGTACCGACAGAAACTAAGAGCCTTTCGTAATGAGCGTAATGCGGTAAACGCTTTACCAGATCATTTCCTGCTCTACCAGCTGCGATAAAAAAAATCGCGATAAGTGTCGCGACAAGAAAAAGGGAAAAAATCATGACACAGCTAAAACGAACCTTTACACATATGACATTGGCGCTCAGTTCACTGCTGAAACACACTTCTATTCATGCTGAGAAAAGCAATAGCAAAGATAAACCTTGTTCTACATTCGGCAAAAATATTTCTCTAATATTTTTTTTCTTGCCTCTTTCTGGCCGCATCACAGCCTTGTCTGTGATCGCGGTGGTCGCTTTTAAATACATCGCAGGGAAAAGACATCGATGTATCGAGACTTTGGTGCAATTTAAAGGGAAGCTGTAATGGTTTTTGAGAATTCGAGCTGATTCAATGGTTGCAATGTATGAAGCTTCTAGTCGAAGCATTCCAAGTAGTGTTACGCTACCATTTGAAATGGAGACGTAATCGGCGATTAAAACAACGACGACGATGTTGAGGCTTTTTCTTACTGCATCGGAGCGATGCGCAGAAACTCATGATGACGTCACTGTTGCTGAAATTTAAAATTCCTGCTGCCTTCGCCCACATGCTGCCGTGCGTCGTCCGACGCCGCCAAACAGTGTTTCGTGGGCGCTACCTTCGGTGGCATTGACCTTCGTCCTTCAAGCAACGTAAACGTTGCGGCACCTGCCCGATGCTGTGCACTGCGAAGAAGTCTGAACGCCTACATGGTTCCATTGGTGATAACGTCACTATTTCAAATGCTAGCGCATTGCGCATTCTTTACCTACAAAATGCGCATTATTTACCTGCAAATTTCACGCATTAGACTCCTTTTAAGAATTGTAAAACCTCTTCATTTGCCCGTTTTAAGGAATAACACACGCCCACAGTATTGAACCTAGAGTCTATCGACAAGCTGTGGTTGTCATAGCCACTGCTTGCTTTTAGTCAGCACGCCCTCCTAAGTTCTTCTTGTGGATCTTTTTGTTGCCCTTGCCACCTAGTTTTATTTTGTTTATATTGATACTTTCTTTCCGGCACAGTTCGGTCTTGGATAACAGTAAAAAAAGAAAGAGCACATACACTCTGCCTGACGAGGGCCCTGTCACCCAAACAATGCTGAACAGCTTCAAGTAAAAGCATATACGCATCATTGTAAAAATTGTAATCTAAGAACAGACTTCAAAACACCCACTACACCATGTGAGCCAAAGTTTTCGAGCATGCATGGCAGTTTTGCATGAAACACAAAATAGAAAATGCTCTTTGTATTCAATGTGGCAGCGAGTAACTTTCGAAGATATTTTTTAAAAGCTACCAGGTTATCTACACTGCTGAGAGATTTCAAGAATAGATGGGTAGGTGTTCAGAAAGTTATAGATTAAACACATCAACATTTGGGTAACATAATTTATTCTTACGGCAGGTTCTTTGAAGACGTTATGTCTCATGTTATAACGCAACCGCAAGTCAGACAATATAGATGCATCTTGTGCAGTTTCATTCCTTATATAGGCAACAAGTGCTAACTCGTATAACTGGTTTAGTTTAATAAAAGTATGTCTTAGAAATAATTGGCAATGTATTCCAGCCGCTTAGTGTCTTCAATGCAGCGCCTGGTTTGCTTTTGGAGAACAACTAATCTGTCAAACTTCGAAAGGAACGCTAGATTAGTAAGCAGCAGTTTAGGCGAGACTGAACAAAATAGGGTGTAGTATAACTGGTGTTTTAACGAAACAGGGGTTAGATACCTTATTTTATGCAGCATGCCAACAGATCTAGACATACTCGAGTCTATCTAATTTACTTCAGGTGTGTATACCTCAAAACTTGTTCGAAGCGAACCTGCATATACTTTAAAATATAAACCCTCTTCATTATAGCGTCATTAAATACAATACTGCTATTTATATCTTGAAGTTTACTTCGTGGTTTATGATGGCGTATTTTTGAAACGTTTAATTATAGTTGATTTACCCTCTGCCAAGTCAATAATTCATTCAGCCATGTAAAAATTAGCCTGGCAAGCAAGATCGTCCAGTATTTTGCCAGAAGAAAACAAACTAGTATTATCAGCTTAGAGAATAGCGTCAGGTGTATGTTTTATATGCATAATAATGTTCGTAATAAAAAACAAGGGCACCAAAACAGAGTCCTACGGAACGTCATGTGTTATCTATTTTAATTGGGAACGGAAACCATCGAGGCATGTGTGTTGCAATCTTCGAGATAAATAGGTGCGAATGAACCCGAGCGCTTCGACTCCCATAGGAGAGTTCCTGGAGCAGAATATTATGCTAAAGATCTTTGGACATCATTTATTCGCAAATGTAGTGCCGTAAATAAGACCCAACCGCTTTCAGCTAGTTTTCCTTTCCTTTTCTTTTAGCAGTGCTCAACATTCCAAACTGCGTTAATCCATATATGGTCAACCATGCGTTTTTAGTGCGCCGGCACTAAAACCTCCAACCTCTGATTTCGCCGATATTTCTGGCCGAATCCTCTCTCCGTGACCTTGAAGTTGCTCGCGAAGAGCAACCTTCTTCTCTGAAGCCAGCCATCCCTCATGTAAACCCCCTACCCAGGGGCATTTCAGATATGAATGAATGAATTCAGTGCGTACTGCTGCCGCATTTGAACCCATCACTGTCTCCATCAACACACACCACTGTTTCGATGGCACTCAGCCTCGAAATATCTGCTGATTGGCGGCTCTGCGTGTCTCTTTCGGGTATATCCCTAAGCAGCTGCTTGGAGCATCGGTGCCTGTCACCGACTGACGGGCAGGCACTGCAATGCGCTTGGTTAGAGGCGCGCCGGAGCAGCTCGTAATCGATCGCAGTTGTCACCATAGGAAGGTTTTTGGACTGCACCCGAATGTTTTGTTGCAGGGGCTGCCAGACTAGTGCGGCATGCTGCACTGAAGTCGCAATATGTCATGCCCATCCCATTTTCAGTAAAAGACAGGAGAGGACGTCCGCTTTTATGGTGCGATCCGGAGCGGCGATACGATCACCACCACAGTTTAGACCTGAATTGATATTCCCATATGTACCTTACTGATAGAAACGTGCGAGTGCGCTTGCCCTCATCGCATTCCTCGATATATAGCATTTACTGACTACATTTTATGCAAAATTTAACAATACAAGAGCCTGATCTGTTCAGCATGTAGTACTCTGCGTGGGACATGAAACATACAGCGACATATAGCCATTTTACGCCTTAACTTAGGAGTCTCAAGACTGCGCTAAGGCCAGGTCATGAACCTTGCCCGAAGTAGGCTAGTGATATTAGGTCTTGGCGGAGCGCCACTTCTGCGGCTTCTCGCAAAGACATAAATCTGCTTCACCCTATGGAAAACCTCATTGTGCGTGTGCGCTAGCGTGTGTGAATGTGGATCACGTCATGTTTTATCATCTGGAGGAGGTGGCCAGCCGTATAACTTGTAAAGTCTTTCAAATCTGCCTTGAAGAGTACCTCCTCATGCACAGACCTCTACGACCCAATCACTTTAATTTATATCTTGTGTACACCATGATGGATAACCGTGCTGAAGCATAAGCTCCGTGCAGAAATAAATACAATTTTTTTCTCCATAAATCACACAGACGGGCTTCGATAATATGATCGAAGGGCTGCTGCTAACCGGCGTCTTGCAGCAGTATTTAGAAGTTGAGCTTGACCTCTGTTCAAGTATTTTGCCCACCGTGATCATGTTGACAGCTGTGAAGTGCATGTGGCGATCAAGTCGAAAGGCCAGTATGATACGCGCTGCCGTTCTCCTGCTACTCAATCTTGCCCTTTTGAATTTGGAAGAAGACATCAACCACTTGCAAACCATATCCACTTCGCGACAACATGTGCTTTTTCTTGGCTTTCTTTTTTGTTGACTCGCATGGCTTTTATTTTCTCACATCCCACCCAAGCGGCGAGAATTTCCACTGTCTTCTCCCTCTTTTCCTAACATTATGCAACCTCCTCTGGCAACTTAGCTGTACTATAATTAAAACATTGCTGAATTTGTCTTATAGAAACTATACGAGATTCTACCTTAATTCACTAACTGATGTTTCCTGCAAATAACACCCGTGGTGCCGATGTCTTTACTGCTACAAATTGGACTTCGCGTTTGAGATGCTTCGGCTCCGCTGTAATGCCTCTTCTTCAGCGTTGCCGTTCGACGCTTGTTTTTGAACTCTTCGGCAATGGCAGTTCTTTCAACTCCCTACTGCATGACTGTTTGCAGAACTAGGACCAGATATCGCGATAACTCTGTTCTTATCTTTGTCGATTTTTTTTTCTTTGATAAATTGGCCCGATTCAGCTGTCGCGCTGTAAAAAAACAACAACACTGAGAGTGAATTTTGCAGCTCTGGCCTTATCTAGGTACTACATGAACTTGTTAGAGAGCCTGCAAGAGTAACCAACCACTTATCAAGTATACTAGACCTCACTGAATAAAGCACGCCGATATCTTTTCTCCACTCTCCTTCTTTCTTTCTCTAAGTGATCACGGAGGTATATGTGGCTTTATCTGGTGCAGGATGTTCAACAGGAATCTAACTCCCTGGTAAAAAAATGAATGGCGCGACACTACAGCCCTCAGCAATATAATTAAATGTCTAGGCATCCATGTCCCCCGAGACCTTGGTCGCGAGGCATTACCCAAATGCAGAGTTGTTCAGCAAGGTGAAATGTAGCAACCGCGGGATCGTGACATACATGATTATCTGACGACTTAAAAGGGGAGGAAACCGTTATGCAGAAGCAGGCAAACACCAGCCGTGAGAGTAAATGTGCTGCAGTTAACGCCTGCACTGCTCAAGAGCAGACATTCTGCTTTGACCGTGGACAATGGCTATGACGTTCAGTAGCTGATCTAAAGGCCGTGGGGTTAAGTCACGTCCGCCGAGGCCGCATTTTGATTGAGGTTAAATGCAAAAACAGGCTGGTTCTGTCCGATGCCAGCACACGTAAACATAGCCACAGGACTAAACTAATCTGAAGCTCTCTGTTACGATATCTCTCAGAGCTCCTGTTTCGTTCAGAGCATTACCCTCCCGCCCATAATCATCATCAGCGTAACTACGTAAACTGCAGGACCTCTTCTATATCCATCATTTAACATTCTACCGTGCCAGCTGAGGCCACTTTATTTCCGCAAACGTACCAATCTCGTCCGCCCACCTGACTCCCTAATGCCTCCTTCTAGGTTTGCCCTCTGTTGGAATCCACTCTGTTGTCTTAAAAGAATCCTGAGGACAAATTTAAGTTGGCCTATATAAATAGGATACGTTCTAGTCACTGAGATACCATTCTCATCGAAAAAAGACCTTTTTGTCAGCTATAGAAGACTAAAAAGCGAAATGCAGGCGTTTCCACCACCTGCCGATATGGCAAGTAAAATACATCCATAGGCAACGTTTTTTTATTGCCCGTATCGCAGAGGCTACGATACGCTGCCATTCACTTGAAAACGGTGACAACCTTTCCTTTTAAGTGTGGGCATCGCGAGTTTGAATCGACTGGCGGGAAGATTTTTAAATCCTATTTTCTAGCGATAAATGCGTCTTTTGTTACCGATCTAGAAAACGCAGTCAGGAAAAGTCAGAGAATCAATTTTTGCTGAGAACTTAATTTCGGTGGAGTGGTCCTCACTGTCCTTTTCAGGAAGCAGCTGTTATCGTGCCTTCGCACTGCATACTTTGCTCAAGCCTTTTTATTCGCCTTAATTTCTACTAGGATATCACTAACTCGCGTTTCTTTTCTCTACCATTTTGATGTCTATTCGTTTCTTAACGTTACACCTATTATTTTTGTTTACATAGCTGGCAGCACTGCACTCAAATTGAGCTCAAGCGTTTTCTGTAGCCTCCAAGTTTCTGCGCCTTACATTATTGACTATAAGATACTGCTGCTATATACCTTCCTCTGGGGGGATATTAGTAAACTGCTATTCATCCCCTGAGAGGGGCTGCCAAGTGCACTCCACCGTACTTTTGTTCGCGTAGTTATTTCATTGTCGTGGTCCGGATCTGGGGTCAGCACCTACCCTAAGTAGATGCATTCCTTTACCACTTCCAATACTTCGCTGCGTGACATAAACTGGTGCTCTCTTCCGAGACTGTCCGACATCACTTTATATTTCTTCAGATTATGTTTTATACCCACCGTTCTCAATTTCCTGTATAGGTTCTCGTTCCTGCTTTGCAATTCGGCCACTGAGTTACCTAGCAAGGAGATGTAATAACCAAACTCGAGATTGCTAAGATATTCTTCATTAGCTTTTAGCTCCGACTATTCCAAATTCATTTCTCTGAATACCTCCTTTAAACACGAGTTGAACAGCATTGAATAGACCGTGTCTCCTCGCCTGACATCGTTCCTGATCACTCTTTTAACAGTTTGCCTGTACAGGACTATGGTCGCTGTGCAGCCTCTGATGATATTTTGCAGCACCTTTACATTCGCCTCTTCTACACCTGATTTATGCAATGCCTGCATGACTGCTAAGGTTTCGGCTGAGTCAAATGCTTTCTCGTAATCTATGAACGCTATATAGAGAGGTTGGTTTCATTCAGCGCATTTCTATATCACCTGACTGGTGATGTAATTATGGGCTATTGTCCAATGACCTCTCCGAATGCAAACCTGGTTCTTTGGTCAAAGGAAGCCTAAGGCTGCTCTTATTTGATTAGCGATTACCATTCTAAAAAACTTGTAAACAACGCACAGTAAGCTGACTGGTCTGTAATTTTTCAAGTATTTGACGTTCCCCTTCTTATGAATTACGATGATGTTATCATCCGTCTAAGGTTATGGTACGCTCGGTGTCATGAGGTACTGCGCATACTGGGTGGCAAGTTTCCCTAGACCGTAAACTACGATCAGAGCGCTAAGACGATGAAGTTATGTGTTACTACAGTAATAGCAGAGTGTTATTGGAGTATGATGCAAGTACTCAGTAGGCTGGCAAGCGAAGAAAGTACTGAGAAAGATCATAGCATAAAATGTTTTAGCCCAAGGATAAAGTCGAACAAGCAGAACTGTAGAAATAAGTAAAGGAAAGGTAAGCAATGTTCAGAAGTATCAGCTGAACATTGAAAAAGCTTAGAAACACATGGCAGAAAATTATGCATTGCGAAAAGCCAGAAGAGGGTAACAAGAGACAAAGCAGGGAGTGTCATTAGCAGATCAGATACATAGTCGACGTAGCGGAGAAAGTCTATACCGATGTGTACAATGGCCAAACTAGCAATGGCGCTGAGTCTGGTAATAGTGTCGCCGATAAGACGGCAATTTCAGTTGCAACGAAAGAAGTAAAGAATGTTTTGTAAGCGATGAGGAGAGAAAAACTGCTTGTAAATATCAAATGACTCCATATCTGCTGAAAGACGGAGCAGATATTGTGTTCCGGGAGTTCGTAATCTCGATATATATTTCCTCATGACCGGATATGAAAGAGGAGTAACTTATTACTAATTCACCCGAATGGTTGTGTGAAGAGTTGGGGAAATAAAAATATTCTTGGGGATAAAGTTCACTGCTTCTTACCAGCAAACCATTTATTAAAGTAACTGCTAACTCATGCATAACAGCGCTAGACTTCATTCAAGCAAGTAAACAGGCTGGTTTTCGGAAAGGCCATTCTACTAGAGAACACATTTATTCCGTTAATCAGGTTGGAGAGAAATGAGCAGAATATATCACATTGCCACGTGTAGCCTTCTTAGATTACGAAAAACTATTTCAGTGAATTCAAAGATCAGCAGTAGGACAGGCACTCGCGCACACTGGGCAGTCTACAAGCACTGCACAACGGCCGTTGGTCTCCACAGGAGGAGGGAGAAAAAACTGGCAAGAAGAGATGCCAGGTATAGGGATACAACCTCTCCGCTATTATTTACGAAATCCTTACAAGAGATATTCAGAGGACTGCATTACGATTAGACAAAGGAATCAATCGGCAACATTTTGGTAACCTCCAATTTGCTGATGACATTGCTCGGCTGAGCAATTCAAGGGATACTTGAATACTTGAGGACCTAAACGTACAATGTGGCGCCCTAGGCCAAACATTAATATATAAATAACTAAAGTTTTTTTTCAACAATCCAGGACGGGAACAGCAGTTTATAGTAGATAGTAATGCACTGGAAGCGGTAAGAGCAGACGTGTAGCCAGGATTTTTTGTAGCCAGGCAGACGTGTAGCCAGGGGGGGGGTGAGGGCCCCAAGATAGATACGTGCATGTATAGAGTAATACATTTAACTCAGGGTGGCATAATTTCTCTTTACTGCCATTTCTCTGTGTTATTCTTTGCAAAGACGCCATGCAAGCGTTGAGCTCGGAAGAATTGGTACATAAAAATGAAATGGAAATACATAAGGAGCCTCCGATTTGCTTTTAGCTTTGGTCTGCATCTTTCACATTTAATAATGTAACGCTTAAGTGAACAACGTAGCACATTGGGTTTAATAGTTGTAATGAAAAAATAAACATTCTTTAGCCTAGTGCAGGAAGCAGATGTAGTACGTTAGGTAGTGAGGTTCCGAAAGGAGTCACGGAATACACTGGCAGTTTAGGCATCGCCGTTTCGGCATATCCTGATCGCGAGGATAAACAAAAAATCACGGGAAGATCAGGCATCTGACGCGACAATTCTGCGAAAGCAGTTGGGTTTACCCTCGATGATTTTTTGATGCTTTCACTGTAATGTACGCTTTTACTCTGAGCCGAGGCTTCACACTCGAGAGAGAATTTTTTTCTGGAGGATGACGATGGGGAGAGTTGGGTCGAAAGTGGCATTGGTGGGTAACAGGTCCCTAGCTGGGATGGTGGCTGGTGGGGAGGTGGCTGGTGAGTGGGGCTTCTAGAGGGCAGCTGGCTTTCTCGCTGCGTCTTTGAATTCGATTTCGCCGCCCCTTTTTCGTTCCGCTGCTGCGTGGGCCTCTAGTGGGTGGATGCCTTGTGCAGGGTGGGGTAGGTGGGTTCTTGGGAGTGCCGCTTTTAGAGGGTAGCTTTGGGTAGGCGGGAGGTGCATGAGGCTTCTGGAGGGTGAAAGTGAGCGGGAGTGAGATGGTCGATCGATGATAGTGGTGGATGGGTGGTGCTAATGAGAGGGTGGAAGCTCTTGGCTCAGGGCCGGAGGCTTCACTTCAACAGACACCAGATTTACAGCAAGGGGGGTGTTACACAGCACTGCTTTCGCAGTAAAACAGCCACAGAAAGAGAAAGAAAAAGAATTGCCTGGGGTGTATCTGGCCGACTCCTCAAGTTCTCAAATGATACCCCGGCCGGTATCCACAAAGAGGTAAGTCCAAAAACGACTCTGTCCTGTCAGTAATATTCACCTATATAAATGTTTTCAGGCTGACGAAAAATCTCAGAATGAGGCTAAGTACCGCGCAGAAATGAACGGAGACAGAACTAAGAGAGTAACGTGGAGTGGAGAACAAATGTGGGTCGATGATATCAGGTCTGAAATGAAGAGGAGGAAATGAACTTGGGCGGGAAATACAATACGTAGATTGCATAATGAGCAGACACCAAGGAACTGTTGTTGCAATCCTTTTTGCATGTCTGAGCTCTGTATGGGTGACAGGGCCCTCGTCAGGCAGAGAGCATCTGCCTTTAGCCCTGTTATCCTAACCGTTTGTGTCTGAAAGAATGGACGAAATAAAAAAAAAACTGGAAGCATAAGCTAGGGCGACATGCAATAGTCAGGTTGAGCGATACGAATCTTGCCGAGATAGGCTGATCGCCACGCATGGATTGAGGATCGCTGGGACCTGCAATGAACTTTACATGAAAGATGATAATGAATGAAGTTATGTTAATCGCCGCAAGATTATCGCCGCAAGTCTGTGGAAGGAGCATCTAACCGGTATTTCAACACATGGACCCAGTACGCGTGATCGTCGGCCGCAGTAGTGCTGAAACTGGTTGACGGCGTTTGTGATTCAAGAACCAGAAAGCGTCAACTGAATCTTGAGTGCGGCCCGGCTTTTACAGCGGAACAGAGAAGAGCTAGATTTCGGTAATAGCAGCATTCTGCGGTCACACGCGATCGCAAAATGGGAGCCCGAACGTGTCTCTAGTAAGCGTGATGAAGGAAAGAGAGTGAACATCACCATAAACACTTAACACAGACATATTAAAAGAGTGTAGATGACAGCATCTATATGAGCTGCCTATATAGTTAGAAGAACACCATATGAATGGTGCTTCAGAGGAGTTCCCACAGCAATCGCTGTAGTGAGCCGTAAGCATCAAGTAGAGGGCCGCCAGTAATTTTAAGAATGTCTATTTCCTCATCCATTGTGAGTTGATTGTCTCTGTGAGTTGACTGTGCGGTGATAGTTCGAATGTTAACGTCATTTGACCATTAAGGCCTTTTTCTTGTTGATAGCTTAGCAACAAAAAATGGACTAATAGCGTTGCTTTTACTACACTTGAACCTCGTAATAACAAAGTTGAAGGGCGCAGCGATTACTTCATTATAGCTGTAGATTCGCTATAGCCCGTGTTGACCGAGCTTCCAAGGGGAATCGTCATTCCTTCGTTATATTCATTATTTCTTTATAAACCGTTTCGTTATAACGAGGTTCTACTAGATCTGGAAGAACTCTGGGCAAGTAATTAGTTTGTTTCGTCCCCATATGCCGCAAATCACTCCAGTTCGTCAGACTTTCTATAAAAATGAGAGCGAATCAGGTATGAGAGTGAACGGTTAGGTGCACATGAATCCAGCACACATAAACCTTGTGGGATATTACGATGCGATGTGCTTCATCGCAGTGCAGCTAAGTGAAAACACTCCTCGGGTCTATACGAACCATTTAATTGCCCTTACATGCTGCAGACATCAAGCTTGGGCTGCCTAGAAACCATAAGGTTCTGAACTACGAGAAATCCAACGTTATTTCGATGATCATTACTAAAAGCGAGCTCCTATGGGGTTACTCAATGGCCTCCAGTGACCATCACCGGATGGCGATGGTGGGAGTAAGTACAGATATTCCACGTGAGGTTGTGCGCACGTGGTCTCAACAGTGTGGACTGGTGGCAGAAAAATACGTTTGTAAAGTAGTTTTTCTCACAGAACTTTTTTTTTTTCAAACGCACAACATTCTGTCAGCCCTGTTCCATCATCCTCGTCCTCACTAACGCTGTCTGGAAGACGTTTTCTGCGCATAACGCCGATGCTTAACATGAAGGGCCTTTGTAGTGGCATCCACAATTGACAAGCACTCGGAAGCCTCTTTTCAGACCATATGTGGCTGGTTTCTGGACTGTATCTCATTGAATGTTGCACGATTCTCATTTAGTCTCCCGCAGTTCCCGCTGAGCATCGAACGAAAACGGACGTGAGCCGTCACCGACTGTTCAGAAAACCGTGTACCCCTGACCAAGCTTGGAAAAAAACCTCCGTCCTCTCTGTCCAAGCTACTGTGTCGAAGGGACTAATAATAAGCGTTTACAAACAACAACAGCTGTCGACTTTCCTTGAGTCCATGCGCAGCATGGCGAAGGAGGCAGAAAAGGCGGGGAATTTGCGGTGGGAAAAGGGACTGTGATGGCGATGAGTACATAATTTATTGTTCAATAGATTTATAAAATTTCAACGCGCCAGAACAATGCTACGGGCTGTAGCAAACGGCACAGTTGAGGGCTAGGGACCGCCTGGGGTGCTTTAACGTCCACCACGATATCAGCATTTAACTTCCATCAAAATACTGCGGCCGTGATTCTCCTTGGTGGTTGAGAGTTATCGTTCATGCTCTTCAGGCTACGTCATGGTTATTTCTGTTCACGGCTTCAGGACATACGCTCGCAATCTTCACAACGAACCACGAGGTTCCCTGATAAGCTGTTCAAGACCGGAGTATTCTCCTCACAGCCGGCTGTTTTGCTCAGATGGTTTAACGCCGCGGCGTTTTGGTTACACTGCGTTGTTTGGCACTGTTTGTTGCGCGATGCCAGACGTCCAGGACCCCTGCCGTTGCAGCCGAGGGGCGAATCGGTGAACATTGGACGGCCATTCATTAGCACGCTTCGCCGTCGCGCCGCCCGCCGGTGGCAGGCACGTACCGTGGGTGATGTTTACGACCCCCCTATCCTTACGCGAACAGGTGAAACGCGGGCTTTCCGCAGTAACACGTGCGCCTCTGCCCGAGT
Organism: Amblyomma mixtum; assembly: GCF_055824585.1. Lineage (NCBI taxonomy): Eukaryota > Metazoa > Arthropoda > Arachnida > Ixodida > Ixodidae > Amblyomma > Amblyomma mixtum. The sequence goes on from NC_143014.1 coordinate 63,394,821, forward strand.
GGTCACACATGACGGGGCCGGCAACACTCCTGTTTACCTTTCCTCTGACGTCGGGGGCGGAGCTCTGATATCAAGCTGAAGAGAAAAAAAAAGAAGAAAAGAAGAGAAAGGATAGAAGGATCGCTGCAAGGAAAGATGAGCAATGGGGGTGGTGGGATCTAGGCGGCAGCACGCGCGCTTCGTACATTATTCTTTTTACGCGAACGCTGTTTAAGTTTCGTACATTTATTTCTTCAAGTTACGTCTCTACGGCACTCCAACCACTTGGCTCGACAGAGCTACTGCGTTTAGCAAAAGCTCTCCACCCCTCTTTCCTGTGAAATTATTTTCTTTCACTTCGTCTTTCCTGCCATGTAGATGATGCGAGCAACAATGCATGCGGATCCTGGAAAGACTAAATATTTAACAACAGGTCTCAGGATGTTGCGTTAGGAGTGGACGTGCGCTCTCGACGTGGCGTTCCAAGACGGTGAGACGCTCTCCAGATACGCTGTTTTTAGTACTTCCCGGCTCTAACTCAACACTCTGGCAGAAGATAGTCGGTTCAGTTTCAGGGTCTCTCAAATTCGTGATGACAACGCGGCAGACGAAAGGAGAAGGTGGATTCACACGAAGAAACAGGTGTTCTGAGGGGCGAAAAAAAGTCGACCAGAGACAGACATGAGATGCTCGCGGCGTGTTAAAAATGAGCAAAATCAATATTATGCACTACTTACTCCATTATCATAAGTTTGAGGCCAAGGTGAGAAGAATAAAAACTACCTTGTGGTAAAATGCAGTAGCTGAGATGATTACGGATACTGGGATATCAATAGGATAGAAGTGTATGGGCATCAAGAAAGTGTCTGTGTACGCTGCAAGGTTTTCATGCGGAATGGAATGTTACTCAAGTGTTATGGTTTGTGGCATTTAAACATTGCATGAAAATGAACTGGCACACGCACACACGCGCGCACGCGCGGTAAGTGCAACGTGATTCCGTGCGGAGTGACAGGTAATCTATGGACCAACACTATCTGTGACGCTAGCAAGATGCAGTGACGCTGCTGTTGCCGCCTAGAACGACTGGGGTAAAACTTGTGGGGGTGAATAGTAGGCTTAGCACCCATAGGAATACATGCAAGCAAAAGTTTTCAAAGCAGTTTTCTGATTTCACAGTGCAACTACGATGCCGTTCCCTCGTGAAGAATATTCACGTTCATATTAGAGCAGATTCTAAAAGTGTGAATCGTTATTTTGAGAGCGATGTATTTTTAGAACACCTACGCATGGGAGTGACTCCTGGCTGGGGGAACGGAACAGGCACGCTACCTGTTGAAACTCAAGTAAGCAAAACTTTCTGAAATATTTTTCTCTTATCACAGAGGACACATGGAGTACGGTGTTTGTAATAGTTGGAGAGCGCTTTGAAGAAGTAGAGTGTGAGAAAGTATGCTACGTCATTTCGAAGCTATCTTTTTAAAACGCCACGTTAAATGTGTGTTGTGAAGCCGGACATACCCCCAAAAGGTGCTTTATCCGCTCGGTATTTAATCGAATTGCACAAACTTGTAGTATAGCCCGACATGCTGCTGTGTGGGCTGCATTTGCTCACTAATACAGTTGCTCAAACTAGACAGCATAGACAGCATTACCTGGAAAAGCAGTTTCCAAACGTCATGGAAAGCGCACAAAAGAGAACCACGCACTGCAGCAGACTGCGCCGCAAACGGCACACCGGCCACCTCCGGCTCCGGTATAGGATGCCTGAATGTGCGTACTAGGCTCCGGCGTCCGCAAGCGCCTCCAATGTGTGTAATCATGTGTTAGTCGTCTGCTACAGTGCGCAGTTCGTTTATCATGATCTTAGAGGTTTGGTTTGGTTTATTGGAGTTTAACGTTCCGAAGCAACTCAGGCTATGAGGGACGCCGTAGTGAAGGGCTCCGGAAATTTCGACCACCTGGGGTTCTTTAACGTGCACTGACATCGCACAGTACACGGGCGTCTAGAATTTCGCCTTCATCGAAATTCGGCCGCCGCGGCCGGGATCGAACCCGCGTCTTTCGGGTCAGCAGCCGAGCGCCGTAACCACTGAGCCACCGCGACGGGTGTCCTTAGAGGCCTGTCTACAATGTAAACCTTGCTATCATTTGAACGACAGTATTTGCGAGATAATGAAGCGTGCGCGGAGAAATGTCAGACCACGAGAGAAGCTTCCACGATTCGAGGAAGCACCCAGCCGGTAAAACGCCTTTTGGGCATTTACCATGGCGTTTCACAAAGATAGCTTCTAAATAACATACTTTGTCACACTCTTCTACAAAACACTTGCCAACTATTAGCGAACGGCTGCCTCCATCACTACTCTATGAAACGAGAAGAATAGTTCCGAGAGCTTTACTTGCATGTGTTCCTATGGGCTGCGTTCCCGTCTTGTACCCTCCAGCAGGGGCACCCCCACGAACACGTAACGCAGTGTTTAAAAAATACATCCCTTCGAAATGACGCTTCATACTTTCAGAATTCAGAAGATGAATATGGTTCTTTTTTCAGGAGGAAACGACATCATATAGGTGCACTGGAAAATCACAAAACTGCTTTCACAACTTTTGCCTCCATGTAATCTTATGGGCCTACTTTTCACCCCCAGTTCGATCCGCCTGCCGCGAACCCCCCGCTTTGTTCGTAAACATGGTGTTGATCTATAATGTGCCTTGCAGGCAATAAACAGACAATAAAGTGAGTTTTGGACATATTAACGGATAGCATGTGACGCCCCTAACAGTTTATTGTCTATTTTTACATCACTATACGGTTGAATTTCTTTGGAGGAGAAATTCTAGAGGCCCGTGTGCTGTGCGATGTCAGTGCACGTTAAAGAACCCCAGGTGGTCGGAATTTCCGGAGTCCTCCACTACGGCGTCTCTCATAGCCTTAGTCGCTTTGGGACGTTAAACCCCATAAACTAAACTAAACTAACTTTCAGGGTTCCGAGGGCATTATGGAAGAATGCGTTGAAAGCGCCGAATAAAACAGTTCATAAAAAAAACTCGCTTACATTTCGGCCCCCGTTACTCCAACGCGTGCCAAGTATATAAGAAGCAGCTTGATGAAAATAGAATGGACGAAAAACAAGTATGCTTGCTGGTTTAAAATGCGTTTTGGTTGACTTTCTACTAACCCAATGGAAAAAGTTAGCTGCCTACATACTAAATCGTGACATATACTAGCCAATAGCGTGCCTATAGGTTCACTCTGGCTTTACAAATGATAAGAGATAAGGCAGTGGCACCCTGCGGGCCGTCTGCGTACTTCTGGTTGCTACATGATGAAAGCTATCTCTCAGATGCAGTTGCCGCACCTTTAGGCCCGTTAACGCGAGCCACCGAACGCACTCCTATTTATTGAGGCACTTAATACTTATCTGTAGCCGTCTGCAATGATATCGGGCAGCTTTCCAAAACCTTTTATTGGGCACATGTGTCGCGTGATCGGGCTACGCATTTGTTGTTGCCTGTAACGAAGGGTCTTTCGCTTCGTTGGCAGGTGTGATTTCCCAGCGCTTGTGCGTTTGCCACTCACGTCACGATCTCTTGCAAAGCCTGGTCCATACTGAGTGATTTTTCCACGCGAAAATGCGCCGCATGCGTTGTGCACACGCGACGTTCTGTCGCCTGCCAGAAATGCTTCATGTGGGTCAGGCTTAAGAGACAGATGAATGCAGGTCCTGTGCTCTCTTACATATGGGAATGCACTAGCATAGGCTGCTCGTGGGTAAAGATAACGCTGTGCCACTGGTTCGCCCTTGATAGCTTCGGCAAAGTGGCGTTGCACGAATGATTAAAGCATCTATGGCGACATTCGACGGAGCAGTCGTCCCTGCGCGCGTTCAAAGATATCGCTTGCACGCCGCGCTCCGCGCATGTATCGTCGCTGCCAAGTGGGGGAACACGGTTGCTTCGTCGCTAGTACTCGGTACACTTCAAACAGCGCCGTCGGCCGCTCGGGGTCGACACGGGGCCGCGCCCTGGGACGCGGCTGTCGGTGCAAACAGGGCCGCTATCAAGCGGCTCGCATCGCAGGAGTATCGCGTTTGAGCGGCCGCGCGGCAGAGGCGCGCCGGCGGAGAGCGACGCTACGCGCATGATGCCACGTTCCGCCCCCTCGTCCATCTTCCACCTGTGGACGCGCCGGGAGGACCGTTTAAAAATAAAGGCGGGCCTCCCGACGGAACAACAAACGGCCGGACCCAGCCATCTGGGCGGCTCGCTGCAGTGACGGCCCGCCGCGCCGCCGAGGAAACGGCGGACGGGCTGGCGCGCTTCCTGCCTCCGCTGTTAGTGACCGAGGGATCCGTTTTGCGCGAAAACCACGAACTTTGTATCTGCAGCCGCACGCGCTCTGCCCGCACGCACTGCCGCCGCGCCTTCGATGCTCGCGCGCGCTCTTCGCGCCGGAGTGAATAAACTTTCCGGCGGACGGGCGTGCGCGCCGCTGCGCTGCTGCAATCGGCGCGTGTTTACTGCGGCTTTGTTTCTTCCCGTGCGCGCCGCCGAGACGTGCGTCCGCACCGGAGATTATGGGAAAAACAAGGTCTTTTTTGGCGCGCGAGCCTCGGTTGCGTCACGCGCGACGAGTCGATTACAGTTCGCGTGCCCACACAGCAGCACGTCTTCCGTAGCGTGACCGACCGCCTCGTTCTCTTGAGCCGCCAAACAAGGGCCCCTCTACGTGGTAAAGTAACTTTTAGCCCGCTCATATAAATGTATGCATATAATTTTTTGCTGTGATGCACTGACATGGGAGATGAGCTTTCTACCGGTCCATGCCAAATGGAGTACTTCAGCAATGTGATGAACGACTGGAGGCGCACTTAAATTCCGTTCTCTGAGGACGTTACTAAAGCGTGGCATGCGTATACATCCGCGGTACAACTCCGAATTCTTTTAGCTTTTGCTTTTTTTTACATTAGGATAATTCAAGTCATACCCAGCTCGAAAAAAAAAACCTATATATCAGTACCATTATAAGGTTAGGTGAATGTAACTTTATTAATGTTAACACATCTAAAGCTAAGTTCACACATCAACACATCTAAGTTCATATACTTTCCTAACCTTCTATAAAGAAGCGAGGTGAGGAATAAACGTTTCTACACCCCAACTCCATTAATCAGAAGCATTTATTCCCTAGTTGTCGCTGCTTGAAGGGTACAACGGTGCTCTCCCCGTCTTGGGCAAGTCGGCGCTGTCTCGTGTCCACGGGCAGTCGATTCAGACCCTTCACGTCACGAGAGCTGCAAGCCGGAGAGATGACGTCGTCTTCATCGTTGAAGCGAGGGCGGGTTCTGCATATCGGGGCCCGGAAGAAGCCCAAGGCCCTCGGTCTTTGCAGGTAGAGACATTCGACGGCTGCCTGAACAGAACATCGGCCCTAACGACCCCCTCGAGCCACCTCGCTAACCTTAAGGTTTAAGTCTTCGGTAGGCCTGACTATCGTTATACTGCTGTTATCTTGACATGAATAGATGCTTTATTGTTACTGAGCATAACAATCCAAATACGGCTTCATCAGCATCCTGCGTGACCAAGAAATTCACAGAGTTGGGCGTGTATCTTGCAAGTATCTGCTCATACGTCCAAAGATCAGCACATCTGATTCCTGCTTCAACAGGTCGGTCGGTCGCCTTAAGTCAACACGACCTGGCTACACAGGAAGCATCATGCGATATAAGCTTTCTAGGCCCACTTTCATTTTTATTTTTTAAGTATATGCGTTTAATTTTTGTTCATTCAAATTCTGAACCGCCTAGATCGCGACAAGATGTTGTCTAGAACGGAAAGCAACAAGAACTCCCTGTAATCACTGCTTGATAAGTCACTTGGTAATGTGAGAAGTGATGCTTGTTGGGCGAACTGGTGATTCATGATAGTAAAACAGCGCTTGTTACACGAAGTTTTACCATCATCAGCACATGGTAATGTGAATGAGCTCGTGAAGGCTGTCGTCAAGCTGACACTGAAACTTCAGAAAGTCTATAACCGACTTAGAGCTGAAATGGCGTTTCGCCGCTGTCAACTACTCGTAGGTATCATAGAGTGAGCTAAAATTGGGAGTTCAATGACACTCAACAATCTCACGTTTGGAGTGTATCAGGAAGATATACGATATGCTCTGCAGGATCTGTCAGAGGTCAAGAAGTTGCAAACAGGACACAATAAAGGACCGCAACTCTGTAAAGAACTCCGCGATATACGTTACAAAGTAGTTCACTTAAAACAGCATGCTGTGACACCACCATCACCACGTGCTTTAAAAAAATCTCTTGAGGGTACCGACGTGATTCATTGCGTTCTCTTAAATAACACAATCTCTTGTCAGGCAAACACTGCCTTTAAAATTTTTCCGCGGAGTTTTGGGACTTCTTAGTGAAATAAGTTACAATGCAGATGCCTTTTACCTCGGCCTTGAATATGCAGAGGAGACCAATTCTTAAGTATGAAACGCTTTTATATAGCATTATAGACAAATTCCGGCGAACATCGTCCGGAAAATCCAGCGAGCCTGAGGCCGAACATTTCCGGACCAATCCGAAATTTTCCATTTGAACGTTATCCAGGAGAAAAATACTTCTTGCCTGGGCAGGATTCGAGTCAGCGCAGGCGAAAACAGGGTATCACCGCTTCCCGATGCCTTGGATCACTCAGCCATCGCCGGAACTTCTTTTTTATTGGTTTATATTGGTAATCTCTCACGTTACTGTTGTGAATTGTCTTCTTCATCCATTAGTTCTGAACTTCGAAATTCGGTGGCACTAGTGCTGTCGCCGTGTCCAGACAATGGAGCCGGTTGCGTCAAGAGATAGAAAGGCTCGACTATGTCGCCAATGGCAGCTTTAGTAGTCGCACACGAGGTGAGAAGGCGGCTGAACACTTCGCTAAGCCTTAATAGGAGCGAGCGAGCGCTGTGACGCGTAAAGCAACGAAAGCAGCGAGCGACCGTTAGCGCGCTGCCTAGGGCGAAAAAAGCGGCTGAACGCGGAAGCACGCAATGCACCAAAAGCGGTGAGAGACGCTGACTGCACTGTTCAACTGGAAATGTAACGGCTCATGGTGCGCGGCTGCTTTTGATACCCGCGAGTGCCGCTAGGCAGCGCATGCGCGCAGCCCACGTCGGAGAATAGAAGCGGACAAAGTCAGAGGCCTGTCCAGGAGCCGGCGGACCTCGTCAACATCCGAGTGCGGCTATCGCCGCCTATGTGACGTCCTAGAATGTGTCACGCCTTTCCTGCAATATATTTCATGCTTACATCTACTGTCGACGTCGAAATAGACTACAGGGTTTGTGAGCGAAAACTTACGGCCAGAAACAGACTATTGCTTGGCTAAGGAGTAGAGAAGATAACACAAGTACAGGTCTACCTGGTGGTCAGCAGGAAAAAATCTTTTTCGGAAACCGAGAACTCAAGTGAACTCTGTATGATCTGCGAGGAGAACCTAGACAAATTTTTCCAGGCTCATTTTAATCCTATAGTTTTTAATGCGAAATCATTATATGGAACGAAATGCGGTGTTGTTGTCGAGATGGAAAGGTCGGAAAACTCCAATGGCGTCATCAGCACAGCTCCCACAGCAGCCATAAGAGTCATAAGAGGAACCAATGTATACATAGACACCCAATGGCCTTTAGGTCAAAGGACTACCCAATGAAGAACTTTAGGTCAAGGTTGTTTACCCTAAAGGTCTTTGGGCCTTTTAAGGACTTTAGGTCAAAAGTCTTTAGGGGAAGGCCTTTAGGGTAAACGCCTTGGACATAAAGGCATTCGACCTAAAGACTATTTCTGTAAATGTCTTCAGCCTAAAGGCCTTCACTCTAGAGGTATTTGACTTAAAGGCCTTGGAGACATTAGTACTAGTTACTCACTAGTACTGACTATAGTAAACAAATATAGCTAACTAGTACCGACGATGAGACACAAATGCTTTTTCATTCACAGGAGTAAGTACTAAGTGCCCTCGGAAGTTTTTGAGTTGGCCACTGCCTAATTTCTGGTTGCTTCCTCAGCTAATTAGGCAAATTATATTATAAATGCACGTTTCTTCAGATAATCGCTGCAATATGCGTACTGTGATAATCACTGCAACATTCGTACTGTTAGAGAAATCTTTACCTGCCATTGACATTCATGAACACACATGACTACACGTTGATATCATAGCTTTATCAGAAATGGGATTCAAAGGACAAGACCAATCTTTTCTGGCTACACATCTGCATCTCCTGTAGCTATTCATCTAACATAAAATAATTTGTCATTTACTTTGTTTGAAATCGCAGCAAAAAGTAGGATCGGCTGAGAATCCTCACTCAGAGACCACTTTTGTGTCATACACCATTTTCTCTTCAGCTAAACGGCTATCTGTTGTCTTTTGCACACTGTGTATCTGTAATATACGCCCATTATTCACATGCAGAATAAAGTGAAAGAAATTTTAATTGTGATAAAAAACAACTTGTTGAACATCACGACGCATTTTAAAGTTAACGAGCCGTTTGCATCTTCTTTAGATCTAGATACAAGTATCTCAGCCCTGTTTCTTTACATGTTTGACTCGATAATAATTTGATTCTGCCAGTGGACTCCATAATATCTCAGTGCGACGCTGAATAGCAACCTCTACTCGAAAGTGCATGTCACCAATTTGTGTTCGAAACTTGCTCAAACATTGTGCATGCTAATAACGAACACAGGGTTATTGTCTATATCTGTACAGGGCACATTTTTTTGTAATTTGACTTACTTGTGTCAGTCAATGGGGCACCACGTGTATAGCGTCGCGTAACTTCTCAATAAAAGAGGACACTGTCCGCAGTAATGCTAACAAACGCAAAAGCGCACAATCATTCGAAAAGTGGCAGATATTGTTTTTTTTTTGTGTTGTCGGAAATGAAACTTGCGACTGTAGAAAATAACATAATTTGAAATAATTTCTCGCTTTCAGTTCAATTTTTTGAAATGCCAGCAGTGCTCTAGAAGAGCGAAAAACATAAATATAATTTCGTCAATTCCTCGTAACGCCCATGAGCAACGCTTAATTCAGCTAACCGGAGTGAAGGTATACCGCTTGAAGATAAAACGGCTACAATGTTCTTTTCTGTATAGAAAGGTCCTACTTTGCGCAGCATGTGTGATGCTTTCGTAGTATCTACCCGCACGGCGTCTTCATTTTAAGCACTAGGTTTACATGATCGGTGCAGCCCATACAATTAGGATAACACTTAATTGCATATTCTCTCTTTGTTTTTAGCTTTCTTACTTGAAAAATGTCTGGAGTCATCTGCAATGGCTCATCATGGATTATCTTCAGAAATTTTGCTCTGCCTATCTCTTTGCACATATGTTGTGCTTTAGCATTGACTAACATTTTTTTTTGTGGCTGCAATAAGAATAGTCAACAAGGAGATTTAAACTGGACTCTGCTAGTGGCATGGCAGTGTCCTGTCAAAGTCGCTGCATGCACTTCGCGAAATAATGAGAAATAAAAGAAAACCTGAGAATAGTTTTCATGACCAAACTGAGCTGTTTCACACATGGCTTGAAAAGTGTGGCGGTTTCTTGCAGCTGTTCGGCCTGCAGCCTGGCTGAGATAATATTGATACAAGACCAGTGCTTTTTATCTTGGATTATTTTCTTATATCTACGAGAAATACACCATCCTCTGAGAGAAAACGGTGCACAAAGAACCAAGCAGGGTTATAACATCAGATAGTGCCTGGGCGACAAACTTGTGAGACTTTCTCACAGGAAGGTCGACAGACATTCGAAGGTCTAGAGGGTCACCAACCGCTGAGACTCAAGGCACAGCTCGGCGCAGCCGCAACAAACGGACTGTTGTGCATGCCTGCGATGCAGCAACTTCCATCGCCCGCAAAGCCCGGCCGCCGACGTGACAGGGCTCACTTGCCTGTGGCGCCACGGAGGGAAGCGCAAGAGAAAACCGGCGGAGAGTGCGCCGACAGCACGAGCGAAAATAACGAGGGATGTTTTCATCACCTCCAGAGCTCACGCGCCTTTTGTCCCACTCGTTTCTTTCCGGAGCGTGGCGCTTTCAATTAGGGGCGGCCGCCGACTTAGGAGCATCTGGCCGCAGACCGCCGCGCGCGGGACAAAAAAGGTGCGCGCGCGAGAACTGCGCAAAACAAAGTCGGGCTGCGCGGGCGAAAACACCAGGGCGAAGCGTTCCGCGGGCGCAGGCGGAGGACCGTTCGCCTCGCAAGGAGCGCCGCGTCGCTACTGGCGTAAGGTGGCGGCGGCCGCCTTCGGAATCGAGTTTTCCCGCCCGCCGGGTGCTTCTTCCATTTAAATAAACAAACCGCGCCGCACAACAAACCGGCGAGAGCCGAAACCGCCGAAATGAGCGCCCCGCGTCGGTGCGCAAAAGTTGCGGCCATTCTGCAGAGGTCGGCAGGCGGCGGAAAGGCAGCAGCCGCCTCCTCCTTTTGCTGCTCGCGCGCACCTGGACCGGGGGCCTCTTCACCGTCTCCGAGCGCGCGCAGCCGAGGCTCAGCCGCGATCGTTATTAAATGTGCGCAATACCGCATAATTAAGGAAGGCGCTCGAAAAGAACCGCACCGCCGCCGACCGGCAGCACCTGCAGAGGGGCGCAAAAAGCAAGAGGCTCTCTCCTTCGCGCGTGTTAATATGAGGTCCATCCCCGGCAGCGCGCAAGCCGCCCGTTTCCCAACAATTGAAGCCGGCGAACGCAATTTGTTGGCCGCCGTTGGCTTCGCCGCCGAGCCTCCCCGCGCCACCGCAACTTTTAATCGCCGCGAAGGACGCCAAACTGGGAGAGCCTCTGGCCTTTTCTCTTTGGTCGGGAAGCGTCTCTCCTGCAAGCAGACACATCACCGCGCGGTGCAGGCGACGGCTGGAGCGCTCCGACGCCCCAAGATAGTGCGCGGAGGAAACGCCACGTGCAGATAAGGAAATTGCGCGGGGATCGTATTAGCAAAGACGCGCGCGGGTGACTGCCAGCTCCATGCAGGCCACGCTGTCTCGTCTACGGCCCGCAACATGTTTCGAATCGCGTTGCACGTCTGCCGGGGCGCGCCAGGGCTCGGCTCGTGTTGCTCGGTCCAGCTTGCGTGCGGTTTGGTTCCGCCTCGACACATGTGTTTCTGCCTGGTAAACCGCCGTGTGGCAGTCTGACAGCCGAAAATTTAGTGCAGTTAGAGCGATTAGTTGTAATTAGGACGGAACGCTCAGAAACTCAAATAGAATGTAAAGTTTTCCAGAGTTGATTAATCAGTAAAGATGGGCGAAAGGATATGGAGTCTGAAGGAGGTATCTATGTTCATAAGATGCACTTTACCACGGTTTGTGCTTCTGTGTTGCGGTGATTCCAGGAACACAAGCCTTCTGTGAAGAACATAGGGGCGTTATCGCTACCTGCAGTATAAATGAACTAAGAAAAGCTGCAACCCCTGAGTAAGAAATACAAAGACCATTTAAGAATGGTACTATCTCACGACAGCACTAACACATATAATAAAATGTCGTGCTATGCACTGCACTGCTCACAGTATGTCGAGAAAAAAATGAGTTTATTTGTGCAATATAATTGCTGCTCATTGGCATCCACCCAAGCGTAGCCATACGGATACAAAGGAAAGCCATACAGCATCCAGAGTTGCGCTTGGCTGCGATTGGGTGGATGCCAATGAGTAATTCGCTCCTTTATTACAAATTTACTCCACCTTGGGGGATTCCCCTAAACATTTTACCAACAGTGTTCCCACTTCGAGTTATTGATCAATAGCTCTCGCCCTACCATTGCTGGCCGTCCCGGTTAGCTCAATTAGTGGAGCGACTGCTCCTGTGAAGCGGTGGTCCCGGGTCCGAACCCCGGAGCAGGACGAATTTTTCTTTAACTGGGAAGTTTCCGTGGGAGCTGTATAGCTTTCCTTTGTAGCCGTATGGCTGCGCTTGGGTGGATGCCATTGAGTAATTTGCCCCCTTATTACAATACCTGCACATCCGTGGCTAGGAGCTCCTGCAGCCGTTTATGATACTTCCCTTCTGAATGAAGGTAAGTTTTCATACATGGGAAAATATGCATTCATGGTCTGCGTTCCTATCGAGGTGCAACATGATTACGATATTGGCTCACTTGCAGCTGGATATTTGCGACGATACACTCATTGTCCAAACGTGTACCACGACAATGACCTTATCAAAATATTTCTATCATACATCAATTATGAAACTTTTTTTTTGTGTCTAGAGGTAGTTTTCTTCTCCACATGATGACTCATAAAGCTTCCAGTGATCGATGTTTAAAATGGCGCTTATATGGGGAAAACGAAATGACACGTTGTGGTGAATTCGATTGCTCAGGTTTTGCGTTCTCCACATGTTGCGGCAATTCATTGACGCCAGTACCATCTATTAAGTGATTTTCATCCGCCAGCCATGAGGTGAACAGATATCAGACTTGATCAGTCCACGGTATATTTTGGCCCCGACAAAAATTTTGACGCGCAAAAAAAAAAAAACCGCAACTGAGCTGGACATTTTAGTAATGCTCGCCTCTGGTGATCTATTGGGTTTGCTCTGGAAAACAAAAAAAAAAAAGCAGAAGAAAGCGAAAAATACCAACCTTCCTGCCCCACGAGCCTATTTTTTTTTTTTTTAAAGCGAGAAATGACTTAGTTTCGCTCTTGTTTATTTAGTGTGGATAAATTAAAAAAACGTTTTGCCGACGTTAAGATATCGCTCACGAAACACCAAGAAGGAATGCATCGGCTCTCAACGAAAAATTTGGTCAGGGCAGGCCTACCATGCATAATAAGGTCGCGTTCTTTTGAAGGGGCACTTCTTTGTCGTCACGCAGTGCTGTTTTTCAAAGGCACAATGTGACAGCTGAGAGTATTGGGAAGTGCAAATAAACCACACGGTAGTTCAATCTGAATGATGGTTCTCGATGCAAACGTGTGCAGCAAGCCAGAAGGAATATCCGCCAGCGGAGAACGTCCCAGTGAGAGCGTGCGTCAAAATCCAATTTTGCTCTTCCAAATGTTTCGCCGAACCGTCTCTTCTTTCCTGCCGAGTACGAAGCTGAGGGGGAAAGAGAGCCTGGCTGTTGTGAAATTGCCAGCTTCTTTCAACTTGCGCCGAGATGCCGCCATACGAGGCGGCATTTCGCAAAAATACGTTCTTATGGATGCATAAATAGAAGGCCACAAAGGGCTTTCGGAGCTTCCAATAGTACGAAAAAAAAATATCGAAAGCTTAAAGATGTTTTCTGAGGAAAAACGAAATAAAGGAGAGAAGAAAGGGGTGAACTTTAACCAGAGCAATATCGTTACTTCCGAGCTTTCATTTTTCACCCTTTCGCAATTCGTGTTTCTTGGGAAGCAGCTTTTCGACAGCCCGCCCTCATCTCGGTGCCTTGACTTTTTCTTTTTTTTTTCCTCCGTGTCATCTCGTTCTTTCTTTTTCTTTGTCTTTCGGTTCGATTTCGCCGGCGCGCAACAAGCGTCCCACACTCTTACACGCTTGTTGTCGTTGACCCGGACGCCGGCGTCGGGAGGGGGTCCGAAATTTACATTTTAATCCGGCGCCCTCCACGTGCAGGTTGAATGCGTGATGCAATAATAAGAAGGCAAAGTAAAACCGCAGCCCCTTCTCTCTCCTCACCCGCTAGTCCTTTGAGCCGCGAGGCAGGGGAAAGTAAAAAGAAACGCGAAAAAAAGAAAAAGGGAAGCGGTGGCGAGAAGTGGGCCCGAGCAGCGGTGAAATCTCGGACAAGGCAGCAGGCAGGAAAAGCGGCCCCTAAAGCCGCAGTAAAAACGGATCAGCGCCCCCCGACAGGCTCAACAAGTTCGAGGGAAGCAAAATCGAAAGGGTGATGACATGACGTGGCTTTCAATAAATGGTCCCGCTCTTCACAGATGCTCTTGTTGGGCTCGCAGGCTTCCGGAGAAGAAGAGACAGAAAGAAAGAAAGATGAAAAACGAAAGAAGAAAAAGATGGAATGAAGCAGTCTGGCTTTCACGCCGCCATCTTCGACAACTCTCTTTCTCTCTTGGCGCTTTTTTTTTTTTGTCGCATGTTCGACTGAGCAGATAGCTTTCATCGCTTCATTTTTTTTTTTCAGTGCTCTTTGCGCGCGTATTGAAGTTTCTCGGCAACCAACTTTTGACTAGGATTTTAAATTCGAACTCGAAAGAGTATGCAAATAAGCGAGGCAATACGAGTCTTCGCATCGTCATCTTTGGCGCGGGAACATATCTTCCTCGGAGCCACATCACCGCAGAGCCAAAACGAGGGGACTTTTTCTCCCACTCTTTTTCTCCCCTCTTCTACTCCTCCTCGTTGATCCCGAAAGAAAAGCGCCACCGACATCCGTACTCGCGTATTCGGAACATACGAAAGAGCCGCGGCTTGCAGTGAGTGGTGGGAGCGGCAATGGAAACAGCAAAGATGAAAAACAAAAGGCTGCAGCCACGCTGTAAAATACTAATCATTTTTGTTTTGCTAAAAACAAACAAACAAAACCTTCAAGAAGAGCACTTAAGTCACCTTACGTGCAGCAAGGCGAAAGCCTTTGTGCCATCCTGCTAAGCTCTCTGGAACGCTTCTCATTATAACCGATTTCGAGTAACCACATGCTAAACCATCGTTATATCTGGTGTGTTCGTTACAACAAATTCTGACTTACGGCATACTACACCACTGTGCAGTGAATTCATTAGTCATCTTCGCTATATCCAGTTCAAACTTTTCGCTATATCCGGATATCTACTTTTTATGCCAACATATACAGCACAAGAAGACAAATCGTTGGGCACCACTTCGAATGTTCTACGTCAGCTAATTTGGCCGTAATGAAATGAACGTTTGAAGTCTCAAGAAGTCATGGTTTTGGGAACCGAAGGTCGTAGGTGTGAACCCCTATGAAGCGCTACGCTTTGATTCGAGTAGTAACCTATGCTGCGTAACGCGCTGAATCGCTTGATACCACACCAAACATTCTACGCTAATTACATAGTCCACATTCTGTGTACCAGTGGTACCACCCACTGGTCCCACTTTAACTCCTCAAACACTGGAGTATATATTGGGGAACGAAGATATACTGCCATATGCAGGGTGCCGCGCTATTGACAGCTCGCGTGACTTGGCACGACGTAGACTTGTGACGTCACATGTTTGACAAGTTCACAGAGTCATGAGCCTATAAGGGCTTTCGCCTTAAAAAAGGAAGGAACGTGAAGTTACAAATTATAGAGACCGGGTTCGAACATCATTCCCGCATAACCTTTACTTTACTTGCTTTACTTTCTTCTGCCCTGAAAGTGGCGACATAAACGGGGCGCTGTTGCAACTCGTGTTGCATTTAAGCGGTCTCGCCACGTCATTGCCATTCATAAAAGGGTTAAAAGCGAATGAACTCGTGCTTAAAGACACACAGACGACGCTTAAATATTAGAGTCGCTATACTGCGTGAGCCCATGCGACTTAGGCCGCACGATTTCGGGGGAACTGCATCTTAAAGTGTAATAAAAGTCGCCATAAAGAAGCCATAAAGAAACTATCATTTTAAGCCATAAGGTTGGGAAGGAGCCGAGGGAAAAGCTGCCGGAACAGCAATCTTGCAAGTAAAGAAAGAAATCAGTCTATTGTGGGCGCTCATCTCGGCTTTTATGTAGTATAAGAGAAACAAAATGAAAGAGACGAAACGCAGAGCACCAACCACAATATTTTCGCCTGAATTGGCGGTCAGGATGAAGCTGTCCTGCGTTTACACTGCACGTGGGGCGAGAGGCAGTACAGCTGGGAGGCTAGCTTTTCAGGGGGCGCATCTCGAGTTTGTAATTAATCGCTTCCCTGTGGCGCATGCGCGGCTATAGGAGGTGTGCATTCCTTTGGCCCCAACCTTTGGCCATTTCGCCTCCTTGTAAGGCGCTCACCATTCCACCGAACTATTGTGTGTCTGAGTACGTGAAAGCGTTGGGCTTATATACGGGAGTGTTGTATTTTTGCGTTAGATTTCATTACTTCTCGCGTTCAACTCACTAATCAGGCCTAAGCTCGAATATGCATGCGTGGTGTGGGATCCTTATACTAATACTAATATTAAGAAAATTGAAAGAATCCAAAGAAAAGCCATCAGATTTATTTATTCTAAATTTTCACCTTTTGATTCTCCGTCTGAGCTAATGAAATCTAACCGTATCCAACCTCTTGAGGTAAGAAGAAAAAATATTCGACGAGAATTTCTTTCCTTGCTCATAAATAACAAACTGGCTCTTGATCCTGCACCCTATTTATCGTTTTTAGCTACACGCATCACACGTCACCATCATCCCGGTTCACTTACCCCGTACTTTGCTAGAACTGACACTTTTAAATTTTCCTTTTTCCCGCGTACCATCAGTGAGTGGAATTCTCTGACATGATAAAATGTAAGCGCATAGTCATCCTGCATGCCTTTTTTTATTTTTATTTTTAGTTTTTCTTTCTATTTTACTTGTTATTTCTTTTTATTTTACTTGTTACCCGTGTATCTGTGTTATCTTCTTCTGCTTGGATATGTAAGATGATCTGCAGTATGAAATAAAATAAAAAAAAATAAATAAATTATTTAATTACCCCAGGCGGTCCGGTCTTTTCAAGAGTGAAACTGTTTTCTCACAATTCCCTGAATCACGTGGTGCGTTTTCAGCGGAACACTTGGGGGTAGTTTGTGATTTTCAACCAGTCCAAGGATATAAAAAAAGCAAACAAACAAAACAAGCAAACAAACAAAAAAAACGCCAGACCAACAACATCAGAGAACCTCCCAGAAAAGCCCCTATATGGCTCAACAGTCAGAAAATCCGCGGTTCCGTCCACGAGAAACAGACCCAAAACCCAATTGACCTCATGGCATCATCGGCAATGCCTACATCATCAGGGAAGATAGAACAATAAAATTTCTGGCATAAAATTTCTTCCGAAGTGGGTTTTGAACCAAGGCCAGCGCGAACAGACCAGCTTCACTGGCCACTTCATTAGAGCACTACGGCAGCACCGCGTTTGTTTTTTTTCTTTACTTCCTGTATTTCGCAAAACAACATACAAAATGGACGAACCGAAAAGGTGATCCTGTTTACAGACACATGTTCTCAATATAAATGATTCAAGTTTATCACATTCTGCAGTGGACTTATCCACTCAGAAACACATGGCTGAGTTTTCAAAACTTCTATGGTTTCACGAATAGATTCACCAAAATACTGAAGAATATTTCTGACATGAACATCGGCACGTTGAACAGCCATTCGGCGTTCCACATGCTATGTAAACCCAATAGCATTAGCATATCATACGGCACACGATCATCATTCTCGACTGCCAAAAACCGGATTCTATTGTGGTCTAGAGGGGAATCTTTCATGCAGAACATCCTAAAAGGAAACCCCATCCTAGCAATCTATTGATACATGCTTGACAGTCTCTGGCTTTCTCCACAAAAAAGTCGACCCTCCGTGGTACAAAAATTCCTTTTTTCCCGCCATCCACGTCTTTACGGGGAGAATCCTGACATGCAGTTTAAAGGAGAAAGTTTTCACAGCAGACTGTGCAGGCATTCGATTGACACGCTTCAATGCTTGTTACAAGAGTTGATGTGCAGGCTAGTTGATGTACCATGCTTATACACACAGCAAGAGACGGGGACGAGAAAGAATAAGTTGGTTGGTTGGTTGGTCTCAAGTAGAATGGCACATACCCACTACGGGGGAGTGGCCAAGACACAGGCGGTGAACTGTTGGAATGATTAGGAGCTTTAGAGGAAAAGGAGAATTAATAGGGTATAGGCTGACAGATTGGACGACGCAACGAAAGGGGTCCTGTTAGCTGGGAGATCGAAGATGGGACGACGGCTTTATGTGCAAATTTGAATGCATCATATGGAATGGTTCAATTTTGTATTGACTGAAAGAGAGACAGAAAAAAATGAAATAAAATAAAATAAAAATAAAAATATAATAATAATAATAATAATAATAATAATAATAATACTAATAATAATAATAATAATAATAATAATAATAATAATAATAATAAATGAACTGTTTGATAATCAGAAAAATGAAAACAAATAGAAAAATAAATAAATAAAATTTACATTAGCATGGGAGTCGCTGTGTTTCTAGAAGAAATTTTTGAACTGCACAGCGCGCACTCCTGTTGCTCCGTCCAAGCGAAGTAGCGCCAAAGGAAAGAACAACCTCAGTGGTCACAGGCAGACCCAGCTGGTGAAACGGAATTTCTAATAGGCGCCTCCTCAAAGAAGAGAATCGGCGGCAGAACAGCAGGTAGTGATCCACTGTCTGAGGCTCGGCACAAAATGGGCACAGTGGAGAAACCGCCAGACCAGATCTGTGAAGGTAGAAATTTAGCAGAGGAACTCGGCATCGCAAACGCGTTAAAGAGACCTCCAGTCTGCGCGAACTCCAGTCTTTGCTGCTCCAAGGGTGCAGAAGGTGCTTATATTCGGGAGATGAAGTAAGCGCCGAGGCTGAAAATTCCTGAAATATTGTGTAACTGCGAAACCTCACCGCAGCTGTATATGCGCAGGTTGGCAGGACAGCAATTATTGGGCCACAGAGAGAGGCCCTTGCTAATGAATCAGCAACCTCATTTAACTGAATGCCCACATGACCCGGTACCCAAAGCAACCTCACTGAATTTAGATGGAGCGGGATCAGCTGCTTAAAGAGGCGTAATGCCCGAGACTCAGAGGGTGATGATAATGAAAAGCAAATAGATAGAGAGTCCGTCATAACCATGACTTGGGAAACGGCAGGATCTAATTTACGTAAGGCTAGAATGACAGCTAATAATTCGGCCAGATAAATTGGAGTGAAGTCAGGGAGACGGAGAGAAAAGGACCATCCCAATGCAGGTGAAAAAATGCCCACACCTGCCTTTTCACGATCCTGCGAGGCATCGGTAGCAATGAGAATATGAAAAGTAAAGGACCTTAGGTGGTCCTGTAACAAACCGTGAAGGAGAGGAAAGGGCTGGAGCTTGGCATGCGATGGGAAAATGTTATCAAATGCAATCTCGACTGAAGGTGAGATGTTATGCAGTGGATGGATATCTGTGAGCTTAATGTTTAAGGGATCGAGGAGAGACTGCACGAAACATATCTGCGGAGTATGCAAACGAGACCAGGTGGCATTTAAAAAGACTGCGGGTTGACTAAGAAATATTACATTGGATGTGTGGAGAGGAGAGTCGCACAATTTTAAAAAGGTTTGGACTGTTAAAAGGCGAAATCTGGCTAATAAAGATGGAATTCGCGCCTCAAGGTGCAGGACAACATTAGCTACATACTTTGGAAGTCCCAAGCAGAGGCGGAACGCCTCACGCTCCAAGAGCACAAGCGGTCGAAGTTTATAGGCAGGAGCTCCTGAGAACAAAACACATCCGAACTCCAAAATTGGGCGGACATACATTTTATAGATCAGCAGAAGAGTGTGCTTTCTCATCCCTGACCTAGCGCTGCAAAGCCGACGCAGTATGCCAATGGCCCGAACTCCTTTTACAGAAACTTGCTCAATGTGAGCCCGCCATGGAAAGAGTAGAGTCATATATCACTCCAAGATACTTCACCGTTTGAACCTGAGGAATTATATGATTTTTATAAGCAACGCAGATATGTACAGGATGAGAAACCGGGAAAACCAACAAGGCGCATTTGTTCACATTGAGGGACAGATGAATACTTCCTAACCAGTTGTCAAGAATATTGAGGTAATCCTGCAAGATCTGATACAGAGAGTGAATATCTTTTGCAGAAGCAAAAAATGCGATGTCGTCAGCGTACACGTAAGTTGTCACATTATGGATGCATGGAATGGAGCTTAGAAAAATCTTAAAAAGAACAGGGGAAAGAACTGAGCCTTGCGGTACACCTCTTGTCTGTCGAAATTTCCTTGAAGAAACACCATTTCGGCAGCAATAAAATTCTCTGTTTTCCAGGAAAGCAAAGATCCAGGCTACGAAATAGTTTGGGAAATTAAGGACCTATAATCTGTGTAACAGCATCGAGTACCCGACGCTGTCGTAGGCTTTACTGATATCCAGAGTGACAAGCGCGGCAAACTGTTTAGTGCTGCGAGCTAATTTAATACGGCTTTCAAGGTCAGTATGAGCACACCAAATCGAACAGCCCGGCCTGAAACCAATTTGACAAGGATTCAAGATATCATTTGCAGAAATGAAATACATGATACGACGAAGCAGGACCCGTTCCGCCAATTTCACTAAATTCGATGTTAATGAAATCGGGCGTATGTTGTCAGAAGTGAAACCCTCCCCTTGTTTTTTAAGTAGTAGAACTATTTCCGCAAGACGCCACTCATGGGGTATCCATGGACCTTTAAGGGAATGGTTAACCAGAGCCAATAGATCTTCAGGAGATTCGGTAAACAAAATTTTAATCATAGATGTAGTGACCTTATCGGGTCCAGGAGCCGCTGGTGATAAGCGCACAACGATTTGCGAAAGCTCAGGCATAGTGACCTCAATGAAATCACTTGAAATGTATGAGAATGTAGGTGGAGAATGAAGTGCAGATGTGAATCGACGTTCTAGGCCACCCGCAATTCCCTCTAAGGCCGTAGCGATGTCAGCAGGGGATTGAACGAGGGATTCAATATTGACAGCCGGTGGAATCACTTTCCTTCTCCTCATAAAATTAAACAAGGCCCGTTTGTTCCCTGACTGAGATAGAAAATCATAATGACTTGTAATATACTCCTCCTTCGCGCGGGAGATAGTGCGCTTAAATGTTGCTGCGACATACTTATAATCTAACCAATTTTTTGGGCTGTGCATAAACATAATACCCCAGTACAAAAGAGTACAAAGACCAATACGTAGGGACAGACAAGGCTGCTTCAACAAGATCTCTGTAAAGCTGTTTTTTTGGCAACACTAGATAAATGTTCCATTGAGAACCGCGGGCATGAAAAACGGGTTGTTTGGACGATTTCACGGAAATAACAATGCGTTCCACAAGTGATATGACAGACAGTTGATATAACAAACATCGGTGAAGCTCTTGCCAAGAGAACCTGACAAACAGGGCGTAGAAAGGAATCCTCCACATCTCGCAAGAAGATGAACCGGTTAACAACTTGACACAAGAATAAGTGCGACAAAGAAAGGCTACCAGAGCATACGGGGCGGAAAAGACTTGTTCGACTTCTCTTCTCATAAGATGAAGACTAGAAAAACACTGCAAAGATCCACCGCAGCACAACAGCCCCCTCGCTGAACTGCCAGTCTCTCACGTGTGGTTTGGGTATCGTCGTCTTCATCAACTTCTATTCGGGCGGCGCGAACAGATGAGCTTCGCTGGTCACATCATTAGAGTAGCACGCCATCGCCGCTGCCGAACACCCTGCGTGCATGCTTCCGCATTCACCGCACGTAAGTCGTCTTAAGTGCACTCCGTAATATTATTTTGGTGCTTAGCGGCTATGTGCTTTGCATGCCCGCGTGGTTTAGTTTTTGACGCGCCTCGATTAACAAGTTCGAAGGAGCATAGGAGCTCCACATAACGCGGCATGCAGCTGAGACGAGGAAAACACCTATGGCTAGCTTATGTTGCACGAGCCTCCACGCTAGCAAACGCACCTCTCAGCGTGTTCGCTTCGACAACGTAACAAGACCCTGGGCTGCATAACCAGAGCTACGAGGACTATTCTTACAGAATTTAAACATGTCCGTACGTACCAGTCTCTACTCATCAGTCTTCACGGTGGCTCGGCGGTGACGACTGCCGCACCAGTATCTTGGCTTGCTGCCGACGCTGCCGACTCCTCGGCGTTCAGACTATCCTGCCAGACCCGCCGCATCAGCCCTCAAAAGCATAGCACGGTGTGTGGGGTTGATGTAGTTGAAGTAAAGGCCGCAGTTCTTTCAGAAAACTTCGTTGTCGGAATCAGGAACGGGATCCGTCGTAACGCTGGTGCAAACGTCCTGCAACGCCCGGCCGGCGGTAGTTTTCATGTCGGCTGCTGCTAGGCTGCACCGCTCACCGCCAGCAATCACGAAGTCCCCGTTTGCGTCAATCTGTGTCACTTTTCGCTTATTTCGTCATCAGGGAGTCCCTAGTTTGAATCAGCGCGGCAGGAAAAAGATCGTCAATTTCGAATAAAATCTTTTAGCAATAAACACATCTTTCACCGCCGGAGAAGCGACAACAAAGCCACGCAGTCGAGATATCTGATTTTGCTAACAAAAAAAGAAGAAATTCATAGTTGTCCTCAGTGTCCCTGTAAAGCTGGGCACGACTTTACCAGACGTATAGCTGTACGCGTTAAGAGACAAAGAGGGCAATGTCATTAGCCGTATGGATGAGATAGTTAAAGTAGCCGAAGAGTTCTGCACAAATCTATACAGTAGTCAATGTAATCAGAACGTTAATGAGAGAGGCTGTAGCGCATAGCAATGGGACATCCCGCTAGCAATCAAAGAAGAAGTAAAGAAAGCCTTAGGAGTAATGCAAAGGGCGAGAGCAGCTGGTGAGGATCAGGTAACAGCAGATCTGTTAAAGGACAGAGGGGACAGTGTACTAGAAAAACTAGCCACCCTGTATACGCAATGCCTTACGACCTCGAGAGTATATTGGAAGTACGCTAACATTATCTTAATTCACAAGAAAGGAGATGTCAAGGACTTGAAAAATTACATACCGATCAGCTTACTGTCCGTTACCTACAAGGTATTGATTCATAAAGGTAATTGCTAATAGAGTCAGGACGACCTTAGACCTTAATCAACCAAATGACCAGGCAGGATTTCGTAAAGGGTACTCGACAATAGACCATATTCACACTATGAATCATGCGACAAAGAAATGTGCGGAGTATAACCAGTCCCTATATATCGCTTGCATAGATTACGTGAAAGCATTTGACTCAGTCGAAGGTTGAAAAGGTTTTACCTATTTATAAAGGCGGTGAGCGATCTGATCCGCGAAATTACAGACCAATATCCGTATTAAATGCAATTAATACAGTTTTTCAAAAGGTGCTTTGTAAACATATACAAAATTTTCTAAATAAATATAACATTATATGTCATAATCAGCACGGCTTCAGGCCCCAAGGTCACCGTCACCCGCAGTTCTTGTTCTTACACAACTGATAAATACTGCACTGCATAATAACAAACTGGCCGTAGTAGTATATTTAGACATATCAAAAGCTCTCGATACGGTTGATCACACAATACTACAACAGAAATTGAAAGCCTACGGTTTAAGAGGGAAAATTTGTGATCTAATTAAGAGTTACTTTTTAGGACGGAAACAATATGTTGTCGTGAACAATTTAACCTGACCACCGCAAAGCATTAATCTAGGTGTGCCGCAGGGTTCCGTGCTTGGGCCGCTATTCTTTTCCCTGTATATTAATGACCTTCCATCAACGCTGAAATATTCAAAAGCTGTAATATATGCCGATGACACTGCATTACTTTTTACAGGGGAAAATTTAGAGGTACTTAAATGTATAATTAATGAAGAGCTTAGTGAAGTTTCACAGTGGTTTAAAAGTAATCGGCTAACCCTTAATACTGAGAAAATAAAGTACACTGTGTTTCACTCGCGCAGAAAGAACATGAACTACGAACACATATCTCTAACTATGGACAACACGAATCTGCTGAGGGTGCCCCAATACAAGTATCTTGGTGTCCTGTTCGCGTCTGATACGCACTAGAAAGAACAAATTAATAATATTTGCTCCAAATTAGCCTATGGTTGTCATGTTTTACTAAAGGCCAGGGACTGCTTTGGTCTTTCAATTTTACGCATTCTGTATTTCGCCTTTGTGCACAGTCAATTATCCTATTGCCTGTAAGCATGGGGTGGTACATATAAAACATACCTAGATCCTGTTTCTCGCCTTCAAAAACGAGCTATCCGTATGATAACTTATTCAAACAGTACATACCCCAGTAGGCCACTCAGCAGCTTCGTATCTTACCCCTGTCAATGATATATAAACTGAAGATAGCTGAAATAGTAAACAATGTAATAAAACCTAACAACCCCCTGGCCCTTAGTTTATTTAGATTACCAATGAAACAAACAAGAGCTGCAACTAACAACCTATTTAATTTACCACCTTGTTACAATATGTACGGCCGGAGACTCCTAGAATACAGCGGAGCCCATGTGTGGAACGAAATCCCAAATGAAGTTAAAGAAAAAAATAACCTTTCGGCATCTTTAAAACACTATCTAATTTCCATGGAAATGAAGGAATGAATTGAATTGTGTGTGTTAATCTTGAAGTTTTTTTATTTACACGGTCTGCAGTAATATTGTGCTTGTTTTGTATTTGGACCCCTCACTAGCCGTAAAGGCTGTGAGTCCAACCAACTGTTTGTGTACTGCTTCTTAGAATAAATATAAAAAAAAAAAATTCAAAAAAAGTTCAGCAGTCCTGCAGGCATTGCGGAATCAGGGTGTAGAAGAGCCTGATTTAAAAATACTGGAAGATATCTAAAGCGGTTGCACAGCTACCATAGTTCTCCATAAAGTCAACAATCAAATTCAAATAATAATGGGTGTCAGGCAGAGAGACATGATCTCGCCAAAATGTTTCAGCGCCTGTTTGCAGGAGGTATTTAGAGGCCTGGATTGGAAACAGTTATGGATAAGAGTTAATGGAGATTACCTATGTAATCCGTGATTCGCTCATGACATTGCCATGCTAAGTCACTCATGAGAGATGAACTGCAAAGCATGACCAGTGAGGTAGACAGGCAGATCATACGGGGTCTAGAAATTAACATGCAGAAAACCAAAGTGATGTTCAACAGCCTCGCAAGGGAAGAGCAGTTCCCAATTGATAGCCAGGTGCTCGATGTGGTAAAGGAATACGTCTACTTAGGGCAGGTAGTGATCGCTGATGTGGATCATGAGAGGGAAATAACTGGAAGAATAAGAATGAGTGGGGCGCATATAGATCAAGAATGGCAGTTTACCAATATTCCTCAAGAGAAAAGTATATACTAGCTGTATCGTACCGGTACTTACCTATGGGTCAGAAACGTGGAGGCTAACGAAGAGGGTTAAGCTAAAGTTAAGGACAAGGCAACGAGCTATGGAAAGAAAAATGATAGGTGTAACGTTAAGAGACCGAAAGTGAGCAGAGTTGGAGCGGGAAGAAACTCGGGTTAATGACATCCTAGTCGAAATCAAGACGAAGAAATATGATTGGGCAGGACATGGCAAGATAACCGCTGGTCCTTAAGGGTAACGGAGCGGGTTCCAAAAGAAGGCAAGCGTAGTAGGGGGCTGCAGAAAGCGATGTGGGCGGATGAGATTAAGAAGTTTGCGCGGATACGGTGGTCGCAGCTGGCAAAGGACAGGGTTAATTGAAGAGACATAGGAGAGGCCTTTGCTCTGCAGTGGGCGTATTTAGGCTGATGACGATGATGATGGTGGTTGTTCTGGGAAGCTGAATGGCGTCGGACATGGATGGCTTGAATGCCAAGGGCTGCACAAAATGTTTTATGAAGCCAGCTGTCTATGCTAACGGACTAAAGCCCAACGACCAAACAGACTCACGGACGTTGGTTTGACCAGAACAGGAAGTTGCTTGACAGAAAAAAGAACGAAAAAAAAAAAGGCGAGAAATACTGCCAGCAGCAAGAAGCGTAAGTTAAAAGCACACTCTCCGCACCAGCCTCATTCGTGGAGTGAATCGCGCGGCTCTTTACAATGGGACTAGGCTTTTTGAGACCGCAGTTACTTCTCAGGTCTCGCTAATGAGATGACATCATGAGACTCTGTCGGATTAGTAATAGGAAGGACGGTGGAAACAGCGGGGCAACTCAAGAACTGGTCTCCGCACAAAGGCCAAGAAAGAAATGAGAGGAAGGAGAGCACCAACACCCTTTCAGGGGAAGCTGCTTCTCACAATGACCCTTTGACAGAATGCCCACGGTCAGAAACAAAAAGGACAAAAAAGGATGAATGAGGAGCAAAGATCAAGGTGAGAAGAAAAAAAAATAGGAAGGAATGCCTGAAAGACTGCCGGGCCTTGGGTGAAAGCTAACCGCGAAAGCGGCCCTTTGAGAAAGAGCCCCGCGTGCTGGGCACCGGGGAGAGAGGTGCCAGCGGACCACCAGCGCGGCGCGCGCGGCCAGTGGCGGCGTCGGCGGCTTCGAGCAGCGGGTGCGCGCGGAGCGACGTGAGAAGTGCAGACAATGGGGAGTGCGGCCGCACTCCCCAGCTCGGCGCAGGGCGCGCTAATTAGCGGCCCGCCAAGAAAAACAAGAACGCGACCGGCGGGCAGCGGTTGCTGCTGCTGCTGCGGCGGCGTGGGACCGCGGAGCGCCTCAGAGGTGAGGGGTGCCCGCGCAGAGGACGCTACATAATCGCGAAATGAAGTGAAGCAGGCTGTGTATAAAGGCCCTCGGTGGCAACGGGCCACCGTGACAGCCGAGAAGAGAAGCAAGAGAGCAGCGCCAGGGGGCGCGCCCCTCCAGCACGCTCGCTCCGGGCGGCACACACACACGTGGGAGATGCACTCTCCTCGCCCCCGCCTACCCCCTAATGAATTGGAAACCGCACTAATTGTGTTCCCATTAAGTACCGGCTCAATGGCGGGGCTAACGGCTGCACCTCATCGGGATCGCTTGCAAATGCGGCCGTTGTGATTGGGTCGCACGCGAGCCCACGCGCCTCTGCGACTGTGTTCGGCTCAGTTCGCATAATGGCGACACGCTCGGTTGGTCACAATGGCAGCGAGAAGCTCAAGCTGCTTTTCTTTCTTTTGCCGCGCCACTCTCATCTCCTCTGTTCTCGGCAGCTCGCCGCGCTGTATCACACCTTCGTCCCCCAAAAAAGCGCTCGGCACTAATCTTCGGAGAGGGGGTCCGCCTGCGCGGTAACGAGACGCAGTCTTCGTAACGCGGCGTGGTGCCGGCCAGCCGTTAAACACCGGGTCACGCCGGCGAGCGTACACAGTGGTGATATGCATAATGCCGGCTATCGCCATAGCGAGCGCTTTGGGTTAACTTAACACAATGACCATCTCTGGCACCCCATCGTGCGCTTGGTAGCTTGGTTCTGAACGAAGATCAGCGGACATCGTTACGCAGTAATGAGATATGACCTCATGCACTACAGTGAAATCAATTCACAACAACGCAACTACACCACGGCAAAGCGGCAGTGATCAGGAAGGAACACGTTAAGTTCTGGGAGGTGTGATGATAGTCAGGAGATGTGATGCTTCGAGAATAAACTGATATGCTTGCTTAACCTTCGGCTGAGCGTTTATTCCTTTTTTTTTATTTTTAACGCGATAGAGTTGAGGCTCCCGTTGTGCAGAAAATCCGGCGTCGTCGTTGGCGTTGTGAGCGAAAAATCCCCGGACAAGCAACCTAGGTTGGCCACCTAGGTCACGTGACCTTGTGGCGTCATCACAACTCGCCCATCGGATTGTGAGCAAATTGGATTGTGGCAGGTGGTAGTTAAACTAATGACTTCTAGCGAGAGGTTGCTCGGGTAGAGCAACCTGGGTAACCCAATCTCCACCGGTGGCAGCACCTGACATCGCAGGGCAGTAGCGAATTTCTTAAGCGCTGCACCACTGCGCCAGGAGTGGTCTGAGCACTCCCAGGTATCTGTGATTGTAAATTCGAGATTAACTAGTTCCACGTATTAACCCATTTACTCTGTCGCGTCGTACCCTTAAGACGTAGCTTATGCGTCCCCTCCAACTGAAAAATGCACACATGCTTTCGCACGACTACTCTGTTTAACTACGTTAAACCCCTACCAATTTTTTATTCCTTCTCTTTCTTCGAGCACGGTGGACAACCTGTATTCCTAATTATTTGATTTTCAGACCTTATTCGTTCCTCCGTTTCTGCAGCTTTATCTTGGAAGAGCTTCACACTAGCGACACAACTGGCATTTCGCACGTACAAGTCTGACTGAACTTATAATTTTTCTCAGCATATACAGGGTCGTCCACTTCTAGCTCGAAGACTCGAGCGGCCAGAGCGACACTGTGTGTCCGTTGCATGTGTGCATCAAAGCGAAGTAGCACACGATGAGAAGCGCCAGCTCAAGGTCCCCCTACGCCTGCG
This sequence comes from Amblyomma mixtum, assembly GCF_055824585.1. Taxonomy (NCBI): domain Eukaryota; kingdom Metazoa; phylum Arthropoda; class Arachnida; order Ixodida; family Ixodidae; genus Amblyomma; species Amblyomma mixtum. The sequence goes on from NC_143014.1 coordinate 63,422,984, forward strand.
CCATTTTGCTTCGATGCCCGGCCGCGTCGGACGCAGTGGCGGTCCATGAGCGCAGCCACACCTCGCGCTTTCAGGCTAGCAGTGGACGACCCTGTACCTACCAGACTTGCTCAGAATAGCATAGGGAAGCCGAGCCAGTGCATTGAAATGGTGCGAGCTTAAAGGGGGGGGGGGGGAGGGGGGGGGGGGGGGGGCAGCTGCTCTGTAACGTTAAGAAAGAGCACAGAGAGCAGCGCGAGTCATTGACCAGGCCTGTCAACTCCGTCCAACAGCGCAAGCTTCTGTGTCGTCTCGTCCGGACGCCTGGCCGCGACCAGCTATCGGATGTTGGCTAACTCTTCGCGGTATAGCGACTCATCCCCGCGAGCCCAGCTTGCGGCCTGTCCACATCTGTGTTTTCGCTGCTGGCTCGCGGCAGCGCGTCTCGCCGCAGGCGCGCCGGCGAAGTGGTCTAAATCAGGCCCGCGTTCTGCGCCGACTCCCACGCTGCTTGGCTTCGGTTTGGTTAGGGGGCCGCCGTTACAATGGCGCGGGGAGGCGGAGGGCGGGGGCAAATGCAGCCACGCGACGCCCATTTCTGCCTCGTTGTCGCCCGTTTCTGTCAACAAACAGGCCCGGACGCGCTGAGCAGAAGTGACGCGCGCGCCGGGGCGCGGAGGAGCGTCCGCGCGCGCAGGTCCCTTGAGACACTCTGTAGCAGAACTGACCCAAAAGTTGCAAAGCTCGCGCGCCTGCCGCGCCGTCGCTTGTCGGCCTGAGTGAGCGACCCCCGCGTCATTGGCGATTCCCGAGAAGCGGCCCGCGGCTTGCGGCACCGCCGGCCGCGCAGCGAAAGGAGAAAAACAGGGGGCGCGGCCGCCGACGCCTTATTTATGCGTCTAGACGAGGTTTCTAAAATAGTCGGCTTCCGGTTTTCTGCGACCTACTGGGCTTTGATCTCAGTCGCGACTAACGGGGCCCCGTTTCTGACGCGTTCTCTGGAGCGATATGGGGGCGATAAATTCATTCCGAGCCATGCAAAACATGCCCATCGCGTGCTCTCTCCCGCGCCGCCGGGGGGCAGCGGCCCCCGCAGGGATCGGGCGTCCGCGGGCCCGCGCGCGAGCGCCAAAAACAACCGGCGCCTGTTTACGCTCGCGCGGGCCCTCGAAAACAATCCCGCTGCTTAGCCGGCCGGCACACAGAAGCACGCATTGATTTGCCTGAGGTCTTCAGGTCTTTCCGCTCGGCACCTTTACGATATACTACAGTTCTGGCCTTCAGGGAAGAGGGAAGAAAAGCTGCAAACAAACAATAATAAAACTTTGTATAATTTGTAGAGAAAAAATTAAGCGCTGCGCGACCGTATAAGAAGTTCACCGACTTTCCCATTTGACACGCTCCATAACCTGCAACCTTGAGTGGTGATTCATTGTTTTTCTCGCTTGAAGGGCCGCATATCCGGATTGGTGTATCGACCAAGAATAGGGTGGCAGTGGTAGGTACAGTGTTTGTCAAAAGTAACCAGACAACAGTCTTTATTTCTTAACCTTGTCGTGGAGCCCTGAAGGCACCTCTAAAGACTAAAACGCCTCGAAAGGAGAAGAGAAGGGTTCTTCTTGCCTTTCACAGGTTTAGAGTTTACGGGGAGCCATAAGTGCTCCATTACAGAGCTAAGAGACAAAGCCCGTTGCTTGATTGCTTTTGGCAAATACGGTAAATATTTCATTGCGGTTTTTCATGCAGGATGGGGTATCCCAATTCGTTTCCATCGCCTCAAAACTGACATGTCGTACCTGCTTGTCACAGAGCGAAGATGAAGAGTGTAAAAAAAAAAAGAAAAAGATTTACCGGGCCACCATCAAAGACGATGCGTGTATCATCCAATAGCTGGTCGCTTAACCCCGCCTTCCTCTTCCGCAACTAACGAATGAATCAATGAAGCGTGCAGCTGCCATTGAAAGTCGCAGCGTATCTTTGAGACTGTTGCTGATCGAACGTGCAGCGCCAAACAGGCTGTCGTTATACTCACGCTTAATGACATGGACGAGTAGCACCACTGTCTTGTTCCGCCTGTATCTTGCATCCGGCAGCCTCGACTTGGAGGGTGCGCACTTCCTGATCCATGGCGCCGTTGTCTCACCTTACTGTAGGCACTTGTGCATATTCTCAAAGTGAAAAACCGCCCCGACTAAAAGGGAAATGTAATAAACAAGTTATTTTCAACCACAAACTCAAACTTGTGTGATGATCGATAAAACATGCGCATAAGCATTTCATGCTTATAAGGTGCGAAACACACTAGCTTTCTTCTGCGTTTACTTCAATCACTTGACATCATTTGCATCTTCTCTTTCTGCAGGATTATTTTTGTTCTGTCAGCGAAAATATACGACCCCCCGGTCAACGGTTGACATGTACAATTGTAATACGCGCACATTCACTATTTCACGTCAAAAATAAAAATAAGGAGACTACAGAAAAAAAAAAAAAAAAAAGCTACAGAGGATGTTTACTACATTCGAATCGGAGCGAAAGCACGGATTTGTGCTACGTAGAAGACGACGGTGAGCAGGCAGTGCCGCGGGACGGAGCAGATGGAAGTTGATGAAGACGACGCTCTCCAATGCACAACCTTGTGGTCTCGTTGAGCGGCCCTTAAATGGTGTCTGTTCGCGCAGCCGCGGGTTCGACTCCCAGTCATGGATATTGATTCAATTTCTTTTTCTCTCTTTCATGGTTTGACCCCTTAACTCAGCTGAAGGTCAAGTATACATGGTCCGTGATTGAAGCCCGAGGTCCCGTAGTGAAGCTTTCGCTTCAATACACAACAGACATATTCTTCCCAGGTCACGACTTTGTGCGCTGCCTGTTTTTCAACGGCCCTGCCCCCTGCAGTATTCTTCAGCGAACTGGCAGCGCCAAAACAGAGAAAGTCTATCAACGAGGCATGCCTTGGAGCCCCTTAGCATAACTCACACTTTGCACATGGGGTGCTAGGCTCTGTGTGGCAGCCGTCGCTGGGATAATATTAGCAGTTCTGCAAAAATGTCGCGAGGCACATCTGATCCTGGCCTGCCGATATTGAGACTACGCAAAACGCTGTTAGGTATGGTTCGAGGAGAGCTCAACACGACCAAAAGCACTAACCGAGGGCACATGACAACCGCTCGAGACCATTACGATATCATTGTTTATTTTGAGGTGCTGATGTACGACATTGTAATCCTTATAGTGTAAATGACATTTACAGTTCTTCCCTACAGAACAGCGGAAATTATTGTTACGCACTTTATAGAGCGCCACAGTGCGATGCACAGAACCATACTGGCATGGTATGCATCTACTGTCCTTAAGAAAATAGGCAGCAAAAGGACCTGCCAGAAGAAAAAAAAATTGAACAGGAAAGACAGAGATTAAAACGCAAGATATGACTTTTTGCACCAGTGTACAACAACTTCAAGCTATGTAACGTTGTACTAACAAAAACATGTGTAGCTTAGGAAGAAGACTATTATGCAGGCTCTTGAAGAGTAACGCATAACTTAAATAACGAAGTTCGCTGACATACACTCACAAGAATTGCATTTAAAATATCGCCAAACAGAGCTAAAACTTCACTTATGCCCATGATAATCACAGGAATTAGCCCGACAGCGCGGAAGATAATAGTTTGAGAGAACCATCACAGAGGAAGTAGGCGAAACTTCCCGGCCGATGGGATGAGCGCCCCGCACAGCCGTGGCGAAGGGAGAGTGCGTAGGCGGCGCTGGCGGCAGTGAGCCAAGCCGAGTCGGATGCGGGCATCCCGGCTGAATCTTCCGATTGGAACGCTTCCGGCCCGAGCAGTGGAAGCAAATTTAATTCACCGCACGGGAGGTCTCCGGACTGGGAACAAGAGCGCTCCTTGAGACGGCGACGGCGACATTCCGCCGCCATTAATCACGGGGGACACGCTTGTTACCTCCCGCGGTGGATGCGCGCACGTCGCCTGTTGTGGGCGCGCGAAACACCACGTGACTGGCGCTAAGCGGAGCCGCCAAGCGAGGCCGGAGGGAGCGAGAAGACGGAAGCCGCCGCAGTTGTCACACCGCTGGGCTGAGACCGGCCGCCCGCTGCGCCGAGTCGGCCCAGTGCGCGGGGCTGGGCCGGAAGACGGGCACCCTGCACGCGTACACGGGGGGCACCGTCGCCATTACCTGGCTGTACGCTAGCCGGCACCAGCATCTCCGCGCAAGTGTTGAGGAATGGTGGAAGGGGATTAGGACATCGTATGACCGCACTCGCACGTAAATTTTGCCTCTATAGGTGGCGTTGCATGTTTGTCGCAACGGCTGCCATGAGTGCGAGAAATCAAGGTTTTGCGGCTTCTGCTGTCCATGGATAAGAAGCAGCGGATAAAACTGGAAGTTTTATCCCGTAAGAAACAGGAAGGCCGCGCATAGCGGTTGTGAATCTCGTCACATGTCCAACAGGCACCTGTCGATCGTTGAAGAGCGACGAGGGCACCTGAGGCGAACAATACCAAAATCAAGCAACAGCGGCGGCAATTGAGATGATGTGCTATCCCAGAAAGCTGCTACGAGTGATTTGGAGCCCCCAATGCACAGAGATTTAGTAGAGAACAGAAATTAGAGACCAAGGGATTAACCAGAAAAGAATTCTTGTTAGCTAGCTACCCTGTATCAAGGAAAATGAGAAAAATAGTTAATTGTGGAAAGAAAACGCGCAGTGACTGCCTCACTACTGGCTGGATACCTCAACCGCGCCGAGGGGAAGGGATGAAGGAGGGAGGAAAAGAAGAAAAAGAGAAAGAGGCATCGTTGGGGAGGCCTCCGGAATAATTTCGACCAACTGGGGATCTTTAACGAGCGCTGACACTGCACAGCACACGGGCGCCTTTTAGCATTTCGCCTCCCTCAAAACGCAGCCGCCGCGGCAGGGATGGAGGCGAAACGCAAAAGCCGGACGTGTGATGTGCGCGAATATGGGACAAAGTGAGTAGGAGAGAAAGGAGTAAGAACGATACGCCTCCAGATTGCCATGTAAGGATCAGAACAAAGCTGCCAACTATGCTGCATTTTTTTCATTGACAAAGCTTTCCAAAAGATGGAGAGATATTTTGCAGTTTATAAATTATACACCACTTGCGGGAAAAGGGTCTTAAAAATTATCAAGTAAAGTAACTAGTCTTACCGAGCTGGTACAAACTATGGTGATACATGCATATTTGTTATTCAGTTTCGACTATGCCATAGGCGGAATCAGGCTTTCGTAATAACCTACCTTCAACTGCACACAGGGATATCGCTAAAACCCTCTTAAGCGGAAGTAAATATTATGGTCACCGTGGCTCACGCTATAAAGATGCCTTCTTTGAATTTTATCTTAGCAAAATCAAATGAGATGAACCCTTTTCACACGACAGAGACTATGGATAACAGATATTCTTGGCTACTTAATATCCACAGATAGAAAATAACACTGAGATATGAGCATCACAAAGGGCGGAACATGTCGTGTGATGTAGTGTCGAAAAGGGCTCGATACGTGCTGTGACACAACGCACAGGTGATGTCAGAACGAGGCTGTCATCTTACTGCAGTTCCAATAACTTTTGTGAAAGGAAGCCCATAAGGGTTCGGATAATTGTTTAGAAAATTCTTTAAAAAAATGCTGGTTCCGGAAGACTCTTGCTTCACCAGCATTTCATCCTCGAGGACGGATGAATGTTCTTTGCCCGTGGTGAATTATGAATTCAGAGCAATTGCGGCGACTGAGAATGTTCATTGCGATGGAGCACGGAGATTGTTCGCTTATGGCCGTCAGAGCTGAGCAAAGTGGGCGACCGAAAACGAGATCACGTGGACAGCTCTCGGCAGCTCTCGGAGATCCAGAATGGCAGCGCTCCGTAGAGTGACACTTGGAAGCAACAAGCGGAACGCGAGGAGCTCGTGATTGGCGGGCCGTGTACAGAAGTGTTCTGAAAGCACGCTTTGTGGAGGGCGCAAGGTTAATGGGTAAATTTAGAGCGTGATGCATTTACAGACAGGTGGGCTGTTCACAAGCGCCCCGACTTTCTCCTCGCTGTCAGTTATTAATAAGGGGGCGCTGCTTGCCTTTTGGACACAGAACATTAACCTCGGACTCCTCAACCGAGATCCTTCCCACTGATAACTGTCGCGGCGAAGCCAGGCTGAAAAAGGGGGGCGGGGGAACTCCGGGGCAAATACGAAGAGAGCCAAGAGGGAGGGGAAGGCCCCGCTCGCGTCGTTGTACCATCACAACCGCTTGAAGAGAACCCCTGAGTGATGGAAGGACTCGAGGGCGAAGCCAGACAAGAAAAGACCGCGAACAGCGGAAACAGAAGCGGGGCCGGAAAAGAGAGACTATTCCGTGATGAGCGTCCTTAGACGCAAGAGCGAGCAAGTACAGACGCACACTTCGAAACCTCGGAGGCCGGTACGCGCGAGGCGGACCTATTTTTATGGGCTTGTTAAGGGCCAGCAATTTCGAGATGTGCGGCGTTGGCTTACGTATGAATATTTCACCCGCAGCCCTTTTCTCCAATGTCGCTGCGCTCGGAGCGCGACGAGTCTCATTTCGAGCAGCCGCAGGCGGTCGGACGCGAGCGACAGTCCGTTTGGATTCCACCTCGTTAAGGAGCGTACCGCTGTGACGCCAGAGGGGGCTCGACCCGTGAGCGAGAGTGGCCCAGCGTGGCTAATAAAGGGGACGGCGAGCACGGCTTGCCCTTCGCCGACCCAGTAGCGCTTCCGGGGCTCGAAGCGAGCAAACGTTCGGCACGAAACGCAATTGCGATCGGGCTGCCGCTGGTGCTGTGGCCGTCGTGTCATTTTAAAGCCGCACGCGCACATTTCTATACAATCGAGATCAAAGTGTATAAGTCCTGCTGCGTGCGGTACCAAATTTGGGCTAACCAAATAATTAGATAACGGTTGCAGATTATTCGTTCATTCAGCGCTTTTGCTCCCGTCGTCCAGAGAGAATCGTTAACCGGCTGGCAGCGTCTCCAACAGCAAACGAATACGACGGCTTCTGCCTATGACAGATCGCTCTTGTATAGGCAGTGAAGCGAAGCATTTCTAGTTTCTTTTGTTTTGGCCGGCTGAAGTAAAGTGTAGGAAGCGTCTCCACTGTTGCAGTCATGATCCGCGGCCCAGGCAGCTCGACCGTGAGTCGTCGCCAGCCGGTCACAGTTGCGCCATCCAGCCGCGGCTATCAGCCGCGCTCGGGATGCGTGCATCGTAAAAGGGCAGGCTGTGATTGAAAACCAGACCGACACGTCAATCAGATGCGCTGTCCGGGTGGATCCTCTATTAGCTGAGAGTGGCGTAGACGTAACGCCAGTACCGCCGAAGCCAGCGCTGCGCGGTCCTGGGGGCAAGCCGCACTTTTACGACCAGGAGACGCGAGCCGAGACCCCGCGCTGAACCCTCTTCAGAAAAGTTGCCCTCCATCGTCGGGACAGGCAAGGCAGAACCAGACGACTGGACCAGAGACGTACAAGCGGAGGCCGGAACGAATAAAGCCGGGTTAGACGGTCCACCGCAACGTGGAATGACCGGGCTCACAAACCTGGACACAAGCAATTGGACACTGCCTTTACGGCGCACGGTTACAATTCCGCAGTGAAAGCTCGCTCCAGTGCTCAGCGCTTGCGTGGAAGCTTCAGAGCAGTACGGTGACTAAGAAACGCTCCCAGATTTAGAACAGCCAAGACGGGAAAGTGCCGTAGATCTGCGCGGGTGAACTAGGGTCAATAAGTTAACGAAAGTACGTCTGAATGAAGTAGCAGTAACTAATGCGAGCACGAAAAGAGCTGACGGATTAAACCCTTGCGTAATATTCTGTATGGAGCCTAGTTAGGAGATATATCTTGTTATGGATGTATTGCACAGAGCAGACGCCACTTAAAAAGTGTGTCATGTGTTCAGTGGTGGAATGAATCAGGTTTATTTCTGAAAGTCATTAAACTCTCGTATGGCTTGCCAGATATGAGAAATTCCGCGGGAGCTTAGTATAGCTTCTCAGTAGCCACACACTTGCTTGGTTAGTTATACAATCCGGGCAATAATAAAAATAACAACTTTTTCTTAACGCTCTACTGGACTTCTCATTAAACTTCGAAGCACGTAGCACCATTAAAAGGCTATGGAAGCTTTGAAACATTCGAAGACTTGGGTTGTTTTACTGCATAAACATGTAACGAAGCAGCTAACATGCACCAAACATCTTTATATTTCTACAAGTAATGAGCGCGTTCGTGACAAAGCTCAAGGCGATATTTTTTAAAGAGATTAAAAACTATTGTGCGCAAACGATGAAGTTCCCCTGCATCGCTGTTACAGGCTAGTTTAGAACCACGGCGTAGTAAAAATGCTGATGATGCTACTTGGTTGATAACTTCAGTGGGAGAGCAGTGGCTTATTTTTAATAAGTGGAACTCATAAATATGCTCAATACTAATTGTTTCAAATATCTTATAAGCATCCTTTTTAGAGATGGCTGCTTCCATGTTTTCAATGTGTCGAATAATCCGCTTTTGTATAATCCAAATTCTTTAAATTTCGTTTCGTGTTTGTACACTGCACCAAGGTACAATAAGTTAGATTAGAATTAAACCATGATGTAATTTGAAATTAGTTTTGAAGAAAGTATTTTGCGGCAGTGTGACTGGACTCCTTTAAGTTAAGACAATTTTCTGCACAGAAAACTAATACAGTCGATATTGAAAAAGTGTTTCTGCGCGGCAGACAAGGAACGGAACAAGGGGAAAAAAAAAAAAAAAACACGCTGCAGAGCACCGCTTACAACTGCATGCAACTGCGTGCAACTGCTTCGCTGACCCACTTTTTCACGGCCGTGCCGAACCGCTCTTTCAATATGGATCACCAATGGGCCTAGAACCCATTCTTGCTAAGATAATACAGTCGAACCGGGTTATATCGAACCCGAAGGGAATCACTAACTAGTTAGATATGTCGATAATTCGATGTACAAAAATGGCTTTAGATAAGCTAGCTCATCTGTAAATGAGAAGGGAGAATACAATGCACTCACGCTAATGACGCACTTCTTGCACCGACGTGCCGCCCCTTCTCGTGCTGGCACCGCGCCGCTCGCTCGGAATTGCTAGGCCTAACCTGCTTCGCGTCGAAGTCGCAGCGAACGGTGCTTTGGAACTAGCCATTGCCTTTAATCAGACGTCTAATCCTGTCACCAGCACACGGTAAATAGGATAACTTTATTAAAATTAAAGTACAGTTGATTTCCGCAGCGCCTTCGGCAGCGCAACATGCCAGGCAAGAACCACTGCTAGGCGTTAGTTACGTTGGTTTCACCACATGGAAGCTATGTGACATGGAAAATAAGCACAACAGACCAATGGCCACCCTCATGCGCACCCCACGCTCACCTCGTCACGTGGTTTCACAGCGCTAGCGTTACTAGCAGGTGGCCAAGGACGCGCAGCTGACCTGTCTTCGCGCACAAAAAGAAATCGAAGAGGCCGTTAGGAGAAACTCTACTTACAGGGAACCGACACACTGTTAGATATTTCGAATGTTCCGCTGAAGGCGAGTTCGATAAACGCGATTAGTGATATACTTCCGCACGAGAGTTCCAACAGGATGCTCTAATTGTTCCATATAAACAATAATTCGATATATCCTGTTCTGAAATATCCGGATTCGGCTGCATGTACGCCCTAGCCCAAGCTGGAAGAAAGGCACACACCAAAAAGTTTATGGTCGTCAAGAACCTGTATTTCGAGCGTTCACAGTTCATGATGTGCTTAGTAATAACTTCCTATTTTATAACAAATTAATCATAGCTTTTCTTTTGCTAGTAAAATTCTTAATATGAACTTACTTCTGACCACATGGACAGCTGTGCAAAAACTAGGTTGCACTTCAGTAATGAATTATGCTTATTTAAACCCGAAATAAGGTTTGGTTTATTGGGGTTTAACGTCCCAAAGCAACTCAGGCTATGAGGGACGCCGTAGTCAAGAGCTCCGGAAATTTCGACCACCTGGGGTTGTTTAACGTGCACTGACATCGCACAGTACACGGGCCTCTAGAATTTCGCCTTCATCGAAATTCAGCCGCCGCGGCCGGGATCGAACCAGCGTCTTTTGGGTCAGCAGCCGAGCGCCGTAACCACTGAGCCACCGTGGCGGGGCCCGAAATAAGGGGAGTGCTGTTCTATCCATCCATCAGTACCAGCATTACTACACCCACTATATCTTCTATCTCTCTAATTAACCCCGTCCTGTGCCAGTTGCGGACACCGTATCCCCGCAAACTTCTTAATATCATCGACCCGCCTAACTTTCTGGTGCCCCCTGCTGCGCTTGCCTTCTTTTGAAATCCACTGTTACCCTTAAAGACCAGCGGTTATCTTGCTTTCGCATTACATGCCCTGCCCAAGCCCATTTCTTTCCTCTTGATCTCGACTACGATGTCATTAACCCGTGTTTGATTATTGGCATATAAATAAATTGTATTGGCTATATCTGGGTTATTGTTCATGTATAGAATTAATAGAGAGCTTAGCACGCTATCTTGCAGGATACGGTATTTAACTGGCAAAAGTTTCGAATTTCGGGCGTGGTAGGGCAGGAACTCAACTACACCTTTTCGTGGGATTTGAATTATTCTACGCATTGCACACGATTGCAAAAAGATCGCAGCTTGTTCGCTAGAATTATCCTGCACAGACAGTAAAATGCTTTAATGCAGTGAATAAAAGAGCTGCTGTGAAAATATTCTTCGCTATAGTTAAGATAATGCTCTTCCTTAAAGCCAGCACAGCTTTTACTGTCAACGTATTTTTGATGAGAGAGCTTTATGAGGGCCATAAATAATAAAACTGTTCGGCGTCAGCGGCTCTACGAAACCTCAACCTGCCAACCGCGGCATGTGGCAGGTGGCCTTCATGGGGGAGTCTCCCCTCTCCACCTACTACCAGGTGGAGAGAAGGCTAGAACGAAACAGTGGCTATAACGTAACACCCGCTATAGGAAGCACTGGCAAAAAAGAATTACCGGCTCTAGCGATACCGATAGCAACTTGGTAAGGACACTTCAGTGACAGGTGATAGTGAGGGGGTTCTAGCGATGATGGTGGCTTAGTGAAGTGACAAGCAGTGCTATTTGTCGTAGTGGTAAAGTCCGTGCTCCAGGCGGCGGACCGATAGCACAAAGGAGGAGAAAGTAGCGAAGAATGCTGCCGCATTTCCTCCGCGTCAAACCAATTGATCGCCCCTCAGTTCAATTCAAATTTCGCGTAATTTCTAGGATTAGTTTATCAAGAAACCTCGGAACTCTTAAATATTGTAATATTATTTTCCAATGCGTTGGCAAAAGGGAGGAGAGCAAAGATTAAACAATGGTTGTTACGTCGTCGACGTTCTCTCTCTCTCTTTTTTTTTTTTGTGGAAAGTAGAGGTTCTAGCTACTTTCGCTGCATTTTTGAAAATCAAAGATTTCGCTTCTATGTCAGATATTTAAACAGGTATATGCGTAATTCTGTTAAATAAGTACTTTCATTTGGGCGAGTTGGTTCATTGTGTTTTAAATCGACTATACCTGCCCGAAAAAGAGGGAAGATAAGAGACGTGACTACGAGGCAGAGCCCAAACGACGAGTGTGTTTTGAAGCATCAGTGCATTCCTTTGTATGAATTTGTAGCCAGTCTTCCAGCAGGCGAACTTTGATGCCAGTATTCAGATTTCAGGATTTTCAGTATTTGTCTTACATGACTCCATGATAGAATCGCATACCCGAATAAGCGTCAAACCTCCTGCGGAGCATGCTTCCTTTTGAGGCAAAACGTGATGTATCTAGCTTGGCAGGCGATGTTGGAGATGAGATTGACGCAAGTGATTGCGGTGTCGGTAGTCTTTTCAGCTTCTGATTATGCTAAAACGTACCCCTTCTGCCAAAGTAACCGAGCAACGGGGTTTACTTCTCAGCCGTATTGTGCAGCCCTTACGACACTTCCACTGATCAGAAGAGCTTGAAAGGTGAGGGGCCTTAGCTTACGCAGATTTATAATTTAAGGGGTGTCATAAGCGTCCCGCTACACTGCTAAGAAGCAAAAGCCGCTCATCGGTTACTTCCGGCAAAGACGGCAAGCATTTGATGGGCCTATACACAACAGTTCCTATACAACAACAATACACAACAAAATAAACAGTTCGTTTCTCTGCTACCGCATTATAGAACTCATTACCTGTTACCATTAAGCAATAACCAAATATCTGTGCCCTTATATCCGCTCTTCGCCAGTTTTTACAATCCGCCTAATAGTATTTCTCATGGTAAAGCGTGCTAGTTTTGTCATTTATATCATTCTATGATTTCGGTTTTGTGTTGTTCGGCACACTTTTAGGTGTGTAATCGTTTTTCATTTAAATAATCGTTTGCATTCTTTCTCCTATCTCACTCCCTGCTCTTTACTGATGCCAACAACTTTATGATATTTGCATCTGCTGTCTGTATATTCGTTTTTTTTTAATTGTTCTTGCAGGAGGTCCCGTCCACAGTCTCTGACTTTGGGACCTCCTTCTGTATTCCATTTTTTTTTTAATCTTGTGCCCTAAATATGCAATAAACGATCCTTGAACCAACGTTTTTAGATCCCTAAAGGGATCTAAAAACGTTGCCTTGAACCTTGAAAAAATAAAAAGCATTTTTGAGCGGGAAACCGTTTACGAACGCAATTTTTTTATATATAATGTAAGATTTCCCTATAACCATCAATATATTTGATATATCCGCAGATCACCCGAAGGCAGTAGCATTTTTTTTTCTATTAACGTCGTCAAAGCGTCCCCATTGCTTTTCTATGGCAGTCTTCACTTGTACGCGATAGATTGAAACACTTTAAAAGAAAGATTTTGCTACTTATCAGGAGAACGGACCATCCCCTTCAATATTTTCATAACAGCATCAAACAATTTTTCTATTTCCAAATTTTTTTTCCGAGATTGTTGGACATATAAAAAAAGTATTGAAGTTTGAAGTTTTGCTAATCGGCAAAGTCATAAAGAGGGAATCCCAAATGTATTGTAAACTTCAGAGTCAGTGGTCGGATGAAGGAATATGCTCTCTATATTATGCTATTTCTGTTTATTATTTTCACGGTGGGGTCACATCTGGCAATGTAGGCAGCAACATCCACAAAGTATTTGATTAAAATTGCCTGCAAATTTTTGCCTTCTAGTTCACGACTATTTATTAATAAAGCACCCGGGATGACATTTTCGTTTCTACGACCTAAAACATTATTTATTACTTTCTTTGTAACATTTGTACGCTGTCACATAACATATGCAAATATCTGTTCATAATATGTCAGCTTGGCGCGTCCGAAATTGATTTCGGAGTATTTTGAAGCTTTTCGAATTTTTCCCTGTGTTGCTTCATATGGTGCACGTATCAAGAGTGATAAAAGATAACCTGTACGAAAAAAAAAACGTTATTACTTTTTACCATTTAAATCATACTGGGCTACCCACACTTCCCTTGGCTTTTGAGAATGATGAAGCGTGTCTTTATAGCGTTAACTGGAAATTATTTAGCCTGGGTAAGAAACGAAGCGCTTAATATGCTCATTGTAACCATTGCCCACGTTACTCTTTGAATTGAATGAAGACCAGTTCTGGGACAAGATTTCTTGTTTGCGCGGTTGCCACCTTATGATCGAATCTCTGCAATGTTTGAGCATCGGACATTGATCGCTTAAGTCGGAAGAAACTGTGCATGCACTGTTTAGAGTAGTACACACGTTGGTTATCATACTGTTACGTGGCGGCAAGAAAGAGGACGAGACGCAATGACATGATTTAATGGCTGCTGGTCAAACGCGATCGCTCCACCCGCGCCGCTGCCCACTTCGTCGTCTTCCTGGTCGGAACAATATGATCAAGTGCCGAAGATGCGGAAAATCTAATGCGAGTTGGTGTTACAATTTCGCTCCAAATACTAAATGGAAGCACCTGCGGGTTATACTCACATATATGTACAGATCTACCCCGCTGATCAGTTTGAGATTACCGTTTGAAACAAAGTTAAAGAAGGGTTTACAGAAATCTATGAAGCACATATTTCCATGCAATGTGTGGCAGAGCGCACACATTACTTCGTTTCTCTTTACTCTTTTTTTCACATTTTATCACCATCTTTGCGACCTTTCGGGCATGACACCTGGAACATTCAGGATCTTTCCGTCTTGCCAGCGGTGAAGGCCTTTTACAGCCTCTAAATGAGAGATCCGGGGACCACCGTTCAACTGGAATACTGCTTCATGAGCATTAGGAGTTTAGTTTTAACGCTCCGTTTTGCATCTTTTGTCCATTACTGCTGAGCAGATGACAATGGATGAGGGCAACACGCGAAAACATTGCGAGAAAACGTACTGCAACAGTATCTGCTCTGGTCGCCTGTGGTAACACGGTTGGGGCTGATTGCTATGTCATTTTAAGAACTTGCGATTTTCATCCAACTTCTTCAGCGTCACATTTGATACTTTCCTAAAACCACCTATTGTTTTCTTCTCTGTATAATGCTTCTATTCACAAATGCAGTGAATGGAGGGGCTTTTTACGACTTGCATATAGGGGAAGGCAAAATCGCTGAAACCAAGGAAGGCATATGGGAGTGTTGTTTTGTGGTGTTGATCAATGAGAGAATATTAGTGTAGTCATTGCTCACCTGAAAGATAATTGATCAGAAAGCAGAAGAAAAGTCGAACACATGTCACCCGCGGAATTCGAACCCAAGACCTCCACATGTCACACACAGCACTATACAGTGACGGTCCCAGAGCGTGGTTTTAGGGGGGGGGGGGGGGGCGGAGGGGGGGGAAGGGGGGGGGGGCAGATTTCTGTATATCAAAAAAGAAAAAGAAATAGAAACAATGATTTTTTATTTATTTTATTTACACAAAAAATTTTGTGCGCTTTGTTGTTCAAAAATAAATAGCGAACGGTATAGATGTCATACCATTACTCAATCTTAGGATGTTAACGTTTACGCGAGCAATATTAATTTAGATACCAGGGGAAACAAGCCGACGGCTGAGATATCCCGCCATGGCATGTCCACGAAGGTCAAAGCACCTGCCCGGAAATTTCACCAGTGGGATTAGTGGCCTTCATTACTCAGTTCTGGGAAGTGGCTTTGTTCCGCCCTCAGTACCCTCCTTCAAGGCGGCTGGTCGGCGCTCCTTGTCAAGCCAAAAAGGGATGATCCCCTCTGGCGTCGCTGTGTCCCATGGTGGGATAAAGACATGAATGGGTGGCTCTTTGCCGCCCCGACGAGGTTGCTGGCCACCGCAACCGCAGGTGAATGGCACCGCCGTCGTCGCCGCGCCAGCGGCATGGCAAGACAACGGTGGGGGCACGGCAGGACCACGATACCTCGACAATCACTACGAATTATGCTCGTATAACTACCAACGTGTAGAACGTGGAATTGTGTGAAATAAGAGAGCCGCTAACGCGGCGAACGTACAAAGTAGGGGGCTACTTGACGCATCACAGACGAAAAAGCTTTCCAGTTCTTCGTCAAAAATTACATCTCGGCCTGTGAGAGGCTGAAAACGGACGTTCGGGAAAATGTGCAAAGGCTTTTTTTTGGGGGGGGGGGGGGGGGCGCCTCCCCCCCCCCCCCCCCCCTTTAGGACCGCCGCTGGCACTATACCAGCTAAGCTTAATAGCTTAAAGAGGACGTCGGTTCTGGCAGTCTCGATGCCATAGGTAGCATAAGAGGGCTCCCGCACAGCCGCCGCCCTGAACGTTCGATCCACGTGACACTCGCGGTAATACAGGGCGTTCAACGTCCGGTGCCATGGTCGAGGATGGCATTGGTGATCTATCTAAAGTTTATGCTACGCACAACATGAATACACTTGAAAGTAAAAGGCTGGACAGCCGCCGTCGTTCCTCAGTTGGTTTAGCACCGTACGCGACATGCGGAGATCGTCGGTTCGAATCCCACCGGCGGCACACATGGTTGTCTTTACTTTTTCTTTCCAGTCAATTATCTTTGAGATCAGAAATTATTGAACCACTAATTTGCAATTGATCAACGCCACACACAAAAAATAAAAACATCACCATACATATATCTTTGGTTCAGTGACTGCTTGCTTTCTTGATATGTCTGAATAATATTTTTATTTATAGAACAGTTGACGAGTCAAACTGTTTGCCACGGCAGTGACATAAACAGCGTTGCAGAACGGCTTATAATCATTTAATTTTTTTTTAATTTACGCTTTTTTCCTTCAAACGGAGATATCTTTTGTGAAGATCTCTATATCTTACACACCGAAAAGGCAATCTGTCACACTGCCCTAGTTTAAGTTTTTTTTTTTTTTCATTCAGTCTTCTCAAGACAATGCTCATAAGCATGCGTTCGATCAGGCATAAACCACCTGCGAATAACGAGCACTGGAGCGTGATTAGCTGAAACAAATAGAGGCAAATTTTACGCTCAGAGTTCATAACTTCGCCCTGACGTTCTATATGTATAATAAACACTCATGTGTGACGTGTGACCGAGCATTTACTACAGATTCAGCTAAAAAAACTATATCGATAAAAAATTCAGCCGAGAAAAGCCAGTTTAAGCTTTCTCATTTGCAGAGGAATAACACTTGACTGGGGATGTGCTCACAGTAGTATATTGGTGCTACACTTATGTGTGCTTATCGTTGGCGTATTTTCATAACATTTTAATCCTATTGTTTGGCACTCGCAAAAATTTTGGTGTCATCATACATCGATGTTCTTTCGAGTTCTCAGGCGGCTCGGTGTCAGTGACAGAAAATTAATATCACCAGTTCAGTCATTGCTGCATAAAGGAGATATCGAAGCATAAAGATGAAAATGATAATTTTGAAACAACATGTGAGTATAAGAACTATACAGACGTCCAGTTAGAAAGGCAGCCTATCTGCAAGGCCCTGAGTCAAGTACGCACTGGGCATCAAGAGTTTAACGTTGCTTTGTTTGTAAAACTTCGAGGCATCCAGCATACTAGAGGTGTGAAGCATAAAAATGTTTTCCGATTTTGAAAGTTTCCATATTTTCGGCCGCACTATGTGCGTTATGGCTTGCAACACATTGTCTAGGATTTAATCACGGACGCAATGACACCTGGAGTACGCTACAGTTGTGTTGTTGAGGTATCTCTAAAGGAAAAATGAGAACCTACATAAAAAAAAACTGAACTGAGTCATGCAAGACCGAGTAAACGCGGACTCGCGCAGAAAAATGAGCGAACAAACGTACTTTAACGGCTGACGTCTCGTTTCTCTTGTTTACTGCTGTTTCTCACGGAGCTCTGATATTGCTATGACGACTTTAGGAGCTCTCAATATTTTCTTCCTTTCTCAGAAATCACTCCGTTTATAATGTCCACATAAAACACGGTTTATATAATTTGGATATCGGCGTACATTTGGAAGCACATGTCGAAGACGTAAAGCCTACCATAAGCCGTAAAAATGATGCGACTCGAGCCCGCGTTACGATGGAGACACTGCCCAGTTTATGTTCACACAAAGCACAGCGTGAAGCAGCGCAAAAATGCAGGCACTTCGGCGCACAATGAAATCGACGGGGCGCGGAGAATTGCTTCCAGACATCACGCTGTATCAGCTAGATTTGCTGGGCGCTCGCACTGAAATGGGCCGTTTGATGGTGTCAAAGCTCTCTTTTTATCGGAGACAGACACATAACGGAAAGGCGTCGTTTATGGCTACTTTGCTCTTCATTTCGAGCTTTTTGTGTTGCATTTACACCAGGCCAGACGCGTGGTGGACCGACCAACGTGTCAGTGGGTGATATTTCACGTACAGGGTTGACCAAAAGTTCCCAGACCACAGGGTATGCTTTTAAGCAGTATAGTCTTGAAGTTCCGACACCATCCAAGCTGGAAATCTTTGTAGATGGTGGGAGAAGCACATGATCACCTCTGAGAACCTTGATAGCTTTAATGGCATCGTAAGTGACAAGATATAACGGTGAAAAGCAGACCCTGAGGCCTGGGAACTTTTGACCGACCCTGTACATACATGGACGCACATTGGCTCACAGTTCAGTTGTCCGCAGTTCCTGCACCGGCACAGCTTAAGTATACAGCCATGTGATTAACTATTCAATATGCCTCAATAATAGGATGGAGTAATTTACTGCAGCTTAGAAGTGCGTTATATTCCAGGAAAAAAATAATTACGACTTCTTACAGTGGCTAAAGTGTATGAACGGAATGCGCTTTTTCAGGCGATGAAAAATGATAAAAGACGAATGAAAGACGTACTTTCATTGTCTAAGTACAACGCTCTATACAGAAGTGCGAACGCCCGTGTTTATTATGACGGTTAAGAAATCAGGGCTCTCCAAACGACCCCCGCCTTTGCAGGATAGCCCAGAAAGGAAGGTCAAGAAGAAACGAAGGATATTGAAGGACGGAGAGTCTCCATGGTGTGCGGCAACTTGAATGACATGAGAACCACGTTGTGAAACCGCGGGAATGCTGTCCACGATGATTTCTTTTGCTCAGCCGCTCAGAGGAGTTGTTCGAGCACACCCCAAGCGTTGTGCTCCGGCCGATCATATTAGGCGGCCCTGGGCTGCGCGCGCGCCCACTGGCCACTGCGCCGACTGTAGCGAAGCGCGACGGCCGGACACACAGTGGACAGCGCTGGGGCCGCGACCCCAAGTCTGGACGAGGCGACGCGATAAATAACTCTTCATGCACCCGCGGGGGCCGAAATATGAGGCTGCCCATCGTCACATCACCATCAATCTTGCTTAAGGGCGCCGATCTAAAGGACCAGGGTGACGATGCAGGCGCCACACGTTTCCTAATCAAGTTAAGCATCCTCCTCTTCCTAATAATGACCGCACACGCGCCGACGAAAGAAAGGAGGGGCAAAAAAAAATAAGAGGCAGCGGGCTCTCGGTTTGATTGTTAGCTCGGAAACAATGTCCACGTGGAGCTCTAGTGGCGAGGACAGGGAAGAGAAACGAGCTGCGCGAGGGCCAAAAAAAAAATAAAAATATAGGGACGATGGACAGGGCTGCCGTCCTAACGCGAGCTAATGCATCCACTTCGGGCGGTGCTTACGCGCCCCCCGACTCGCAGCTCCGGAGAGGAACGCGAGCGAAGAATCATACGTGTCGATTGAGGTCACTGCGATCAATCCTGCGCCGACAGCTCGGAATCGGCATCGAGACAGGGTCGTGCGGGTCACTATCTGCTCGTGCTGACTAGGGCCACTGGAAAATCTTCCCCTCTGGCTGCAGCGTAAGGAAGACCTTGAAGCACGGATAATAAACTTTCAGCTGAGGGTGAGCGGTTTCGCGACACGCCACAAATTCGAGACGATAAAGGAACTCTTGCGAACTGAATGTTTGATGTCATAACTGCGTGGCCTGAGAGTTTCGAGTTCACTCACGGTTTCTGCCTCCTTGTAAGGAAAAGGTCCAGTGGGTTTGGAATTTGCTAGCTTTCCTCGCAAAGCTACTACTCATACTGAAAGCTTCCAAATGTTTGATTAACAACTGCTCGGTCAAAAACCTCGTTAATGAAGGCTTTGTTAAAAGCGTCCGCTTGATAGAGCTATATACTTGTCCTAGTTGCATAAAAAAAATGGCTGTGGCTTAGCTTGGTTAAGCCCGGTAATTGCGAAAGCAATATCCGTAGCTACGCCATGGTTCAGCAGGTAGTGTAGCTGGTGGTGGTGCTTGTGGTTAAACTTGTGGTGATGCATCGGTTATACAGTGATGCAATCGGGATACGGCATGGTGTTTTAATTAAAGGTGTTACCTCGGTCTCCGTAGCTCGCTGTTGCTTCCTCTGCATTCTGCCGAGCGGCTTTTGCGGCAGATGGCATGACGTCAGACCGCTAAGCCCGCCGCGCGCGGCAGGAGCGGGAGTTAGGCCGCGCTTGGTAGCTGCGGCCTCGCTACGCGACGGCGCAAGCTGAAGCCCCGCTCTTGCAGCTGTGACGTCAGACCGCTAAGCGCGCCGCGCGTGGCAGGAGCAGGAGTTAGGCCGCGCTTGGTAGCTGCGGCCTCGCTACGCGACGGCGCGAGTTGGGCCCCTGGTTTTTGGGGCAGATGGCATGACGTGACAGCAGGGGGTCATGCTAAAGGTCATTGGTAGCTACCGGCCTCGCTACGCGACGGGCTGAAAGTGCAACTAGTATTGCTTTCGCAATAAAATTATCCTGTGAGCAGATCGCCGAGGAGAAAGTTTTTTTGTGTGTGCAGCTTGACCATAGCTGTGCCGGTTTCTCGCTAAGCGCATCTTGAAGTTCAACTTTCCGCTTGACCACAGCAGCCAGTTTCGAAGGGACATTGATTAACCACTTGTGTGCTTGACAGCTACAGAGAATGATAAAAAAGAGCAAGCATCTATGTATCTTTAATCAATCGCTTACATGACCGAACAGGACTGCAGGGAAATAAGAGAGTAAGCAATTATGTTATGTATTTTCCTGCTGTGTGCAGGACTTTATGGCAGAAGGGATGGAAGGAAGATGGCTTTCACGAAGCGGAAACTTCAAAGAGGCGAAGGACGGAACGTAAGTACGGATGTGGGTTAGCTGGTAATCCATGACATTCCTACGGCGTGAAAAGCACACATCATGCAACGGGTTATAGCTTGTACTTCGGGCCCCTTAAGGTGTTTTGCTTTGGATAGAAAGATCCTGTTTTTATGTTGCCTGAGCAGTGCGCCGTTCGCGTGGTCGTGTCTGTTTTTTAGGCGGCAGAAACATGAAGGAAGCCAGCCTTAGACCGTTGACCACAGCGAACGAAAGACCAGCGGCTCGAGGCGTCCGTCCATCTCCTTGTTCAAGTTTGCTTTTCTACGATCATTATGTAATCAATTAACCCTTCCGGCCCTGTGAGTTGAATAGGGATAAAATAACTTTTATTGCATTATATTTATGAAAATCCCCGAGATCATAACTAAATTGACACAGAAAGGCCCCTTTAATAAGCTATCTCCACCGATCAAGCTTTCCTAATTTTCTTTGTGCTTGAAGACGACGAGGAAGACGATGTACGATAAAAATTAAGGGTGCCGCTAGGGATATGCCTATTCTGTAACTTTTATTTCTTAACTACATGCTTGGGTGTGCGGATAAATTCTTACTTTTTTTCAGCTTTACAGGAGACGACAGCTCAACTTGAATCTTCTTGTCCCGACAATAGCAATAAATGTGGTGTGCCATTCAATACATGTCCTCATATGGGGATATCAGAGCTTGGTGGTTAGCGTCAGGGTCGGGGTAGTTAGCGTGTCGAGCAAATGAAGCTCGGAAACCCTTGTTCATAAATTTGGTTTAGCTTTTTGTATAAAATCAAGGAATTTTCCTTTATATATATATATTTTTTTTTTGCATGAGGAAACGTCTTGGTGTGGGTTTCCTGAAGTAGACGTTGCGGAACAGGCAGAGTTAGTAGATGCTGTAGAGACAGATAAAGAAGCAGGATTAAAGAAAGACAAAGATTGTTTGTTTGTTTGTTTTTGTGGGGTTTAACGTCCCAAAGCGACTAAGGCTATGAGAGACGCCGTAGTGAAGGGCTCCGGAAATTTCGACCACCTGGGGTTCTTTAACGTGCACTGACATCGCACAGTACACGGGCCTCTAGAATTTCTCCTCCAAAGAAATTCTAGCCGCCGCGGCCGGGATCGAACCCGCGTCTTTTGGGTCAGCAGCCGAGCACCATAGCCACTGAGCCACCGCGGCGGCACAAAGACAAAGATTCACTGGTACAAGTAGTAGGATAAGGAGAAGTTGAAAACTGGGCTTGGTCGCACTAAACGCGAATGTAGTAGGCGCACTGACAACAACTAGCAGTATCTGCCAACAGGGAAGTAGCAGAAGGCGACAATATTTATCACCACACTCACCAGAAAGGACCAAGGCTTACCGGGTGGTCAATAGCCAGGGACGTTTGGTATGAGCGAATCAGTCATTGGCGAGAATTTTAAGGTTGTACCGGGACATTCCGGATTGATCCGGAATATACTATAGCGGATGTATCGCGGATGTAAGGATGTACTATTGCGAACAAAAAGTTTACGGGACGCGAGTGTGCGTTGATTTGTGCTGAGCAAATAAAAAAAAGCGATCTAGTCCGCGCATCGCCTAGACTACCCCACTGCAGGCATGCATGCGTACACCTTCCGATTTTTTTTATATATTAACACATGTTCCATCGCTAAATGCAACGTGTAAAATTCTTCTCTCGACTATGCCGCTTGCTTATTGGAGCTGCGATTTAACGTATGCTGTGGCATTTAATGATCCCATTTCTACAATAACATGAATCAGTCAGCAATAGTTGAAAATCGGCATCGTCTGCTCCGACAAAAAGCCAGACGAGCCGCATACACTGCAATGATCTATGCGGCGCATCTACTCTAAAAGGGGTTGCCTCCACTTCCACTTCAGAGTGCTCGTTTACCCAGAGGAAGCGAGATGGATCAGAACCACTGCTGCGTATGCTGCTTGATTTGGCTCTTTGTCCGTACATAAGATGCAGATCTTTAGTTAATTCTGACGGATTCAAGCAAGTACTGTATTGTAACACGTTATTAGAGAATAGGGAACATTAACTACCACGTCATGCGTTGAAATGCTTCATGAAAAAGCAAGCTGGGCAGCCGAGAGAAGCATTTTACACGTTTCATTTAGAGATGCAACACGGGTTATCGTTACAAATTTGGCAGGGTGTACATAGTACGCCGTGTTTTGTTCCCATGGTTAAACACCGCGCTTTTGCTTGTAAAGAAACCTTTACGCGCCGGTTTCGCTGCGCTTGTCTCTGGCGCCGTCGGCCAGGACGGCGACCAAGTGTTCTCCAGATTTCGGCGCTGTATAGTGCGGCTACGCCTCACGACCTGCAGGCCCCGCCACGCGTCCTATCCAGACGGCCATGCTACTACGCCTTTCACTCGGCGCTCCCTGGAACGCCGGGCCACGCTGGAAGCGTTTAAAAGACACGTATCGCCCTCGCTTTCTGCCCGAAGACAACGAAGGGCACACCCCTCGAGACCCGGAGCGCGTGCACGGGGTGGCGCTCGAGGCTTTTCGGTCCACGTTGCAGATGCGGATCTCGCTGTGCAAAAGATGTTAAGGTTTCAAGGAGTCTTCCTTTGGCCATTTCGTGATGATACAGATAAAATTCATACCTCGTGTGGTGCCTTTTATCTTTATAAATATTTGCTTTCCCCTTGTACTTCACTGCGCTCAAAATTTGAACCAGTTTCTAGCAACGCTGTTGCTGGTCTTGTCGCACTGGTAGCAAGCTAGCTATTACACGAGCGTACTGTCCCCGCACTCGGCGGCGCGGGCTGGGCACTTTTATTTTTCTTCCTTTTTCTTGCCCATTCTAACAAATGTACCCATACTGTCCCCCTAAAAGGCGTGGGTTTGAGTGCCACACAGTGGGCGATGCGTAAGTCCAACTAAAAGTGTTCTTGTGGTGTGGACGGACAAAAATATGAGGAAAAAGAGATGTGCAAATTTTGTCGCTAAATGCTTTCATGCTTTCAAATCTGCTTCACGGCTTCTTATGCGCTTTCAATGCTGCTTATAGCTTTATCTATGCTCAGGATAACCAAGACTTCGTTTTTGTCGCACGAAAATATTTGTGCACCGGGGGGCATGGGTAAAAGGTCATGAGTGGAGTTCATGTTTGTTCCAACAACTGGGCCATGGCGCTCATCACATAAGGACACGATCCCACGCTTATGCGCGCGAAATCGTTATACTTTGACGGTTACAAGGCTAGCGAAAAAGCTAATCATGGGAAAAAAGCTTCTAGGATTGTACAAAGATCTTAAGGTTAAGCTATAGTTGATCTTTACGCTTCAAAGTTACACCCTAGCCTAGACCATGAGGCAGCACGCACTGGAGATCTGCAAAAAAAAAAAAAAAACAATTGCCGCATGCAGTTAAACTGCAGCGATATTTCATTACAGGGGTTAGTTTTCATTCCTCCTCGGTTGAAAAGCAGCTCCAAATGTTTGTGCACTATAATCTCACCATGTGAGGTAATAAAAAATATACTGTGAGAATTTATAGAGACGAGGGAGTGGAAAACTAGGCCAGCCAAACGCCCCCGCAGCGATCGAAAATTGAACATCTGACCTGCATATATAGCAAGCTGGGCTGAACAGGTAGCGACATAAAGGTGAGAAAATGACAAAAAGCCAGTTTCTATTCGCTTTTTCTGCGCAGCAGTTTGTCAATAATAATAATAATAACGCAATACGCTATCAACTAAATCTTTCCAGGCACAAACATATCTTCGTCCATAATATCGACTTCTTGCTGCTATTGCATTTGTCTGCTACATCGTCATGTACCGGAATGAAATTTAAAAATAAATGCCGGCCACCGCTTGGCCATTTCCTTTCCTCCCTGTGCAGTCGGCCCATGTTCTGGGGCAGCCCAACTGAAGGTGGCTAGAGCCTAGTAGGAACCAGGAACAAAGGCAAGGAGGGCATGTCGCTCCGAGGTCAACGACAGACAGAGCTTGGGGAGATCGAGACACAAACAGTGGACACCCCGTGTTGATTCTGTCAGTAGGGGAGCTAAAACAACCAGCGTTTGTTTTCGCGACAGGCGACAGCTCCTTCCTAATGTTTTGCCATAGGGCTCGCCGGCACCGAGCGACAGACTAAATTTATCTCCGTGGCCAACAGTTAGTAATAAGAGCGAACAGTGATTTCTTTAGTGGCCAAATGTCCTTAGGCCAACTGTACCCGGATAGTAAGGTCATGGTTTTATCTTATACTTTTTACAGATGGCCTGTTCGCGCATGTCATGTGTTAGCAGTTGACAGTAACTACAGGAACGGTCTTAGCGGATGGGCATTTCTGACCAATATGGGCTCAGTTTCGTCGGGCAAAAACAAAACTCATTGTTTATTTTTATTTTTTTTTTTGCATGCATACTGGAGTGCACGAGAGCTATTCACTGCAGCAACACCAGGACTCTCGACCTGGCGGCCACAGACGTGGCATGGGTGATCTCTGGCAGCCCCACGGGAGAAGCGACATGGAGTGTCACGTGGCGAAGCCATCCTGCACGGTGCGACAACAGCAGATGTCTCGGAATTGCCCGGCGCCACGCGGCACAGTGCGTAGCGTCGCACGGGGGTGGCCGTGCTTTATATTTACACTTCGGCTTCTCGTTTTCCCCTTATATTTATTTCCCTTCGGTCTGATCAAGCCTGGCCGCGCGGCCATTCCAGGGCTTATTTATTGCTATGGTAGGCACGCGCACAGCGCGCCTTAAAAGGTTTATGAGCAACGGCGTGGCGATAACGTCGACGCCAGGCCTGTCATGTCACTCGCATCACTGACGCAACGGGCACCAGTAAACAGCGACCGACTCACTGCCTCGGTGGCACCGTGCCGCCATTGAGACGGTTTGAAAAACTGCTGCTTTTGACGCCTCGCCGCGTCCGTCGCTGTATAACGGGCAGATACGGACTCGCCCCGTTCCATGGCTGGTCGAGCCCCGCTTGTCCTGGATAGCGGCGTTGAACTCTTTGTGCAGTTTCACTTGGAGTTAAAACAGGAACCTGTGAATAACGTGCCGATGGCTTCTGCCTCCTAGATGGTAACTGGACCTAACGACGGAGAAGTCTAAAATAACCTCGTGTTGTCGCCTTCTCTTCAATGATATTTTTTTTTTTTTTCATTTCAATGAAGTAGGCTACTCTCAACAAATAATGACATGCATGAAGTCTGCTCTGCGGGGTAATCAGTGCCATTTTGCCAGCTTGAACCTAATTGAAGATCATATGCTGCACGCTAAAAACAATTCATTAGTGGCAAAGTATCGTGGGCAGCAATAAATGCTTGTAGATGACATCAAAACTCCCTATATAGTCTTCTAGACCCACCGCCTGCAGATTACGTCCGAAGCGCTCATTATAAATGACAACGAGTTACTGGTACACCCGCACGGGCTAAGATTCGTTTCCGGAATTTCGGTGCGCTTGGAATTGTGCTTTGGGAAGTGTCGGATATCTGCATCATTGTAATCAGTGGAAAAGGAGTGCAACGTGTTTATCTGTCACTTTGCAAACTCATACACTGCTGCGAAGCTCAAGCGCAATACGCGCACTCGTGTAGTTCACAGAGGTATAGGTCTCTTCGGGGAATTATTATAGTGTCATCAAATCTCGCTTGAATTAGACGATGCTTTTTTTTTCTTTTTTTTCCCCAGGCCGGCCACCAATGCAGCTACAAGAATAGCTCGAGGTGCTACCACAGGGTGGTGCCAAGCGAGTTGCCAGCGACGGCCGGGAGGCTTCGACTACGCTGGGGCGACCCCGCGCTCCTCACGCGCGCCACACGCATCAGCGAAGGGGAAAAACGAGCGTCGTTCCCCAGGGAATAATAGGAGCGAGCGCCCTCTGCCTGCTCCAAGCACTGTCGCCGTCGTCGCCTGCTTGTTGCCGACGGGCCCGACTGGCAACTAATGAAATTTCTTAGCGGGCATTTGTTCGTCCTCCTCTTAATGTGGTTGCCAACTGTTTGATACGCGTTGTCGAAAGCTGCTCTGCCTGCTGGCCCTCCTCCGTGCTCTCAAGCTCCTTCTCGCGTTCCTCTCCTTCCTCGGCCGACCCTCCTTGGCGTCCCTTCCGCCGCTCTTCTCGTTGTTCTCGGCAAACAGGGTAAGGATGAAATCTAATTGCCAAGGAGAAAATTTCCTCGCAAATGGCATTACAACAAAGAACGGACGACGGAGGCCGGGGGAGCACGCGACAGGCCTCCGCCGCCGAGCCACGGTGACGGGAGCGCGGTCAGGGAAGCGTTAACAAGTGGGCCGGTCCCCTTTCTTTCCTCTTTATTAAGCTAACCACATGCACGCAGAGGCACTAGATCACGAGTGGACAAGCCAAGCTACACGGCAGCAAGGTGTGTCAACCTTCTTTCTGTAGCGACGGTTTGACACGAAATTAATAGAAATTTATCTAAATCGAGACGCTATAAGCCGCTGCCAGCATGACCCGAACTGTGATCGAGCCAAGCAGCTCAGTCTTCTCACAGCTACAAGGAGCCCTATACCAAGCTACACCGAACGGTCTGACAACAGCTTTGGTCATAACGTAGTGGCTTATAAATTTCTGGCGCCGGCATTACGACGCAGGTAACTAATGTAGCAGGGACGGTAAATGTGGTGGGTGCCAAAATTTCGGCACTTCATATCTGCAGGTTTTGTTTGTGGAAACAATTGGCAGAATTTTCCGTATATCAATTTATTCCTATTATATCTGAGGTTTACGTTAATTCATTCGTGTAAGTACTCTTTTACTTCACAATAAGTTTAACCCGCAAGAAGTTCATTATCGGAAAAAAAGAAATAAGAACTACAAGAACGAGGAAGCGAGGTGACACCACTAAACCTTCGTTTTCTTGCCGTCGAATTGTTTCTGCTGGTTATCGCCGCCACACACTGTCAACTTACACAAGGTTCCACTGTATGGCATATGTTTAGCACCTTTTAATGGACTTGCAATTCCACCTTCTTGTACAGAGCTCCAATAACTACCTGCTCTATCTCACTGAAAGCAGAACGGGCCCGCAGCATCAGTGGACAAATGTCCCTCCGCCGTTGTTTGCAGCGCAGAGAAGAGAGGTGTGCTAGAGAAGTAGCCTTCGAATAAAAACGTGCTAGAAACAATGCTGACGATATAAGCGTGCATTAACACTGATTTTTGGCCAAACTCAGCGGGATAGTTGAAATTATTAAATTCTGCATGCTTTTCACAAAGCATTTTTCAAAAAGCAGTAAACGACTTTCTCTTCGCGAAATTTCCGATATTTATTCACGCATCAGTCACATGCTTGACACTAAAAGGCGGAACAACGCTGCTTTCCTGCATGCTGAGTGTTAGCAGAAAGGAGAGCGGAATGGTTGGCTCGGGCAGAGTTAAGACTTACCGCGAACTTTTCACCGAAGTTATGCTTCCCTGTAAGGCATGCAACAGAGTGTACTTGAACGCCTTCGCAGTCACATGCGCGCAGCTTTCAAAGAACCTCGTGTCCTCTCTGGGTGGCTAAAACAAGTCTCTCGGCCATCGCAAGGCGCCTCTGTCTCGCGTCGTGATGTATGCACGACGTGCAGGCGGTCGCAGCACGAGTTAAAGACCCCGCTTACAGAAAGCTCGCGAATCGGCCCCATAAATCAGGCAGCGACACACCGCCGGTGCGTCACGCGACTGCGGCTCTGGGTCTCCTGCACCGGCGATCTAATTATAGCCGGCCATGGGAACTTCGAACGATCGACTTGTCGCCCAGAAGCCGAAACACGCGTAGAAAAAAAGAGCAGCCCCTTCTTGGTCCACTTGCGGGTGCTACTTAAACGGCACGGCTTCGAGTGCGGCGTGTTTGTCTTCATAGACGCGCCTCATGGAGAAAGGAAAACACATTACATTCACGTGTAAGACTCCCGCTGATTGATACACGTCGTTACCCTTCGTGGCTTGACACAGTGTGCGTTTGTTATTGATTTCTTCTCGGGTGACGAACATACGAAAAGCCACGCGGAAAATACAGGCGTGGTAATTGCGGGAAATAAAAGCGCGCTCTTCATCCGCGTTGTTTACATCGTGTGCGCATTGTGTGAGAGGCCACAGATCATGGAGCGAAAGGTATTTACATGCCGAAACATGCACAATACGTATATAGGGAAATAGGGAGCGGAGGCAACAGCGTTTGTGACGGTTATCATCTGCGCACGCCGAAGCGCCACTGTAGTGATGGCAAACCCTTTTCATACCCTTATCGCGATCAAGCTGTCGCTATATTTATGTGATGTTTAGTGGTTGTAAATAATGGTTTCATTGTTACTTTTCCTCACGTGATTCACAGAGCTATCGTTTAAGTGCATCGGTATTAGTATAGAATACCCTTCAGGTCCCTTTTAGATTTAAGCCTTTGGGTAAGGACTATTTAACGCCGCCGAAATATACACAATATGCGAAAAGAAATGCCAGTAATAAAGTTGCAGCCTGAAAGTTTCTCAAAACGCGGCTGTCTGCGCCAAGATAGGTAAAGCTCCGAGCAATACGAAATAGAACCCTTCATTAGCACAATGGCAACAATTACTACCCGATTAAGAAAGGGAAGCCTACTTTTTTTTTTAGAAGTAATTTTGGAAGACGCGCGAGCCCTGCAATTGTTTTTCAAGCTTGAAGCAGAAGTAAACATAAACTTTCTTCCGAGCACGAACGAAATGCTCCTTTTTATATGGCTTGCACCTGCAGACGATTTGAAGGGCTTTAAGGTTGTCGTAGTGCACAATCTACGAGCATCTTTGACATTTCATGCAACGAACCGATAACAGAATTTGTGCGTCGGATTCACTACTGAAGAGTGAGCGGCCCTCAGCCTTGGTTGCTGTTGCTTTTGTAGAACTTGGACCTGTTGGCATATCCTTCTCTAACCAACGGTTAAACACCATGCACATTATTATAACGAGAGTATGGTATTATTCGTGGGTTGCCGAAATTCATCTAGCAAAATCGAACGCCTCAAGAGCATTATTCCAATTTGTTAAACAAGTGTGATTTCTTAGTGATTCTAAATGAGCATGATCCGAAAATGGAGCATGCTTACTCAGCCCTGATGGAGCAGAATAGAAAAAGGCGGGGTGCGAAACCGGCGTGGCGCGGAGAATTAAGGAAAAATAGCGGAAGTTTTTGCACGCAGTGGCGAAGTCAGTGGAGTGCCTATTTGTACCTTTTACCTCTACCATGCTTGTCATTCCGGTCATTGCAAAATATGGGACAAGCACTCGACACGCAGTAGACGACTGCGAGGCCCGGGGAAACTTTCGTGCTGGTCTAGACGCGCCAGCATAGGCGAATATTTATAGTGGGTTCTGAGGACTTTGGCTTGAGTTCCGCTGAGGCCCACTGAAGCCCAGCGTCAGCAACACTCGGCTCGACCACTGAGGCTGTGGCCTGCGCTGTTGGGCGTGGATGCTGCACTCATTAATCATACCTGCTGCGAACACCTCAGGGCGGCCGTCGTTGCGCCCAGCGTTTTGGTTTTGAGCGGCAGACCCGTTAACGATGTTGCTCTGTTGACCAGAATAATTATTCACCACGTGGAGAATTCGGCTGTCCGACATGTTGGTGTTAAAAGAGAGAGCTGCGGAAAAGCGCGGGAGTCATGCACGCGCCTGAGCGAAGGCTGGCTAGAAATGAATGAAAAAGAAACTCAGTAAGTTACGAACTCTTGTACCTTGAGGATAAGGCGGCCGATGAAAGAAAAAAAGATATCGAAGTTAATTCGCATGCCGATTTATTTCACATTGGTGGCATCTGGCTGAGTGGCAGCCCTACGTACGATATGTAACGTCCAGTAGCACAATGGCGCGAAAGCGCCTCCTACAAACGCCGAATCTTGTTCTGTGGACTAATTGAATTCGACCAGTGATAAGCATGCCTTCCGTTATATGGAAGTGAAATTTTTGCACCCTGCTTGAGAATAATTTGTTTTTTATTAAATACTCTAAAATGGAAAAGAAAACCACTGGCACCCCTGTAGCGAAAAGAAACAAAAGAAGCCCCGAAAACGAATGTCCGTTCATGTAGGACAAGGCGGTGTGAAGTGTCCATGACGCTTTTGCGATGCAGAATCCCCCACCTCAACTTGTACTTATGCAGATGCGGGTTCGCTACGACAAACCTTTGTAGCACATGCAGAGAAGTTGAAACAATTGACCATTATCTCCTCTCTTGCCGGCGGTTCGCATTTCAGAGAAAACAGTATTTGGAAATCCCTCTTTCGAGGTTAGGTCTCCCTTTGTCTCTACCCGTTCTGCTCTCGTTTGGTGCGAGCGCCACGGGTTTCTCGTTAAGCTCTATTTGCGGCTACCTTCATGATTACATCATTGCAACTGGTCGTTCACCCTGCTAAATCCATATAAAATTCCACCGAATGTCCAAAAAGCGTATTTTATTTGATTCCTGGAATATCTAATTTGTTTATTAATTAATTTTTAACAATTCATACATATTTTCTAATTTCAAACATTCACTATTTTACTTCGCTTTTTTCCCACTTTTTTTTTCCCCCCCTTGGCATTCACCACCGTACCTTGGCCAATCCCCCCGCGTGGGTATGTGCCATTTTTATATGGTGAAGAAAAAGAAGAAGAAGAAACCCAGGAGGCAGGGAAATGGCGTATGCAGGAACGGCGCTTCTGGTAATGAAGCATGCAAGCCTTGAGTACACAGCGACATCCTGCACTGAAGATGAATATTATACAGCGCTAGGTTGCAAAAGAAGATTGCGATCCCTGTGGATCGCAATTATATAACAGAGCATTAGGGTTAGGTACAAGAACATGAAATAAATATGAAAACCCTATAAAATAAAAGTAAATGTCCCCTAGCAACCCTGTATAGCCCGAAAATGTCAGTGCAATCCTTATGCTGATGAACAGCAAGCCACAGTATAACGTTTTCTGACCGTTGTCTTAAAAATTATGAATATGTGCTGCAGGTAATGTATACTGAACTCAAAAGGGACGTTAAAGCGCTAGCGCACCTGGCTTTTGAAGCGTAAATCGAAAAATCGCTCTTGGACACGGTCGAACGCGACCATGTACAGAGGGAAAAACGCTTGCCTAGAAAACGTTCTGGGCGTGTTTTGAAATGAACACGCGATATCTAGCGATAACATTTGGTTAAAAATAGTCTGGATGTAAGCATGTGCAGTAAAACTCATAGGATTTCATCGTTATTTATTTCCTTCCTTGTCGCAGCGGGTTTAGGAACTGCGGAAAACTGAGTTCGGTCGTTCTAGACATGTGTTTTGCCCTCTGTACTTAATCCTGGTCTGTACATCAATCCCTACACGCAGAAAAAAAAAAGAATAAAGCTGTATTTAAAAAAAAAAACGAAAGCGAAGACTACGTGTTTGTCCAAGATGCATTCCGTGAACGACGTGCGTTTTCAGGGCAACTTTTGACGCCATTTTCTTTGTATTTGCCACCCTGAGCGGAAACCACGCCGTAAACGTTGAGCACGTACGCGGGCAAACAAAATCCCAGCGCGAATACTGGGACTGGCTTCCGCTCGCTGCCGCGACCTCCATCGGACAAGCGCGGAAGGGGGGGGGGGGGGGGGGGCGAAAAAAAAAAGTGGACAAAGTAACCGGGTCCCGGAGCAGGCTACCGACGAGC
This sequence comes from Amblyomma mixtum, assembly GCF_055824585.1. Taxonomy (NCBI): domain Eukaryota; kingdom Metazoa; phylum Arthropoda; class Arachnida; order Ixodida; family Ixodidae; genus Amblyomma; species Amblyomma mixtum. Next base: position 63,455,242 of record NC_143014.1, read on the forward strand.
AACGAGCGAAAGCGGACACGAACAGGCTCGGTTGAGCGGAGCAGGAATCTGGGCGAGGCGTATAAATCATTGTCCAACGTGGTTTTCGGGACACTCGGCGGGGGTGGCGGGCCGATCAGCGAATGCGCGGGCCCAGCCGGCGCAATCGGGCACGAGCACGGGCTCCGGGCACCTGGCTGCCGATCCGGCGCTGAAGCGCGCGTGAAAAATGGACTGGCGGCAGCGGCCTCCTCCGGCAAGGCACGTCTCCGAGGGCGGCGCGGCAGAGGAGCCAGTCACTCGTCGCTACAACACCTCCCCCCTCCACGGCCGAGGGGAAATTTTATGGCGGCCGCGTTTCTCGTTCCAGTGAATCACAACGGCGGACGCAATATTTATGAGCCCGGCACCGCGACCAGCAGAGCGCCGAGGCCGCGCGACTTTCCGGTGCCACAGCCGCCGCGCGGACGCCCGCGCGGGAAGCGCGCGCCGACGGCTTCGGCCGCTGGCTCGCGCGGATAAGTGGCTGGATTAGTCGGCCGCCAGTGCGCTGCCGGGAGGAGATCTTGTTTCCCCGAGCACACAACGCTGTGGAAGCGGAGAGTGGGCGCCGGCGAAGCGCCGGAAACCCCTTGAGCCAACCTGTACGCTTCGCTTGGCAGGCGTTGCTATAGCTTGGGAAGGAATTCGGTCTTCACGACGTAGGCTTTTAGCGGTATCATTGAACGAAGTCGTTCATTAGTATTGAGAACTTAACCGAAATAGGGACGTTGTTACTGCTACAATTACGTTTTTGCCGGAAGCAAACTGTTAGCAGCGCCCGTTGCCAAGTTTTACCAGAATGAAATGCGGCTTTAGTGAGGAGAAGATAGAAGAAGTAGGTAGATGTAAGTTAAGGGGAAGCCTGGCAGAGCGAAGAAACAACACGGAACGACTGTTTGTGTTCTCCATAATGGCTAACGAGGGGCATTCTGTCGAGCACCCCATAACCAACATGAGCGGAGATCGACAGTGTGCCTCTTTAAAAATCAGACTTTTCGAACACATGCCTGAATATATTTATCGCGCTGTACACTAAAACCTTCCTCTTTTATGAGTAGTTTAAGCCATTGGAACTGCCTGAGCTTTAAAGCTATTTCCCCTCAAAGAAATAGAAGTGACCATAGCGAGTCGCACACTTCGTAGTCTTGAATTCCTATTCATCCACGCGCAAAAGGCTAGTTGCAGCAGTAGCGGTAGTCAAACCAAGTGCCGCAGTGAGCCAAGTACCCGGACTCAACTCATGCTGTCAGAAACACACACACCTTCCGTACCAAGAAAAACATGCAAATTAGCTGCAAGTCCGGTTTACTTCGGAGAGAATAGGCGATGGAACGGTCTTCAGAAATATATGATAAACACCCGGACCGGTTCATGTTGAAAAGAACTAAACGATACCAAGACGACGCAGTGTGAGTTTACCAGCGTGATGCTAACGTCGTGCAATAAATTATCGACGGAATTTTTTAATTTTCTGCAAAATTTGCGCCCCTGCAATAAAGATTAATAGGTGAAATGTGTTACGCATGTGTACATGCACCGCGGGTACTGAAGCAGCTTTAGCACGCAAAAGTATAGGAATCTTCTACCTCATTAAGTCATGCTTGTGCTTTCTTGGAGACGACGGGTTAAAATTAATTTAGAAATTGACGTAACTACAGTGATAGCCAATAGCCGTTAGAATTGGGCAACATCTTATAACTCGTGCATTTTCTCAATCGAGAATTAGCCATCTGCGCGTACCGAAAATTTCATATATGTATTTCTTCTGTAGCCGATAATTGTGCCGTGTCAGCAGTAAACGCAGCATTTTCTTCAAGGCTCTTTAATAAAAGCTCTACGAGGAATAAAAAAGGCTGAATCAAGCATTCATTGCTACCAATCTGGCCCACGATCGGTAGTTTTTATTTTCGCATTTTTTTTTCTGCTGCACACCATACCCGTAGGGCGACTTTGACCCTCCAGGCAGGAATGATCTACGCAACCTCTAAACTTTAAACAAGCATTACGTGCTAGTTGTGCCTGAAACTCGCTACGCCGTATTTGCTACCCACGCGTCAAAAGGCGTCTGGAAACTTGTACACGAACAGTGATAGCCCCTTAAGCGTCGTCAACTCTTCTGCTACATGCTGCAGACGCTCTCGGGAGAGAAAAAAGAAAGAGTAAAACGGGTAGAAAGACAGTCTTCTTGACGCTTTGATTCCAGCCAGGCGGCGCGCCACATTATACAGATCACGTTGTCAAAGTGTCGCGTCAAGACGATCAGACACAGCACTTCTGCAAGGCATCCTGAACTGGCGAGGAAGGAGGAAATGACAACTCGTTTCCGACACCGCTTTACAGCTCGTTCGTCCTCCGGCGAGCTTGAATCCCCCGTCGTAATTCCCCGGCCGCTGGACAGGGGTCACAATCCCGGGGAGACCCGGCGTGCAGCAGACCCAGAAGGCGCAGCGTCGTGGGAAGAGCGCCCCCCCTCCCGTACCCGCCCTCTTAGCGCCAAAGCTGCGGGGACAGCCAGAAACGGCAGAACGTGGCGCGGTTACCCGATGATGCGACCGACCAAATGCGTTTTAAATTCTCGAGAACTGATTTAAACTCCACTTTAGCAGAGCAGGTTGGGAAAGAAGGAGCGCGAGAGAGGGGTGGGGGGCAAGAGAGAGAACGGGCGGCAAGGGCTGAAGGGAGCTCGCGATCGCGGTGGTTCGGGCGCTCCATCGTGTCGAATTCGGTTTTAAAAGTTATCTTCTCCGGTCCGCGACGCCCCTCCACCACGTCCTCATCCTTCTCATCCTCCTCATTCCCCTCGCCGCCACCGCCGCCTGTGCGCGCGCGAGCTCGCCTCTGGGGGATTCCCTCGCAACGATGTTGAGATTCGCGTTGCGGCCGCGGCTCGATCGCTCAATTCCCCGGCGCAGTTGCTCTCGGGGCCCCGACTGATACGGAGGATCCTCCGCTCTCCTTTTGTTGGAGCTTTTATATCGACGCGCGGGCTCCCCTCCGCGCCCCGGGCTCCCTTACTTTTCTCTGCTTTAAGGATTTCGTTCCAGTTCGAGGTCGTGTCACGCGATACGCCTGCATGAGAGCTCCGGCTTCCTTCCGTCGGATCTTTCGACCGGAAAGCACGCGGCCCACAAGATTCTTTGGGGAACAAACGACCGACCAAGAACAAAAGCTTGGCCAGGGCGAGGGCCCTTGCTGGTTCACACTGAGGTCATGAATCATTTGATCTTTTCTTCTGGGAGGCTTTTACAGTGATGCTCCACCTTGAGGTCGTGGAAGGTCTTCTTTGGTTTTATGGATGCGAAATGAATCGATGCGGCCTTCCTTCTAGTAAACTGTCTTGGTCCTCCCACCTTCCAGCTAAACTTTTCAAGGCTGCGCAGCCTGCGTTCCTTCGTACTGAGCTTGTATGGCTTTCTAAAGTACTCATGGAACAGACTAAAACGCAACGATCAGTAAGCAATACCGGACATCTCGCCGAGGTCAGGTTACGATAGCAAAAGGAAAAGAAAAAGCGTATTGAAACGTTGTTAAAGATGACACGAATGCTGCCCGCGATACTGACTGGCCGTTCGCCAACTGCATCGGGCACAGTTCGCGCATTCAAGACGATATAACACTCTTTGAGAGGGTTTCTCTAATTCTCACTAATAGTAACTGGACAAGAATGAGCGGAATAATTGATAACAACATATTGACAGCAATCGAGGTACTTCAGCGGCGGGTATGCCCTGGCCATACGCGCTACCATGTCCAAAACTGAAGGAAGATGTAATTCCCGGGAGTAAATTTACGCGTCCTTATTTCGCTGGTATATACGACGCAGTTGGCGGTACCCTCCCAACAAGACCCACTGAACTGGGAAACAATACGTACTAGTGCTACACTGCACGGCGGGTTTTTCTCCCGATGTCTTGCGGAGATTTTCTGGAGTTTGAAGCCAAGTCATCGTGGTCGTCGCAGTAGCCCCGTAGAATAGTCTGCCTGCCGTACGAAAAAAAATAATCAATGACGTAGCTGCTAAGGATCACGCGATCACCTATTAAGAGTGGAGCATTCCCTTGTCCACGCGTTGGTCAGTGAGAGCATGTGTCATCAGTGGTCACGTGGTTTATGGCCACGTGGGCCACGAGCACCAGGAAATGGGAATGAGGGGGGGTCAATGGAGCTACTACTGCCATTTCATTGCCCCTGAGGAGGAAGAGAGTCTTATATTTTTTTTGTCTTCTTAACTAATCCATTAATGAAGATATGCAGGGGATCTTACGTGGCACTGATCAAACCTACAATTAGGTATTCATTTCACACAATGACTGAAACAAATAGTGATAGGTTAAAGTTTTTTTTGGTATGGATGTTGCGGATTCTACCCCTATTAATAAACGCGACAAATACAAGTGAAAATACTTATTTTAAATTCACTTCAAGAACTTCATAAAGAATAAACCCTAAACCAAAGTTATTTACTTGAAAGAGTAAAAATAAACGACAAATGTTAATTGGGCAGAAAATAAAGATTTGACTCGCAGTTTCATTTTCACGCCTTGTATAATCTGTTGTATCAAGAAAACATTTACGTAACTATCCTTAAAGCTGTATACGCTAATTTCTCTCGCAGATGCCGCGGAAATTGGCCGCCGGACGGGTTTAATTTCCTCGACTAAACGAGAGGTAATTAAGGCGGAGGGATCCTATCTTTCTTCAAAATCTCGAAGTCGCTGATTACTCTAACCATCTAGACGTCGCTAATGCATGGGCGATCAGGTAATGACACTGCCTATTAAGACGCAACGGGGATTTAGAGGCTAGGCCTCAAGGCGAACAAATAGAAAAAGCTTCCATCAGATATTTTAATGAAACTTGTTCCTTTTCTAAATATAAGCTAATTTATGGATCAGGTGGCGTTGAATGTCCAAAATTTATGGTCGTTTAACTTGGTGATTTATCGGGCTGCGCGGAAAGCGCCTTGGTAACGCTTGAGGCACTTCGCGCACATTACGCAGGTTGGTTCGCAAGCACAGCCAGGATGCTGCACAATGCCCAGCCACGCGTAGGACGTTCTCAGCTCCATCGGAAACACATAAATTCGCTTACAAATTCCAATCCAGTCATAACATTACTGGAAACAGCGCTTTACCCCAAACGGCATGCAAAAAAAAAAAAAATCTGCGTCCTAATAGCTTTATAATGCAGTGGGTAAATTTAACCTGACGTTAGGGTCATAGAAGAAGCGCGAGCGTTACTGTAAATAACCCTGAGCGCCTTTTACTGAGACACCACAAGATGGGCAGAGTGTACTGTTCCGAGGAGAAAGAAAAGTGTGGGCATCAATGCTCCTGAATGCGACGCTTTTCGATTGCCTTCTCCGTGTCGACACTGCCATCTGCAATCCACTGACCTATGAGGCCATCCACTCGAATACGCACAAGGCCCCGTCCTCTAGCTTTCTGTACACCTCTTTTTCAGCGCCTCCTCCTACCTCCCAAGTGGGGCAACCCGTCTTGGGAGCCTCGCTTTTAAGCTGCGGTCTACCGAGTGATGCATGTGAGGTGAATACTCGAGACAGGCACATCGTTCTGGAGTATTGTTTAGGAGAAGCAATGCATCAGTTTCGGCAAATCGGCATCAGTTTCGACCACAAAAAATCTCAGAAGGCTTTATCAGCTGGTGCAACTCGACGATCCCTACGGAGAGATACGTATATCAGCATCTATTACTGATATAAAAGGTGACACCGGAGCACGCATCACTAAGACTGCGAAATGGATCAGAATCACGGCACTGTCCATCAAACATCGCGAGACATCAGGCTCCGTTCGTATTCATGATGAAGTGGCGCTAACTTCATCATGAATAAGGTTCAACTCGCCCAACTTTTCACCTTACTCCGTTCGTATGGACGAACTATACTGCGAAACTTTATGTTATGCGCGCTCTCATCTTGAACATTGCTTGAAGTTCGTTGCCAGGAGTCATTGGCAAACTTACAGGCACAACTCTTCTAATTTCAATACCGAACATATACGAACACGATATAACTATGAGCAGAGATTTGCTTGTCAAAGATCATAAGAAGGTATATCTACGAAGGAGGGCGTGCCTGTTCGTGCGCAATACCCCGCTTCCGAACATTCGCCGACGAAACCTCGGTCAGTTCGTCACGGGCCGCCCCATGTACTTTCGCCGAGCGGAGAGCGCGCGCGCCCGCAGCCGCGAGGGGTACCGCTCGGCTGACGGAGGTGCACGGCGGGAAAGATTCGTGGCTCGCCGAGCAGATCGCGCCGCCACGCCTGAGTCATTGAGCCCCGACAAGAGGGCCGGGACATTCATCGACCGGCGCAGAGCATGCCGGAGCCGCGTCCAAGGAAGCAACGCGATTTGATCGCATCCAATTTGACACAAAGATGGCAGTCGACGAGTCCGACCCCTGCTTTCCGCGCGAGACCACTTACGACTCGTGATCCAATCAGAGGGGGTTCACCGTCGCGTGCTTCCATAATTCCGCCGAGCGTGTCCTACTTGGCGGGGGCTCCGGCGGGGCTTCGCGGCGGCGGCAGCCGCGGGGCGAAACCGAGACGGGTCGCGCACGTCGCATAAGCGGCCACCATTGTCTCTCGGGCAGAGATCGGTTACAGCGTCGCCGAGAGTGGCCGCTAATGTACGCTTCCGAAATAGCAGCGGCTCCCTTCGGCGGCGATAGCGAAGACAGCCCGGTCCCACCCGGAGACGCTGCCCCGGCCTGTCTGCAGCGCTGGTCGGCGCCGCCGCGATCGCCCCCGCGCCGGTTCGTTGGCTCGGGATGGAGCGCGTCGCGCAACCGCCGCGTGGCCCTGCATCGCAAGTAGGCGGCCGAGCGGCCCGGATGACACAGAAAACCACGTGTTACATCGACACTAACAAGGAGAAATGGCACCTCTCTCGGCGCAGACTAACAGCCCTGCCTGCGCTGCATACAAAGGGACGGTGCGGCAGCTGCAGCGGCAGCAGCGCGTCTCTTGGAAGGAATGGGGCTCCGGTTTCCGAAGCTGTGGCTCAGTAAAGGCTGGAGATGGCACGGCGACGCGTACTATGACACAAACTCAGGCGCATACACGCGCACAAAAAGAGTAAGCGAACTCGATGTAGAGTCACCAAGAAGGGATCTGAAGATCGACATCTCGCCGCAACTAGCGCTTCTAACGCAGCGCGGCCGTGCTAGCAAAGCATTTTCCCAGTAAATTTTTCCTCGCCTATCATCTCCGCGAAGGCCAGCATACGCAAATGCCAGACCCTGCTGCTGCGGAGGCGGGGGGAGCCAAGCCGGGCCAGTGTCGCAGCGGCACCGGAAGGATCGGGCATCCCGGGCCGTGTGTACGCGGGTCTCCTCTCTTCCGAAACTAGGGGACGTCGCAAGTGCAGCCGCTTCGACAGGGAGCTTGTTTGCTCCAGTGAGAGACGGGCAGAAAGCCTTGATTCCGGGAAACATTGTCGGGCGCATTGCGTCTATTTTGAGCGCGCGGCCACATCCGTGCAGCCACAGGAAGGACTCGGCCGCCGTCGGGTTGCTGCTTTTACCTCGCGCGTCTCCCGCACTAGGCGGCGCTGCTCTATGGTGAGTCGGCCGACGCCTGCTGCGACGACTGCGGGCTCGGACCGCGACTCCGTCCTCTTTTGTTTGTCCGAGGGGGAGCGCAGTCAGGCGCCTCTCCTCAGGATAGCCAGTCGTTTGTGCACGAACTGCGGGCGCACTTCAAGTCGCGGATATCGAGGAGCGCAATTGTTGCGAGGAGTTGGCAGTGAGGAACACTCGAGCGAAATAAACTGCGGCTCGCTTTACGATCGAACCTTGCACTCTATCCCAAATAGAAGCTCCTAAGTGTGTCTATATGGTATTTTTGTGTGGCCGTTGCTCCTGTTTGCCTAAGTTATATAATTTATACACGGTTCTCTTCGCTGCATTGAGCTTTGCAAGTTTAGATGAACAGCACATTGCGGAGGTCATGACGAGCATTTGCTGAAAATGCTGGAATAGAACTGCCGCCAGTAGGCCGAGGAGGAAACGTCAGTAGTTGACAAACAGTCGGACGCCGGCAGGCCACGCAGAAAAGGACGCGCAGCCTTCGCGAAGAGCTTTACAGCCCCTCACCGAGGCCCGCCGGAGGCTACGAGGAGCCGCTCTGGCCCGCGGTAGGCCAGACATGCGCAGGGAGAGCTTAAGTAAATGAGCTGCGGTCGTTTGCCTGTTTGTCCTTTCGTTAGTGCGACTTTCGGGGCTCGCCTTATTCAATGAGAAGGGTTGCTTAACCGCCCCTGTCAACAGGGCGCGCGAGGAGGAACAGTCCGGCAGGGACGACACCGGACAGGAGGAGTCCGCTGAGTTGGGCCCACTGTTGCCTCTCGCTTGAGGCGCTAGAACAAGGCTTAGTCGGGACCAGCGAGGCCCCGGGGCAAGAGAGGCGCTCGTTGACTCGCATGCACGTCCAGCAAGACTCCGCCTTTGCCGGCAGTCCCAGGACAGAAAGCAGAAAAGCAAAGCACCGGTCGATACGTCCTGAACGCTTTCCATTTGCTGTCCCGCTCGACGGCGTAGCGTTGCATCGGGTAAACACCCAGTATCGTACCTTAGGCGAACAAACAAGAGCTTTCGGCTGTCCAGAAGGCTTTCAGGCAAGTCTCAGGGAGTGAGTAACGCGATAGAATTTGCGGAAACTCAAGAAGAAACGCGAAAATGCGCGCAGTGTATCTCTGCCTCCCCGCCCCTCGTTTTCCTTGCCGAAGAGCGCGGGCTTAGCTGAAGGACATTTATGCGCCTGCGATCCATGTCAGTTTTCGCGTATTTTCACCTGTGTGCTAACCACCAATATCGTTTTGAGGCGTCCGTAGCCAGAATTACTGTGTATGAGGAGGGCAATTTAGGAAAAAAAAAAGAGGAGGGGGAAAAAAACTGGCGATCCCGAACATGATATGCAATATAGGGATAGAATGTGAACTTCTTTTATGACCCACTCTTCGGTTGACGCATGTCGCACATTCTATGACGAGACATATAGATGCTGCCAGCCACACACTCGGAACCGGTCTAGCGCAGATGTTTAGGGAGGCGCTCGTCCGCCTTTCTTCTTCAACCTCAAAAAAAAAAAAAAAAGATCGTGAGCGGCCATACAGTGCAGCTTTTGCCAAGGCAGTGGAGCGGTTCTCGGCTTCGGCGTCAAACCCGCGTCGCATTCCAGTTTACGATGAAGCTTGCTGGCTCTTGAACCGCCCAATCCCGCCACTACATGCAGCACTACTGCCGGCGAACTCGTGGACGCGGTTCGTGTATAAATAGTTAGCGGTCTAATTCACGCTGCGCCTAGATTACGCCACTGCAGGAATGCATGCGTGCTGTTCAATATTTTCATCTCATGCATACGCATGGAACAACACAAGGAAGGTTTTCACCAAAAGAAAACTTTATGCATTTTGTTTCGTTGTGTCATTTGTAAGCACCTAGAGACTACGTAGCATGTACGGCATGTCTACTAAGAATCATCGCCTGTTATCGGCGTCTCGGCGCAAACATTTGTTTCAATTACATTTGTTTTCCAGCTGTGTCACGCGACCCACGTGAGGTCGGTCTGGCGGAGGCAAGTAACAAGGACGCTAGCGTGTATAGGTATTTTATCTACACGACGAGCCAACCAGACACACAAAAACTATCCCAGTCGAAGGTGGGAACGCGGGCACAACAATCCCGCATGTGAGCACAGACATGAGCACGTGCGAGGGAGGCGATGAATGCGTCCTCGAATCACAAGGAAACACTCTGCGCGTTCAAAAAGCATAAAAACATGCAACGTTTTCAAGGAGTCCCTATTTGGTCATTTCGTAAGGGCATTGTGTCTTCGTAAGCGTTTGAAAATTGTCTTGCGTACGATGTTTTATAAGTCTTTGCTTCCCTCCTTGTGCTTCGCTGCGAACGAACTTACAATCAACGCTGTTGTTGTTGTCGCAGTAGTAACTGGTATACGAGCAAGCGCCCCTTTGCACAAGTTTCTTTGGCCTGCATGTGAGATAACAGGAAGGTATTGAGGATATCTGTCGCTGCTGAAGCTGCCGCATGGGCGGACGTGGTTTCTGCGACAGGCCTATTATTTCACCCTTTATTTTTTATTAACTCTAACAACCGCCTTCTGGCTGCTGCTGGCCCAAAAGACACGGGTTCGATGCCGTCCGCTGCGGTCGAATTTCGATGGAAGCGAAATCCTAAAGGCCCGTGTACTGTCCGATGTCAGTGCACGTTAAAGAATTCCAGGTGGTCGAAATTTCCGGAGCCCTTTATTACGGCGTCCCTCATAGCGTGAGTCGCTTTGGGACGTTAAAAACCCCCATAAACCATAAATCTTCTGGCCACACGCGGCAGTGATAGTGGTGCAATTGGAGTTAGCCATTTTCTCATGCTATAGGCAGAGGGGCGGACAACGGACGGAGGGACGTACGGACTCACGAACGGACAAAATTTGCTGACAAAGAGAGGTAAAAATGATACCCTTAAATACTTTCCTGAAAAAAAAAATACCACACACATCGCTCGCAGGATTCTGCTCAAGTTACAGCAGTCTGATGCAAAATGGCCGCCATGTATGAAAACCCTAATGTCACTAATATTTAATGCCTTCTACCGTAGGTTGATTGAAGCTTTGTGTCCAAGTGTTATTTTGTCTGGCATTTTTTTTTGTCGTCGTGCTGATTTGGCAATAAATTAAAAAAAAAAACGGGCTAACAGCCGAAAATTGTACGCGCAAATTTCGACCATGCCCACTCGAGCATTGTTCCTGCTCTCATGAGCAGCTTGCCTTGCTTCCAATCGACCTTCAAAAGGCCTTTGAGCGAGTCCGTCATTAATTTCTGTCTTCTCATCTAGAGCGTGTCATTTTTGGGTCTACTGTACTTAGAGAGATGAAACTTCGATACAGCAATCGTTCAACTCGCTTGATTGTCAATGGTCATCCCTCACAGCCCATGCCAATTCGGCAATCCGTGAAATAATGCTGTACAACGTCACCGCTACTCTTCGTCCTTTATCTGGACCCGATTTATCTCAGTGTCCTGCAGAACACTAACATTCATTGTTTTGCTATCTTGGGCAATGAAATCAAAGCGCTTGCCTGCGCTGATGACTTGGCTTTCTTCTGCATTGATAAGCCCAGCGTTGACAAAACTATAACCACGCAAGAACACTTTGGTATCGTCTCTGGCGCTCAGATAAATTCGTATAAACGTTCAGGTGTGTGGTTTTGTTCCTTGGCCTCAAAACCACCTCGTTAGGCGGGAATAGAATGGCCTTGTGGGCCCCTTAAATATCTGGGCGTCCCTCCTAACGCATTCAGTTTAAGTGCGCATTACTATTGCAAAAGAGTACTTTCTTCGGCAAGTCGGTACATGTTCATCAGGTAACGGCATAGCGCGACTGAGACGGTTTCCGGACGTTCAGCATTATGCTCAGACCTTGGTTCCGTATCGCGTTTCCATTTCTGGTCCAGCTCAAGCCTGAAACATGTTTTTGGCAACAAAAATACATTATGTTCTGCAGGTCCTTCACTGCGTTGGGCAGTACATCCAGCGTTTTCATCAAACATTTCCGACAATTATATGGTCAGGTCTCTTGTTCCCCTTTTTTTTTTTTGCGATAGTTCTCATCCCATTATCAAAAAATTTTTGCAGGTTAGCTTTATGAACCTGTTTTCCAGATTAGTCGCGTCTTCGAGATTTGCTGAACGTCCCTCTTTAATGGGATTTATGCAGGATGTTCGTGCTTTTGGTACGTTTTAGGACAGTCCAGTTTTCTATACTGCACTTATACTCTGTATCCCGCAAAAATCTCGACAAGGAATTGATTTGAGCTAGTTGGTACATGTTTCTTGTTGTACTCTTTTTCGTTGTCCTTTCGTTTAGCGCTGTTTTTTCCAAGAAAGGAATTGATACCGATGCTGTTTCCGCCTCTGCTGTGTCATTCTCTGTGCCTTTGTATGATGGGTTAACGTGATTGAGCGAAATACTGATTTCTCCTTCAACTAAAACCTTTTTCTTCAAACTACTCATCGAAGCATCCCCTGTTAAAACGTGTGTTAACTACCATCTGTGTGATGCGCCAGAAACCACAGAGCACTGCTTTATCTGCTGTAAAGATGTCGTTTTATTTTGGGACGCGCTCGAAAGGAAACTAAACAAGTACTTTGGTTTAAATCCATAAAGTCTAAGGTGCCTTACTGCCATTCCACATTATCACTGGTCATACGATATGATACTTTTGCTTGGCCTGCGTAGCTTGTGGAAAGCGCGTACGTTGGACCGGAGTGCTGACGCTGTTGTTTGGCCTAAAACACATTTCACTCAGATGATGCTCTAGCTCAAGAACATATCTGACGAAAGTAACTTTCAACAAGATTAGTATGCAATGTTGGTTTGCTGTGTTTGTTTTCCTCTCTTTTAGATGTTAATTCAGGTGGAAATGTGTTTATTTGCTTTGTGTTACGTCAGGGCAGCGTAGCCACTTGATGGCTGCTTTGCAAATATCCTCTTTACGTACCCTGTTCTTGTACATAAACGCCAGCTATAAATACCATGCTTAAAAAAAAAAAAAGTAGTGACGGCCGAATAACCTAAGGCGGCAGCGAACCACGCTACTGCCTCCACAGCGGCGTGGGTTCGAACCCTGCTTGGAACTCAAAGAGAGTATTTTTTTTTTCGGTGTAGTCAGCGACGTCGTTTCCTTTCATGTTAGGCGAAAGCACGCAGCCTCACCTCCGCAGTGTTTCGCGCCGCAGCCACTGTGAAGCGCTTTATCTTTACGTTCAGGCGGTCGACACACGTGCCCGGGAGTCTAGGTTCCAAAGCTACAGATGTTAAATGAAGACGCAAATATGATAGGACCTTGCATATAAGCCTAACCTGTGATCTACCATTAACCGGTGCGACTAACCGAAAACGCTACGAGTGGAAGTGCCGTTTTTGCGTGTATTTTTACTTCGCCCTATATATACGAAGAATGCCGCTGGGAGAGAGAGATAGAGACAATATTTTCTTCTTGCTGCCTGTGGACGCTGTTATGCCGGAGGTTTAATTTAATTTACAGCATGGTGTGTCCTTGGTTACAAAGGCACCGTTAATTTCTTTTTTTTTTCTATGAGTAATCACGACACGCGGCTGTAGTTATTAAAAATGCATACTGCAAGGGGAAATACGCCAAAACGATCGCCCCATTCTTTAATCGATAATTTTTGCTTAGAAGTTTAACACGCGCAAAAACGGATGACCCTCGTCTGGTAGTTAATTTCACTTTGCGTTTATCCGCCGTTAGAGAGTTTAGAGCTTAGGGAAAAAAAGAAGAGAAAAACTGCGCCGAAACTCCGGGTGGGCCATTTATTGTCTTTTCATCTATAAGCCGCGTTTTGAATTTAAGAGTGCAGTTATAATCAACACAAAGGGGCCGCTTGTCTCTACTTTACGGGCGTTGTTTAGGGCTGCGTGCGCATTAGATATTCTCCGCCGGTCGAGCAGTGTGACAGCGAAACCGTTGCTTTGCGTTATGGTTGCGTTACAAGGATGGTTACCCCTTGGAAATAAGGATTAAACGAAGAAATAACTCCGTCTCATTGAAAATGACAGTGCCCCTATTAAGGGGTAATAATTTAAACATAATTGTCGAGTTTGATAACGGAAATAGGTTTTAAATGTGAACTAAAAATTTATTAAAGGCCAGGTCAAAAAAGGCGTTCTTATTGAATTTTTCTTCCATCTGGCGAATCAGTTCTGGGAAAAGCCATTGTTCTCATCGTAGCTGCACTTTATAAGCTACCTGGTTCTAAACGCCATGACTTTAAAGAGGAATAGGAGTCAGAGAGGGAAAAAGAGGGGAGGGACTGAAACGGCCGTCGAAATCTTCGCCTCCTGAGCAGCCAACATACATATAAAAAGAAAACCAACCAGCGAGTCAAAATTTTTGCACTCACGGAACCACTGTGATTGGTGATAAGTGTTGCATAAAAATTCAATGGCAAGTCAAGTCTCTCTTAGTCGGGGCAAAGAAAGCAACTTAAAGGAATAAAGTCACAACCCACAGGAATGAAAGGCGAAGAAAAAAAATAAAAGAAGTAAAAAGCAGGGTGTGCAGAAGCCATATATTACGAGGTTACAACAACACAAAGCTGCATTACCTGAGAGAAACAAAAAGTCAGAAGTGAGGCAGCAAGTAGAGCCAGACGGGAAAGGGAGGAGTGGGGACAACTAATCGTGTTACACTCCTCAGCGATCGCACGGCGCGCGGTCGGAATTTCAGCCCCGCATGGCCCCGCCGTTACTCTTGTTCTTTTCGAGACGTCGTTTTTCACAGCTGCGTGCCTGCTTTTGTTCTACATTTTTCAACTCTGCACTTTACGCTCAAACTCCGGCGCGTGGGAGCATGCGGTAAAGCGAAGTACAACAAGGAAGCGCAAAATGACTGGGTCAAGCTATTAAAATGAGATGAACAGGTGCATGCGTGGCACGTGGCCAACGGTACTCGAGGTACCAACAAATTTCTAGTTGCTTCAGGTTCATTCTCGTTATCAACTTGGTTATGACTACGAGTTTGGTGTGACACTGCCGGAGCCACTCTAGACTAAAAAGAGGAATTTGCGGCCACAGGCCACGAGAAGCGCGACGCAGCAGGCTTTCAGGTGCCGCGCGATGTTGAATAAGGTTCCTCGTCCGTCTAAACCACCACATTATATACCTCTTACTTTAAACTGCAAAAAAATAAAAAAAATCATAGCCTCATTCGGCAACCACTATGTAATTTTGAAATCATGATCGGGCACTCACAGGCAAATACAAGGACCAAGAACAATAAAGCATAGCCCAATATTACTGCAACTATAGCGCTTACTATTTACAAAACCTACGCATGCTTGGACGTTTGTGAAACATTTTGGCACCAGAATCTTAGATCGCATAGCAAAATATTCGGAAGTATTATGCGATAGGAACGCAGCTTCGTTACGATAGAAATGGGCGCTGGAGGAAACGGAGTATACAGTGTATTCGCGATCACGCTCAACCGAATTACTTTAAGAAACCTCAAACGCCAACAAGAATGAATTTATGGCCCGTTATAAAAGAAAAACAACGCGTACAAACGGGACAGAAGCAGAAGTTATAAAAGCACAGCTCATAGCTAGCGATTCAACCTTAGTCGCTTTGGGACGTTAAACTCCATAAACCAACCAACCAATCAAGTGTGTTGATGTAATAATAAAGAATATACAGGCGGGAACAGAGCATCCCAAGTGCAGTTCGTCAGGCTGTGCTGCTCAGATAATCAGTGCTTATCGATAAATGGAACTCTTTTTCGTGAAAGAACAGGATAGGTTGTCACCACGTTTATCAATGTGAAACGACCCGGCAAGCTCACCTGTTACCTGATCTCCGTGCTTAAAAAAATCAATTTGCGCTAACGTGCGGCTAGGTAACTGAATGGGCGCTTAGTAAGGGACCAGAAACCGCCTTGCACATTGATCGGGTGTATTGAATATTTTATGAGTTACGCTACATTACCGTTCAGACATTAAAATCAACGGTGATAGGCACTGCTCTTGGCTCCTTTAATTGTTTCCATAAATAAACTTTTTTAATATTTTATTCCGGAGACATTTGTTATTTAAAACTTGAAGCCAGATATTATGCATGGTAGCGTGTCGTTTAAATTTGTCAAAACGAGCACATATGTTCGACCAAGATATCTGCTAAAAAACTATCCTCGACCTAAGCCTAACTGCACACCTTGAAGCCTGAAGCTTTGCACATATCTCTGCACAGACATCAATGAGTGTCTCAAGCCAGTTAATTAATAAGATTTCAAACAAATAAGATAAAATATCAAATATAGTAACGCTTACTGCCTGAGTTAATGTTTCAACGACCTTTAAATAAAGCTTTTCAGCTTTATTGAAGACATTAGCAAAGGTGTAGCAAATGTTTTGAAAATAATTCTGTCATTCTAATCGTTGACCGTATGTTACTTATTCTTGAACACATGAGGTACCAAAAGAGTGACGCTGTGAGAATTTAAATAAAAAGTTCATTTAAGCGCATTAAGCAGCCAGTTGTATTAAGCGAATAAGTGGCGGATGTTAATTTTAATTCCTGATATTCTGCTAGAAAACTTGACTTATATGATTTTGGCGCATGGTGTAACTCTTACCCTGATTAAAATTTAGGGCGACTGAAACGTGCAGCCTTTGTCAAAAGTATAAAGTGCAAGGTTGTTTCCTACTGAGTCATGCTGTGCGGCTCTTTAAGCATCGCCAGCGCGACAAATTCGTTGAAGGCGCGGAAATCTTTTCTTCGCCATTCCGAAAGTCAGGATTTCTACGGATACTACATGAGCCCCACTACACGGTTCAGAAGCACTTCGACAAAAGGTTGTACGTGCAGGAACAGACCGCAGAAATTATGACTGCTCACGCAAGAAGAGGCAGTAGTTTGGAAATGCCAGGAGTCAGGAAAGAAAGTATGCGTGAGGTTGCTTTGCTTCGGCAAAGTACTTGTTTTCAGTACTTTGCCTACACTTTTTTCTGCTATTTTTTTTTTGTTTTCTATTGCTCCGAATGCTCTGTTAGTATACACGCAAAGCTCTTGAGTGAACAACAATGATGATTTTGAAGCATCGTATGCATGGCTAGAGGACAGAAACAGCTCCTGAATTGCTTCTCAGGGTTAGAGGTAATGTTAAATACGCAGCATGCGAGGGTAACTGGCCATAGAAGACGACATTGCCGCGTGCTATGAGCCTCCATTGATGAACCAATTCGTCGTGAGAGGCTTCCGTGATTCAGATTGACGACAAAACTACAACACTTAGGACGGCTTCGGCTCCAGATTTAACTTCCAGAGAGAGAGAGAAGAATTAAAGGAAGGGAAGATAATATGGTGATGTTGTGGTGTACACACATCACTAGGAAGTGTACACCCCAACACAAAGTGCACACATGATGAGGAAGATAGGCTACTTTGTGATATTTGAGGGAAAGTTAAAAAGGCAGAAGGCTGAGGCCAGAAAGTCAACGAAGCCAAGTCGCTAGCGCTCAGACATGCCAGGTGTTTCAGGGAATCACGGCACTAATTTTTAAAAATAGGGTTTTTGATGTACAGAGAAGTTTTTTTGGACAGAGTTGCCGGATGTCAAAAAAAAAAAATCAGGCGAACCATGATAATCAGTGAAGGGTTTAACTAAATTTTTGCTAAAACTATTACCGATAGGCGCCAGGACTGCAATTAAAGATTTTTAGCTGACCGTTAGTAACAGCCATATATATATTTTTTTGAATTTCGAAACAGCGATAACCCTCGCCGCTGTAGCTCGACTAATTAGGGCCATTGCTTGGGCAATTCGAAAACCGCGCGCCTGCGGGGAGCGCGAAGCGACGTCAATCAAAATCGCGTCACTCCGCGATGTACGCACCAGGAAACAATCTCTGCCCCGCCCATGCTGCGGTGCTCCCCGCTCCTCTCCACGTAGCTACTCCAGCGGGGGCGAGGCAGAGACTGTCCCCTGGTGCGTACATCGCGGAGTGACGCGATTTTGATTGACGTCGCTTTGCGCTCCCCGCAGGCGCGCGGTTTTCGAATTGCACAAGAAATGGCCCTAATTAGTCGAGCTACAGCGGCGTGGGTAATCAAACTAATATGGCTATTACTGATGGCTGGCTACAAATCTCTATCGCAATAGGGCGCCTCTCTCTAATAGTTAAAAATGAACTGATATAATTTAACTAATCACTTTACTAGTCAACATGATTCGCCTGATTTCTGACGTCCGCTAACTCTGGTATTACTATGCCGCAGAAAGAAGTTGAAGAAGTTGAAGTTGAAGTTTATTTCCTTTGTTACGAAGGAGGAGCCGGGACTAAAAGCTGTGGTGACAGCTTTACAAAGGGTCCCGGCTCCTTTACATTCCCGACAGTACAGGAGGAAGACGAAGGCTATACTCATACATACGTACATACATACATAAAAAATATATCAGCAAGATGAATACATCACTCACTGCTGAAAAAATAGATAAATCAGCATTTTACAGACCACTTATGCACATCATGCACTAACGAACACACAAAAAAAGATAATGTCATAAATCATCACAAAAGAACACCGCAAATAAAATTAAATAAAAATAATAAACGGCACCTGAAATTCAAGGAAAACAGTTTGTCCGGCAATATTCCAGAATTTCAAGTTTTGATTTGTTGGTTATATCAAAATTTTCTTGGATTAATTTGTTCAGCAGAGTTGGAAGGTTATAACATACGGATTCATTCACATAGTGGGCTCTTGGTGTTGGGGCAAACCAGGTTTCTCTATGTCTCGTGTCACGGCAGCTGGTGTTTTCTCTGAGTTGTGCAAGCAAAATGATGAGATTATGGGGGTGTTTTAATTGAGATTTATAATTTAATAGTAGTCTGTAAGTATAAAATGCGAATATGGGAAGAATTTCATACTTTGCAAAAAGGCTAGTGGTAGAAGAAAATAATGGTACATTGGCAATACATCGCACTGCTTTTTTCTGAAGCAGATGTATCTTTCGAAGATTAGTTATGCCTGTTGTGCCCCAAACTATGTTACAATATTGAAGATGAGAAAGTACTAACGCATTGTAAAGCATGATTTTTACCTTTGTTGGAAAGATGTGTCTAAAACGCGCAAGTATACCCAGGGCTGAGGCAACTTTACCTCATCTCTTTACCTCAAAAACCTTACGGTAAAAAAATTACTGGCATGTTTCCCTGCAACACCTGGTATCTGAACGCAAAAGGCTTTATAATTTAAGTATGTGTGACCGTGTGAAATTTGCACATATGCTTCAAATTATAGACAAACATCAGTTAAAGTGGTCGAGTAGGGTTTTACCAGGGAACTGAAAGTAGCAGCCATGAAAATATCCTGCCAGCTGCAGCTTAAAAAAAAAAAAATCTTCTTTCTCTTTCTGAGATTAAGAAAATTATTTTCTAAGCAGGGACTGGGGTTAGCGGTTTCAGATCTTTGTTCAAGAGTAACGTCATTTAGAACCTTACTCTCGAACAAAAAAAAAAGCGTTCGCATCTGTAGTGTTCAGTGTTTGAGCGATTGCAAAAGTGCAAGTTTTAGAAAAATATGCTTGGATAGTTGTATTTAGGTGTAAGAAGTGAATTAACTTGAAAATATAGTTTAACTAATTATTACATAAAAGTGGAAAGGAACGAACGCGAAATGACATTCCATGCATAAAGGGATATCACACGCGGCGTTTTTTTCTCTTCTGATCCTTTAGGACCACTGCAATCTCACATTAAGTCAGGCTTTCACACAAGTCAAATTAAGAGTTATCTATCAATTGCCGTCATGACATGAATTTAATATGACCTAAGAATAGCACCAGGGCTCACTATCAAGGCTTTCATTGTCTCAGTACGCGAGGTCAAAAGGAATGTACGCCCTTCTGTTCTAAACAACAGTAAAAAGTGCTTATAATTTAACACGCTTGTGTAACGCGCAAAGCACATTACAAGCCGGCGTTAGTATGAAAACGGGTAATAAATGAAAAAGTTCCGCGCGAGGCGCAGCGAACGCCAGTATAAGGCACTCAAAAGTGCAGAACAGCCGTGCAGTCGTTTCCTTTCACTTCCATCGCCACTCCGTGCGCACGGCACTGGGAGAGGATCAGCGTCAGAGTACTGCAGCTGGGGGCGTAAAAGCGGCAGGGGCAATGTTCATTTCGGCCGGCACTTTCGCTACACCCGGAAAAGAAAATGATTCCGAGCCCCGAGGTCCACTTTTCAATTAACCCGGCTCCTTGGTGGCGACTCGCGGCCGCTTCCGAGGCCCGGCGGCCCGCTCCACCCGCAGCCGAGGCGGCCGTAGGCGCCACTCCGCTCACCCCCCCCCCCCCCCCCCCCCCCCACCTCAGCGGCGTAGCACCCTGCGGGCAAGGGCGCGCGCCAGATGCAAAACAAGTGCGCCAGCGCGCCCGACCAAGGTGGCAGCGAACGAGAGGACGCCGGGCGTTATTTATGTGAAATTAATTAACAAACAAATTAATGGACGGGCAAGGGAAAGCCGTTTACAGCCGCCGGGAGCTTCGCGGCTAGCACCGCGGGGCTCCCCCGGTTATTTGCCGCGCGCCGCTCGCGGGGATGCTTTTGTTGCCGGCTCGGCGCCACCGCGGGGAAGCCGGGCTTATTATGCCAGCCGGGAATACAGCGGTAGGGAGCCGGTGCTTTGCGGGAAAGAAGTCGGTTGGTTTTCCCCCGCCGAATTTATTAAATTCCATCGTTAACAGGCTCTAATTACACGCAGGGAACAAAGTGGGGTCGACTTTTGCTCAGGGAAACTGCTGACCACCTGAGGTCCCCCCCCCCCCCTCGCACCTCCTCCCCCTTTCCCCCTACTTTCCCTGCACCCTGTCTCTTGGGCGCTGCTGGCCCTTAATTTGCCTCGCCACGGACGACGACGGCTGAGTGGTTTCTTGTTGCGACGCTCGGGCATCTGTTCTTGCAGCAGCACGAGCCGACGACGGCGGCCAGTCCGAGTCGCGTTATTAAAAAAGCCCCACAGAAGCCGTTGTGCTGGCGGCCTTGGGCCCTTATGAACAATCACGCGGCCACACGCCGGCCAACCGCATCACGCACCACTTGCTCCTGAATTCCCGTGCGCAGCTTGCATTCCAGGGGCCAGCTGCAGTGACCGGCGGGAAGTTCGCCCACGCCGAGACCCCTAGCGGAACGCAGCTCGCCAGCTTTGGTTGAGGCGAATTCCGCATCCCGAATCCTTGCCGAATTCCCCGCATTGTGCTAAGGATGCACAGGCTAAACTCGTAGGCCAAGAAGAAAAGAGAGCGCAACAAACTTTGCATGCCTGAAAAAAAAAAAAAAATGCTTCCTCGGCAAGCGCTCACACAAAACCTTGGCTGCTGGCACGCAAAGCCACATTATTATGACCGATGCCTGAAGGGTTCGGAAGAAAGGGGCAAAAAAGGTACTGGAATGCAATACTAGTGTTAATTTTATCAAAGCTGCACTTTGGGACACTTAAAATTCGTGGGAAGAAAAGATAACGAAAAGTAAGTGAGAAAGAGAGGGACTCGCTGTCGACAGAGCTTCGACATCCCGCCCTGCGTGAGCTATTCACGCTTCAGGAGAGAGGGGAAAAAAACGCGCGAAACTGAACTGCACTTACGGTGAAGGTGAAAGAAAAGGAAGGATGGAGGCGGTATCAAATCTAATTTTACAAATTATCTCGGCCGGCTTGCCCTTCGTTTGTTCAAGGGCTCTTCTAATTACAATGACGTCAACTGAACTCGCCCGCGGCATACGTTCTGGCAATGATACGGCTGCTAATGCGAGCCTTAATAATGGTAATTGTATTCCAATCTACAGCCACGGCTGACGCCGAACGATGGTAGGGATCGCGTGGAACAATGCGACGAATCCCCCTCCCTCATTGCCGAGTCATTATGTCGCCGACACGCGCTGTCCGATCGGCCTCCTCCGAGGAATCCGGGCGCCCCGCTTCCCGCTCTGATTGCGCCGCGTCAAGCAAATGAACTCTTTCGCACCGCTCATTTCCTCCCTGACCGCGCGGTGCCCCGACTGTCGCCGCGCTGGAGCGGCCGCCGATCGCTGTCGCTCTGGGACCGAACTCATGGCGCGAGTAATGACGGCCGCCGACAAGAGAAACTGCTGGGCTGGCACTCGCGAGGCTCCGAAACTGGAGAAGGACCGAGGCGTTCCGTCGCTGCAGCGTACCTAGTATTGCCCCTGGTCCTGCGACCGAGGAAGTAAATGGTCACCCCTCGTCACTGACTGAAATTCAAGGAAATGAAGGTGTTTGTGGGCACCCAAAACACCCTGATACGACACCGAATGGCACACGTTAGAATTGCCGAAGACCCCCTGCATAAATTTCACTGGTGTGTCACGACTTGAATGTTAGGGGTGATAACTGTAACGTACGAAAATGTATATTAAGATGAGCTGGAAATGCTTCACAACGCTTTGACACGCCTAGGTCAATAATAAAATCCAGTCTTTCAACGCCTAAGCAAGGAATTTGAGTTAAGACTTTTCCACAAAAGATTGAAGAATATTACAGGAAGTTAGAGGTTTGCGTTGACAGAGCGTGTCCAGAACGTGTGAAGATTGACCGGGTGACCTCCTCAGCGCGTGTTCCTCAATAGTCTCGGGAGGATAACTTTGATGCCGTAGGTAGTGGCGGTTTGAGAAATATTTAACCGAGCGTCAGACTTGCAGCTTCTAAATAGCGGAAGAAAATTTTCGAATTTGTGAGGGGTATGAGGGGAGGGAGGAAGGGGGAGGGAGCAGAATATGACATGTTGGCAGCGCAGATGTCTGAGCATGACCCTTTGTGCCTCCTGTCAAGTTCTAGCGCTGGCTGTGTCCATAAAAGGTAACTCCGCTTGCTATTGGCAGCTAAACTTGCTAAAGTGGACAGTATGTCTACGAGAGAAAGCGGGTAGATAAGAGCTGTGAAAAGCTTGAGCTGTCCTCCTGTAAATGTGAAAGCCAGTTGCGGGTCAGCGTTCTAGTAGGTAAAGAAGAGGCGTTCAATAAGCACAAAAAGCCTGCCATAAAACTATTTTTTCAGCGTATGTGCGGCCTATCTATGCAGTCAAGAGAGAGAAAAAGGGATGCTCTTTGATGAATAGCTGTGAATTTAGCCGGCGTGGGAACAGCGCTGACACGCTGCTCTGCGTTTTGGAGGGGTGGAGAGAAAAGCAAAAAAAAATGGCGTTATAGTTATAGTTAGTTAATATAAGTTAATCAGCCTGCTAGTTAGCACGTCGTAGCTGTATTCTGATGCACTTCACCGCTGGCAATGCCATGCCGAAAAAAGCGATTTTCTAAATCAAAAAGCCTATTTTTAAAAATCGTGTAAAGTCTTAGGTGACACATCCTGTATATAAGTATATATTTGCGGCTAAGGGCCGCACTCGTGTATGGGCCACCCCCTCCAACTTGGGAGCCAATAATCTGATAAAAGCAAAGTATTGTCGGCTGAAATCAACTGCTCTACATGCGCACTCGCGTTCCTCGAGGAGCTTCCAGATGATGAAAGTTGCCCGTTTCTATCATCATTTTCGAGCATGCACCGCTGTGTTGGTGAGTGCTGTCTGTGAGGGACATCATTTTCATTTGTGCTGCATCTTGAGCCGTCCGTTTTGCCAGTCTTCCACAGGGGACAGTTTTCATAAAGAACTAGACGCTTAGCCGCGTGCGATGCAGCTTTCAAGCTTCGAGTTGTCTCATACGCCGAACTACACGGAAAGCGAGCAGCCACTACAACTTCGGCGTCAGCGTCAAGTACATGCAGCGGTAGCCTGACCAAACGAAACACCTCGCTGAAAGGAACAAAAGCAAGAAGGCGTTCAGCGGAATGAAGCACAAGGCGCTAGGTACAGTTAGAACTATGCGGTGGACATAGTGCCAAACTGTAATGGACAATAAAGCAGTTTTCCTAGAACACAGCTTGAAAACTGAACTGAAAAATGCCGTTTTGGGGTGAGAGCTGCACCCTGCTAAAATTTCGAAAAAAAAACTGTGGGCCTTACCGCACGTATACGTTATACACCTGGGCAAATTGCCACCGGGCTGCTCTGGAAGCCTCAGAACACATCACGGGTTTTCGATGAGTGTAGGCTTAAGTGCTAGAGTTCTAAAAGTTCAGTGCATAGCGAATACACATCAAGGGACATTCAAAAAGGTTCCAAAGTGCAGCCAAGAGCTCTCCTGAGAAGAATGAGCTAGACTAGGAAATAACTCACCGTATCGGGAAAATGTTTCTACTTCATATCTTGTCACAACGAAATTTCAGTTTGCTCATGCCTGAAACATAAGAGACCAGCGCAAAAAAGACGCCGACAGAGGAACACTGAAGACACGACGGGCGCTGACTACCATAAGTTTAATGTCAAGGAACGCACCACAATATAAGCCTACAACAACGGACCTGAAATGAAACTCATCAGGAGGTGGTAGCGTTTAAATCGAAACCGAATAACCACAACCTCTGCACTGTAACACGTGAGAAAAGATACCAAACGGAGGCTTAAATTATGATCGTCTCCAGAAATCGAGACCTAACGGTATCAAAACATCAAACAAACAATGGGGAGAAGGAGACCTCGTGGCCTCGGTGTTGTAGGCTTTTATTTTGTGCTGGGTTCAGGAACAACACAGAGTCGTCAGAGCGCATCCTGTTTTCAATGTTCCTTTGTGCGCGTCTTTTTGGCGCTGGCCTCCTATTTCCTTGTAAAAAAATGCCGTATTGTCTCAAAAGTCTCAAAATAACAACGAATAGTTACCGGAGTCTTGTACATGCATGCAGGATACATATCTGCGAAGGCACTTGTTCAACAGATTGCGGTGACTTCCTCCACTTTAGCTAAGATTCAAGATCATGCAGTCAAGGAAGCTTGCAGTTACTCTGAGAGGTGAACTCTGTTCTAGGTATATTTAATTTTTTTTTCAAACCTAATCATCGCTATCAGTAATGCGCAGAAGTGAAGCAGCGTTGAAGCTGAAGATGCCATGAAGTGAGTGAAAAAGTTTTTACCACATCTGAGTTTACCACATGAATCATCGCTTGTATGCCTGTAGTCTTATGCATTGCCCCTCCTGCTTGGGCCAAACTGATGGCCTGCAGTATGACTTGAAAAAACAGAAAATGCGAAACGCACAGTAACGCTATTACTCCATAAGCGAACTTGATGAAGCGGCTTTGCCGATGCCTTTTAGGAGCCGTTCAACCTCCGCGGTCGACCTCAGCCTTCTGGTGAAACGTCCATGCATTACGCCGAGCGGAGCCAGGCGGCAGAAAAAGCTGTCCCGCCGTCGCAGCGGCGTCGCGGAGAACAAAGCCGTGCGGCGCACACGCGCGCTTCCGAGGCGTTTTTGTCGGTCGCGCGCCGAGCAAGCGGGGCGACAAACAATTCCTGGGGGGGAACCGCTCGCGATTCATTCATCTTGAGCGCGTGCCCCCATCTGTCTCGGCCTCTCTCCTGCGGCGCCCTGCAAGTGCATCCCGACCCAGCAGCGGCATCAGACGGCACGGGGCGCTCTAATCGCGCGCCTGTTTCCAGTGGCGGACGCTGACCAATTTGTTGGGCCCATCCGTTGGGGAAGGCGTATTAGTGTCAGGGGAACACCCGCTGCACCCGAGATTAATGAGAAACCGATAGGCCGGCCACCGCTGGTCCACTGCGCAATCGATGCGTCCGGCCGACGCGCCAACCAGGCACTGCCCCAAGAACTTCCCACGGACACCACCGGCACCTAGGGCTTCTCCTGAGACCCTTAGGCGGAAAGATTCGAGTCGCAGGGCGCCTCTTGTTCCGAGAAGGTGGCGCAGGCCCCGATGAGCCACGGCCGCGACGCCTACGCGCCCTCTGCACGTTCTGCCGTTGTGGAGTGGCGACGTTCAGCGACAGCCGAGCTGCTACCGTGCGAACTGCAGTTACACCGGCCAATCAGCATCACACCGTGCGCAGAAAATCAGTTTTGATGATGATGATGATGATGTCCTCAGAAGTTTTTAAGTTGCAATAGCTTCTTTTTCGTCTTCTCTGCGCATGCAGTGCCTGTTTTATTTTGTTTTCCTTTGCGGCTAAATAGCAACCTTTCTGGACGGAAAAGTTCTGGCAGTTATTTTTCACGTTAACGGTAAAAACGATCAGAGTCGCTTTTATTTTACGAGCGTCTGGTTTACTACGTTCAAGCAGTTTCTTGAAAAATTAAGCCAGAACTCTCCATTTAGCCTACGTATCTTCTGGTAACCTTTGCCCGCATGGAACGTTTGCATCACCTTCTTTTTTCTTCCCTCTTTTCTTCACTGACGAGATGAGAAACAGTAAAGAACCTTTTGACACTCTCTGATTCGGCCCTCAGGACGCCCTGTTCGTGTTTGAGAGGTAAATCACTGCGGAGGTTTAGTGAGCCATAAATCTTTGTGACACAAAGCCAGGCCCTTAAATTTTCTTCAACAGTGACTCGTTGTTGCTCGCTGTCTTCCGCAGAAATAGGAGGGCGGAGTTGGCACGTTGCACGCGAAGAAGGAAAGAAGAAAACATTAAGCAACAAAAACCAAAAACGAGTACCATGACTCGGAGAACGGGCCAACGTTGGCTGTGACATCGGGTGCCGTAGTGAAGAAAGAAGAGCACACGCCTACGAGATTGCTCAGCGCGTTACAAGAGACGGCGCACTCTTTAAGTCATTACGACACTGCTTCCCATTGGTGGGAGGGTTGCTGGAACAAACTGGGCAGTCTAACACCCGGAACAGATGCGAACTACATTTATCTGGCCTCGCGTACACCCAGAACTGAAGAATGCGCTGACGCGACCGAGCCTGCGACATTCCATTGCGAACAAAAATCAGGTCCTTGAGTTTACCGGCTAGAATCGCGCTTATGGCTGCTCGCAGAGCTACTGCTAGCCCGAGCATTGTTTTGTAGACTTTGCTCACATAAACCTGAGTAGAAAAGTTGGAGACGTGGTGGATTTGGAACGTTGACAGCATGTATAATGTGTGGGCAGCAATTCTTTTGGAAAGAAAACAAAGCAGAGTGGGAAATGAAGGGAATTTAAAGGCATCATGTGTCCTCACTAGGAATGTGCGAATTATTAAAATTTTCTAGTGGCAGATCGAATACCCTACTATTCTATTAGGTGAAGGAATCAAATAGTGAACGTCCAAAATTATTCGAAACAAGTCGAATCCGGTTGGAAGTTTCCGAATAGTTTTCAAATAATTGGCACGAAATTCGAAGAGAACACTTTGTTGTTTTCTTCGACGGCTGTTTCAAAAACAGGGCGCACTCCAACACCGCAAAGCATGATGTCGCGATTGGCCTCGACGTTGGGAGCCGCAATGTGGTCAATATTTGTGTAGTAGCGCTCATGATGCCTGTACAGCCTTTGTCAAAAGTTTGGAGCCCAGGGGGTTTGCTTCTGAGCCACACTGTGTGGTTCGTAATGCATCTCCAGCGCTCCAAATTTCCTGAAGGTAAGATGATTTTTGGTACTGCCTCCTCCAATGGGTAGGGCTGCCACGAATGCTTCAGGAGTTCCACTACAAGGCTTAGAAGCAAACCCCCTGGGCTCTAAGCTTTTGACAAAGACTGCACAGGTGCCCAAAAAAGTTCTCGGAACAAGCAAATTACAACAAAACTTATTTCCTGAACTGTTTCAACATGCATCCACGAGCTGACGGATGAACTCCGTACTTTCCTTCGCGAACAACACGATGCGCTTCTTAATGCCAGGTTTTGCCTCTACGTAGCGAGAAAATTGAGTCTTTTTGTGATTTCCGCGTTCCGAAAACTTTTGTGGCCACCCGCACATATGGCCTTCTAGAATGGGTGGCGCGGCAGTGCTCAGTCCGTATGAGCAAATTCCATAGTCATGCCCGATATTGGAAGTTATGGCTCATAACTCTCGTCCCTCTCATCCACTGAGATCTACCGCTAGTTCGTTTGCTGTCGTCTCCAGTAGCAAAAGGTAACTTTCCTACGCGTATGACCTGAAGGTCATAAAGTTAATATACCGACTCCGTGTTGCGTGCCCTCTAGTACGATCGATTTTACGACTTTCGACTGCTTTAACTTTAACTGCATGAGTTACAGCGCCACCGCTAGCGCTTAGCTGTTTCGTATGAATATCCGTTCTCTACTAATACTCGAACATGTACCGAATAATGATACATATATTCGATCAATATTCGATTCGTGTTAGGTCTCGTTTTTAACTACACTATTCGTAATCGATTTAGCACCCAAGCTAGAGTAAGAATTGCAAGCTGGACTAGTTGTTCTGATATTGCTTTGGGTGACGAACAGCGCGAAAAACACAAGGGCAAAGGTAGACAACATACGACAAGCGCTGCGTGTTGTCACTAGTTAGACCATTCGTAATCAATTCGATTTCGAAAAAAGTACTAACCGCCCACCCCTGATCCCCATATTAAGCGCGAAGAAAATTTTCGTATTTACTTTACATCCCTCGGTAAAGATAGACAGGTCCTCTCTCATCTTTAAATTTTTATACGGCCTAAATGAAGCCATTGATAATGATTTCTATTTTTGGTTCGATGATTGACGTTCTGGTTTATATCATGCAAATCTCTTCCAAAACAATTCCAGACAGCCAAAAAGTAACAGAGTTAGAACGGAAGGAGCATTATATTTCGTTTTCAGATGTCGTAAGTGTTAAAAACTTCAGCCTGATCATGCTTTGCGAATGCAAATAATCAGTTAAAGTAAATAATGAACATAAACATCTGTTTTTATCTTACTACACCCATGCGCTTATGTACTTCCGTGGACACATTTACTGGCATTGTGTGATCTGAGAAAAAAGGTTCCACTATTCTAAGGGCAACTAAAGTACAGCAAGGAAATGGCAGGGAAAAAAGAAAAGAAACGTCGATACGAACGCTCAAGCCTGCCTAGAAGTTAGCGCCCCCCCCCCCCCCCCCCCCCCCCCCCGGTTTCTTTAAACCCAGTGGCAAAGTTTGTTTTCTCCGCCACCTCAAGACCCTGACCCCAGCTCCTCGCGCGTAAATTTAGGATAAACATAAAAAACGAAAACAAATAAATACACAGGAAGCAAAAGACCAGCAAGCAAACTTAAACGATCTGCGGAGCTATGTATCTTCTCCTCTCAATTTCTCCCCGGGGTTTCTTTCGCTCGGGCATTGGAAATATTTGTTCTTTTTCACCGGGTCATCTATTTTGAATGCAAAAGAAGACAAACAAAGCATGCGCCATCGGAACAGACGGAGCGGACGAAATTAAGAGCTGTGGAGGCAGCGTGGATAGTGTCGGAAGACAAGGAGTCGTGTTGGAGATGGGGAAGAGGGGGGGGGGGGGGGGGGCTGCCAGCTTTTGAGCCCCGAGCAGACTAGTCTTTTGAGATATACTTTTTGTTTGTTTGTTGGTTTCCTCGTCGCATGGCCGTTGTTGCCGCCAGGGAGCGAGAGTACAGCCGACGGAGGGAGGAGGGAAGGGGGGGTGGGGGGGGGATTGCAACTGGCGGCCACCCAGCTCCGCTCTACTTGAAACAAGTCAAACGCGTCGTCCCTTAAGTTTTCCTCGGCTACTCGGTTGCTGCGAGATCGCTTTACACTTGGTGAGAATTCCGAAGTCACGGCAAGCGCGAAGAAGCAAAGAGAAGAAATCGCAAGGGCCCGAGTGAAGGAGGACGAAAAGAATATGGCGCAGGGAAGGAAGGGGGGGGGGGGCTTCAAGAAGGGCAGGACAGGGGCGGCACTGAGAGGGCGAGTTGAGAAACGGGCGAAAGGGAGTGTGCCAGCGAAGAAATACGTGAAAGTATTTAGACGCGCGAGGCGAGAGAAATTTATACTTCTCGTAAAAATCAGGGAGACGTGACCAGAGTTTGTTGAACGGAAGCGTGGTGGCAGCGCGGCGTCGGTCTAGAAGCGGGGCGCGCACCGGGGCCTCCTCCGGCTGCCGCCCCGAGTCGGGCCCCGCGGCACCGGGACCACGGCTGAGCGGCTCGAGCGTGAAAGGCACGGGAGCCGAAAATGGCTTTGATTGAATTATACGAAAGGAAAGGCACTGCATGCCACCACCCGTACGGTTGGAGCAACCAAGGGCGGCAAGAGCCGGCGAGATGTGACGGCAGCGAGGACAAAAAAAAAAAAAAAAAAAGAATAGGTCACGACAAAAGGGGGCCGTAAGTTTGCAAGGCTGTTCATTGCGCCGAGTCTGGTCCGCCAGAGGAAGTGAGTGACTGTCGTCCTAAACTCATTGAGAAGTCCATTCAGGGCGAAAGCGCTTATAGTCTAAAACGCACCGCAGTGTCTTCAAAAAGAGTTAACTGTAGAGCTAGTTGGTAGTCTGACATCATATTCATCCCATTTAGCGCAGACGCCAAGACAACAGAAATAAGACAAACAGGCGCCCCTGTTCGTCTTCTTTCTGTTGTTTCGGCGTCTGCGCTAAATGGGATGACAATGACAATGTCGCGCCGTTGAACATGCTTCTCGAGGAGCAGATTGGTACAAGGGACAAGGTGGCAGAATAAAGCGGTCTGGCCGTTGTTGCAACAGTGATCTTCTTGGGTGTTTCTTTGTATACCATCTAGGAACGCGCGCGATCCGAAAATACACACTTTTGGGGTCATTCACTCGGCCCGTGATTGACGCTTGGTTCGCGAGCGAGACCTTGAAGACAGGCTTCACGATATTTTGCTTAGATGTATATGAACGCGCATACTGGCGTCCTCCGGCGACGCTGCGTACTCTTTCTGCCCTAGCCTTCATAGAAACAACGCTGAAGTGACAGGTGTGACGCTGAATGGGAAGATTGATGAGACAGTGGCGAAATTCCTACTTACTTTACACGCCGAACTGACAAAAGTTCATTTTCTACGCAAGGAAAACGTATACCCCGCGTAGAGTGCACGCAGAGTTCGTGTGCCATTATCACGCAGCACGTGACAGTGTCCGTCGGGCTGTCACTCCAAGATGAAACATGTCCCAAAACCGAATCCTTCTACTTCTCTGAAATTTTCAAAAAGTCTTTAACGTCCTCGTTACTTGCTTTTTGTTGCGCGCGCATAATCCATTATTGTCACTGCTCATGGCGGAAATATCCTTGAGCTAAACATCTGTATCGGGCAGTTAGTTTTTATCGACGTTTCGTGACCTTGCAGCACTGAGGAAAAAAAAAGAAGAGTATCATCCCCCCTCCCCCCCCCCCCCCATCCTCTACATTGTGCGTGGAAAACACCATAATCGAGCACTGCTGAGGCGTAGTCTGTGCTCTCTCGTTTTCACACTCCATCTGGCCATGACCGGAGTAATAAACCGGCATTTCGTGGAATAAAAAAAAATGCTCAGCTTGCGCCACTGGTCTGAAAACGACCCTCAACATCTGCACTTGACCCTTGCAAACTGGGGGGGGAGGGGGGGGGAATTACAGGAAAAATTAATTGCTGAAAAATTAATTACAGGAAAATTAATAGAAAAAAATTAATTGCACAGTTATCACTTCTTTCCTTACAAGGCATAAACAACACTGTCGCAAGGTGTAAGGAATGCCAAAGTGACTTGAGATTCGTCGAAATATAATTTGATGTTGCAGACGTTCTCGGGCTTCATGCATGTACTATTCATTACCTCTCACGAATGATGGTCGTTGTCCAGGTGTAGCTGTTTGCACCGTGAAATGACGCCCACTGACTGCTAAGGAGTACCCTCCAGAAAGGAGAAAGGGAGAGGGGGGGGGGTTGAATTCTCCACTGCTATTGATGACGTCACGTAAGTTAGCTAGAGAGTCCTACATTCGACTTAGGACACATCACACTGATTTCGAATCGACGCACAGATTCGCGCTTACCATACTGATAACAAAACGTCCCCGAAGATCTTAACACTGTTATATTTTTTACTTGAATTTCACGCAGGACTGCCTAATAGGCAGGAATAAAGAAAGTTCAACAGGCAAAGCTAAAATTTTCTATCGCTAAACAATGCTTAAAAAAAGAAAGCTACTGCATTTGCGTGTACTGGAAGAGAGTAGGGCTGTATGAAACAAAACACGACTGAAAAGGGAATTTTATACAAGGAAAGTGATAGAACGGGTTAATAACAAGAGAATCATGCCCTGTTCTTGCTAGAATTAGGAATGATTCATTAGGAAAATATTTAACATCCTTAAGCAAAGTGATACAAAGCAAACAGACGTGAACGCACACGCGCGGTCTCCCGTCGTATAATATCAGCCGCATCGAAGTTGCTCAAATGTTCCTCTGTAATTACTGAATAGTTGATTAATTTAGAGGAATAAATACGCCCGCTGAAGCCAACGTCAAGTACCAGTGATATGACGTTAACCCGCATTCGCGAAGGATTATGTGCATAGACATGATGCAAGTGCTAAAAAGATCCTCAGATGAAACACGCCGTTTCAGTCACTGTTGATTGCTTGGTTATTTTTTTTTTCCATTTTTACGCTCCTAAGCAACCCAATAGGCTGAGGCACGTCGCAGTGGAGCGCTCCGGATTATTTCCGACCACCTGCGGTTTCTTAACGTGTACCAAAGTCTCAGCACGTGGTTGCTTTGCATTTAGACTCCATCAAACTGCAGCCGCCTCGACCGCGTCCAAATATGTGGCTATGAAACCATACCCCACTGCCACACTGAAGCACCTCGGCGTATGCATGTTGCTTTGGTAAACTGACTATCCTCGAAACCGAGAGAAGACAGTTTTACGCCGTTTCGCAGGGTCGACTCCGTTAGTTTTTCCGCAGACAACGGCAAGAAATAGCTTCAAGGATTTGTGGCATTGAGAGTGAAGAAAGCGCTACATAGCGCGTGACAAGTTTGGTTCCTCGCCCTCGCACAGAAGCTTCAGGGGTGATCCTCGCGCTTTTGGATTGGATACAACGGGGACAGCGTAGAAAACGGAACCTTATGTTTGATGCAAAATTTTGCACGGGCGCTCTGAGCAGCGGCAGCAACGTTGGCTGTCGAGGCGACAGATTCCGTCCTTTCCCACTGAAAAGTGTGAGCTTAGTTTCAAGCGAGGCGTTTTGCTTTCGACAGGCTGGTTGCGGGTGCCTGAAACAAATAAAGGGAAATAAGAAGGATGAATATCTTAGACAAAAGATTATTTTTCTTACGTAACCAGGCCTTGAAACAGCCCCGAATATGCGTGAGGCTGTTTCCCAAAGGTGAAAAAAAAGAAGCGGATGACAGTAATGCGTTTAACACTATGCGGGTCTTGGTTTAAGCTTTAAATTCACCGTAATACAACGGCCTATATTATTATCCTGACTAATTATCAGATTCAAGCTACTTCGCAGTCTTGAAGCAGCAGTCAGTACCATAGCGGAGCACTGAGTGCCCAACTGCACCTGGAAACAATCTTCTCCTATTTGAATTGATGGAACGGACAAAGCATAATAGCATTTCAAGATTCGAGTTGAACTGATGAGGCACATAACTACCGACACCGAGTAAGGATCAAACCAACGGCTATCTAAATGAGAGGTGCTGGACTTGAGTGTGAGCAGCCTGCGCTCTTACCATGCAGGATAAGAACCCATGTAGGCTATCTGTGCGCACGGATGCCAATTGGACCGCACAAATTTTACTGAGAGACCGGTGCGTTTTTGCCTGCCGAAAAAATACTTTTGGCTCTGGCGCACACCATAGCGGAGAGCTCCGTGTTATGTTCGACCGCATCGGCTTCTGTAATGTGAATAAATTTTAGATTACACGAGCGCTTTTGCGTTTTGCCTCCACTGAAACGCAATCGTGTCACCGTGAACGATGTCTTTGGGGGAGAGCAGGAGGAGCGTGGAGTGGTAGTTTGTAGCTAAGATGAAACCTATGAAAGAATTGTCAATGAAAACCAAGAACATAATCTCGAGACACGCTAAAAGTGCAAAAAAAGAAAAGTTGCTGGTGAAATAAATCTCAACTGCCCACCGAGCTTACAAATCAAACAAACAAAAAATAAAGAGATAAGAGCAGCCAACAAAGCTCAGGACTACACTGGATAACGGAAAATGCAGAAAGTAGCTCGCCGCCATAGATCAGCGGCAGCTGCGTGAAGCAAACAGCCGCAAGACTGAGCGGCGGCGGGGAGCGCTCGAGAGCGAAGGGGCTGCCGCGGCGACAGAGGTCGGAGGAGTGCACCGGCGGCGACGGCGGCTGCAGCGTGACGCACGGCCGTCGCGGGCGTCCTTCCGGATGGCCGTCGTATTTAAAGCCCCCCTCCCGGCGATTCCAGATTCAATTGAGCTGAAACAAGGCTGGGGTTCCCGGGCCGAAAACCGGCCGCACGCGGGGACGCGCCAATTCGAAGCGACGCGCGCCGCGGAAGGGGGGAGAGCGCGCCCAGGTCTCGAGACAAAAGGGGAGCGCGCCTCAACCTGGCCGCCCGGCCTTCATTGAGTGCCGCGCAACGGCTCGGGTAAGGGTCCGGCCGGTAGTAACTAGCGCCGCCTGCGCTATAAAATCTACATGAGCCAGGGAAACGCCTTCTCTTTTTTTATTTCCTCAACAGGAAGTCGCTCGGGGCCGCGGCGACTTGCCCCGTGAAATAGCGCCGGAGCTGAAACTCCGCTGGGTGGAAAATTCACGGCGCTCGGAAATGTGCCGCACGGAGTGCGCCCGCACCCGTGCGTGGCGCCGGAGTGCGCATAACAAAGAGCAGGGACGAGAGCGGGCGGCGGTGCGAAGAAAAGAAACGCTTGTCTCGATCTGCAGCCATACGGGCTTGCCAACGATGCGCGGCGTTCGGCCACACGAATGCCCGTAAAGAACCGGCTCCGGGAAAGTTTCCTTGCCCAAAAGCGAGCTCATGCTGCTGTGAGAAAAATTCACAAAATTAGACTTGGTAGCAACCGCAATGCCGCCGCTCGAACAGAATAGTCTGTACGTCAGTGGCATAATTGTTGTCACCGACGTTGGAGAGCAATGATGGCTATTTGATTAAGCAAAATTACTGTAAGAAGAGAACAAACTCACAGTTTTTCACATAATATAAGAGTAATAGAAATTAATCGAGCGAAAACAGTTGGCCTCCAGTCTGGCGCCCCGCATGTGCCCTCGAAACACTGCTTTCATTCCCCTCCCACCTCACCCCCCTTTCTTTTCTCGTTAGCCGTGCCAAACGGCAGGAAGTTTCTCCGCCGACGTTCCTTTTATACTCGTGTCCCTCGCGCGACGGTCGGCGATCGCCGGTGGCCCGAGAGTGATCGGGATTAGCGCCCCGCTCGCTGCATCGCAACGAAGCGCGGCCAAATGGGCGCCCTCCGTGCGATGGATACGGCTGCAAAGTGTCCGGAGCATTCTTTCACGCCCCGCGTGACAGCGACGAGCCGCCTGCCCCGACGAATCTTAATGCTGCTCCTCGGCGGCTGCAATGAACGAGCGACGCGACACCTCCCCTCGCGACGGCCGCATCATCCCGCGCGAGGAGAAGAATGGCGCCCCTGAAGTAAGGAGACAAGCCAACACAGCGGCCGAGGTGAAGGAGCCGCTTGACGAGCCGACGACGTTTCGCGCCTCTAGGTCTCCTCGGCGGACCCGCCGATGCGTTATGACGCGCCCTACGGGGGACGACGCTTGGACGGGCGTTCCCGGCAGGCGTCGCGCGCTGCCGGAACTGAAGCGCCTGATCGGCGGCCCGCGCAGGGGAACGTCGCGGCGGGGGACGGCACGGGGGGCTACCGGGGACAGACGTTGTACGGCTGCGATGCGTCTCGTCCGAGGCGGGACATTTGCTGGAGTTGAGTTCTCTGCTCAGAAGCGCTACTGCAGTCGAGGAGCACCGTTCAAGGCAGTTCCTGGCATTCATTTCCCGCAGGCAGTCTGTGAAGTCGGATATTTGCAGTGAACTAGCTATAGGTGCGCCCTTTTATCATTAAGAGGACCGGCCAAAGCCGTAACTGAAGAAGCTGTTAGACAGGAAGGTTTCTAACAAAAAGAATAAAAAGCTCTCGAAATTGTGGTATTGAACCTTCAATTCCTGAGGACTCATTCAGTTTATAAGCGTACAGTAAATGTTCCTGCCGTGACTGATTACGTCACGCATCGAACAAAACTTTACGGATCTTCTCATCACTATGCCGGTAGCCTTGAATAACGAAGAGATTTTTTTATAACGGATGATAAAGGGGCTCTGAATTTCAGAAGCACCTTCTGAGGAAACTAAACTCGCTCGATCACTACATAGTATCGTCATGAACATCCGAGCCAAATAATGGAGTTTACGCGCAGCATAGAACCCACAATCGTGAGCCCTTTCCGGCAACTTTTTCATGCCCTTCTTCGTCTCATGCTCCTGCATGCTTATTAACTCTTTCCTTACCATGGGGAAAATGACCGTTTTTTGCATGTGTCAGCGGCTTTTTTTTTCTGCAAAGAAATTGCCTTAAACATTTAATGCAGTACATGAAAACAAAGCTAAATAACGGCGCTTTTTAGGCACATAAGATTAAAAAACAAATTGCGAGTTGCAAAAGATAATTTCATTTCCAAAAAACTGGAAAAATTGAACAAAACTTGTAAAGATACACTTGTTTCTAGAAATAAAAAGTTATGAACTTTTTGTAATACACAAAATGTACGGTATTCTTGTGACCACTATCTCTGACAGAAATCAATCTTCTTTCTTGCATAATATTCTCGCTAGAAAATAATAACTCGAAATCTCATAGTTGGGCACCAAAGCGCGGCCGCCTTTCTTGCAGGCTGGTTTCCATCTTCGATGTCAGAACCGAATGCCGACTAGAAGACATCATCTTCATACTCGCTGCTGCTTGGGTCGTCGATAAAATCAATCGCAGACAAAGCGGAGTCCTGAGATTTGCGATGTTTTACAGCACGCGTCGCACATGCGCAGGCTTCCAAAGGAGGCTGCCAGATGACCCAGAGTACCTGTAAGCAACGCGGAGGTCCCCGAAGTCGAGCGGCGAAGTCACCGTCGCGAAGCCAGTCGCGCAGCGTGCCCGTAAGCAATGCGGAAGGTTCTGAAATTGTTGCGCGAAGTCATCGTTAGCGGGCTGACGATGCTCAATGGGCGCGATAAGGAAAGTGTTCTGAGATGGTTATTAGTTGGACTCTTACAGGTGTCACGCAGCTACCACGGCCGTGGCCAGTCAGCCGCGATGAGGAAGCTCCGCCCCACGGGGAATTCCAGCACGCGTCGGCAGCCGGCGGTGGGGTCGAGTGCGCGGGGCCGGAGGAGAGGGAAAGGCGACTTTGGGCTCTAGTGCTCGCGCATTAAATTCCTCAGAGAAGAAACCTAGGTGGCAGGTGGACCAGCTGGGTCACGTGACCTTGTGACGTCGTCACAACCTGCCGACCAGACAAGGGCTAAGCGGCTAAGTGGGCCCTCTAGTGCTTAGCGCATTAAAACACGAAACACGTGACTGAATTTACGGAAAACTGGCGCAGGTAATGGTAGCTACTGTCTGCAGCAGAAGCGAATTGGCATAATAATTAACCGCAGGCAAAATAAAAATCTTTATACGAGCTACGAACCATCAAAGGAAAACTTATAAAAGCGTCGCTCATGCCTCAGCCTCCCGCTCCTGGAGGAAGAACATGGCTCCAAGTGACGGGAAAGTAGGGGGCCGCAGCGTCGTTCCCACCGTTCATCACGCTGCGGGGGCGCCGCACCGAAGACAGCCTCCTCCTCCGTGAGGACAAATGCCGCGATCGGGGCTAACCTGGCTCGTGGAGACCGAGCGGACGACGAAAACAGCGCTCCCGGAGCCCCGCACCCGCATCGGCAACCCTTTGACGGAGGGCGCGCACAATCGTCGGCGAGACCTGAGGCGGCGCCGACAAGTGCGGCGGGAAATGAAGTTATTCGTAGCCCCTGTTCCTCATTTGTCACGGGATGCGGCGGCGAGACACGCGCCGCGTGGCACTATTAATACCGCCTCGCTCCCCGCTCAACTTATCCGCAAATCCTGGCATGAAAGGACCGCTCTCATTTTGACAGTTGTCACGAGAGGAGGCCCGCCGCACAAGCTCGTGGGCTCTTTGGCTGCGCGCATGGCGCCGAGGTCAAAAGCCCGGACCGCCGAGCCGGCTCCGGCCTCTTTCTAGAGTTTTCATCTCCTTGCGCCTGTGTTTCTTTTTCACCTCTCGTTTTCTCTCCGCGACGTGACGGGAACGGGCCAGGCAATTATAGCAAGTTAAAAATTAAAAAAGAAACACGCATTCCTCAGATTTCTCGTGCTATTTCGCGTAAACAAGGTTGGATATGCTGTCGCGGAGACGCATCTTCACCTGCTTGAATGGCACCCCCTTGGGCACGTTCTGGAATCAGGACGCGCGTCAGACGCAAAGCACGAAGGCCAGGCTTCGAGCCAAAATTTCCCCGCCTAAACGCGTGGGATAGATCTAGCCCCAATTTCTGCGGCTCGCCGCCATCACGAGCTTGACAGCTTTAAAGGGTTCAGTTATTGTATACAGAGAGCTCCAGAATTAAAGTTCCTGTTGGAACCGCCCCATTCATGTTGCATTTCCGCACCATACTGGTGACATGAGATGCTGCGGTAAACGGTATCTGGCAGCAAACAAGGGAAGGTCCGTACAGAACTCACGGTAGAGCTGCTTGCCTATCTCTACTTAGAACAAGGGAATCAATAAAGTGGCTGGTAAAGAAACAGGTAAAGGAAGAACTGAGTTGATATTACTGTGTAGGATGTTTTGCTTCAATGTTATGAATATAAATGGAGATGCATGTGCCGGTGCGACCTCTATCGTACCAAGTCCACTCCAGCGTCAAGGAGACAGCCACCAAATCCGGCAGGAACTGCTGGCCATTAGTGTGATACATTCAAGCATACAGCTGCAATAAATCAGAATTTTAACGATACTGAACTGAAGCGAATTTATCTGGTCTAAGAACACCTTGGTCAGCCTCCGCGAGTCATGCACTTTCGTTCAAATAGTGGCTGCGTGAACGTACCGGTTGAGTAAATTTAAGACAATACATTAAAAGATACATGTTATTGTGGTCAGCTCGTTCAGCCATTTACTTCAGCCAACTATATTGGTGGAGTATGCGGTTATAAAAGCGGAATATCGATATATTTTTGCAGTTTAATTTCCGACCACTGCGTAAAATATACCGGTGCATTATATTTAAGGCGGGGAGGTTACCACTGTCTTTCCGCCTTTTTTTGAGCTCGTCGAGCTCCGTATAGCGCTAAGTGGAGCATGAGCGTAGTCGCTCGAGAGGTGAGTCCGTGCGTCTCATTCAAGTTTGTGCGCGGTAGAAGGAGCGTAGGAGAAATTTTTCCACAGAGTTGGGCGAGCAAAGTTGTGTTTGGATACCGGGGGCGTGAGATCAGGTGAGGAACACTTGGTTGCATACGGAGAGGATGGGTGGAAGGCTCAGAAGAGGGCAATCAACCCATCTGGAGCTACGATTGCTACAAAATAGATTCAAAGCGCTTGCGTTGCTCCGATAAAACTCAAGAGAGAACTGCCTGCTTTTAAAATTGTGTTAATGATTTCTACCATTTTCTAATTAAGCTTTTGTTTGGAAACTGCTCCAAATGAACTGCTCTGTCACTGCCGCATGTGCTCTGACCCGCTGCTCAGCGTTATTATCTAACGCCACGCTCACCTCGGCGGCAGTCACGAACTCCCGTCTTCCTCCTCCACCTCTTTAGTTGGCTATAAATTACTAAGCGTCGTTCTTTTGCCTCGGCCACTTGCCTCTGTTGTGTCTGGCCGGGCTTTGACACCAACATGTTTGTATAATGATCCGATAGTTATGATTAGTTTCGAATGCGCAGGGCCAGTGCATTACGCAATAACGATAAGAGCGGCAAAAGAAGCCTTATGATGTATTCGAAACGGCGATTCAAAACGTCGACTTGAATCCGCGAAGGAGTGCAATGTCGTGTTCCCATTAGAACTGTTGATCTCAATCCTAATTGTCCACTGAAACAGCGCGCTTCAGTTTCAGGGAACAAGTAAACTTGCTCCAGATCGCCGTTAGTAATGTGCCGTTAGACAAGGCACCGGCCAGAAATGAACGCATCTTGCGAACTAGAACCTTTGAAGTTTAGGCACTGTTCTTCGACAGCTGACGAGTATTGCGCCCTCAGCTGAAAGAGGCCGCAATTCTCGGAGCGCTGTGGGAAGGAATATTGATTCTGGCTGGTTTCGCACGTTCAGCTGCAATTAGTTGTCGTTGCAAACCAACGTCTCTCTGTTGATGATAATTAAATTTCATTGCGCAAGGGCATCACTGGCCAAATAGCGCCTTGGCACAAGGTCTTTTCTTTTACAAGGTGGGGTCAAAGACCCATTTCCAAGAATTTCTCTCCGAAGAAGCCGAGCACCAGGCCAGGGGAAGGCTTGTACCCATCTTATAATGGGTGGATACCACGCGGCACTGTGTATCGAACTCCGCACCTCCCACATACGAAACGGAGGCTCGAACCACAAGGCCACCGCTGTGTTAATACCTCTCTATTCATACATTGTCTTCCTCTGGCACATTAAACAGATTGCACAGATGCACGGAGCAGCCACGAAGCGCACAAAAGTAAGGTATTCATCCGTCTACTACAGTGTATTCTACAGCACTGTTGTTCTCCTGCATACAGATACTGAGGCAGTCACGATGTTTCACTACGCCATTTCTGCTAACTGCTGATAATAAAGCTCCGCGTGGGATCCGTTTCTGACTGTTTATTCCCGACAGCCCATCATGAAAATATAGACAGAAAAAAAGTACGGCGGGGGAGGTAGGAGCTTTTTAGCTAGATGGAGCGAGAACAAGTTTTTTTGGTACGAAATTCTTAATTCACTATCAAAGCTGTAAAACCCGAGGTATGTGTGAAGCCCCAAGCGCCAGCGGCGGAGGCCTTTAGCAGCTGCTGCGTCAACGAGCAAAACCAACACCCCCCCCCCCCCCCCCGCCCTGGCGATAAGATCTTGCATGTGTTTGCCTCAAGTGCTTTCGCACGTCCTACTCAGTTTAACTGCGCTAAAACCCTAACACACACACACACACACACACACACACACACACACACACACACACACACACACACACACACACACACACACACACACACACACACACACACACACACACACACACACACACACACACACACACACACACACACACACACACACACATGTCTTGAAAAAACGACAGGCTTTGTCCGAAAAGTCGACTCGCAATTAATGTTTACCTAAATGAAGAGTTTCTCAATTTCGGG
Source organism: Amblyomma mixtum (assembly GCF_055824585.1). Lineage (NCBI taxonomy): Eukaryota > Metazoa > Arthropoda > Arachnida > Ixodida > Ixodidae > Amblyomma > Amblyomma mixtum. The sequence continues at coordinate 63,496,051 of NC_143014.1, forward strand.
TGTATATATATATATATATATATATATATATATATATACAGCGAAGTATACGCTTCGTTAAAGGAAACATATTTATTGGACTCGACATTTAGATCTGAAGACCGAAGATCGGTCTTGCGATCGAAACGTCGAGTCCAATAAATGTTTTCTTTACCGAAGCGTATACTTCGCTATATACTCCTGTAAGCTGTCAAGTACTTTATGCTCTCGCAATATATATATGTATAGTTTTTTTTCTGCGCAGACCACGGCTGCATGCGTGTATGCAGTATTCCCGTGTATCTCTTCGTACTGATCTCCCCCTATCTCTTCACTTATTTCGTGGTGGCAACCCAAGAATGCATGTTGAAGATTTAACTGCGCAACCTCACAGAACCTATTAACCAGCCAGGTGCTTTCGCGCGCTTCGCGCGTTGTTTGAAATTATGACAGCTGCAGCCACATGGAGTGCAGGAGCCGCGCGCCATCTGCGCGCTACAGGCGAGAACAGCGGATTAGAGCACTGAAGTGGCTGCGCACGGAGAGATGGCGCGGCGGTAGTTTGTGCGGACGTATCGGGCTTGGCGCGCGAAACTCAAAGCAGGCACGCCATCCTCACTATTGTGTTCGCCGCGCATTCAAGAGCTGGTAGCGGGTAAGCAACAGTTGCAAACAGCTTCAATTTGGTTTCCGACAATTATGCCGTGCTGCTTTTGTAGTCTTTTTTTCTTTTCAACTTGATGGTTAGCCAGGTAGCACCGAAACGTTGCGAAAATGTTACTTGTCGGTTTTGGTAGATCGTTAGCATATAGTTCTTAATGAATTTATTTTTCACGCTTTTTAAACGATATAAATATACATTTGTGTAATTTTGCCCTAAGCTTAATTAAACATTTAAACAACACGAATTCACAGGAACATGAGAACAGAATGCACGCCTGCCAATTTTTGAGGTACACACCTTAACGTTTTGCAAGGACCAACAGGGAGTGCGACATGATTTCTACAATGCACCACCACCGATACATACGACTCACCCACATTCGAACAAATGGAGACAAGCATATTCAGCCATTATTGAATGGTGTCCCATAAGTGAGAGTGATGATTGGATAATAAGCAATGTTTTTTAGCAAAATAATGAGGCTGCTCATGCGATCTATGGCAGGCATAATCTAAGAGATTTACTGCAAAGTACTCTTAGTAGAAGTATAATTTTGCAGTAAGAATAGTGCGAAAATATCTGACACACAATTCTTGAAAAAATTACGAGGAACTTTAGCGGCTAAAGTGGTGAAAGGCGAAAGCCTGAGTGCTGCATTCTGCTACGCGATTGTTCACTGCCCATTTTGTTGGTGCATTAATTAACTGCCAATTAATGACGCTTAAGCTTCGCCTTTAGGAGTGAAACGCGACAGCGTGTTGTAGCGCTGCCACAGAGTCCAAGGAACACCACCACCCGTTCGGCGCGATGCGTTGCCCTTTGAACGCAACGCTTTTTGAGGAAAGAAAATGGGGCTGCAATTCTCTGTCAACTCGGTGGACACCTGAGCCGCACCGTACAGGAAGGGAGGAAGTGTGAGTGAAAGAAGAAAGAGGGGCCGTAATGAAGGAAATGAAAATTGTATTTGAGGGAAGGAAATTATGCAGTAACTGTCTCACATATCTCAGTGGACACCCGTCAAAATTCGCGGCGGTGACGTCACGACAATTTGGACCAATCTGAAACGCGGACAAATACGCCTCGCTCGTCGGTAAATTGGTTTTTGAGGAAAGGAAATGTATGTGTCTCTCATATCTCGGCGGACACCTAAACCTTGCCGTAACGGGAAGGGAGGAAGATGGGAGTGAACGAAGACACCGTATTCACTAGACGCACCTTTGTTCATTCCAAACCACCGAGCTGGCATGGCGGAGTTCTAAAACACTCCGCCATGCCAGCTCGATGGTTTGGAATGAACAAAGATAGCGAATCCCTGCAGGTAGCCATGCTGCAGATCGATCTCGCTAAGGCATTTGACAGGGTGCCACATGACATCCTCTTTGATTTGTTGGACTATGTTGGTGTTGGCAAAGTTATACGCGATGGTGTAAAAATGGCGTACAGAAACTGCACCACAAATCTTGTCATAAATGGTGAACTGTCGCGCCGTATAGATGTACGCTCATCTGTACGCAAAGGTTGTCCATTGTCGCCGCTGTTGTTCTCACTGTTCCTTGAACCACTCTGCCAGAAAATTTTGCATAATGAAGAAATACGCAGTTTTGGCTTCCACACGTGTGAAGTTCGTGTGCTTGCTTACGCGGATGACGTTGCCTTTTTTGCATCGGACAGGGAAAGCATTACGGCTGTACTGAAAATAACACAGGATTTTTGTGCCCAGAGTGGGAGCATGTTAAACATAGATAAGTGCATTGTTTTGTGGCATGGCGCATATGACATGACTCCAGATGTATTTGAAAATGTTCACTGGTCCACTACACCGAGCACATATCTTGGGGTGCCTCTTGATTGCTATCGTGAAAGCGATTCGGTCTGGAGCAAGAAGGCCGGTGAAATGAGAGAGATGACATCTAAATAGTGTGGGCGCGACCTTTCAGTGTTCGCGCGTGCCACGGTATGCAATGTTTTTCTAGCAGCAAAGATAATGTACATCTTGCAGGTGTTGTACTGTACACGAGTGAATATACAGAAATTCCATCGCATCTTTGCGACATTTATATGGCAGTCCAGTTGGGAGAGAACCTCCCGAACGAATCTTTTTCGCCGAGTCGCCGAGGGGGGTCTGTCCCTCTCTCACTTGTTTTTAAGCCAAGTGGTCATGCGCTTCATGTTTCTCCGCGAAAGAAGAAACCATTTCCTCCAGTGTTTTGTTCAGTTTATGTTGCCAAATGCACTCCCAGACTTTGTAATCTCCTCTGCCGGAGGTGGTCGCTACAGTGTGTCCCGTTACCTCCGTGAGGTTGTCGCATCTTATCGATTCCTTGTCACCCGTTTTTCCAGAGAATATTTGGCAACTGTGAAGAAAAGGCAACTTAAGAAAGACTTATTGCACGTCCTTTTTCCCGCTCCCTTGTATCGGTCGGCCTTTGGGGCCTCACCGGGACAAAATGTGTTAAAGAGGGTAAAAAGAATGTGGGTAACGCCTTCAGCAAAAACTTTCTTCTTTCAGCTGCACACAGGTACCTTACTTGTTAAAAGCTGGTTACATGAAAGAGACATATACGTCCCGTGGGGCACCCATTGCCTTCTGTGTAGGAAGGAGGAAACAATTGACCATGTTTTTGTCGACTGTAATAATGCAATCTTCTTTTGGGACGTGTTGCAGCGAACCATAAAGAAAGATTTGCCGCTCACTCCGCACGGTATTAGGTTTCTGCCTGTCGAAGACGATGGAGCTCCATATGACACCATTTTTCTGCTTGGCTTGCATGCAATGTGGCGTAGTGCCATGGCATATCGCCATTGCGATCCTGCAGCCAGATCTGTGCATCAATATTTTGTTGAGAGTGTCCTGAAAATTTACGATGTGTTAAAAGACCGAGGTTTGTGTTAAAAGACCGAGGTAGAAATTGTATCCCTTTTCCAGAATATATCCCAACTGAAGAAGTTGGAATGGTCGCTGGAAGCGAGGAGTGCTGTAGCCATGTAAATAGCCATGTAAATAGTCACATATGTTGTAATGCACTGTATTCCCACGCCTTTGAAGGCAATAAAGAAAAAAAGCTGGCATGGCGGAGTGGTAGCGTGCTCGACTCGCACTCAGGAGACCGGGGCTCGATTCCCAAGCTCGGCCGATTTCCTACTCGGGTTTATTTATTTATCTGGTCTGACTAGAAAGGTTAATTAGACTAATTGGTTAAGTAAACAATTACCTAAACTCAGTCAAACTTTTTTGGAGCATCACTATGCGATCCCTTTAATTGGTTGCATGGTTAGTAGCCAAAGTACAATTGGCCCAGTTTGAAATTCGCGAACTGTGACGTCACGACCGTTTCGACCAACTGAAAAGCGTGACATTTCTGTCGACAGCTCCTGCTTACAACGATGAGGCATTAAAGGCTTCCGTCTTAATAAATTTTAAATGTTATTTCTTATAACTGCGCGCACAAGACGAGGACGCAGAAAGATGCACACACAAAGACGGTGTTGTTTTATAATAATCATTGAGACATTATAATAACATCTGGCGCACAGTACTACACCACTGCTTAGTCTGAACGCTATACTAACGCTTTAGTGGAACGTGTTTGCGCGCTCATGTCGAGGAAAGTTAAGACTGTGCGAATTGGACGAGCACAAGAGGCGAAGAAGCGAATACAACACCACGGGCGCAGACTTCGAACTAAGAAAAGGTCCTTTCAAACTACCTTTTCGAGGTCTAACCGTTAGTATTTCACAACTGTCTATTGCTAATTTTATTTTTGTGAAACGATGGCTCTCAGTGGGCGGTCAGGTTTATGGGTCTTTCGAGTGAAAGAAATTTCCACGTAACAGATCGCATTCGTTGAACTCGTTTCTTTGCTTCTTCTACGTGTCCTATTTGCAGAGTCTTAACGTTCCTAGTTATACTAATTTTTACAGAGACATACAACAACATCTGTTAATTTTTAATGTTATAATAGGTTTATAACAAAGCATTAACACTGATGTTTACATGAACTGTTAAACTAATCCATATGACAAAACATATAGCGTTATTTATTAACTTTTGGCACTAAAATAATGTTGCAGTGTAATATATGCAACGTTCTGCAAATTACATAATAATATTGTAGCATTCATATTCAGCACTACATGACTTGTTTGGGAACTCGACTTCGCGTGCTGCTAACCCTAACTAGTAGAACTGCTACCAGCACACCGCATGTTTTAGAAGAGCAAGATATCCTCTATCAAACGGTATCATGGAATTGTAAAAGAGAAATCGACTGCGAGTTTCCGCATACTTCGCATTTACGAAAGTCCAGAAGAGTTATCTCTCAATTACCGCAGAAAACAGAAAAGAGCAACGCTTCGTCATGAGGTGAATGGGATTAGGTCACTTAGGCTCAGGTGAGTACAACTGCCTAGCACCTTGGTACTTTAAACATAATAAGTGAGAGAAGGGGAAAGCGAGATGCCAGGGTATAGCCAATAACACGCGAGTACATTATTCGACGATAAAACAGTTCAAATAAAACTTTTTATTTTTACAATAATACAGTAATTTCAGTATCTACCAAAGCAGAGCCAAATGGCTACAAAACGTTGTAGCCAACAAAATTCATGGCTAAAACTTTGCATGGCTACAAAACTTCAGACTACATTTTAATATTTCATTTCTCTAGAAGTTACGTCGGGAAGCATAATTACAAAAAAAAAAATCACACAAAAGTGCACAAGAAATGCACGACTCTTAGCTGCGGTAAAATAATTGGAGTATTGCTTATGAAATTCTTCTATCTAGGCGCGTAGAAATCGCATGAAGTAGAAATTACGACAAGCCTCTCAATAATTACATGTGGCACAGCCCGCACAGAATTGTTTTCCGCTCTCGACAATCCAGCCCGCATCATGGCACTAAATTCGCCTCCTGGCATAACTCTGATACACTGCCTCACACTGCAGAACGAGAAATAACATCAACCGTAACGCTCTCAGGAGCGCCGACTCCCATTTAAGCACAGCCAGATTTCATGCTCTTAAGGGGCTCTGAAACACCTTCTGAGGAGAGCCCATCGACGCCCTTAACCATTGTATTGTGTTGTCATGAACACCTGAGCCAAATAGTACACTTATACACGCAGCAGAGAACCAGGGCTGAGCAAGATACTTCAAAATAGTATCTTCGTTACTATACTCGATACCTTTGAAAATTGTATCTCCGATACCGATACAAGATACAGAACCGAAATCGATTTTCGATACCGATACTCGATACTGTATCGTCGATACTTCGATACATCACTAAAATATTTATTTATTTATTCAAAATACCTTACAGGGCCCAGAAAGGCATTGAGTAAGGGGGGCAAAAACAATAGATTAAGCAAATAGGAAGAATAAATTAAAAACAACGCGTGATACAAGGCAAAAATTAAACACATTAAAATATCAAATGTAATAAGGTTATATTACGACTAACGAAGTTTACATAATAGAAATCACTGTCTAATAATGCCGGTAATATAGCTGGCGAACTTAGGAAAGTACCCGTGGTTTCTGTAACCTTTAGTGTATTTCTATTGAGCACTTTTCCTGAAAGGACTTATAAACGAATCCGACTGCATGGATCTGTTGAAGCTCCGCTGTCTGCGCAGTTGGCCTTGTTAGAACTTTAATTTGGACTAAAGCCATATATATGTTGAAGCGATCGCTTCCGTTAGCAGCCTAGCGAAAAATCATTTAACCCAAAGTTCCTCATACGAACCAATCTGTGAGCCCTTGGCTATATGAATAAACCTGAAACGTTTTGTTTTCGATTCGATACTATAGAGTACTTACCCGATGGCCTGTGCCTTTGATCAAACTAAATGATGCAAGCTCTGTGCGTTTGGGAACCGAACAGTTAGTTTGCCAGTACTGCGATAACAAACTTCTGAAGCGAAAACTATTCTTGAAAAGCTAGAATGAAAACAACAAGTAAAATCTCTGAACGTTTTTATTAGGCAAAAAGTATTGGTTACGTTTACTTGAAGATCTTAAGTAACAACGTTTGGTCGAACCGCCAGTCCGAAAGAGCCCCGCGATGTGGGCGCGCTTTAAGGGTTAATTTAATTTAAGGGGTAAGTTAATTTGGAACTTTGATCCCCCGCCACGCTTGTTTACGTGATAGTCAGCTTTGACTCAAGTGCAACCCGTGTTTAACTGCGAGCAAGTTGTATCTGCATGAACAGAATAGCAACCTCATCAGGCTAAAACAAAATTTCAAACAACGTAATTTGATGTAATTTTATGGTTTCTTTTTTCGCTTAGCCGAAATGTCCAGCGCCTAGTTTCATCCCGTAAGTGACAGTTAAAATCTCAAATATTGAGGCGTTAAAAACAGTAAAGCCATGAAAGTGTACGTACCTTAAGGTGAAGCTTGAAATTCGAAGTCGAGGAGTAGGCACCGCTGATTGTTGTTTTACAAAATGAGCACATGGCCTTGACTTTGTCCTCATCAGGTGACGTGACAATGAAATATTTTCTGTCCAAGATGGCACACCGAAGTTCGCTAGCCATAGCTGCTGCTTATCCGCGCGTAACGCGGCGAGGGCTACTGGCGTATACCGCAAACTAGGAACACGTGCGAGCAGTCGCACTGAAATGGGACGGCTAACTGAGTGACATCATGCATGGTGCAGGTGGCCGCCGGACGGCGCAGAAACGCCGATCCAGAAGTGGTAGCTTGGGAGTTGGCTAAAAAGCAGCGAAGATGCTGCCGCCTGTCTTGTACTACCGCCTGAGCGAGGGATTTTACAGCTTTTTTTTTGTATCGAGTATCGTAAAATACACGATACACTAAAAATGTATTTTCGATATCGATACTCCGATACTCTAGTTTTCGGCACGCGATACCTAATACCGATACACAAAATGTATCGAAAGATAGTATCGAAGATACATGTATCTTCGATACTGCCCATGACTGCAGAGAACCCACAGTCACGTGCGAAAGTTGGCGAGCCCTTTTCGGCGACTTTTTCATGCTCGCACCCGCTTCCGCGTATACCAGTTCAGAGATGGCTATTGGTTAGGTACTTTCAGACGTCAAGCAGCTACGATGGCCGCGGCCAATAAGCGGTGTAGCTCCGGTCGAGAGGAGAGGGAAAGGTGCGAAGAGGCTGAAATTCCAATTTTGACTACAGATAACTCAGGTTCTACAAGGCCCATCAAGAAAATTCTTGCTGGAGGGTATTCGTGAAGCTGCGTCCTTTAACATCACAGGTACACCACAACATTATTTGAGCCCCTTTCAGAGCTCTTTTTTTAAAGAGTGCCCTCTACCCACAGCTCACGGCTGTTACGGTCCAGGCTTATCTGAAGGACATTGCCATAACTGGGTAGGTGAGCGCAGTAGTCCTCGGTTACGACACCATAGTCTCCTACTCCAAAGGCAGTCGCGTGTACAACTGTAGAATACACTAGTGCCGCAGTTGCGAATTGGCCCACGCCAAGTGGCGTTTGTCACAGATTTTTTTAACAGCGAGCCGTATTCCCCCCTCCGCTTTGTTGGAATTAGTGACAGGTTGGGAAACTAGATAAGCGTTTATGAACTTTTTTTTTAAATTTGCCCTTCTAGGAGCAGCCACATTGTCCCAGGGTTGTGGCAGCAGGGTTCCGACTAGCGCATTTCACACAGGCAGCTTACTGAGCATACGCGGAACAGGGCAAACTACATGTCGCTCAGTCAAGTTACAAAGAGGGCAAATGTCTCTAGATGCGCATCTCTTCATACATTTGGCGTGTTTACATATATATGGTGAACTCAGCTTATGAACAGAGTCGTATGAGCGATGAGTCGAAGCTTTATGTAGCTACGAATGCTTTCCGAGCACTGATAAGCACCGATATTAAAGCACGTTACGTACACATGATCCAAAGTGCGCTTGGCATCGAATGGCGCTCAGCTCTCGCTCCTTCCTGCCAGTGGTCTTCCTGACACTTGACGATAAACATATAGACGCTTACTTTGAGCGAACAGAAGTTGTTGGCATCGCCATGCTAACATTTTGAAGTTCTCGGATGCTACACGTAGTTACGGTCATTCGGTAATGCTGATCTAAGAAGAGAGAGGTTATTTCATCTATTCTTTGTGTCCCCATCGCTCTTTGATCGCACGAGGAGGTTTCAAAATATTGCGCGCTGCTGGGAGAGTAACTCTATGTAGTTTCCACAGATGGCGCCATCAGCACAACCAACGTATATCCAAGGTGCTGCGTAGCTGAGTACGTGCTCGCTGCACGAAAAATTCCATTCATGAAGACAGGTCGGAAATTATTGTGGAGAAAAAGAAATGCCTTTGTTCTTCAGCACTCTTTATTCCCTTCTTTACAGCGGGCGCTTCGAGTAAAGCTTTGAAGCATTTGAGATTACGCAAAGAAATGTGGAATAAACAGCATCCAAGCAGTTGTCTGACGGAACCCCGTTCGCTCCTTCGTTCCTTGGCCTATAAATTCGCTCGGACGCTTGCTAGCTGATTCACTCGATACTTTGTTTCGTTTGTTTCGCTAGTCGTGCTTGTTTCGTTCGTTTCGTTAATTACTCTCTGTTTCGATCCATTTCATTTGAGTCGCTCGTTTCAGTTCCTTCCCTTCGTTTGGGTCTTTTCACTTCATTTCACATGGTTCGGTAATTTAACTCCTATAGCATCGTTTCGGTCGCGTCGCTCATTTCGTTTCTTTCGGTCGTTTCCTTCCTTCATGTACTTTCGCTCATTTCGTTCATAGCCCTTCGCCTAGTAGGTTTAAATCGTATCGCTTCGTTTGAGACGTTGCGGTCGTGTGGTTTTTTTTCGTTCGTTTCGATCATATCGCTTGGTTTGGCCGCTTTGCTCCTTTCGCTTCTTAGAAGTAATTTAGTTCGCTCCAGTTGTTTTTTTCCCTTCGCGCCTTTTCGATAGCGTTGGTAGTTTCGTCGTTTGCCCTGTACTGTTGCTGTCGTCTGCGTCGTTAATTCCCTTCGTTTTGCTTCGCTTCTCTCGGGTCAGTTGCGTTAGTTTCGCCTTTTTCAGTTTGTTTCAGTCACTATACTTCGTTTCGTTTCCTTCCTTCATTTTCCCAAAGACTCAAAATAAGTCTCACTCTAGAAACAAAAATAAAAGGGATTTGCACTATCTTATCTGTCTGTGCACGGCGATCTTTATACATAACATTAATTGGGGATGAGAATAAGGAGAAAAAATTTATTGTTGGAATAGAACAAAAGGTCCTCAATCGGGATCCTAGTTGTCCAAGAGTCTACGTGCCTGGCCCTCACGGAGAGCTCTGTTCACGTTTGGCCAGCTAGTTGGGCAGCTCGCAGAGCGGCCTCCCATGAGCCGGGGGATGGGTTAGGGGTTGGGGAAACCGCCATGGGTTGGGGGTATTCCAACAGGTAGTGTATGAGGGTGGCCTTGGCCGCTCCACATGTTCAGCATAGTGGGCGGGTTAAGGAAGGATGGTAGCGATGAAGGAGGTAAGGTGAGATAAATTGGGGAACTCACCACTGAGTTCAATTAGAGGAGCGTTTCGAGACTCATGTATCACATGAAAGTTACAAAATGGCACTTATTTTAATAACGACATTTTTCCTAGCCACAAGTAACACACCCGCCGCGGTGGCTCAGTGGCTTTAGAGTTCGGCTGTTGATCTCAAGGCCGTATGTTCGATCCAGAGGCAAAATTCCAAACCCCCGTGTGCTGTGCGATCTCAGCGAACGTTAAGCAACTCCAGGCTGTATAAATTATTCGGGATTCCTCCACTACGGCGTCCCCCGTAGACCATGTGCTGCATCGAGATGTTAAACCCCACATTTTACGCATGTGCAAAGTTCTTCATTTTAACAATTTTAACTTCCTTTAAAATTGATCGATAAAAGCAACACTTCGCAGACATTTGTTTGGTAGGCAACAGCGAGATGGACAACAGATATCTGAAGGGAACAAAGACCGTGCAAGCGGGACAAGTCCGTGTTCTCCGCAGTGGTATTGTTGACCATGAATATGTACCACCTTGCCCAGCTTTCTTCGCTAATAAATTTGTATGGTTCAAAGTTTCATTTGTTTCTCCGCGCACCTTATTTAGGGGCCTTGAAACTTCTGTTTCTGCTCTTGTCTTTTTTTCAGTCATTTACTATTTCGTCTGATTTAATTTTATTCCGTCCCAGCATATAAAACTCCGCCAGTGGCCGACATCTAAAACAAGACAGGAGGAAAGGGAGTTGAAGGGCCTCTCATTTAATCTCATTCATTTACTCTACGGATCGATTGGCGTTACGGAGAGGAATGGGTTAAAAGTAAAGTATATGAAAAAAAAGTATTGGGCAGATAAATGAAGATAATCAGACAAATCCTACCTGAAGGCGACGGGTGCGCGGTGAGTGACACGACGGAGGCGAGAAGGTGATTCGAGTCCGGCTAGCCTTTGGGACAAGAGATTCCAAATAAAAATTAGCCTTGCAGCTTGGCACCCCAACTTTGAATCGATAGCCTATGCAGGATGACTCATAAGTAGGGATATTAAAAAGCGATTGTTGTAGGCTTCCTTTGGTTAAATAGATTTTATGAAAAAGACATAAACGAGATGTACGACGGATTAAGGAAAGCTCAAGAAGAATTAATGTTTTTATCAAAAGCGTTACACTTTCTCAATGTGAATTATTGGAAACAATGAGGCGAGCAGAGCGATTTTGTATGGATTTGAGGGCTTGTTTCAGCGATTTAGGGTGAGGATCCCGACCGGAGGGAGGTGTACCCTAGTTTCGGGGACTCAAGAGACTTAAACAGAAGTAGTGTTGGAGGACAGTTATTAAGGGGATAGATGCATGACGAAGACTGGTTAGGTGTACATATGTGTTACTCTGATTTACACCGACCTACATTAAGTTTCATAGAATAAAGGGGCACCAATTGGGGATGTTATCAAAATAAGATTGAATAGTGACTGCCTCAGAAGGGTTAGATAATTGTCTGTACAAGACACAATCATCAGCGAAAAGCCTTACTGATGAGAATGCAATCCGAAGGTAATTAATGTAAATTAAGAAAAACAGGAGACCCAGTACGGAATCATCGGAAACTCCAGATGTTACAAGAACAGGTGAGTCACAGTCATTAGTTGCGACGTACTCGGTACGACCCTGCAAAAAAACACTCAATCCATTTCATGACATTACCCCAAGGTTCAGTTTACCAAGCTTGAGAAGTAGTAGTTGATGTGATACAGTGACAGACGCTTTAGCTAAATCGATAAAAAAAGCGATACACAAAAGACAAAGACAACGGAAAATAAATCGTTAATAAAAGCAAGAAGCAAGGAGTTGTGTTTCACGGGAATGATGTTTGGTTAGGTGTGAAGAAACTGCTGGCTACAAGATGATAATATAGGCTAATATAAATTATGTGTGCAAGAAACCTGCATGTAACTGACGTTAAGGAAATAGGTCTGCAGATGTGTAGGCAATGAACAAGAACAGTTTACTGCAGCCGCGCCACCTTTACCACCTTCTACACTGTAAACAAAAATATACCCAAAAGGGAGTAAAAATGGTGGCGGCCACCCTTTTTACTCCATTTGTGAAAACATTTACTCCATGAGTGGGGAGTAAAAAGGTGGACTGTCCTCCATTTTACTCCCATGAGGGAATAAGGGAGTTAAAATGAGGATTTACCACCATTTACACCAGTCTAGAAAGGGAGTAAAAAAAACACCATTTTGTGCAATCCGCCCCGCCGCCTAGCGTCTCGTCTGCTTCTGGTCAGTCGTCTGATAACGGCGGTGAGTGAAGGCCGCTTGGTTACCATCATCGCCGGATCTCTGCTCACTTCTGCTCCTTCACGGGCGCCTGCCGCGGTACATAATTGAATTGCTCCTGTGAAGCCTCCAGTGCTATAACCATACCTAACTTTCCTTTGTTTGTGTCGCCACCACGTCACAGCCCCTGCTTAGGTCTAATTCTCACAGGCTTTTTTCAGCGTGGTCCTCGCAATGTATCGCACCAGATTATGTGTTTCATGAACGTGGAACTGTGATAGAACATAGTGTCAACCCTGAGCTCTTCATTAAGCTGATGAGGCTACACTTTTCCTCAGTCATATTGAAAAGCCAAGCCTTAATGAAGTGATTATGGAAGCAAACACTGCCATTCCAAACTACCTTCAGGGGTGTTTTAACTTTTCTGCTCTGGTTTTTAGTCAAACATAGCGTGGTGCATGACCGTGAAAACTACCCAGTGACTCCTTCTCAGTTTTGAACTATTGATTATAATGTTACATCCCTTTATCTACAAACACGGCCAACCAAACGAGCTCGTACAGCAAAGGGAGACGACAAGCAGACGACTCCTGCCGCCTACGCCGCCGCTGGGCTTGCAGACGGCGAATAGAATGCGGGACGCGGAGTCACATTAGGGCAGCGCAGTTTCCCAAGTTGCGTTGCTGGCGGCCCGCAGAGCTACTGCCCGTTTTCACCTCTGTCACTGTAAGAATGAGCCTGAATAAGGATAAATAAACTATTAACATCACGCAATTTTCAGGCTCCATCTCTATAAGGGAGTAAAAAATTTACTCCCTTTTCACTCCTTAATGACTCCCTTATATAAGGGAGTAAATAAAAACACCATACATATGGAGTAAAAAAAACCTCCTTTTGGGCATGCGGTAGACTGTTAGCAAAAACACACCCAAAAGGGAGTAAATGGCTTGTCCTCTAACGCACACCCAAAAGGAGGTTTTTTTTTACTCCTTATGTATGGTGTTTTTTATTTACTCCCTTATATACGGGAGTTATTTTGGAATGAAAAGGGAGTCAATTTTTTACTACCCTCAGAGATGGAGCCCAAATATGGCGTCATGTTTATTTATTCTCATTCAGGATCATCCTTACAGCAGTGACAGCGGCGGAAACGGGCAGTACCTCTGCGGGCCGCCGGCAACCCAACTTGGGAAACTGCGCTGCCCAATGTGACCCCGCGTCACGCATTCTTTCCGCCGTCTGCTAGCCCAGCGGCGGCGTACGCAGCAGGAGTCGTCTGCTTGTTGTGTCCTTTTGCTGTACGAGCTCGTTTCGTTGGCCATGTTCGTAGATAAAGGGATGTAACATTATAATCAGTAGCTCAAAACTGAAAAGGAGGCGCTGGGTAGTTTTCACGGTCATGCAAACGCTATATTTGACCCAAAACCAGAGCAGAAAAGATGAAAATACACCTGATGGTAGTTTAGAATGGCAGTGTTTGCTTTCATATTCACTTCATTAAGGCTTGGATTTTAAACATGGCTGAGGAAAAATGTGGCCTCATGAGCTCAATCAAGAGCTCAGCGTTGACACTATGTTTTATCACAGTTCCATGTTCATGCAACACATAATCTGCCGCAACACATTGCGAGAACAACACCGAAAAAAGCGTGTGAGAATTAGGCCTAAGCGGGGGCTTTAACGGGGTGACGACACAAACAAAGGAAAGTCAGGTATCGTTAGAGCACTGGAGGCTTCACAGGAGAAATTCAATTATGTAACGTTCTGTAGCGGAAAACGGCGACAAGTCGATATCTTGTACCGCGGCAGGCGCCCGTGAAGGAGCAGAAGTCAGCCGAGATCCAGCGACAATGGTAACTAAGCGGTCGTCACTCACAGCCATTATCCGACAACTGACCAGAAGCAGATGTTAGCACTCCCATAACTTACACGCTGTCACGCGTGGAAACCCCTTCCGATTCCAATTCTGCACGCCGCTAACTTCTCCTCCTAGTTGACAATCCACGATGCTGCGCCTTACGACAGCGGAGTCCTAGGAGAAGTATCTTCAACCAACACGTTTGGACTTGTCACAAGAGGCCAGACAGCGAGGCGCCGTTTCCTCCTCCCCCGGACACAAGCGCGCGCGGCAAGATTTGAAGCGGTTGGCCGCGCGGTCGCTGGTTGGTCCTTTCGGAGTGCCGCCTTTGGATTGGCCAGTTCGGAGGGGCCACCGTTCCTCAGGCTATAAAAGCCCCACCGCTGCAGCTTGGGAGGAGAGATGACCGAGAGGCGCCGACGATAAGAGACGCGTCGGCGAGGCCCTCCCAACTCTGCAGATCCGCCGAACCCCCTACGTATCAGTTATCTCATTCTTGTATCCTTAAGTTTTAAAATAAACCTGTTTTCATAATTCGAAAAGAATCCGGCCACTTCTTGCTAACATGGCGCAGCCGACAGGATTTGCAGAGGAACCTCCCGTGCACGAAGAAAGAGTGGACATCGAGGAGCGCAGCAGTACGCCGTCGGTGAGCTCTGATTCCACATTCATCTGGTCTCCGGCGAAATCGACTGACCGCCACGTTCTCAATGCCTTGAAGAAGCAGCGACTGGCAGATGAGTTGAGAACCCGTGGGCTTCCGTGCACCGGCCGAAAGGACGATCTCGTGACTCGTCTCCTGGACGACAACGCTCGCCTCCAGGCTCCGTCGACCACATCCGACTCGACGACCAGCCAGGGCGAAACAGATGACGATGACCACGGAGAAGCGGACTCGAAAGCGCCGGCTGCGGTCGATATGCTGCGGGCCGAGATTGACGAAATACGACGGCTTCTAGCCCAACAACGACACGAGCTGCCGACACGAACTGGGCACGAAACGGCCTCCCAACGTCACGAGGGAGTCCGCGCCCCTACCGCGGCAGCAAACCAACGGCCGGCAGAAACCGATCGCGGCACACCTTCCCAGTCCTCTCCGGAAAACGATGCCGCTACAGCTCCCGAGGGTACGCCAAGCCTGAACGAAGTCGTGGCTATGTTCGCTCGTGCACAGCTACAGATGACGGAGGCATTGACGAGAATGTCAGCGCCAGCTTCACCCGTGCTGATCCAGTCTACGAACGATACGGCGTCCGCCATCCCCGAGTACGACGGTAGTGCTCAACGAAACGCAAAGACTTGGATCTCGCAAGTGGAGCGCGTTGCTGCGTTGGCCCACTGGTCCCCATCGCTGACGCTCGCGACGGCAGCAACTCGGCTGCAAAGAGCTGCGAAGGACTGGCACAGCTCTTACGGTATGACTTACGAAACGTGGGACTCCTGGAAGCATGCCTTCACCACGCGTTTCGACCGGAGGCTCACAATGCAAGAGTTTCTGGACCTGCAGGCTGCTCGAAGACTGCGCAGTTCGGAGACCCTCGTCGAGTACATGTACTCCAAAAACGCTCTTCTGGACAAGTCCCCCTATCCGCTCGCGAATGAAAAAAGAATTTCGCTGATTCTCAGCGGAATCAACGAGGACACCTGGGCTAATCCTCTTGCTGCACAGCCTTGCAGCAGCGTCATCGAACTGATCGACCGCGCAGCGCTGCTCGACACCCGGCGGCGTAAGGCAGTAACGGCGCAAGCGGCGCAATTCCGTCAATCTGTACTGGGGCAGCGGAACCAGGGGAGGAGCAACGACGAAGCCAGAGCGGCGGCGGACGACGGACGCAGTGATCCAGGCGAACAGTCAAGGCGGCGGGACCAACGAGAACCAGGTAGAGCCATGCGAGCACGAACCTGTTTCAACTGCGGCAACATTGGACACCTGTCAAGGGATTGCACAAAACCGAAAACCGAAGCCACGATCCGTGCAGAACGACGCCGAGGAACCAGAACTAACGAAGCGCTCAATATTGGGCCAACAAACAGGCAAGCGAACTGTTTCCTGCAATCGACGGGCGGCACATTACCCATCGTGAAGGGCTTCGTCGAAAACCGACCGGTGAGAGTCTGCATAGACAGCGGTTCGAACGTGTCCGTCCTCAACGAGAGCTCCGTTGGACCCGACGTTCGACCCCGACCCTGGACATCTCCCGAAAAGATAGAAGTGCTTGACCGATGCATCAGTCCAGCGCGCGTGGCAACCTTGGAAGTGACTGTCGGATCATCGACCGTGCGTCTCGATGAGGTCGTGATCGCTCCCTTGCCAAGTGCCATGGACCTGATTCTGGGTTCGGATTGGCGCCGTGCCGCGAACGTCGACATCACGTTCCACCCCTCGAACGACGTCACCCTGGTCCCCGTACAGCCATCGGTGAGTGAGTCACCATTTCATGCTCCAGGCGCACACGACACGAGCCGTGTTGGAGAGACGTTAATAACAGCCTTCAACAATCGCAAGATCCTAGACGAAGCTGCAGCAAGCGACATCGGATTCGTAAGGATGAACTCGAAAGACCCCGGTCCTGACAAAGATTTCGCTTATCTGGTTGAAGAGGCTGTATCCAAAATGACCCGCGACGCAGACGCCGACGAAAAGGATGAGCTCCGCACAATTTTGAAGCGCCATCATAAAGCATTCACTACAAAGACAGATGCTCTGGGGCTCTGTGAACACGTTGAGCACAGTATTGAACTCAGGGACGACATTCCCGTCGCGTCAAGACCGTACAGATCTTGCCCTGCGGACCGCCACTTTATGAAGGAACAAGTCAACGACTACCTAGCCAAGGGGATCATCCGACCCAGCCAAAGCCAGTACAGCGCTCCTACCATTGTGGTGGATCAGCCTCACCATCCGACCACGCCTCGACGGATGGTCCACGACTACAGAAAACTGAACGAGAAGACCATCAATCCGCCGTATCCGATGCCAATTATGGAAGATGTCATCGATGACATCATGAGAGACGGCTCAAAGTACTTCACTGTCTTGGACGTGAAGTCGGCCTTTCTTACAGTGCGAGTAAAGCCTGACGATATCCACAAGACCGCCTTTGTCACTCCGGACGGAAAATATGAGTACCTACGAATGGCGTTTGGGTTTTGCAAGGCACCGCAGACGATGCAAAGAGTCATGCGTGACACGTTTGATGGCTTGAAGAGAACATCCACGTACATGGACGACGTCGGCCAGGGAGCAGCTGCGGTTCCGGATGCATTGTCACTGCTCGACGAGGCACTACGAAGAGTCGTCATCAATGGCCTGAAGATGGACATCAAGAAATGCCAATTTGTGCGAGACAACATCTCATTCCTTGGCTACGTCATCTCCGCTGAAGGGCGAACCCTGGATGAAGCGAGAGTCACTGCCGTCGACAAGTTTGAGCCCGAGAAAAGCGCGAAGACGTTGTACTCGTTTCTGCAATTCGCAAACCACTACCGCAAATTCATCCCCGAGTTTTCGAAACTCACATACCCACTGCGTCAACTCGTCTCCAAGGAAGCGCCATTCGTCTGGACGAGCGCGCACCAAGAAATCGTGGACAAAACCAAGAGCGCACTTAAGAATCCCCCGCTATTGGCAAACTTCCGTTCGGACTGCCCAACGCAAGTGCACGTCGACGCATCTCAGACAGGGCTCGGAGCGATACTGAGTCAAACGCAAGACGGAAAAGAAAGGGTGATCGAATACGCAAGCCGATCGCTGAATAAGCATGACAGAGGCCTGCACTCGAACATGCTGGAATGTATGGCGCTGCACTGGGCCATCACGGAGAAGTTTTCTATCTACCTGCGGGGAGGCCCGCAATTCACAGTGTACACAGACAACTTCAGTCTATCCTACCTAGTGAAGAAAGGAGCGACGAACCGCCGGTTCGCACGTTGGACTCTGGATCTCGCGGAATACCGCTTCGACGTCAAGCACCGGCCTGGTCGACAGAATGCTGCTGCTGATGCTCTCTCGAGACAAACGCTGGAAGCTGAACCAAGCGAAAACGAAGTGACCAGCGACGATCTCACCTGCCTCGCCGTAATCGTCAGCAAGCATAGCCGCATACGCGAACTTCAAGAGCGTGACCCCGAATGCCAAAAGTTCCGCGCCGAAGCTGGAACGAACAGCTCCAGCTACGAAGTCGCAGACGGCGTTGTGTTGAAAAGGTCTATCGAAAGAGGACGCGTTTGCAGAAGAGTTGTGGTTCCCGCGGCACTCCGAAGCAGTGTCATGGCGGTGTTTCATGACGACAACGGACACCTTGGAAGCGAGAAAACAAAGACCTTGGTGCAAAGAAAGTATTGGTGGCCATCTATAGCGAAGGACATCCGCAGTTACATCGAGTCATGCCACACGTGCCAAGTCGTAAACTCACGAACGACGCGAGCCGAAGGGTGCCTGAACCCCAGAGAAATTCCGAGCGAGCCCAATGTGGTCATTTCTCTCGATCATATGGGCCCCCTGGATAAAAACGAAGGATATGCACTTGTATGCATCGATCACGCAACAAGGTACATGGACGCGGTGGCAGTGCCAAGCACCTCCTCGAAGCACTATTTGGATTTCCTTACTAACCGCTGGATTCCCCGATTCGGCGTGCCCAGCATCGTCATCACGGATCAAGCAAAAGGCTTCGTGAACAAACGAACAGCTCAAGTTCACCACAGACTTGGAATTCAGCACGTGAATTCTCCTCCGTACTGGCCGCAGTCAAACGGACTGATTGAAAGAATGGTGGGAACACTGAAACAAGTACTAAGGAAGGTCATCAGCAACTCCGAATCATGGAAAAAGGAACTACCTAAGGCGACGTTCGGTATCAATGTCACAAAGCACCGCCTCAGCAACGAAAGTCCATTTTACCTCATGCACGGTTACGACCCGAAAGTGCCCGGAGAACTGAACATTGGAACCACCTTTGAAGAAATAGACGCCGCAGAAAGACTCCACGAGATGGCCAAGGGGCGCCAGGACATGAAAAACTCTCTTGAGAGGAGCCAGGAGGAAACAACGAGACGCTACAACGAAAGACGTCAGACGCCGTATTTCCAGTGTGGAGATCTCGTTCTTCTAGAAATCGGCGCAAGATCTACATTAGATCCCAGATATGAAGGGCCGTTCGAAATAACAGCATTGACCGGACCCAACATGGCTATCATAAGCAGGATCCCTCACATTCCTGGAAAGTTAAACGAGAAAACCGTGAACATCGAACAGCTGAGAAGGTACAAGGAACGCGCCCTGGACACCGAGGAATTAGTATCCACAACGTGCGCCTGAGGACAGGCGCAATTTTTGGAAGGGCTGTGTTAGCACTCCCATAACTTACACGCTGTCACGCGTGGAAACCCCTTCCGATTCCAATTCTGCACGCCGCTAACTTCTCCTCCTAGCGTCCCTTGACAATCCACGATGCTGCGCCTTACGACAGCGGAGTCCTAGGAGAAGTATCTTCAACCAACACGTTTGGACTTGTCACAAGAGGCCAGACAGCGAGGCGCCGTTTCCTCCTCCCCCGGACGCCAGCGCGCGCGGCAAGATTTGAAGCGGTTGGCCGCGCGGTCGCTGGTTGGTCCTTTCGGAGTGCCGCCTTTGGATTGGCCAGTTCGGAGGGGCCACCGTTCCTCAGGCTATAAAAGCCCCACCGCTGCAGCTTGGGAGGAGAGATGACCGAGAGGCGCCGACGATAAGAGACGCGTCGGCGAGGCCCTCCCAACTCTGCAGATCCGCCGAACCTCCTACGTATCAGTTATCTCATTCTTGTATCCTTAAGTTTTAAAATAAACCTGTTTTCATAATTCGAAAAGAATCCGGCCACTTCTTGCTAACACAGACGAGACGCTAGGCGGCGGGGCGGATTGCACAAAATGGTGTTTTTTTTACTCCATTTCGGCACTGGTGGAGTATTTGGCACAATTAACTCCATTTCTAGACTGGAGTAAATGCTGGTAAATCCTCATTTTTACTCCATTATTCCCTCATGGGAGTAAAATGGAGGACAGTCCACCTTTTTACTCCCCACTCACGGAGTAAATGTTTTCACAAATGGAGTAAAAAGGGTGGCCGCCACCATTTTTACTCCCTTTTGGGTATATTTTTGTTTACCGTGTAGAGGACAAGCCATTTACTCCCTTTGGGGTGTTTTTTGCTAACTGTGTAGTAGTCTGGCAGCGTGGTACTCTGTTACAGAGACAAGACATCAAGAAAAGACATACAGCAATATCGTCACGGTCGTAGGCATGGGCAACCATTGGAAGGAAATGTAGAGCTAACGCGTGAAACACGAAGAGGACGAAGTGCGTTTTCGGGCTGGGCATCGCTTGCCCCTAAGCTGCCCGGCTCTGCCGGTGCCAGCTTTTCTACTGCAAACACATCCACTGTTTGTGTGCACATTTTTTCGTTACAATCTTATAGATGAATACTTTTACTTTTCAGAAACTTGTAATTAATACTGGTACCATCGATGCTAGAGGAGAACGAAATTTCGACAACCTGAATGAGCTTGGGCTCCATCTGTATAAAGTTAGGTGAAGAAGTGTTAGGAAAGGTTCTTGGTGCAGTGTGAGAAAGGGATGAAGAAAAGGTGTTATTAAGCACGGTGTAGCACTGGTAATACCTCGGACAAAACTCCCTTAAACTTGTACGTTTTTGACGATAAAAAAGGAGGAAGGGTAGTGTGAAAATATTTGTGCCAAAAATAGAAATTATAAAAAAAATGAATGATTTCACACGCTACACTGTTGGCAAAAAAACACCCAAAAGGAAGTAAATGGCTTGTCCTCTAACGCACACCCAAAAGGAGGTTTTTTTTTACCCCATATGTATGGTGTTTTTTATTTACTCCCTTATATAAGGGAGTTATTTTGGAGTATAAGGGGAGTTATTTTGGAGTGAAAAGGGAGTAAATTTTTTACTACCCACAGAGATGGAGCCCGAAAATGGCGTCATGTTTATTTATCCTCATTCAAGCTCACTCTTAGAGCAGTGACAGCGGCGGAAACGGGCAGTAGCTCTGCGGGCCGCCGGTAACCCAACTTGGGAAACTGCGCTGCCCTAGACCCCGCGTAACGCATTCTTTCCGCCGTCTGCTAGCCCAGCGGCGGCGTACGCGGCAGGAGTCGTCTGCTTGTCGTCTCCTTTTGCTTTACGAGCTCGTTACGTTGGTCATGTTCGTAGATAAAGGGATGTAACCTTATAATCAATAGTTCAGAACTGAAAAGGAGCCGCGGGGTAGTTTTCACGGTCATGCACCACGCTATATTTGACCCAAAACCGGAGCAGAAAAGATGAAAATACACCTGATGGTAGTTTGGAATGGCAGTGTTTGCTTTCATTGTCACTTCATTAAGGCTTGGATTTTAAACATGGCTGAGGAAAAATGTGGCCTCATGAGCTCAATCAAGAGCTCAGCGTTGACACTATGTTCTATCACAGTTTCCTGTTCATGCAACACATAATCTGCTGCAATATATTTTGAGGACCACACTGAAAAAAGCCTGTGAGAATTAGGCCTAAGCGGGGCTGTAACGGGGTGGCGACACAAACAAAGGAAAGTTAGGTATGGTTAGAGCACTGGAGGCTTCACAGGAGCAATTCAATTATGTACCGTACTGTAGCGGAAAACGGCGACAAGCCGATATCTTGTACCGCGGCTGGCGCCCGTGAAGGAGCAGAAGTCAGCAGAGATCCGGCGACGATGGTAACCAAGCGATCTTCAGTCACCGCCGTTATCAGACGACTGACCAGAAGCAGACGAGACGCTAGGTGGCGGGGCGGATTGCACAAAATGCTGTTTTTTTTACTTCATTTCGGCACTGGGGAGTATTTGAGACAATTAACTCTCTTTCTAGACGGGAGTAAATGCTGGTAAATCCTCATTTTTACTCCCTTATTCCCTCATGGTAGTAAAATGGAGGACAGTCCACCTTTTCACTCCCCACTCATGGAGTAAATGTTCTCACAAATGGAGTAAAAAGGGTGGCCGCCACCCTTTTTACTCCCTTTTGGGTATTTTTTGTTTACAGTGTACTGGCTAAGCACTGGAATCGTAGCAGGGCCAGCTACGAATTGACACGGGCACAGTCTCCGTCCTTGGTGTACCTTCTAGCACGCTACAAATGCCTAGAGGAATGGGAAGGCGTTAAAGAACGAAAAAGTGGCGGCGTTAGCAAGAAGTATTCCGCGGCCCCTTTGAAGGGCTATGAAAACGCATTTCTCAGACTTACAGTGTCTTCGTCTCTGGGACTTTCTCTCTTCCTGCAAGATAAAAAGCATGTGCTAGAAAGTGCAGGGGCCGACACGCACAAATCTCTCCGGCCCGATGTATTACATGAAGGCCTCACGACACTCGGCCAGTCAATAATATGTAACCGCAGCGGTGGATAAGGGGTTTGAGCACCCGCCTAGCATGTCGAAGGTGTGGGTTTCGATCCCCGATGCCGACTGGTACCCACGGTTAGTACAATGAGTACAATGTTTTCCGTGGCACCATGTTCGGCTTCCTTGAGTAAAATGCTTAGAAAATGGAATTTTGACCCCACCCTGTGTAGACGAAAAACGCCTCGTGAAAGACGCTCCTTGGCCAAAGGTGCCGCTGGGACAAGAAATTCATCATCATTATCAGGCAGCCATAGGTTACCACAACCCTCCTTTTAACACAATGGCGTTAAGGGCCTTCTTCAGCAGAATACGCGGAGTCGTCGTCGTCCGTGGCGTGAACGAAAAATTACCAAAGAAGCAACCTAGGTTGTCCACTTTGGTCACGTTATTTTGCGGCGCCATCACAGCCTTCCACCGGATTGTGAGCGGACTGCCCACCATGGCAGGTGGCAGTTAATTAATGACTGGTTCCGAGAGGTTGCTTGGGAAGAGGAACCTGGGTCTCACAAGTCCCACCGGTGGCAGCACCTGCCATCGCAGGGCAGTGGCGCATCGCTTATCAGCTGCACCACTGCACCAGGAGTGGTATGATGACTCCCAGGGATCTATGAAAGTAAAGTAGAGAAGGACCAATTCTGCATATTGGGGCATTAACCGATTAACGCTATGAAGTGATACCCTTAAGGCGGAGATCAAATGTCTCCTCCAGTTTTAGTGCGAAAGCATTACTTAACGCGGTCCCAACCAATAATCTTGTGTGAAGCTCGGAGTAACTCGGGTAAGCTCGGGTTACTTCGGGGCAGCGTCGCGCATGATGCAGCCAATGGGAGGAAGCTCGGGTAGCTTCGTAGGAGCGTCGCACCAGCTTTCAATGGGTTGGGGGGGGGGGGGGGGGGCGTTAGCTGCCGCCGAGTGGAGA
Organism: Amblyomma mixtum; assembly: GCF_055824585.1. Classification (NCBI taxonomy): domain Eukaryota; kingdom Metazoa; phylum Arthropoda; class Arachnida; order Ixodida; family Ixodidae; genus Amblyomma; species Amblyomma mixtum. The sequence goes on from NC_143014.1 coordinate 63,519,644, forward strand.
GAGAGTATGAAGATTAAGAGCGAGAAACATGGTTGCGCGCACATGCAGATGCCGGAAAGAAGAGCCGAAGAATGAACATATGCTTTCGCACGTATACTCGGTTTAACTACTTCGTTGGAACCCTACCACTTTTTTTTTTCATACCATTTCTTCGCAGTGCTCTCACGAGCGCGTACCATTGCCGACGGTTATTTTGGAAACGGGCCGACAGTAAGATTTTATATTTTGCAACTAAATGATGGGCACCCTGATGCAACATATACACGACTGGCAGAAATTAAATTCAGGAAGCACAGGTGGTTCGAGAGCATTTGAGGGCCCCTGTAAGGGCTACGCATTCTTCTTAAAGCGTCTGATAAACTCGTCCTATCAAGCCCAAAAGCGCATTCGTCAGTTTTTCGATGAAGAAAGTTAAAAAAAGACACGCATGGTGCAGAGAGGACTGCCACCCCCTCTATGAATTACCCGTGAATCGGGCCCTGTTCAAGCTACATGTAGAGCCAATTTTAAAGACAAATAAATGATTGAACATTATGATACTGCATAAAAGTGTAACATTACAACATGAGTATTTAGCACCGAAATTTTGTTCTTCTGGGGCAAAAGAACAAAAAAATTAGCTGACGATTACGCTTCTCTGTGATGTGATTTTTTAGCGCAACTGGTGCGGTACTGAAACGTAGGCGACCGCCTACGGAACGCGCAGTGCCGAAGGAGGGTGGCTCTGGGTTTCAACTTGGTCAGTGAGCACAGCGTACCGCCGCCGATGAGCCTAGCCTCGAGTGAACGGCCAGCATTCTTACAGAGCGCGTTTGTGTGGCGCTATCTCTGCGGAGCGATGCATACCTTACCGACGTCATCGGCGAGCAGACGGAGGTGCGCGCTACTTTTATCTACGCTTCACGCTGCACCCACTTCCTCCTCCTCCGCTGCGCTGCGCGCTTCGTTACGCCGAGGCCGCGGCACGCCTCTCAACGCAGGAACGGGCGCCTGTGAGGTGCATTTTAAAGCATATTTGCTAGTGAACAAGACACCATTCTCGGAACCAGCCAGGCACTTCTTTGCTGTTCATATCACTAAGCCGATAGCCGCGTCGTCGGTTTTTCTCAAGTACAAGCTCCCGTGAGCGTGCTCGAGTATGGGACGGCGCTTTGGACTTCTTTGGTTTGGCTGCATGTTTGTCAAGATCACGATATGGCGGGAAAAGGATACACCGAGCGTTTTTCATAGTTGCCGAAGTCTATTCGCCCGCTAGCTCGCTCCAGTAGCTTTGATAGCAGTAATATGGACAGTTAAGACAATTTTTTTTTGTCGTTCTTAATTTCCGGGCTAGACATTATTAACCTTCGTTCCAGACGACACGTAATCGAGTACATCAAAACAGTGAGCCACTATTTGCGTGATTTGCAATCTCTCTCTTCTTCATTTTTTTTAACGTAATAGAAAAACGAAGAAACTAACATCTCTTTCACGTACCACTACAAACATCTCTTTCACGTACCACTACAAGCGAACTGGATATCATGAGTCGACTCCAGTACTTACAAACTGCTGATGGACGAAAACTTCCAAACCAAGTTAGGAAAGAGAGGAACCGAGAAAAAAGAATAAAAAAGCTGTAATTCTCAAGTATGACGGTGGAATCTTGCCATTTTAGCGTAGTGACAGCCCTGGAAAGGCCCCCCCGGCTCTTCCGCGCACATTTTGTTCTGGGCCTTTTTGAATTACAGGAGAAAGCACGAGCCATACAACAAGTTAACTCAATTTCCCTCGCTGGAAAGTAAAACGGCCCTGGACCGGCGACAGAGTGCTCTTGTGTATAGAGCACTTCTAAGAACGAGAGAATAATAGCGTGTTAAAATGTGCCCTTCCTCGGCATTTCCTCCATCGCATCAGCCATGTAGTGTTGTCTGAACACCCAAGCGGAAGAAAGAAATATACAAGAAAATCTTCTATAGGTTGAATATATATATATATATATATATATATATATATATATATATATATATATATATATATATATATATATATATATATATATATATATATATATAAGAAAACTGCATAGACTAAGAGGTTTGCCTTTCTGCTGTTTCTCATAGATTCTGAAGAAACATATGTACATAAAACCAGCGCATTAAGATACTTCCCTTACAACGTCAATACACTTTTTCAATCGTAGTCTACGAATATCCTGGAGCAACAGACGTTGCAATATTAGCCACTTCCAATCACTCTACGGCGATCGTATTTTATTTTTGTGAAACACAGCAATGATGAACCCGACTTATGGCATTCCAACTCACGCTGCAGCTACGAAGACCCATATCTTTGTTCGATTTTGTCTTTCTGTGGTCTATATTGCCGCTTTTTCTTTCAAGCCAGTTAGATGTTCGGCTTTTACACTCGACTTCTAATATTATGCTAGGAAAACTTACCTGTAAGAGAAGATGCCTTGGTTGATATAGGGCCAATAAAAGGCAACGGAAAAGAACATAGATGGAAAAAGAAAAATAAATGACGGGCGAGTGCTTTTGTCTCGTCAGGTGACATGTTTTTCTCTCTTCGTCGGTGTTGCTTCGCATGGTTTCTTAGCATCAGGAATCGATTAGCTCAAACCAAGGTCCCATCGATGTAGATCTTTACGGAAAAAAATTATTCGCTTGCTCATGCTTCTGACATTTGTCTAAATTTTCACAATGCTATACCGCTTAAATGTATAGAGCAACGTAAGATCACCTTACTTGTAAACTCAAGCAGGAAACACTTCTCTCTTGAAATCATGAAGCCTTGCCGACAATGGCACGATGAAGTTAGCGTTGCTGCCCTTTCTGTCTGGAAAGAAATCATCCCTTTCTCGAGGCGATCATTGATCGCGGAGCCTTCTGTCGTGAAGGCTTCATATATCGTACATGAAAAAAAGACCAGCCGGGGTTTTCCACATTCTCTCCAAGACAGATACATAACTATTGGCATTCCCTTTGTGTCGGGGTAGCGATGAGTGCCGCCCTCTCTAGTAAATTTAAGGGATCAATTGTTTTATCTCATTTGAACTGAAACCCCCCTCTCATTTTTCTTTGAATCCTATTCTGTTTACTACTTGTTTTTCCGTACAAGGATGTTTTACGTTTTCTAAGCCATATTCGATTTCTGTGACGTTTCGTGCAGTTTCTACACTCTGCTTTTACGCCACTAGCATTCTACTCTTATCTTGCTCTTCTCGACAGCTGATGTGTTATATCTGCTTTCACTACCCTTAAAACCCACAGCTACTGGATGGCTCACTACGCCCTCTTTGATATCTATATGGATAGCATTACATCCCAACAGAACATGTTTAATGTTTTCTACACTGCTTCCTCATGCTACACAAATAGCTCCCTGGTCATACTTGCTTCTTCATTGTCACGTTCGAAGGCAAGCTGATCTAGTATCGGATAGAAGGGTACAGCCTCTGGAATTATCATACAGCGTTTCCTTTCTGATTCCGCTCTTACCAACGGTGTATTCACACATTGATTCTTTTGTTTCCATTTTTTGCCTCCACTCAGCCATTTTGATTTCCCGGATTTTCTTTTTGATGTTCGTGATAACTTCGTTTTCCCTGTTGGTGCATGCATGGCCTCTCGTAAGCTTTCTATTCCCTTTTCTCCATCGCGTGTCCGCATTTTTACTGTGCACATAAATAAAGGCTTCGGCTGCCTATTTCTTCGGATCCATTTGTCGCAGTCTGTATTTTGCTTAGTGCTTCCTGTGCTTCAAAGGACGACCAACGCATATCCCCCGTAGAGTTTCACTTGTTGTCGTCCCTAGAACTAATCTTCCCACTGTCCTTTGCTTAATCTCTAGCCTTTGTACCCTGTCTGGTATTAAACACAGTAAGACGTTCGCAAAAGACAGTCCCAGAACCATTACCTCATTCCAGAGTCCTCGTATTACTTCATATATATTTTTAGATCGTGGAAGCGCACAAAAAGTCAAGGACACGTTTTCTTTTCGAGCGTTTTCAAGATCTAAACATGGTATAAGAGAACGTTCTTGCGGGCTAGTTGGTTCATGATCGAAGAAAGGAAAAAATTGCGGAAAATAACGAGAACGAAAGGCAAAGGAACGAATAAAAGAGCGCTAAGGAGCGCCCGTGGTGTTGTACTCGTTCCTCTGCCATTCGTTCTCGTCATTTGCGCAATTTTGTTGCCCAAGTTCAGTTCTCGGAGGCAACCACAATGCTGCACAATGCAAGGAGTTGTCGATCGTCGCCCGCTGACGGAGATAAATATTATCGAGCTGTGACTACAGCTGCTGACAGCTCTGAAGGCATGTTGTTCATTGTTCCACCTGCTGATGGCATCGGGCTTGCGCAAAAGGTCGCGAATTCGCCGTGCCACACGTCCTTAATTGGCATTCTTTTTCTATCTTCCTTCATTCCTCTCGTTTTCTTCCATACCCTCTTTTCCCCACGTCCCCCTCCCTCACGTGCATTGTAGTAAACCAGAACCCTCTTCTGGTTTGCCAACCAGCTTTTTCTTTTCCTCTCAGGCTCTCTCACTGCCTGATCATGATATTAATTGATTTTGGTCGAATAGTTTTGTGCCATTCCGTTACCTTTCTGTGAAAGTAGCAGGCGCCTAATTAGCCCAAATAACAAGGCTCCGCTTGAATGCGTGGCGGAGGCTGAGAATGAAGCTGAAGTCGTTCTCCTCTGTACTTACATAGTGCAGTTTGTGACACGCGCAGGCGCTAACAGAATGAAAACGAAAGCGTTTTCTACGTATTCTATCTTACATTCCCAATATGTATGTTACGTAGAAAATCGAGTTACTACGTGCGAGTGGCAACCGTGAAAGAAACAGAGCGAACTAATGAAGCTTGCGGTCCGTAATATGCTCGCGGTGCTTGCAAGAACGTGCTGCAGGACTGTTCATAGCAAAGAGATGCTAAAAAAATCATTTGCGGCTGCGTAACGGCAGGGGTGCTATGAATAGGGGCATTCAAAAAAATTATTTGCATGTTTAAAGAGCACCTTTTAGATAAGGAACGAAACAAGTAATAACAAGATTTTACAATGTGTAAGATAACTCGAATCACGCAATAAGAGGTAAAGAACAAAATTTCTAAATGATTGCACTTTATGCGTTGAGTAGTTGAAAGTTTTAGACCAGTGCTGCCCAAAAAGCTCCCTCGGATGGGGTATGATTGATGAGCGAAACATTTAGCGTGCACGTATACTGTGGCAGCCCTATGACTTGCAGAATGAAGATCTTTTTTCTGTTATCTGTGTCCTTCGATCAACTGTACATTACGATGTGGAAGTTTATGAGGGTTCTTCTGCTCACAGCAGATACTAATTTCGATTACGTAATTCCGTTCTATTCGACACTGACTCCTTCGATTTCTTCTACGCCAAGAATATTATGAAACGCGGTATGTAGGCCTAATAACGTTCGGAAGCGACACACGGGCTATAATAAACGCTGTAGCGGAGGGCACCGGTTTAATTGGGACAATTCGAGGTTCCTTTCCGTGATCCGACGTGACACAACATACGGGTGCTTGTGCATTTCATCTCCATCGAGATGCGGCCGGTAAGGCCTGGATTTGATATTGCTACCTGAGGATCAGCAGATGAAAGTCAAAGCTACAGAGCCTCCGCGACAGGTCGAATATTATCATAGCGAAATAAACTGCATAAAATTATGTCTAAAAATGAGCTTCATAACTGTTCGAGAGTACGATATTTTTTGGTCGCATGTTTCAAGGTTTCAAGGTTTTTTTATTGCATGTTTATGGTACAAGAAGAATAAAAAACACTGGAATACAGAAGGAGGTCCCAAAGTCAGAGACTGTGGACGGGACCTCCTGTGAGAACAACTGTAAGAATAAGTATTGGGCAGCAGATGCAAAAATTATAAAGATGTTGGCATCAGTAAAGAGCAGAAAGTGAGGTACAGGAAATAATGCAAAAACTTATTTGAATGAAAAATAATTACACACCTAAAAGCGCACAGAACAACACAAAACAAAAATCGTAGAGTGATATAAATTACAAAACAGTACCATTTACCATGAGAAATACTATTAGAGGTATTGTAAAAACTGACAAAGAGCGGATTTAAAGGCACAGATATTTGATGATTGCTTAATGGTAACAGGTAATGAGTTCCATAAAGTGGTAGCGGAGAAACGAACTGTTTGTTTACCATAATTAGTGTTAGGTTTAGGGAGTAAGAAGTTATTGTGATCAGCAAAACGTGTGTCGTTGCGACGCGGAATTTGTTCACCGGTAGTTAGCGAAACAGGAAGTAGCTCTTTAACAGATTTGTACATAATGGTGCATAATTTTATTCGATGATTTTGCGCAGAGACAAAATATTGTGGGATAGGAGCAGACGAAGCGCACTTACAGAGTAGTGACTGTAAGTTAAAATGCGAATGGCTTGGTTTTGAATAGTTTGCAGAGGTGATAAATGCGAAGGATATGTGTTTCCCCAAGATGAAATGCAATACTGAATATGGGAGTGGATGAACGAATAATAGAGGTAAATGAGAATGGGCACATGGAAATATGGGCGAACTTTAATTAGTACTCTAATACCATACGCCATCTTTCTTGAAATGAATGTAATGTGGGTCTAAAATTTAAGATGTTTGTCAAGTACTACACCTAGAAAGGATGCGTGATCAGCTGAAAAGATCGAGTTTGAGCCTATGCTAACAGATGGGTTTTCGCAAATAATTTTTTGGGGGGACCTAAAAACTATAAAGCTAGATTTGGATGCATTGATGGACAGCAAATTATTTCTGCACCAATCGAATACATTCTGTGCATCAATGTTAAATTTGTCAACCACTTTAGTTATATGTGAATCCGAGGTTAAGATTGTTGTGTCGTCCGCATAAAGAAAACAGTTGGAATTATTGAAGACACCTAGGGAGGTCATTGATATATAATAAAAACAGAAGAGGGCCAAGAAGAGAACCTTGCGGAACTCCAACGTTAGTAGTCCTGAATTTTGAGTATGTTCCTGAGATGAACACGGCTTGTTTTCTATTGAATAAATAGCTTCTGATTAGCGAAAGCGCCGGCCCATTTATGCCAATAGCGTCAAGCTTCTTGAATAACATAGCATGGTTGAGGGAATCAAAAGCTTTGGAAAGGTCAATAAATAATGCACCAGCAAAGTTACCTGCGTCGATGTATGATTTAATTTTATCAGTGAGAGCGATCACAGCTAATTCGGTGGAGAACCCCATTCTGAAACCGAACTGGTTAGGTGAGAGAATGTCAAATTTTGTTAAGTAGTTGTTTATTCGAATAACAATGGCTTTTGCAATAATTTTGCTGAAAAATGATAAAATGGCGATTGGGCGATAATTAGAAATGATTTGTTTATCACCCTTTTTGAAGACTGGAATTAGCTTTGCCTTTTTCAACGCAGTAGGGAAAGTGCCTGACTTCAAGACCAAGTTGACAATATGGGCGAACACATCGCAAATGAGATGCACAATTAACTTAATATGAGATGATTGTATATTATCGAGACCTGGACTGGCGTCTTTCAGATTGCTGATTATTGTGCCAATTTCTTCAGGAGAAACAGGAAAAAGGAAAATGCTATGGGGAGGTCGTTGTAATGTTTGATTAGCGGGAGTACTTAAAACTCCTGAGGCTAGAGCAAATGAATCACTAAAGGCTTCAGCAATGTCTGAGGGATTGTTATATGTTTCTTTACCGGAAGTAATTGTTGATATGGGAGCTTTCGAGTTGTTTCTGTTTAGGAAGGAATTAATAACTTTCCATTGCTTATGAACGTATGGAAGCAAATGCGAGAACTAGGCACTACGCAAGTTTAATTCACATTATTTTTGCTACAGCTATTCGCATTCCAAAGCTCTTGGATGCACATCTGATTTTTTTTTTTTTCCACAGAGGTTTGACCAAAGAGTGGATAGCACCTCTTCTAAGCGCCTGACCCCCGGAGTAAATTGAGCGCCTGGGTGGGGAAGCTTGTACCCACGAGGAAAAGTAGAGAGTTTCCGATGTCAACACGATTCGGATCCAGTAAATTCCATAAAGAAAGTAGATGCTCTGCAACTACGCTGTTGCTGGCCCTCTGCGCATCGAATCACTTTCGAAACTACACAAGCGTGTAATCAGTATCTTTCTACTATTCCCTGAAGCTTTTCGCTAAGCACACACTTGGAAATTTTGTGCAGCTTTATTGGGAAAGGCGCGTTCCGGAACTACAAGGGGCTCTACTCGGACCTTCCAGACACCCTTGCAAAACAATAGGGGATCGCAAACGGAGAAGATCAGTCGAAGTGAGTCGTTTCGTAAACACTCTTCGAAGAAGCGATTTGCGGTTAACTAAGAGCTAGTTGTAGTTGTGGGCCTCGTTGAAGGTGCCGACGCCTTCTTGATTTTTCACGCGGCGCTCTTTCCGCTTTCATCGTCAGAGCGAAACGCTGGGCGGCTCCCAGTGCGGACACTGTGCTGAGGCTTGTTTGCTGCCGGCGCGTCGCGAGCGTTTTCTCTCGGCATCATCGCTGATTTTCGGCAGACCACCGCGAGCACGCTATTTTCTCTTTAGGACCGTGAAGCGATATCGAGTGCGCACATCGCATACCGTTTCCTGTTTATGAAATCTCGTTAAGTCGCCACCCCCTGCATTGCTACTTGTGAAGAGACTGAACGGCGTAATCGAGGAACGTGATGCGAACCTGGGTAACCTGGGGAAAAGAGTGCAAAGAGAACGAGAGGCGCAGGAAAGAGAGGAAACTCCCAGTGGAGGCGTGCTGTCGACGACTTCGGGCAGACGCCTTTAATTTTTGAGGCGCAGCGAGTTGGGTGAATGCTAACACATCTATAGAAGAAACAATCACTAATGTTTTGTTCAATTCCGCCTGACTTCACTCATTCAGAGTTTCAAGTGAATTTGTGCTGTATGGATGATCGTCTTCTTCTCACGAATATGTTCTTATGCTTTCACAAAAAAAACAACATAAATTAACATTTTAATGCAAGTGCAGTGCGCTTCAACCGCAGTGCAGTTGTAAAAAAAAAAAAACTATCTGGAACGAATACCGCCCGTACGTTGCAAACATGCTGGAACAGCAACGATGAACAACAAATTTTCTAAATGCCAGTGCTTCTACGCAATCGTCCATCAAAAGCAGGGTTCCATTGCGTTGTGCCGAATTTACAACTAAGCTGCACTAAAAGGTGGTACCAAGGAGACGCTTGACATTGTTCTGGGTGGCGAGCAAGCACGATTACCTCCTTCGCTCATCCTTTCCAGATCCCAGAAGTGAAGAGCAGCGCTGCCTGCACATTTACTGTTGGCTCGGATATTCTTCTGAGCTTTCAACCCCTTATCTTAGTAACCTATCTGATGGCTATTGACTTTAGCCGCACATAATATACAGGAAAGGCCATTAGATATTCAGTTTTCTCAGGTTCAGAACAGGGCCTGCGGAGTTCAGGCAGGATTGGCGACACTTTAAACGGGAGAAAAATTTTACTTTTAAAGTTCAAGATAAGCAGCATGCGCGAAGTCAAGCAAGCGCAGAAACGCGCTGTAAACAAACAAGCTTGTGAGCGCTGTTTAATCATGAGGGCAAGCGACTCTATCTTGATGTAAGGTAAGCGGGAGCGCGAATCCTTTTTGCGCATTTACGTGATTTCTCCCTTAATCTTTGCGAACAGTCGAAGTCTGCGAAGAGGCAGAGGGTAAGCTCAACTTGCAATGATCAAAATTTAATTGGAATTCTGAAAATAAGATAACTGCAGAGAATTTATTAAATGGTGAACAGACAATTTTTTTTAGCTCAAGCTTCAATTATACCCGGATGCTCGAAAAAGGGGTCTACTTGAGTTTCATTCAATAAACCTGGCGACAGTGACCACTAGCGTCCTTATAGTAAGAGCTCAAGTACAGAGGGCAAAAAACATGTCTAGAACAACAGAACTGTGTGATCCGCAGCTCCCAAAACCGCTGCGACCAGGAAGGCAAGAAATGACAATGAAATTTTACGAGGCTAACTGCACATGCTTACATGCATACCATTTTTAACCAAACGCTATCGCTAGATATCGCGTGCTCAGCCCGAAACACGCCCAGAATGTGTTCTAGGCAAGCGCTTTGCCCTCTGTACGTCAAAATCTTCTACGACATTGTTGAAATCAGAGCCCTCAGGATCTCAAATGGAAACTTTCCTGACACCGTACAAAGCACAAGTATATTCCGAAGTGCATAAAGTAAAGATTCAGCCGTTGATAGCGTGAGGTGCTTCGTATACTTACTTGTCCCGCACTACTGGTCGCTGGAAAAAATCGCTCAACCCTCTCCTAAATATTGGCGAAGGTTTTAAACTTTCAGCCAGTTGTTGAACTTGCCGGCCCGCATGCAATCGCAAAGAATAGTGCTGTAACGTTACAGGTTTTGCTTTCGTACCGTACTTCATACCACAAATAACATGCGATGGCAGCTCCAAAGAGCTGCACTTCTCATGAATGATGGCTCATTTTTAGCGAATTCAGTGAACCAATAAAACTACGGAGAACGTGTTCGGCAAGCCAGAAGGCATAAATATAATTCCTTCTGGTAAGTGCACCGAGAGTTGCATTCGTCGGGAAGGAAAAGCGGCCGTAGCTTAAGAGGCAAAGGCTCTCGAAGTGGGATTTCGTTGAAACGCTACATAAGGGGCCACGTCGGGCACACCAAGAACACTGAGCAGCCGCCGAGTCTTTTGTCGGCAATTCAAGTAACATCGTTTCGGAAGTGCGTGATCGCTTCTTTTCCCAATTTTGCAGGTCAAACAGTTAATCCTCTTTAGCAGAAAGCATGCCAGGACAAGATTCATGCTCCCCATCCTAACACGCTTCCCACTTCACGCCCTCCTCTCCCGCGCGCCCGCCTTCCTCCACGGTGTGAAGGCCCTATTTAAACCACGCCAATGATGAACGCTTTGCCCAGACGAAGAAAAGACCTCTTGTCGAACCTTTGGCAAGGTCCCAGAAGCTTCCCCCTTCCTTGTTCACTTTGTGTATAGAAGAAACCCATCTACCCGCCCTCTCCCTGCCATCGCTTGTGGAATGGGTGAAACAAGTCAGCAATTCTATGAGCGACGTTTGAGGGCCTTCACATCTCCGTCGCAAAGATGTTAAGTTATGGCGACAACGCTTACGGCTCCTCAACTTTATGATTATCATGGTGATAGATTTTTATGCCGCAGAGGTAGCTGTGGCCGAACAGTCACAAGAACTTTTGCTTCACGACTTTCTTAGCTAGATATAGAAGCTCTAAAAGGTTTCTCTTCCTTGCAGCAGAGGATAAACTGTCGATTTCTCTTAGGTATACTCCTTTCATCAAACACATGCCCAGTCTTCATGAAAATGATCAGCTAGCGCCATCTGTTGGCCACCTGTGGCGAACATTGCGTCGCTTAATGAAATTATTTTTATTTGTAGTTTAGAGAAAGCTAAAGGATACGGTGAGATGGGGCGCGAAGGTGTTGATATTGATGGTTTACTCGTCTATACGATCCAGAACATGACTTATAAAAAAGATTCCTGTGCTCAAAAGATTAGTCGTGATAACCGCCGATTAGTTTTGGGTCGCTGCGATAACTCAGGGGTTACCGCGTTCGGCTGCTGACCCGAAAAACGCGGGTTGGGTCCTGGCAGCGCCAGTAGCATTTCGATGGAGGTGAAATGCTGGAGGCCCGTGTACTGTGCAATGTTGGTGCAGGTTAAAGAATCCCAGGTGGTTGAATTTTTCGGAGCTCTTCACTACAACGTCCCTCCTAGCCTGAGTCGCTTTGGGACGTTAAACCCGCATAAACCAGTTCTGACGGCCATATGTTAATATAGGGCCGTTCCAAAGTTTCATAATTCCCGCGGTAATTTCTACCCTTCGGCTTCCGGCAACACATAATGGCACCCACTCAATCTAGAACGATTTGTCCAGGTTTCTTGCCCTTGAACTATCTCAATTACATGTGGGGATAGGGGTAACTTGAAACTCTTATGGGCATTTTGTTGGGAAAGGGGAGGCCTTTCCTCTAGCACTGACTACTAATCATCCCCATGTGTCCCTCAGTTAATCGCCCGTCGGGTACGTGTGCCGCAGTAAAAATGAAAAATAATGAAAAAAAGTTCTAAAAAGGGAAAGATAGCAGTGCATTGCACCACCCACAATGTCTGCGTCGCCATTCAGAGCTTTCTGCTTGCCGAGTCCGAAAGCTACCATATAAATTTTCTTCCTTCTTCGCTTTTGTTGAATGTGTACACCTTATATGCTTTCTTTTTGTGAGGACCAGCGTAACCCTGCTGCACCAGGTAACATTTTTTTTTCTCAGGCTTTTCACATTATTTAGTCAAGTGTCCGCCACTTTCCTGCTAATTTCCCGCGAATTGCCCGCTGGTAGTATGCGCCATGGAGTATGGCGTTACGAAAAATCAGTCGTACTTAGCGATGCATGGTGTACTTTGTGTCAATTCGGAAGAAGCTGAGCTAGTAAGGCCAAATGTTTTACCGCCAGACGAAAGATGCATGAAAGATATCCATCACATACCTACTCGAACTATATTATGAGCCGGTATTATCAATCCGAAGCTCGTACCATGCGTCTAAATACCGGCGGGACAAATAAATACCGCAAGTGCTTTCCAATCCGTACCAGCCATAATTGCAGGAAGCCCTGTCAATTGAACTCTAGGCGGCGTTCCCTACAATTATCGTTCGTTTAGCTATTTCCTTTTCGGAGGTCCATGCGCAACAGCTTGTAATTTTTGTGTATAACGCGGTGCATTCATTGTGGATGTGCACTTCGGGCTCTCGTTTGAATCATGCGAGTGGTCCTGGGCCCGCTTGGCGGCAGTATTCCAGAAAATTCATGGTAGTGCCACGGAAGACAGAAGGCACGCCTCCCTGGACAGGCATGTCTTGCTGGCTGCCCACTCGGTCTGGACGCGGGTGGCACAATGGCTTCAACGAAAAGCCGGAAACCTGGCGGCGAGCGGCACAATGCGCTAATGCGAGCCTGTTGTAATTCCAAATGTGCTACACCGAGAACTCCGGGTTTCGTCAATTTCGAAGCGGCTGGACTGCGGGGACGTAATGGAAAAAGAAGCAGCCGCTGGATGGTACAAGTGGGCTCCGCTCCGCTTTTCCAGAATGGTCCGTGTCCGGGCACGCGTGGTGTCACGTTACTCTTTGTATGATAAACGGCGCACGTCGGAACGCTCTTTACGCAAGACTGCTGATGACCGAGCTAAGGTTTACGACTGCGCTTGGCCGTGTTTTCTGCGCGCGCAAAAGAAAACGAAAATACCGGAGGCCGAAGTCAACCTATGACGGAGAGAGCGGAATGGTTCCGAAGGGTGAATTCCTCAAATCACCATCACCGTCTTTGATTACTGTCAAAATGCGTTACCGCCAGTCCGGAGCGTTAGTTTTTCCCGACAAAGGTAAACATTCTCAAGACCGCAAACGAGCCGAGGCAAAATTTTTGAATGCAATTAAGAGAGTATGGACCAATTGGATGCGTAAAACGTGGGTAATACACCATTTTCGCACATACGATTCTTTGTAAGCAGAATTTTCGAACACATTTTGCGTACAGAATGCTAGGTAAATAATGTAGAAGAAGCTGCCGGTGCACTCTGACTAGCGCTACACCCTTCTGCCTGGTCTCACCCACTATACAATCTGGGAGTGATTACGTGGAAAGCAAGAAAATGTTTTCTCGCCGCTTTTTCGCTGCACTGATAACACCTTCCGGCCCCGCTTCTGTCACAACAAAGACATTTGAAATGCTAACCAGAAAGGAAGAAAGTTGTGTATAGTGGAACATTTTTTGACTACCTGGATGAGCTGTGCGTTCCTGGCACAAAATATTTGCCGACGATACGTGCACGGCAAGGGTCAATTAGAACTTGACGCTTGACCAGGCGACTCTCGTTTTGTATCGAAACTTCGACCACCGGCTTCCAGAAGGAAACGCTACAATTTATAGATTTGGGACGTGACACATTGCTTTATTCGTTGTCGATACTGGAGAAGTCCAGTGACTTCAGGAGAATGAAACGCAGAAAAATGTCGCAAGAAGGCCAAATACTCAAACAGAAATAAAGCGCGAAATGCCCCAAAAATTGGAAGGTAGGAAAGACGTAAATTAAAAAATAAACAATATTCCCACCTATGAGGCGGCTTTCCTGCGAGGATATTGCGCCATTATACTAAGAAGAACCGTGCGGCAGGGTAGCTCATATTAACCTTTGGTATCGTTTTGGTTCTTGTAAATATTAGTCAAATTCTGCGCCTGTGTTTGTCCTCAAAGAAAATGGAAGACGTGGATGAAATTTAGGTACGAGCAAAGGATGAATTACAGTGACACAGCGAATGAGAGAAACAAAGACGCGCGGCAGCTTGCTATAACTGTCAAGATCTTTTCTGTGCTCATTCGTTAATACGTGGGTGCCATATAATTGATGCATATTCAAGTAAGGTATCAGTCAAATCAATGTTTGCTTCTATTCACATGTTAGGTTTAAGAAAGCAGTGCCTGAAGATATAAAAAAATTTGGAGCCGTTGCTACCAATGTGCCCAATATGTGCGTCCCACGCTGCATTCGCAATGACGAAAATCGTCTAAGTCGATTAATCGTTCGAATAATTGAGTCTTTCAAGCACTTTCGAACCTAAATTTAGGCTGCTTATCGAGAAGCAGGTTTAGGTTTAGTTGACCGATGACATACAGAAATTATATAGGGCTCAATAAATTTTTAGCAAGCCGCCGCGGTGGCTCAGTGGTTATCGTGTTCGGCTGCTGACCCTAAAGACGCGACTGCTGCGATCGCATTTCGATGGAGGCGAAACGCTAGAGGCCCGCGTACTGTGCGATATCAGTGCACGTCAAAGAACCCCATGTGGTCGAAATTATCCGCAGCTCTCCACTACGCAGTCCCTCATAGTCTTAGTCACTTTCTTGACGTTAAATCCCATGAGCCATACATCATAAGCCAATAAATTTTTAACAAATGTGAGTGAAATCGGGCAATAAGTTGTACGGTGAGAGTAATCACCAAACGTTAATGCCGGAACAGCATGCGCACGTTCTAATCGTCAGCAATACGTCCAGAATAAAGTTATTGAAAAATGAAATCAAGATATTGTAAAATATAACAGTGTAGAAGAGATGACAAATCGTAAGTGAAATTTAGTAGCTGGAAACTCACGCCATATGGGCCTGTAGTATAAATCAATTATTCACAAGCGCTTTCCCGTTTGTTGTAATTGTGGTGGCCGAGCAGCGTGACGAATTGTTTGGAGGAAAACGCTTCAATAGTCATCGATCAATCACTCGTCTGTAAACACGAGGCAGGAACATTCGTTGAAGTAATCGGTGCTAACTACCACGCAACGGTATCCATTTACACAGCACTCTATTCTTTTAGGTTAGCGAGACGAAAAAAAAAACTTTTTATGACCTCTTTTTAGATGGTCGAGAAGGGTACAAACGAATAAAGGTCATTAGTTTGCTGTATCATTCGAGAAGATTTTAGCGCCATTTCTTTAAAATCACAAGCTGCACTACTAATCTGAGCGTTTCTGTAGGATGCTTTATTTTAAACATTCCTTCACTTCTTTGTTAGACCAAATAACCTCTTCTACTGATTGAAAATTAAATTTGAAGTGTTCAATTTCCTTGAGCTGGTTACGAAAATACACTCGGTTTTCAATAGTGGCCCGATAAGAGAGTTTGACTCGAATTGCGGATGCAAAGTCTCGCCAAGTGTTTAAAGTTTCATTTTCTTTTTTCAGAGTCTGCCTTTGTGTATTTAGTTAGGTGTGTACTTTATTTCATTGATTTTAATAGAAATAGAGAGAGGCAGTGTCCAGTGTATCCATCTATTATCACTTATTTTGCTGAACACTGGGACTTTGACGCTAAAATGGTCTTAATTCGAAGCCAGTCTCAAACAAGCACGCCTCGAGTTGGCTTATTCACCAATTGGCTCATGGGAAATTGCCTCAACAATTTAGGGAAACAAGAACACCCAGTTTAGCAGGAACAGGCATTTGACGCATATTTCAGTCATTTATTACAGAACAGGCCTTTTCCATCTCCTTCCAGCCCTCCTTAACCTGCACCGAGAGAGACAAATCATCCGCCTGTCCAGTTCACCAGCTGGGCCGTAGATACTATCACAGGAGTATGGGGTAGACTATATTACCGATGGATGGATGGAAGGTTGTTAGGAGCGTTACTGTTAAAACGTGGTGGTGGGGGGTGCCACCGCTATTAGTGTTTCTTTTTCTTTAAATTTCTCTAGCTAATTTGTCAAATTTAACGGCGTTATCGATAAATTTGCATTTCCTTCACATATAATTTATATTCATTTTACGTTTGACCATTTTACGTCCCCGCCCTGCATTAGAGCCAATCGCTTTTTCTTAACGCCGACGCAGATTCATTCCCATTGCATTTGTTATCTCTGAATCCCAAGGCCTCAGGAAGTGTGACTGTAGCTGTATCGACATTTGGATGAGTACTGCCACATTGTAGTAAACTATATTCCATTTTCGGCAATATATTTCAATATTTCAGATTTACCACATACTGAACATATGTGTTCTTGGTTAAATGTCTTTTTGTAGCTATGGGTTCTAAGACACATTCATCTCGGTTAAAATATAAGGGCGCTGCCTCCTGAGTTGTCACAGATTGTTTACGTAATGATTCGCCTTTTCTACTTCCTATGCAGGTCTAGAGTCTGCTTGCCGTCCAGTTCTTGCCTTCTGCGTTTTTGATCTGTTGTTTAAAGCTCTTTATTTTTCCATCCTGGTTTCCCGCACACTTACTAGTTAGTTTTCTAGACCTATTCTACCACTTGCGAGTCAACGCTCTTTCTGTACAAGGATTTAAATACCTTAGCTTCCCGTGTTTCGAACAATGCGCAACCCATACCCCCTGTACCGCCTCATTTGCTGTTCTGCCGTAGGCACCTAATCCTAACCTGTTAATTGCTCTCTGATTTATTTGTAGTCCCACTGAACGTCTGCCCTTGGGTACAAAACCATGTTCCCAAAAATAAGCCCTGGTACCATTATTCGTATACAAGCACCAATCAGTATTTGATACCTGTTTTATCCCCACAATGCTCTATGCTTCATTATTGCGGCATCGCTTCACCCTTTCGCCCAAGTAGTTTTTTCGCGATTTTTTCCTTAGTTTATTTATTCACCTAGATATCTGTATTCTGCTATTCCGGGTATCTCATGTTCTTGTACTGTTAGCACGTGATCTGTGGAATTGTTCAATGTCATATCATCAAACCTGACTTAATGGCACTAAAGGTGACGACTGGAGCATCTTCTCCTTCTCCACTAGTATTAGCCAGTGTCTGTAAATCTTCCTTTTTTGCTGACTAACAGTAGAATGTCGTGCGGATGCAATAAACTCGAGAGCCTTTGTTCTACGTCCACTCCGCCTAACTTGTACGAGAGATCATAACCTATATTACTTCCTTGTTACCTTCTTTGAACACTCATTATATAAACCATGAAGAGCAGCGTCACAACGGACAACCCTACCTTAGTCCTTTGTGTGTCTCGACTGTTGCCGCTCTTCAAATCCCTTCCAATGCAATTTCAACTTTGGTTTGGTTTATGGTTTATGGGGGTTTAACGTCCCAAAGCGACCCAGGCTATGAGAGACGCTGTAGTGAAGGGTTCCGGAAATTTCGACCGCCTGGGGTTCTTCAGCGTGCACTGACATCGCACAGCACACGGGCCTCTAGAATTTCGCGTCCATCGAAATTCGACCGCCGCGGACGGGCTCGAGCCTGTGTCTTTCAGGTCAGCAGCCGGGTGCCATAACCAATGAGCCACCGCGGTGGCCTGCAAGTTCAACTTTATTATCTCAGCATATTTTCGTTAGTAGTTCTATTCTCTCATGAGCGACACCTTCACGTTTTAGTATGCTCTAAAAGAGCTCCCTATTTACGTTGTAGTGCGCATCGGTTATGTCCTGGAAGGCTGAATACAGAGTCCTATTTTCCACCTTAGCTATTTGCATACATTGGGTAAGCATAAATAGGCTGTCATTTAAACGCCTATTGCTTATGAACCAGTTCTGAAGTTATTCGAGCATCTTATTACGTTGCAATCATGTCAGTGTTTTTTTGTTTCTATGCCTGTAGTTCCAGTTTGTATGTAACCGAAGTTATCATAATCGATCTCAATTTTTTTTACGTTGGTCCTACCTCCTTTCCATTTAGAGATAAAATTCATTATACTCTGTTGCCAGTTGTCCGCAGTTTACTTCTTTGATATGACTTTTTTCAACGGTTTTAGCGAAGCTTCCTTGCTACACGGACCAAGTTCATTAAATAGCTTGATTCGAATTTCGTCTAACCCGGCGGATAGACGCAAGCCTGTGGCGGCGCCGCAAACTAGTCCAAGAAAGGATCGGCGCGCGCGGGGGAACGCAATTTGCTCTGATCCGTGAGTGGCCCACCAGCACATTCAAAAGGTGTTCTCAATTCATCTGCAAAAATATTATCTTAGGAGAGCGCTAGATGGATCCTTACATGCTAGCGATATAAAAGAGCCATTAAGTGTCACTGCGTGAGCTTTGTGGGGCCAGCAATACAGGGAGATCGTGGGAAAAGGAAGTTTCCACTCGGTAGTGGAACGCTTGCAGGATTATGACTGCACAGTTCTTATCAGGTACCGAGCCTCTATTTCTAGAAAGATGGTTCGCCTGGACTAGAAGGACCTATGTAAATATGAGGCGCTGTTTGTGAACAAACGTCGCTAAGCACACATGACTAGCGGGCACATTTCATGCGCGAACAATTTTGTGCATGAGTGAATCTGCAATTGCAAGCCTTATTACATCATGCGTGTTAGTGATATGGTGCACTCCATGCCAAGAGGGGGGGGGGGGGGGGGTGAAAGAACGATGGCATTCAAGTACGTTTTCATTCTTATTCTTTCTGCACTTCCCTAATGCCCCTTCCGCTCTCACTGTGATAGAAATGAAGCAAACAGACAAGAAGATGGCAATGATCGTATAGAACTGCACGGAAAGAATTGTATTACAGCAGCCTGACATTAACTACATGCGTGTTATCCACTCTGTTCGAAGAAACTAAGAGCAGAAGGCAGGCTTAAATTATTCAGAAAAAATAATGCGCGGAATAATTAATATTGCGCAACCTCACGTGTCTCGATTTCCACCTGCAGGTGTTTAAATGTACACACATTTTGAAATGTTTATTCATATTTAAGCTAGCACATGGCATGAAAAACAAAAAAAAATGCTGCAGTTCGATCAGTTAATACTCAGGCGACTGAGTCTAGGATAATATTTTAGCTTTTCTGCGAAGCAGCTTGAGAATCGCTGTGTCGTGCTTACCTGTAGTGCAAAATGCTAAAAATTGCGCTTCTGCTTTTGTCATTCATCTATTGCACTAGTTTTTTCACCGTCGATGTTACCGATTTTCAATTGTCTCCAAAGGCCCCGCCGCGGTGGCTCAGTGGTTACGGCGCTCGGCTGCTGGCCCGAAAGACGCGGGTTCGATCCCGGCCGCGGCGGCCGAATTTCAATGAAGGCGAAATTCTAGAGAGCTGTGTGCTGTGCGATCTCAGTTCACGCTAAAGAACCTCAGGTAGTCGAAATTTCCTGAACCCTTCACTACGGCGTCCCTCATAGCCTGAGTTGCTTTGGGACGTTAAATCCCAATAAACCAAACCAATTGTCTCCAAAGCCTGCGCTGGCTTTCTACCATTCCGCTTTCAAGGCGGCACTTTTCGAACGCCAGACCGCGAATTTTTCCTTTTCTCTCCTTCAGTTTTTTTCACTATCCAGAAAAAAAAAAAGACTGGCTCACACGAGGTTCGCACCATCGACAGGCAGGCGTGAATTTATCGCGAAATTTTGAGAACAAGTGCGATTCCGCCTTGGCTCACCGCTGAAGCAGTCAGTAACACCGCCGTACCGAATGAATTGAGGCGCTCTCTCTAGGTCACGAAAAACGATTGTAACACACGCAAATAACCTGTGACAACAGGGAATAGTATCTTGACGACAAGCAGTGGAAGTCATGCGGTGACTTCAAAAACAGATGGCAGAGAGCAATTATGTTCCGCGCCTAAGGCACCTGTTTCCTTCGATAAAGATTTATCTTTTTTGACAAGAAGGTAATTTTCGAATTTTGGTCAAGTGAACTGAGAGTTCGTGCAGTCTGTCACAGGCCGCCTGCTTACTTGACGTCATCCACTGTTCTGCCCGTTCTGCTCATCGATTTTGACAACGCGTGCAGTCGCTAGGTCACAATGATCTAGGTTATCTTGCACATCTGCAGTTGACGTGGCGATCTCTATATTCTTTTGCATTTCGCGAAGAGCACGTATTTCTCATTAGAGAAAATTTCGCGACTAAAAGCGTGAAAAACGTAGCAGAACTCTAACATAGGGCTATGTCGACAGCGAGTCCCACAATTGGAGCGTACATTTAGCACCGCTGACAAAACTGTGTCCTTTAACGAGAAAAAACATAAATGCGTCCCTATTAAAGCTGGTTCGCAGCCGCAGTAAAAGTAGGGCCTTCTCAAAACCTACATATTTGTGGCTGATAAGATTTTTTTTGATAGGCTGCCAGAGTTGCTACAGAAATACATAGCTACCTCTGGAACGTTCTATGCGCAATTAGTAAAGTACAAAATTGTTGCCAATACGATATTACCTTCAGCAACATAGCTTAGTGAATGGGTTGGCAATGCATAGCCAAACAACAAACAGCGCGAAAAACGAATGGCAAAACAAAGAAAGAGAGACGAGCGCTTAACTTACAACTGGCGCTTTTTATACGCAAATGCTGACTTAAATAATATTCCACTGTGGAACGTGCTCGTTTCATGTTTAACAAAGATATGAAATGAGGATAACGGGAAAGAAGCAGTGTGATGCTGAAACAGGCGTGCATATTTCCACAAGAGCCCTGTCTAGCCTTTAGATAATGCCACATCAACGCTGATGGAAGCCTGGCTCACCCACATGTCTGCCTCATGGTACATGTGATAGGACTCTTCTTGCATCCCCATGCTTTGGTATACTACGCTGTTTTTACCATTATGAAGTAATTTGTTTCAGTAATACATAAGTCTTCAATATAGTTGTGCACCTCTCAGTCAGTTCAAAGTTTAGTTTATCGGGGTTTAACGTCCCAAAGCGACTCGGGCTATGAGAGACGCCGTAGTGAAGGGCTTCGGAAATTTCAACCACCTGGGGTTCTTTAACGTGCACTGAAGTCGCACAGTACAAGGGCATCTAGAATTTTGCCTCCATCGAAATTCGGCCGCCGCGGCCGGGACCGAACCCGCGTCTTTCGGGTCAGCAGCCGAGCACCTTAACCACTGAGCCACCGCGGCGCCAGTCACCTTAAAGGGACACTGAGGACAACAATATCCGATTTTTTTTAGTAAAATTCGATAGTTCATCATTTTGTGGCTTTTTTGCTGCTTATCCCGCACCGAAAGGTGCATTTATTGCTAAGAGATTTAAGAATGGAGGATGGAAAACTTTTTTCCCGCCGCTACGATTCAAACTTGGAACTCTGTGGTGACGAAATAGGAGAAGAGTGATGTAAAGGTTTAGTTTAGTTTATTGGGATTTAACGTCCCAAAGCAAGTGAGGCTATGAGGGACGCCGTAGTGGAGGGCTCCGGAAATTTCGACCACCTGGGGTTCTTTAACGTGCACTGACATCGCACAGTACACGGGCCTCTAGAATTTCGCCTCCATCGAAATTCGGCCGCCGCGGCCGGGATCGAACCCGCGTCTTTCGGGTCAGCAGCAGAGCTCCGTGACCACTGAGCCACTGCTGCGGGGCTGATGTAAAGGGGCGGAAACAGAAATGAGGACTCCGCGATTGCTGGCGGCAAGCGCTGCGCTGCCTCCTGGAAGCAGGTGCGTTGAACATTGGCTATACACAGCTCTATTTCTTTGTCAGAGTTGCGTGCCATTGCACGAACTTCTTCAGAGGAGCACTTCGAGAGGCACTTGGAGATCATCTGCTGCTCCGCCCTTGTAAATTGAGACGCATAACGAAACAATGCGGGCACGCAGAACGCATAGCCGCGAAGCACCCCAAAACATGCCGAAACTCAGCTGGCCGCCTGTTGTGCCGCCAGTTGCAGGCTTTCTTTGACTTCCAACACTCAGGTTGTCTTTGTTCAGTCTTCCTCGTGTGATAAAAGTGCACAAGTTGTTTCAAAACAAACCTTATATACTTCAATATCGATCAAACACGTAACCTTCATGCACCTTTAACAACCTCAGATATCTCTTATTTCATCATCACGCTTGTACTTGCGAGATTGGCCTGTGGCCGCGATAGACGTATTTTAGTTCTTTCTCTTTTGGCCGAGCTGCCCTTGAGAAAACTTTCCATGAGAAAAACTTGAAATGACCTGCAGTCAAATCTCGCTTGCAGGAGCGATGATCAGTTTGTGCTAAATTTAATGACTCAATGAGGTTTTTTGATATTTAGCGGAATTCTGCGGCCGAGCGCTGCCATGAGGCTCAATAACGCCGAAGCTGAGCAAGCCGCATGTTTTTTGCCGAGTCACATACTGCAGTTTGTTTAGGGTATCCCAAAACAATTAGCTTAATATAAAAAGGAGGATAACAAACGTAAGCAGAACGCCCGTCGGCACAACCCGCTGGCAAAAAATTCCATACCACTGCCCTGTTTGCGTCCTCGAAGCTGCGCCTATGACGTTTCCACGCCAAAGACTGAACGCCTACTTCAGAATGCCTCTCACCACAGGGTCCGCCGTTCAAAGAAGGAGGGCTACAGAAACTCATTGAGTGTTGCAATTAATGCGTTAAAGCCCAGAAGACGCTGCGGAAGTGTGGTTTTATCGTTTGGGAAGTAAATAGAAAAATAATTTTTTTTATTTGACAATATTACGTCGAACTTATTTCTTGGGCACTCCTTGCAACACAATGTAATGTCACTACACCGAACTGGCACTATATTACAGGGCATGGTGACAACCTTCTAACGCAACTAATTCTTAGGAGTTATTACGCAATCAGTCTGCACGTTTATTGGCTCTGAAAAGCAGTTTCACCGCACATGACCAGGGGCAACCACAGACACCGCTTGTCTGCCTAATGACCTTGCTTGGAGGCCATTTAAAGTAACCAAATGCGAAAAGAGAGATAGGCGTGTGCCTTCCCATGGATTCACATCGCATGTCAAGTTCAGTCAGGATGCTCGCAGCAGTGATTATGGGTAGGATGGTGGCTTTTTCGTCAGTTTCACGATGATATGTTGACCGTAGCCCTCCTGCCCCTCAAAACTTGAGCAGGCGTGTTTTTTGTCTAGTTTGCGCCTTTTCAAAATTTTTTTTTGTTAGTATTGTGCGCGAGACCAGGCAGAGGGCTTAAGAAGAAAAGAAACCGTAGTGAGAGCCACTTGACGAAAGGAGTCAAAGTGTGGCGTAGAAAGGGCGGAGTTTTGTCAAAGCCCCGGATGAAAGCAGCGCAGTATATCAAATACGCGCAGAAAAAAAAAAAAGTCAGATGACGGAGTTCGTAGCTTTCCCGTGCCCGTTAGTTATTATAGCGGTCCGCAAGCGGATGGCTTCAATTTTTCCCATTAACAAAAGAAAATACCGCAGTGGGCCCCACCTTGGCGAGCACCCGGCGCGCACTTCGCCATTCAGTGCCATCTTTCTTATTCTCTTTTATTGCTGGCCTCTCTGCGTTGGCATTGTGAAAGTTTTGGAGCCCTTTCTGGGCATGGGCCGCCAAACGTCCGCACCATCTGATGGCCGCACAAAGCCACCGGGTGGCGCGCTCAATCGAAGAAGCGAGTGGGTTCCCCCGAGAAGGCGTGCCCGGCCGGCACGCGTGGCCCTCGCGGTGGGAAGGGGGGCAGCAAGAGAGAGAAAAGGCCGCTCTTGTGAAATGTGCCCGCCCCGCCGCGGCCCCTCTTCATTTCGACGGGGCGCAGACTTGTTGGCAGTCTCCATCGGCGGGGCCCGATCATCCTCTTCCAAATAAACGGCGATTTGTCACGGCGCGGGGCCATGAAGCCCGCTGCCTGGGGCACCGTGTCACAAACGGTGCAACACCTGACGCAAATGGATCAAAGCGCCGGCGCCGGGTCGCCCGCTTGGCGGCTCGAATCGGCAGCCGCGGTGTCGGGCCCTAATGGGCAGCCGGCCCCATTGTACCCGCCGGCCGAACACCGGAGGGGCGGGCGCCGAGGCCCGGCTGCCGGTGATTTTAATTATGGCAAATGGATGGAAAGGCTCCCCCCGCTGCTCCCTGGCGCGGACGTCTTGCGAGCCACAAGTCTCGAGTAGACGCACGCCGTGAGCGATGTGCGCTTTCCAGCTCGCTCATTGTTTGGCCAGGCTGCGCCACCAACAGGCCGGGCACGTGCGGGGGCCTCCGTGGGTGCGCATCAGGCGGCCCATTTATTGGACCCCAAGATGGCACGTCCTGCCTGCCGGAAGGACCCCCGAGAGTGATCGACGGAAAGGCCCGGGGAGAGCGACTAATCAAACGCTTCGAAAGAGGTGGCAGTGGTACCTTGGCGGCAGCGTCACCTTGCCGGTGTCACTTCCATTGCCCGCTAAACGAAGGGGACCATTAGTTGGAAGAGAGGAACGGGTGGCAAAATTGGCTCCGCAAGAGGAACCGCTGGCCGCCTCACCGACAGTGAGAGACAGACATGGCGGTGAATACGGGGAATTAGCACTAGGAGTAAGACGGCTCGAGCATGTCGAGTGTGTAAAAAAATTTTCTCAGTGTTCTGTTTTAGAAAAAATAAAAGGACGAGCAGGCTCGGGCACCATAGCACTCATTAGGAAAAGAGGTTAGCTACAGTAGGTGCCTGGATTCGAACGAAATATACCTGACACATACGAAACACACGTGTAGGTTGCCGTTGCGTTCAGTGGAGGAGAAAGAGTAATAGACGACCGTAAAACGGAGAGGGCATAAACTTGTCTGAGACACCCCTGTTGTCCTCCTGCGCGTCAGAATTATCTACAGCGTTCCAGCGTTCTACTGTACAGTAAAGTACGTTTGGCCACTCAAGCACCGATGCCGGTAAAGAGAACCGGATGCAGACTCTTATACGGCTGAACACGCGGCTTAGTAAGGAACGAGATGGCCTCGGGAGGATCATGCAGGTTCGATCCAGCACCTGTTGTAGTTCATCCCGGAATAGAGTGCAGTTCAGAAGGGCAATAGTGTGCCCTGTTTAAAACGCCTAGAATTTGCTTACTTCACACTACTAACGAACCACAAGATACCAGGTTAGTGACCAAGCAGTCTCTTTAAAAACATGAGAAATTTGAATAATAATGTCGGAGGCTAGGTCTCAATCTGCTCCTCCGTGACTAACTTTTTAATAGTTGTTTTTTTCCTGGCAATGAAAAAAAAAAGGGGGGAGGGGAAGGACCTTGAACAACGGTGCTAACAAGTGTGCCGAACGCTTTCTCTGTTATACCCTGTCGCATAACAACATCCTCAACCATAAGGTGTTCTTTTTTCGCCGCGACCTCTACGTGGGCAGACGCAACGACAGGGGCAGATAATGGCGCTCTCCTCAAGGCCAAAGAATGGGAATGAAGTTTCTTTGTGTGCCTGTGTGCTTCGTCGCCGGAGCGTTCGGAGTCTAGGCGCAGCACACCCGGAAGGTCTCTCGAATCGCACGGCGGCGTCCGAAAGCGCTTCTTGGGCCCGTGGCGCATGCATAAAGGACAGGTCGGGGCAGGGAGCGCACAGCGCGCCCCGCAGCGGCGTCGAAAGGCGATTCTCGAGGAATCCCATTTCGGCGACATCGAGCCACCGCCGTCGCCGCAGCGGCCGCTGCAAGGCGTCGGGGGCGCGGGAGGGCGGCGGGGTGGCTCACTTGATGCTCGAGCGGCGACGCCGGTGGCAGCCCAAAGAGAAGCGGCCGTCGTCAGCAGCAGCAGCAACACCTCCCCGCGTGCAGACACCAGCAAGGAAGGAAGCGCCGCGTTGTTTTCCGATTCCCTCTCGGCGCGCCAACTTCCACTTCTTCCGGCTCCGCGGGCTGCACCCGGACCCGCTCCGCGGGAACTTATTTCCGGCACCAGCGTTACCTCGCAGGGTAAACACACTTTCTGTGAGCCGACAGGGGATCGCATTATTGTGTCGTGTTTACTTAGGCGGGACAAAAAGTTTCGGGTCTTTGTCAAACTGCCATCCGATATTCGATGAGTCTAACAGAAAGCGCGATCTAAAAACTTCCCCCTGCTTTGTTACCCATTTACATGGCCTTTTCACTCTGTCTTATTTGTCCTTTTCGTATTTTAGGGGCGCTCACCGAAAGCACGCCGTTGAACTGGAATGGAGAGTAAAAAATAAGTAAATTTACGTACAGGCAACAGAGAGCGTGCAGAAAGAAAAGACAGTGAACTGACAAAAGGGAGCCCAGCTGCATGGAGATAAAAGAAATCAAGCTTTTCCATGAATGGCCACTTTAACACGCCTGTAAGGGGAACAGAAGAAAGTTGGAACAAAGAGAGGAGTTTCGGCGGGAATTTCGCCTCCTGACGCAGCAAATGTCACTGTCAGTGCCCTCTTCGCGAAGCGGCACGGACTCAATGCCTCTGCCCGAAGACGGGTCCCCGCGGGCAACCGGTCGAGTCAAGACTGCCTACAGGGAACACACAAAGGGGATGCTATCTGTTGCGCATTCACTGTCCGTGTGATGCCTTACATGTGTTCTTACATTTTCGAAGTCGTGAAAACAGAGAAAATGCAGAAAAAATAGAGAGAAAAGCGTGCGAAATCCGCTGTGTGGGTTGTTTTTGTCCATGTCTGGAACGTGCTTACGCGAGGTACAATCAGTAGACGCTTCACGGGTTCAGAGAGTATAAACTTTGTTTTTTTGTTCCAGAACACACGGCTTCTTGTTATTTCAAACTGGCTTTTCAGGTAAAAATTGGCTTTTAAGGTCTAGAACAGAAAATATGTCCAATTTTCTGCAGCGTAACAACAATAAATGGGGCCAACAGACAAAGTGCAGATCAGGGCTGTTTTAAAATCAGTGTCAGAGGCCTTTGCCCTCCATCGGCGTGTGGTCCCGAAGCTGCCCACGGGCAATGAGGTGAGTTGAGGTGCAAGACTCGGGATTAATTTTGACTACTGGGGGTTCTTTAGCCTGCACTTACAACGCACTGCTTGCGAGTCTTTTGCACTTCGCCTCCATCGAAATGCAAGCCGGAATTCAGTCAAGTGTCCTATTGCCAAAGCCACTGAGGCATCGTGGCGGGTCTGCAGTGGGCGTATAACGAGGCTGATTATGTTGATGTGACGATGATTATATAACAGGGGGGTGGGGGGGGGGGGGGAGTTGTAGATGGTTACGGTTATGACTTACTTTAAAGGGTGAACGATAATTTGTTAGCAGCCGTGGTGGCCCCTAGTGGTTATGGTACTCGGCTGCTGATCTGAAAGACACGGGTTCGATCCCCACCATGGCGATTGCATTTCGATGGAAGCGAAGTGCTGCTGGCCCATGTGCTGTGCGATATCAGTACGCGTTAAAGAACCCAAGGCGGTCGAAATTCCCGGAGTCCTTCACTACGGCGTCCCACACAGCCTAAGTCATTTTGGGTCGTTAAACCCCACAAAACCAAAACCAATAACTTTAGTTGTCGGCGTTGGCAACAAAAGTGGCAACATTGTTTAATAGCTGAATGCAAATTTCGCACAAAAAGACCTATTATTACTTCCGATCCTCGTCATCAAGCAAGTTCATTCCTGTGCAAGACAGAGGCCCATTATCGCCCCCCGTGATCCCGGTCATCCATGCCTTGCGCTAACATCGGTTACGTTGTCCCGTCAGCAGTACAGGATATTGGGCGAGTCGGCATTTACGATAGAAAGTGGGGTTGCGCAAATGGAATGTTCACAAGAGGAGACAAGACGGGACAGGCGCAAGCTAACCTAACAAGGCATGCTTACTGGAGGATCAGGCAGACATGTCCTTGCCAGCACACGCGTATACCAGAGTGTCGAAACCAAAAGCAGAAAAAAAAGAAATAAAAAGAAATGGTTCACGTCATGGTGCCTTCCAGGAAATGTACTTCACCGTTATAAAGTCTTATTAACGTGTCACTGATGCATTCTTTTAGTTTATTCTTCATTAAAAACGTTTGGAGAAGTTTTCGTGCTTTTCCGTTATTGCATATGCGTGGAATCTTGACTTGCTCTTGCAAAGGCTCGCATCTGTGTGTCTCTAAAAACTTAGAGGACACTGGCCTTATGGGTCAGCGATAGGGACGCAATCTCTTGCATTAGTGGCTCAGGTGGAGGAATTGCCGACAGGCCTCTGTAAGGCTAATCCCGCCTCTATATTTGTATCCCCACCACCACCATCAGTAAGTCACGCTCTTACTGGTTTTCAGTTCACCTCTCATGCTCAGACTTTGTCACATATCTCCACAGTCTGATTTACTACATCAACGTTTCAGTCAACTTAGGGGTGCTTGTGCTTCACGCCGCAGCCATGTTGCTTCTTTTTTGCGGTACGTCTTCCATTGCGGACATACAGGTGACTCATCTTACAGTGCGCCGGGAAAACCAGAGAGACACAGCGCTTTTTTTTGAAGTTTCAGGATATGTCCAGACCTGTGGACCTAAGTAATTACTTCTGGCCTGTAAGTTCTGTCAGCCATACAGTGTTTACTTTAGAGGCACCTTCTTTGCCACCGTTTCAACCACTACCAGCCCAACCAAATCAGGAAAACCAGCCTCTTTCAAACTTGAAATCTGAAACGTGACTAATAAGTGTGCGCAATCAATTTTCTTAAACCCTGTAATAGAATCTGAGGTTCAAACAGTAATTTTGAAACTAAAAAACACTACTTCTCTTGATGTTTTTGATATCCAAGTTCCACCAGTGAAATTTGTCGCGGACATTATTGCCAGACCTTTAACTTATATCTTTAATTTTTGTTTTAATGCTGGCATTTTTCCTCGTGAGTTACAGATTTCTAGAGTCAATATCCTTTATAAGAAAGGTGATAAGAACAACCTAGACAACTACCGGCCTATTTCAATATTGCTTATTTTCTCAAAGGTTTTAGAGAGTCTTCTTCTTTCTCGCTTTGCGTCATTTACAGACAAACACAGTTTATTATCCGACTAGCAATTTGGATTTAGAAAACATCGCTCAACTGAACTTGCCCTATTAAATCAAAAAGAATACATTCTAGAAAATTTTGAACAAAATAACTTTGTGTTAGGAATATTTGTGAATAACTTTGTGTTAGGAATATTTGTCATTGGGCGCGGCGGCACTGCAAGCATGCGGTACGATAATCCGCTCGTCTACTTTTTGCAGATAGCTGTCACCTTGCTGCTGGTGCCAGCAACCTACGGACCGCAAGACTATGCGACACAATCATCGTTAACTCGACTCTTCGATGAATGTGAACACCACGTGCCGACGGCTTTACCAAAGCTGGATTGCCGCGGCATCAACCATGACTACCCATCTCCTGGAACACAGAGCGCAGACTCAGAATTCGGCGCACCCCTGGCGGCAAACCGGACGCGTATAAAAGAACACCACAGGCATTACGGCACCATTGGGCGCGGCGGCACTGCAAGCATGCGGTACGATAATCCGCTCGTCTACTTTTTGCAGGTGAGCAAAAAATTTGGCAAATGTATTCGTTCAGACGATCCATTCTTGGTAGTGCTGCCGTGCCCAAGGCTGCTGTGTCCTTTGCTGTATGATTTGGCATCTTATGTACGAAAACAACTTCTGTTGGCTGGAGACATCGAGTCAAACCCTGGCCCCGACATGGCCCAAGTGATGAAACAACTTCAAGAAATAGCGACGGACCTCAAAGAAATCAAGGAGAAACGTCTAACTTCCATAGACGAAAAATTAGAAAATCTTGCTATCCTCGATAACAAGATCTCGCGCTGTTTGAACGAGGTGGCCAGCCTGCAGGGGGTGATTTCAGACCTTGAACTGAAACTTGACGATTTAGAAAATCGCTCTAGAAGGAACAATTTGATAGTTTACGGTCTCCCGGAGGATTCTGAAGAGAGCGACGACTCTCTTGACAAATTAGTCAACCAAAAAATCTTTAATAAGCTCCTCAAAATTAAACCTGTAACAATCGAAAGGATACATAGGCTAGGAAAGCCGGGAAAGAAAAAGAGCAGACCAATAATAATGAAACTCCTGAACTTCCGGGATAAAGCCCGAGTGCTGAAAAATTGCCACAAACTAAAAGAGAGTGACTTTTCAATTGGCGAAGACCCCTCGGTACGGGTACGCGATATCAGGAGGAAACTATGGCAGTGTGCAAAACCAAATAAGGATAGCGGAGACAAAGTAAATTTGGTATACGATAAAATACGCATAAACGGAAAACTTTACCGTTGGGATGACACAACAAACGATAAGGTACTCATTGAAACAGATTCTCAGGTTCCACAGGAGCCTGATTCACCCCCCAATGAAAAAAACGAACAGGCAGATGCACCGGCGTCGCGCACCCGTCGCCAAGCGAACCGTCCCAAATAAGCTTCCTAAACATAAATGCCCGCAGTATTATAAACAAGACAGACTCACTGGAATCCTTGCTACTGTGCCTGGAACCTGATTTTGTTGCCGTAACCGAAACGTGGCTATCATGCGATGTCCGCGACGCTGAGATTACGCCACCTACGTATTCTGTCATACGAAAAGATAGAACACGTGGCGGCGGAGTGGCTATCTTCATCAAAAATGAAATACCGTACACAGTCTTGCCGGACGTCGAAAACGTCGAGGCGTTATTTTGCAAACTAATCTTTGGCTTACGTAGCATTACCGTTGGATGTGTTTACCGCAGCCCTACAGCCGATCGTGACTGTATGTTGTCTCTATATAATTACATGCGTCGCTATGCTTTTGGGTCCAGATTAATACTACTCGGCGATTTCAATCTCCCTGACATCAACTGGCAGACGTTCGAGTTTAATTCTCCTTCCTCCGAAATAATCATTGATTTCATGCTCAACTTTAACCTATCACAAGTAGTAAATCAACCCACACGATCACAGGGACTCGCATCGAACATCCTTGTCTTAATATTTCTCAGCGATCATTTTCCTACTGACAAAGCTCAAAATGAAACCCTAGACGGAATATCTGATCACAAATTGGTTTTATGCAATGTTCCCGTTCATGACACCGTAATCTCGTCTCAAACGCAAATTTTATACCCTGATTTTTGTAACGCAGACGACACCAGTATTCTAGATCACCTGAATTTTGAATTCTCACGTTTCGAGGTTTTATCTTCCAACGCTTCAACAGACATTGAAATGTTATGGCTTAGGTTCAAAACAATTGTATTGCACTGCGTTCAATGTTTTCTTCCAACTAAAACAAAGAAAACAAAGAAACAAAATCCATGGATTACGCGGGACATCATTCACGCCAAGAGGAAGGTGAAAAGACTGCGAAAGCATTTGAAGTCAAATCTACAAGCCAAAATCAACTTACAATAGCCATCCAAACAATGAAATCAAAAATCAAAGCAGCCAGAACTAACTACTTCGCAAAAACCCTACCTAAGCTTTTGGAACGCGCGCCCCGGAAATTCTGGGATTATATAAACCCTAAAAAGAGTGAACCTGAAAGCTCAAGAGAAGTACACCATATTACTGCCACATCCCTAAACAACTACTTTCAATAGATTTTTACTAAAGATAACGGTTTTGCTCCACACCTAAACTACAGCAACGAAAAGCAGCTAGAACCACTCACTGTGACCGAGTCAGGAATACTAAATTTATTACTTGCTTTAGACACAAAGAAAGGACTAGGCCCAGACAACCTGCCGAACTCATTTCTTAAGAGGTATGCCGAATGGACAGCCAAATATCTATGCATAATCTTTAACAAATCATTGTCATCCTGTGCTCTTCCGAATGAGTGGAAAATTGCAAAAATCATACCGATACACAAATCCGGAAACAAGGATGATGTCGCAAACTACAGGCCCATCTCACTCACTTCCACGACTTGTAAACTCCTGGAACACATCATCCTAAAACATATAACGACATACCTGGAACGGGAACACATCTTATCACCATTACAGCACGGATTTCGAAAGGGGTTGTCCACAACTACGCAGCTAATTGAATTAGTGCATGATTTATCCTCCAGTATCGATAATCAAAGACAAATAGACCTATTACTATTAGATTTTTCGAAAGCATTTGACCGCGTATCCCATTGTAAACTAATAATGAAGCTGGAATCTGCATTAGGTAATAGCCCCATAGTTACTTGGATCAAAGACTATCTAACAAACAGATCACAATACGTCTCACTTAGCCTGGAAAACTCGAACTTAGTGCCTGTAACATCCGGAGTGCCACAAGGTTGCGTATTAGCCCCTGTCTTGTTCATCATCTTTATTAATGACTTACCATCAAATATTAGTTCTAACATTAGGCTCTTTGCCGATGATTGCATTATTTACCGCGAGATCAGTTCAGCCGCAGACAATGTAGCTCTGAACGACGACCTTGAAGCAGTAAGTAAATGGTGTAACGATTGGCAAATGAACCTAAACGTAAAAAAATCCGCCGCGTTATCTATAACCAGGAAAATACAAAAATCAGCATCTCAGTATGTCATTAACAATATCCTACTCCCCCAAGTTGTGGAACACAAATACCTCGGTGTAATCATATCCCATGACCTTAGATGGAGCTCCCATATAACTCACATTACATCAAAGGCTCTAAAAAGACTCTTCTTCCTGAGAAGGCGCCTGAAACTAGCACCATCAGAGACAAAACTATTAGCCTATAATACCCTTGTAAGGCCAATACTTGAATACTCTAATACTGTCTGGTTTCCCTCTACTAAACAACATGTAAGTAAACTAGAACAAGTACAAAGGAAGGCAATCAGATTCATTTTTAATAAATATAGCCAAACTGACTCACCAACTGACCTACTCCATAAAGCTGGTATGCTTACCTTGCAGAAGAGAGCCAAACTAGCACGTCTTAGATTCATGCACCAGTTGCTCAATAATCAGCTGCATATTGACACTTCCAAATATTTATCCTTTACAGATACCAGGCCCACACGCCATAAGCACTCTCATACTTTAAACGAGTACACTTTCCGGACCGACTGCTTTAAACACTCATTCTTCCCACTAACCATACGCGAATGGAATACCCTTGACCCAACCATCACAAGCTGCTCATCATTAAATACCTTTGTAGCCCTCGTCGAACACCAACTGGGTTCGGAATAAATGCTTGACGTACTTTTCATATGTACCCGCCTTCCAGTCAGGCACAAATCGTGTTCATTGTGTGTGCTTTCCTATATGTTCTTCCGTTGCATTACCTTCCATTTTTGCCTATTATTTTTAAAATATTGATTCATTGGCTTCCAGTGTCTGTTCTGTTCCATGATTACTGTTTTCTGTTCCGTCCATTTGAAAGTTTATACCCCTTTACTTCTATTCTTGAGTTTCTTGTTAAACATCTTACCCCCACAACGCTGTGTTTACCTTTGTATTATGCTTGCTTGCCTTATTGTGCTTTAGACTGTTCAACTTATGCCCTTCCTGTTATAATCCCATATGGGATTGACAGTATGTACCAATAAATAAATAAATTTGTGGATTTCAGTAAGGCCTTTGATTCCTTAAATCGCAACTTACTTTTGAAGAAGTTAGAATTGTATGGTGTACGTGGTGTCGCACTTAATATGATGGAGTCTTACTTTGAGAACCGTAAACAATACGTATCTCTAAATAACTGGGTTTCATCGACTAAAACAACATCATTCGGTGTACCACAAGGCAGTATTTTGGGGCCTTTTCTTTTTAACATTTTCATAAATGATATCACACAAATTGATCAGTCTGTAAGGTATATAATCTACGCTGATGATACCAGCTTATTTATTGCAGATAGTGATATTGACTCTCTTTTCCACTGTGGCAACCAAGTTTTATCTAAGTTAACTGATTGGTCTTTTAGTAATGGACTAACCATTAATATTAAGAAAACAAAAGCTGTAGTTTTCAGATCAAAAGGTAAGAAACTGGAACAAGGCCGTTATCTCTCCTTAAATGGAAAACCCATAGATATCGTGAGTAACTTCAAAACTCTAGGAATTATATTTTCCGAGCACATGCTGTGGGACTTACAATTCGACTTCATAACAACTAAACTAGCTCGCACCACAGGTTTGCTTTATCGCCATCGCGACGTACTTCCATTTAACGTCAGACTTTTGCTATACCACACACTTTTTATGTCCACTGTACGTTACTCTTTTCTCGTGTGGAGAAATAGTACATGTAAAAATATTGCTAAACTTGGTCGCGTTCAAAAGAAAATTGTAAGAATTATTACAAACTCACCTCCAATATGTTCATCTACTGCACTTCTTAAAGAACTTAACTTAGTAAACATGGAACACTATTATGATTTCTGTTTATGCAAGGCCCTAGTGAAAGATAAAAGACAAAGTAACTTCCTCTTGCAGTTAGCAAACATAGGTCACAACATTCACCCATATCACACACGACACACAGAACTCTGGGAAGTTCCCTCATCACGAACGAACTATGGAATGCAAATGTTGTGTAATGTAATTCCAAGACTGTTAAATAATCTTAATAAAGGCCATACAATGCATGAACATATTAGAAACCTTGACGTCTTGTAGAGTTGATTTTATTGTATATGAATTCTGATGAATGCAGTTGATGTGTATATGTGTGTGTGTGTGAAAGTGGTGTGTATTATGTCGACATTTTTTTACACGGCAATGAAAAATTGCCACTCTCTGGTTTGTCAAATTTGCATGTTATTGCAGTATTTATAGAGTTGTCATGTGTTTTGATAATAATTGCTATCTAATTACTCTAATGGCTTTACAAAATATGTAATTTTCTAATGTTTCGCGCATGTACTGTGGCTGCCCTTGTCCATATGTAACAGGGGGTGCGAGCTTGTCAAGCTGCCCGTAAAGCAGCTTTTTTCTCTCGCCCCCTCATGTCCTTTCAGTACGTGAAATAAATGAAATGAAATCAAAGCTGGCGTCCATTGCATTTGTACACAATTTTTTTAGAGCATTCTCGATAATGCGTTTAGAAATTGCCCTTTTGGCGCTTTTAGAATGAGCGGAATCGTAGGGTAACAGTTGCTTTCTTGTAAAGGTCCGAAAACACCAACATGCATGTCCGTGACACGACTTTCGCTTAAAGAGTTGCAGTTTCAGCAAAGGCTAAACCTAAGACGTTACTCTCAATGCAATTTAAAATTTCATCAGCATGGCACTCTCGTACTTAGAATCGCTCCATTTCTTCAACAGTGGTGTTCATCAACGTATCTCATAAGCGCCGACTGCGGGGGGCCAGAGGGCTCGAGCATACCGCGCTCCCTTCTCCCCCCCCTTCCCCACCCCAAGATATTG
Source organism: Amblyomma mixtum (assembly GCF_055824585.1). Lineage (NCBI taxonomy): Eukaryota > Metazoa > Arthropoda > Arachnida > Ixodida > Ixodidae > Amblyomma > Amblyomma mixtum. The sequence continues at coordinate 63,555,181 of NC_143014.1, forward strand.
AGCGATGGTGTCAGCGAGCAGCATGTCTTGTTTTGTACGTTTTTGGACAAATCGACTAAAGGACTACAGTTGTCTAAAAGTAGGAAGAACAGCACAGTCATAACCACATCCTTAAACTGCCGCGGGTACATAGATTTGTCTCCCACCAACAAAGGAGAGGGATGGCAATACTAAGACTTCATATTCAGTTGGGGTCCCACTTGCAATGGGAGCTTTTCGAACGCCTCCTGTTTCAAGGCTCTATGCGGAATCAAATGATCGACGATTTGATAAGCGCGGGTTTTTCTTTGGTGCTCAGTCTGTTCTACCACTTCGAGCCGCACCCGAATATAAAATCATGTCTCGACCTGAAACCTTAACTATGAATGTACCCTTCAAAATAAGCAGTCTGTAACTCCGCCTTTTTTTGCTTTTCGCATGGAGAGCGCCTCACAACACTAGTTTTGCGGTTTTTTCCTCCGTTCTTGAACCTCAGCGAAGGCTTTCCCCCGGGGACGAGGCAACGATACCATGCAACCTGAAATTGAATATAACAAGAAGGTTGGCGCTGCAAATGTTATCCAAAAGGAATTCATGGGCCTCACGGAACTATATAAGGATTACAATAGTTTATTTACGGATCATGTTGGCTGTGCTGGCATATGAGAGACCTTGCGATTGATCAGACGAATAAACCCGAATGCACCTATTATCTCAGCTGAAATTTTTTGGTTGCTAACGACTGTAAACCATATATATCCCAACTTAAATAAAGTCAGCTGCATTTACTGAGTCGCTCAGTTATGTGTTGGTTCTGAACTCCATCACTTCTTGGAAGCATCCACTTGTTACCTTGCTATGTAGAAATGTCATTCACGCCCAGAAAAGTAAGTAATCATAGTATTTTATTGGAATAGCCGGGAATGAGGAAGCCAACCAAGCCGCTAGTACTTGTGTGAATAGAGTAGTCGGCCTCAGCATTACGGCCAGAGACTACACATATTCCTTGCGAAAACGAATAAAATAGAGAAATAGGTCTGTGAGCTTCATGACAAACTCCACACATTAAGGCCATATTGAACGAATGGAAGAGTGCCAGACATAGGGAACAGTTCTACGAGGTGGTCTTTTGCCATCTGTGAATTGGTCATACAGACTTAACTCACAACCACCTCTTTACGAAAGGGGGGCCCACCGGTATGTGAAGAGTGCTCGGAGAGCTTAACATTGGCGTAGTCTTTGCCAAAAGTAACCGGGCACAGGTGGTTTGCTTCTTAGCCGAGTAGCGAAGCACTTATGACAGCCCTTAAGCTTTGAATCTGTGTAGAGTAAGGTGAGCCCTGGTCCTCACGTTTTGGAACCTTACGGTCTTGAGGGATGCCATAAAGGCTCCGTTATACGGTTGAGAAGCAAAAACCTGTCTCGGTTACTTTTGACAAAGACTACATATTTTATTGTTTGTCGAAGGTTTCATGAGCGGCGTCGCTCTTGCTTCACCATATATGTCGATGAACACATACCATTCCACACGGCGCTTCTACTTGGTGATAGGCGTCTTGTTTCCTACACACAGGTCTTAAATTTCTTGAAAAGTATACATGTCTTGAGCCGCATTTAAACACTAGTTTTTACCGAAGTGACATTTGTCTGTATGCTCTTAATCTATCATCTTTAGCCTCAATCACCTGCTCTGGGCACAGTACGGCCTTTGTTGCTGATATGCCACAAAGCTCCAAATTCATTCTATAGACAACCTGCAACGGGCAGGCCATTAATGACCAGGTCACAGCCAATGAGCTCAATTTACCCTTCCCATAAAATCGGCACACAATTCTCTGTGTTGTTGCTTCGTCAGTACAACCTTTTCTCTTTGACTCCTGTTTCTGTTATTTTTTTGCATCAAGTTTGGTAGTTCCTTTACATTTTTCAAAGATGCAGAGTTTATATTCCGTGTTTAAATTTTTCAACCATTGGATTATGGTGGAAATGTTCGTACTGCGCAGCGTTTCTTAGACACAAAGAGGGTAAAATCTATACTTAATTTTTGGACTATTAGCTTATTTAGAAATGTTTTATTGCCCAGTGGTTTTTACAGACGAAGAGTTTGTAATATTTGTATCGTTAGCTTGTTGTGGAAATATCTGTGCTTTCCAGTGCCTTTTATGACTTCGAATAAGGGCGTTATGAATGTCTACCAATAGATGATGCATTTTTCAGTTTGTTTAGCTCATTAGTTTTTCCATGTTAAGAACTCTGTGATAATTCTTTTTAGTATATTCACTCGACTAGAGATAAGTGAATCTCATTTTTCTATATTAGCCTCTCCGCCTGTGTATATCTCTTGACAAGGAGCATGCGCAAGGGGGAGGGGGGGGGGGGGGCTAATTGGCCTCTCTTATTGGCGGACTGAAAATTCGGCGTCTATGACGTATCTAAGAACATGGACTACATCGTCGCTGTCTAGTACACCAAACAACGCGCGGTCTGTGATGCATAAAAATATGTTGTATAAAGCTGGCGCTGCGCACAATCCAGTGCTCGCTCCCTGACCAGAAATACAGCCGACAAATAAATACCACACAGGAAGAAAGGACGTACACGAGGCTGACTAACAACGTGTACATGTATGTGACGTGCACGTGACGAGTGCATATGACGTGTACGTGGCGTGAACAACGTGTCGTGTACGTCCTTTCTTCCAGTGTGGTGTTTATTCGTCGGCTGTATTTCTGGTCATGTTCCATCTACTAGCTCAGAAACGAATTCTTCTACAGAATTATTCTAACACCCTGTGTCTGCAGAAAAGTGTGGTTATCAAAAGTGATAAAGGTAACGTTCAAGCAATATACTAACAGCGAAAAAAAAAAACTCTACCGAGACGCCGGTTGTGTTTTGAAAACTTACTGCACCGCTGGTTTCAATGCAGCTACGCACAGATTCAAAAAGTGCCTGAGGTGGTATGACGTAAATTAAATCTGCCACATCAACAGAGAACGCAAATCATATTGAGTATATTGTCTGCAGAAGCGATATGACGTGCTTAGAAATTTTTGTGGCAAGAAGACCTTCAGTTTACTGCATGTTCAAGTGCTTCTGTAGAAAGAGAACCTTTTCGTACTGCGAGGTGCCTTTCTCTCTAACTATGGGTCTGAAAGGCACATCATTCTTGTGTGTCTTAGTGGCTATTATTCTCGAAGTTTGAAAGCACTAGATTTAGCGTATGCCTCCATCAGTATTCCGCTGTGTGCGCTATCTGTCGCCTCATGTCTTGCCATTTGATGGCAGCCAACCATTGCGGATCGCTGTAGAAGCAGAGGACTCGAAGCGAGTCCTGGAAAATCTGTACCTGACGCCGTAGTTCTGATCACAGTATCTTGCACGTGTATTTGGCATGATAAACTGACGGTGTGATGTGGCCAAGCAGGGCACTGATTTTGTCCCAGATGAAGCCTACATATGGCAGACAGGCCGCAGTGTGAATGTTCACATTCGCGAGCATAAGAGGTTCATTGATAACCAGAAGGTGCGTCACGTACCGGCACATTGTCTAGCACACAAATGTTAGCCTAAGTTAGAACAAGTTAAGATTCTGCGCAAATGTAATAACGAAAAGGCGCGAGAGCTTCTCAAAGCGTATCTTACCAAGAATAAAGCAAAATATAGTACAAGTGACAAGTTAATCCTCCTTTATAGCAGTGAAGTACGTTTCCTGGAAGGCGCCTTGACGTGAACCCTTTCTTTTCATTTCCTTTTTTTTTCTGCCTCTGGTTTTGACACAATTCAGCGCGCCTTTGCTGGCAAGCACATTTCTGCCTGTTCCTCTAATAAGGCTGAGTTTTAGCTTGCCTTTGCCTTGCGGTGGGCGTAGTCAGGCTGATGATAATGATGGTGTTAGCTTGCGCCTTTCCCGTCTTGTCTCTTCTAGTGATCACTGGCTGCGACATGTTAACTAGCGCGAATAAAACAGCGGACAAAGACAGAGAAGCAGACGGGACACACGCTCTGCTTCTGCTTCTCTCCAGAAGAACGGTCTGCTTCTCTGTCTCTGTCCGCTGTTTTATTCGCGCTAGTTAACATGTTGCAGCCAGTGTCCTAGCACCAACTAGCCCCCCCCCCCCCCCCCCCCCCCCCCCCACACACACACACACTTTTTTGTTTATTCTGTAGTGAACATTCCATTTGACAGCCCATCGTTCTATCGCTATCCCGCGACAGCCCTTGAGATCGTACCTCCATCTTATTCTCGCCCGTGCACAAATGCGTGTTTCCTCTTTTAGTATGAACTTTGATAATTAAACGGACCACTAGTTATCGGTTACACGCAATGAATTTCCCTTTCAATTACCATTTACTTGCTTTTTCGGTCAATGTATCCACTCGCGTCTGTTCTCTAAACCACTCCGTCCTCTTTCTGTGTCTTGCGTTGCACCTATAGTATTCCTTTCCGTCGGAAAAAGCGCTTTTTGAGCCTCACTATAAGCCACTCTACGCCTGCGTGTTTCGCCTCCGTAGGTCAGTAATGGCAGAGCACGTCAGTTTCATGCTTTCTTTGCAAAGGCACCATTAAGCTACTGTTCATAGCATTAGTGTAGAAACAAAGAGTACTCCAGCCAATCCTCAGCCTCCTATTGACCCCTCTGTCAGGATCTGGATCTGCCGTTCCTCTTTTTGGCCAAGATGTTTCCAATGTTTTAATATGTACCCTAAACTGTTGCTCATTGACGAACTGTTGAACATGCCGTTGGTTTACTTTTTAAGCATGTATCGATTAAATAGCCTAATTAATAACAGGCCTAAACGCTTTCGCAATGAAGAAACGCTGGTTCAAAAGAGGACAGAAATAGAAAAGTCCCAGAACATTCACAGAAACGTGCAACGATATGGCCAGAGAGCATGATAAAAGAAAATTGGGCCGAAGAATTCCCTGAAACGCTGCTGTAACGCTCTCGCTCAACAAAAATTAGAATTTTAAGAAAGAAGCAAGCAGAAAAAAACGTGTTTTGGGGGGGGGGGGGGGGGGGGGTTGCACAGAAACCACGCGCCCGCCGCACAAGCGGCAGTAAAGAATAGTGGCACTTTCATCTTGATATGGGCGAGACAGAAATTGCGTGCTCGCAGGAAGCCGTTCTTCTCGCGCGCCGGCGACGACGAGGACGGCGGCACTCTTTCGAGCGTTAATTTCGCCTCGTCAACGCAATGAACGGCGGGGGAAAGACTTGGCTTTCTTCTCGCTCTCCCTCTTCGCTCGCGCAAGACGCGCGCCGCCGGGAGTGATGCAGGGTCCCCCGCCCGCCTCGCCTGGTTGGGCGGCCGCTCTCCAGGCGCACCGTGAAGCCGAAAAGAGGAGCGCGCTGTCTCGAGCGCGGCAGTGCTCGCGCGCGGCAGAGCAGCAACGACGGCCGCCGGCACTCCTTGGCGCCCCGGGGCTGGACCCAGCGGGCCAGATGAGCGGGCCCTTGACAGCGCACCCCCCGTCCCCTCCCCCCTCCCACCCTCGGGAGGAAGACGGCCGCCTGCTGACGTCGGCAGTGCCGCCTTGCATCGGCGTGAGCCTGCATCCTCGCCCCTCTGCGCTTATACCTCCGGGCGCTGGTCTTTGAGCTCCTTTCGAGCACAAAACGGAAGGATTTTCGAGTGCTCTCTCATGCGCTTCAAGGTCTTCAGCTACTTTTAAATGCATTTTCAAATCCCGCTGTCTTCTGAACCGCAGTCAATTCATCCAGTGGAGCCGGCAGGAAAGAAAAGGCTGAAATAAAGGCAAGAATAAATCGAACGGCTTTACCCTGCTCAAGGCCCACTGGTGCGCTCACTTCCTGGATTTCTCTCTCGCCCTCTGTCTTTTCGCGTTCGTCGTCGGCTTTGTCTTTGCCCCGCAGAGGGGGCGCCCGCCTCCATTGGCCCTGCATTATGCGACTGGAGCGGCCAGTAGCCGTACAAAATGCAACCTTCGGCGGATGCCAGCTGGGCTGAACTGTTGCCCCAAATGGATTTTGGTTCGCATATCTCTCGACGATGTCTTCAAGAGCAGGCTTAGGGAGGCCGCCGAGGTCACTTGCAAGCTCAAAGTGTCGCCGAACTGTGCTCTTCATATTTTTGTTCTAGCATTTTTCTTATGAGCCATAATTCCAGGGCGTTCGTTGTAAAGCGAAACATTGTTGTCATAAAAAGTCTAGTGTGAAGAAAATATATGCGTCAGAAACAAGGCGGAATTGTTCAGTAGCCAGTCATGCACTGTGTAAATTTGTTTCTCCGTTTAAAAAGAAAGGAAATGAATAACAAAAGCAGTATTTGAAAACGCATGCATTATTAAGCGTCGCAAATAAGTATAATTTTTGTGTTTAAATGTTGTTCAAATCATATTTTAGGACGACCGCCTCAGCAAAACTGCGTTTACGAAGAAGAGATATAACCTGCAATTCGTAGGGCCACGGTACCGTACATTAAATTGGAAGTTACAATGCAGTATTTTTTCATGAGTAATATTTGTAACATTACCTTTCCGGAGCTTCATGGTCGCGTTAATTTTAATTACAAAGTCTTACCGCACCACAAATTCACCACAAGTTTGAACATATTTTCATAAATTTAAATGGGCGGCGCTTGACTACCACCTATCAATTTTCTCACTAACAGCCAACTTGTGTTACATGCTCGCATGAATTCAAAACTTTTTGTGTGTTCATTACTATCTATTGCACTTCTTTTTCTTCTTCTGTATCTGCTTCCAGGGTAGAGTACAGAGCTGGTGTACCAACCTCTCTGCATTCTGTTTAACGAAGTTTCCTCTCTTATTGTATTATATACACGTGCTCACTTTCGTTGCGCTTGCAATGCTTGTCTCCCTAAAAGCATTGGCGGATTTCTTTTTTCCTGCCTGCATCTTGCGTAGTTGTATATTAAAAAAGAGCAGGGATCAACGTTCATTGCGTCGGTAGACTAAACACGGTTAGTTTACACCGGCTCGGTTTGTTACAGAGAAATGCTTGGACGACCAGCCTAGTCCGTCGGTATATCAGAACCCTTGAAAAGAGTACAAGAGAAGGCAGAAGCGTTCCCCCTTCGCCTCCGAGCACGCTGCCGTCGCGGAGCACCGTGACAGAATCGCTCCCCACCGCGCAGTGGAGGCAGGGCCACTCGAACGGGGCCGGGGGGCGGCGGCCTCGCGCACGCATTTCACGCAGCAGTCAGTGCCAGCGGCCGTCTCTTGTTGTCAGCACGCCGGCGGCGCGGCGCAAACTCGGCGACGCCGCTGACATCCTCGGCGGCCGACATGGCGCGCGTGTTCTTTTCAAATCAGCGCGGGGCGCTCCTCCAGAGCGTCTCCATTAATTAGAGAAGCCTCCTGAGCAGGCCACAAGACCCCGTCCTCGCGCTCGGCGGGGGCACGCGTGCAGCCGCGCGAAAGGCACGAGGGGCGGAGAACGGGGCCCGAATAAAAAGGGCGCCAAAGAAAAACTGCGGCGCCATCTGCCCGCGACTTTCAACGACAGCCCTCGGGCGCGCCACTTGTCGCTCCCGCGCCTTCCGCTTCTTGGCCCCCGCTCTGGCCGGGTCCTGTTGATCGTGTCTTTTATTACACGCCTCGGATAAATAATTAGCGTCGGAAGAGCGGCCTAACCTAATTTGCGTCGTGGGCGGCGGCTGCCGCCGGAGTTTGCTCTGACTGGGTTCGGGTTGGCCCGGCCACTGTTAGTCGCACTCTCAAATTAATGAGTCGTTGCGTCACTCGGAGCCAAATTGTGATGAGACTGCGGCGTGACTCTTCCCACTCTTTGGGGCATCGAGGGGGATGCGGTCTCTCGTCTGGTGCACGGCCGCGCAGCAGCAGCAGCAGCGGTGGCGGCAGGAGAGGTCTCTTCCCCACAACAAACACAACGGCCGAGCGGGAGTGCGCGCGGCCGCTCTCGAGCTGGAGGCTTGTCAAAAGGAGGGTCGCTGCGAAATTTTCGCTCCGACAGCCCAAAATGACTAAGCATGCGAGCAGTCACGCGATGCGGATGTTTTCTTTTTTCTTTGTTTTCCGAGGTCACACATTGGTCGTGTATGCGGAAATCTTCAAAGGGACAACCACACACAAAGCTTATTATGTGAATGCAAATATTGTATCTTACTCTTGTTTAACCGCAGTGCTCACGGGCGTTTAAGAGAGGGCAAAAGAGTGGGAATTACACTTTTATAAATAAACCATACTACAATAGCGCAAACCTGACTAAACATTTGAAAACAGGGTGAAGGCTGACAATGTTGATAACGTTATCAGCCTACATTGATAGCATTGCCACCTTAAGCTGTGAACCTGGCCGATAGCCGGAGATGAGCCAGATGCCAGCCTTAGTTATTATTTGCGATGTAAGAGCCTACCTGTAGCGGAATCTCAATACACGGATTGCAGCTGCTCTGACCGACTCATGTAGCGAAGAGCTCTTCTTGCTTCTTCAGTATACATTGGGTGTTATTGGGTACAGAAGCCTCCAGGACATGAGAAAAGCGATCTGGGCGTATATGGGCCACGTCTGGAAAACGATGTCCCCATTTGACTACCACAGGTTAGAAGACACGGGCTCGACCTTCACCCTCAGAAGCGTGATCTCGAGCCACTCGCTAAAAACACAGCTAACGGCTTCGATTACAGCTCACGCGCACTGGGGACTCTTGTTTCCGATAGCACGTACGCTGAGGATTCTGGATGCCATTGTTTCAGCGGATATATTCGATGCATCATTCTTTGTGGCAACTGAAGCTGTAAAATACTTGTGTGGGACACGAAAGGTTGATAATAAAATTGCATTCTAAAGCTTCCTTACGACGGGGCAGACCTCACAGCGGATAAACCTGTGTTGGCTCGGCTGCCTTGTTGGCTCACAGCTTCTGCTGCCGCTGTCATGCATTGTCCCATCAAAACGACGCCGTGATTTGGCCGAAGAACTTAGGCAGAAAATATAAGAATTGAATGACTATACAATCCATGAGTTCATCGGATTTGTTTGAAATGTGTGCATCAATGTTAGCTTCAATGCCCATAGTGTCCACGTCATGAACAGGGCCTCATGCTTCTGCACAAGTCAATGTCGGAAGCCTCAACCCCAGTTTCTAATGTTCTCCGTCAGTAGGAGGCACACACAGCAGTAAATAGAGCTGCACACATTTTGCGTTTTTTTTCGCTTGAAGCTCTTTTTTCTGGCATCTCATAAATCTTATAATGAATGAATTCACTAGCGTACTTACGTATAAGGGAAGTTCTGGGTCTTTTTCTTTAATTATCGACGCTCGTAATGTTTCTTGTTATTTTAATTATCTTTATGGGTGGTCTTCAGCGAGTGAAAGGTGACTTCTAGCTGCCATACTGTCAAACTAATTTTGCAGTTTGAGCTTACTTTTGCCACTAGACAGCACTGCCTTACAGTAAGTGCACCCTTTACAGGTGAGGCGGCAGAAATTCGGCAGGCATGTCAGAGCTATCCTGACTTCTCAACACTTGTATTAACGTTAGATATTGCTCGCGTGCCTCTTGCGAGCGTTGATGCACTAATGACACCAGTGTGCGCCAACATGGGCGCAACCTACTGAAGATAGGAAATGGGTTGAGCGAGTGAGAGGCTTCGAGAGAGCTATTGCCTTATTTAGCTGCCTCCCCTGAAGGTACTTTGAATGACAGTACAGTAAAACCTCGTAATCTCGGCCCCCGTTAACTAGGCCAACTAGATAATTCAGACACCCCGTCCAGTCCCATCAAACGTATGTGCTGTTTTAAGACCTGAAACTTTTGTAATTAGGAGGAATCTGCGCTTTGGTCGATGGTGTGATGATGGTGGTCACTGAGCGAGTCAGAAGTCTCGCCACTATAGCACGAGCGTCGTGGCTGTTTAACCGAAATACTAATACGCCGTACTGATCACTGTGATTATCAGTCGTGAAGGTATGATATGATGCTTTTCTGCTTTGTGCTGTGCTCCGCTGTTTTATTAATTGTTTTCATTGCTTGCGATTAAAATTTGTAATCTTTTGACATGACGACATGTGGGTGTACGCCAGGCACACTTTTCTTTTTCTCGAGGATGAGCGTTTGCAGTGTGTGTGGGGAGGCTGTTGATGTTTTTACTGTCATAGAGCCCGATGCCTTGTGCGCATTATACCATCTTGCAGAGCTGCGCAATACGGTTATTGGTACGCAAATTCCTCGTTCGATGAATAATTAGACACCTGTTCAAAGAATAAAGGCATGTTTATGTGGGATACTATGCTATGGCTTTTTTTTCTTGGACTCCCCGTTTACTTGACTACAGATTAATGTGGATTTTTCCGAATCAATGGGGTTTTTTGCACTAAGTACTGCTGGATTGAGATATCATGGTTCCAAGATTGGAAACGTATTATTTCTTCAAAGAACAGAGCTTGGATGAGCCCAAAAATCACTTTAAAATGGCTGAATGGAGCGACAATCCTCCGAAATTCTGGTAACTGCGCATGGACAAGTGAGTTCTTCGCCAGCCACGACTGTCTCATCTTCATTACGTGCGACACAAGAACCACCAAAATAGGAAAGCATTCTGGCGAGTTCTGTTGTGACACGAAAACGCGAAGCTTCACTCCATTCGCATGTCGGCAGGCCTGCGTCGTGTGCAGCAACTTCAGAAGCGCAAGCTCTCAAGGCTTTTCGTGCTCGTTCTGAACGGTCATGTCTCCATTCTCATGAAGACTGAGAAGCTAATCTACGTGGCAAGTATTACTGCCGGGCTCTCAGGCCGCAAATAATGCAAGAAATGCCAGGGATTCCCCGTTTTGCGAATTATCGCAAACACGTGTGTTTATACAGTTCTCGGCCATCATCGAAGGCGCGCACATGTTACCAGAATGTTTTGCGTCCGGGTGAATGGAACGCGGCCAACAACCATTGCCCTCCTTCTGATGCCGACGACTGCCTCATGTGAGTGTCGCTGTCACCATCGTGAACTTTGTTTCTGTGTTTGCAGGCCACAACTGGGTCCAACCAACCCTATTACTTCAATGCGAAATCATTTTATGATTCACGAGACAGAAAAGCAGTCGCCGGAAGTTGCCCGCAGACCGTGGTACCAAAAGACGTGTGACCTAATATTAGAAAGAATAAATGCGGTAATGAGATATAAAGTGAATGAGGGTGTAGTATGTAGTAACGAGAGCTGAAAAAAAGCGGATATAACAAAGTGTCGTCGTATGTCCCAGCTAAGAACAGGAATATAACGAACAGGCCGGTTATAGCGAAGTAAGAACAGTGTAGTATGTCTTAAAAGAGCTAAAACCGGATATAAAGAGGTGTAGTAGTATGTCGCGACCGGAAATTGTTGAAAGTGGTGTAGTATGCCGTAACCGTTAATGGCGAAGTGGAGTAGTACATCGTAACCGAAGATCGTCGCAGAAAAGAAGCAGATGGTTGCAAAAGAGCACCAAGTAGTCGCACTAGAAGCAACCAGTCAAACGCAGCAGCAGCAACAAACGCAATGCCTTCGATTTCTCCACGGAAGCATACTTAAGTACACTCATAATTTTGTAATTCTTGGCTTGTAGGTTCGCTTTTTCGTCGCCACAACGCGTGACAATATGCAGCTTGACACCATGCTGACTATTCCTCTTGCCAGACATTTATTTCATGCCTAGCATGCTATCGTTTAACAATTAAAATGCGCGCTCCCTTATATCGTTCTCATCACAGTTTTTGCCATGCGCATCAATTTTTGAAGAATGCCGTTTGAAAGTGCCATACAGCACCAAATTCTGCATTAATTTAGTCGTTTCTTAATTAAAACCTTGTTCAGCCAAGTATTTTCGCCCCTTTGTAGTTCTGACTGACTGCCTTCGTTTCAAGCTTTGCCAATAATTATTATTCTAGATGCTCTATTCTTTCCTGGTTGGTAGCAGTGCCTGCGTTGTTAACTTACAGAAGCAATGAGAATGTTGCGCAAAGAGACTGTAGTGTGACTATGCAGTGTGGTCTGAGTGCGTATGCGATCCAAGAGGGCTTGGCTCCTATGGGCGTTGGGCAGGGTCTTCTGAAAGGCTGAGTGGGATAAGACACGGCACAGCTATCGCTGTCACGTCCGGCGATAGATGAACAAGGCGCAGTGTTTCTGGGTCCTCCACACACAGCTCACGCGCTCCAGACAAACCGGAGTGGGTCCGTGTTCTTATTTTGTTATTTCACTCTGCACGTCGCTTAAGTGCACTGTGTACTAAGCAATTAAATTCTTTAAGTGGTCTACAAGCGACACCCACGTGTCAGCTTGGCCAATTTTGGCTTGGCCTTAACGCGAATGCGCTAAGGGCTTCGTGTCGCAGAAAAGAGGCGTCGTCATCAGCGTCGGCGTCGTTGTCGGTATCAGCGTCATTGGCCGTCAGCGCTAAACCCACAAAAATCCTCAGAGGAGCAACCTAGGCGGCAGCTGGCCTACCAAGGTCACGTGATCTTGTTATGCCATGAAATCCTGCCCACTGGATTGTTAGCAGACTGCCCACCGTGGTAGGTGGCGTTAAATTAAAGGGGTGGAGACACCAAATTTTGAAGCTATAAAAAGCCTGCTATGGGATTCCTATGTATGCAAGGGCACTCAAGGCCAGGTGTTGGACGCAACAAACGTTTAAAAAATATTTTAATTCGGTTCCAAAGATTACCTAAATGCTCACTCTCACAATCTAGACCCATCGCTAGCGCCATCAACCATGACGTCACAAGGGGTGCAGAAAAATTAAAGTTTTAGTGACGTCATACCAAAATACAGTGACGTACGATGAGCGGGGCACAGCCGCGTGAGCGCAGTCGACGCACCAGCTAGCCGCGTTTGCTGCTAACCGCCACTCGCTCGGTTTGCGGCGCGCCGTTGCGAACAGCGTCGCAACGTCCGATTGCAGCTCGTTGCCTGCGTCCGGCCTGCTAGATGTCAACGGCGGGCCGCTCGCGGCAACAACGACGGGAAGCGGCAGCGTCATGATGACATAGGGCGCACTCCTTGGAGCCGGGCGGTCTGCGCCAGTTTTCGTGCCGAACGCCGGCATCTGAAGAACGCGATAGTATTGTTTGTTCACGTTCATAGCAAACCCTGGGATATATGAATATCAAAAATGCATCGTTTCTGATGATCGTTGGCAAATACCGAGTTCCTGGTAGAAGTGATGACTGCGATGCAAGCAAATTTCATCAGCCGGTTTTGTGCTGCTGCGACCTGGTGCGGATCGCCTGCCGTGTGCTAGCTCTGTTGCTGAAGACGTCGTGGAAATCGAACATATCTTTTATTATGGGACGAGTTCACAGTAAAGGGGTGCCGAGCGGAGCAAGTTTCTGAGCGCTGGCCAGTCCCGAAGCGCCCTCAGCTGCGGAGTCGATATGCGAAAGCAGCTAGGCATAGCGACGACTAGGGCAGTCTGGGACCAGCGCGCAGGTCGTCGGCCGGCGTTGCCGCAGGCAGTGTCGTTGCCGAAAGATCCACTTTTAGCACAGTCATGCTGTCGTATCTCGAATCTAGAAAGCATCCTTTCTGGTAGCATGGCTGTTTTGTATTTTCTTGTGCGGATGTGAAGTACGCCGAGTCTGCCGGCCGGTAGGTCAGCCTGGATACCGTCTGCCGACGTCATAAAAGCGAGCTAAAGAGTGTTCTTGACGTAAATAATAAACCATGGGACAAGAAATGTGAAAAAAGTGTCATTTTTGAGGATCGCTGACCAATACTGAGCTGCTGGTAGAGGTAACAACTGTGATATGAGCAATTTTCTCACAACCGCGCCTAGCAGCTGCCGCTGGCGCGACGTTGGAGTCCGGCTCGCCTGGCGCCCGCTAGCTCCGCTGCCGAAGGCGTCGAGGAGATTGACCATACTATTATTTTATTGTGAGATGATTCTGTTAACACTACAGCTATTTGTGAAAAGTAGGCCTTTTATTATAGCGCAGACGACTTCCGAAGCGCCGGCCGCTTGCTAAACAGGCTATAGGCCTAGCGACGACCACGGCAGCCAGGCAGCAGCAGAGCTCGTCGCCCGGAGCGCCCGCGAGCGGTGCCGTTGCCGAAAGCTCCCAACATAAGCAGACATGCTTTGTCGTTGCTCGAGTATAGCTGGCAGTTCTGATAACAAGGCGATCTCGTCTTTTATTGTGATATTTGTACACCATCCCAAGCAGCGCTCAGGTACTGCTGCACGGCAGCGAAGTGTGACACCGGTTGTGGGCGCAGCTTCGGTAGAGCGGCGCAGCGATGCTTACTGGAATTTTGCAAAGTGTTTCGCATCCTCACGCGAATCCGCGAAGGCGATATTAGCGTGCGAACAAAAAAAAAGTCGATGTCCTCACTCATTGGAATCAGATCTGTCAGAATCCGAGCTGCTGGGACTAGACGTGCAGTAGTTTGTTTTCATGCGCTGGTCAGCACATGTGTGGGAAAGCAGACGATGCAGCAGTAGGTGCGTCACAACTTTTGTGGGCCCACGTGACCAAGCGAAGCAGTTGATCTTCCCCCTCTGTGACGTCACTGTACAACTCGGCGTTCCGAAACCGAAACCGAAAATCGTTCACCTAAAAATGCTATAATAAATTATTCACTGTGAATATATGAATCTTTGGGTGTGTATCATGCTTCCTGGAGCCATAAGAAACGTTTGAAACTAAGAACGCGCGAACGACAAATTTGGTGTCTCCACCCCTTTAATGAGCGGTCGCGAGAGGTTGCTCAGGAAGAGCAACTTCGGTCTCACAAGTCATACCGGTGGTAGCACCTGCCATCGCAGGGCAGTGGCGCATCGCTTAACCGCTCTCCGTGCACTGCGCCAGGAAGGGTATGAGGACTCCCAGGGATCTATGAATGCAAAGTAGGCAATGACCAATTCCGCATATATCGTCATTGACCCGTTAATGCTATCTCGTCATACCCTTAAGGCGGAGCCCAAGTGTCCCCTCCAGAGTTTTTGCGTTTTTTTTTTTGTAATGTATGTATTGTTTCCTTTGAACAGTACCATCAAAATATTTTCGATTAAGCCAGATTTTACTTTTTTTTCGTTGTGGCTGGCACATCAGCTCCATGACGTGTCAAAAATTCAGTCATGCTCGAGAAGTCAACTTCCCCGGGTTCTTTCATATCAATTAAGGGGGAAAAAAGCCGCTCAAATGAGAAGAAAAGAACAAGGTCGGCGAAAGCGGCTGCCCAGGGTAAAAAACAACAAAAAATACACGTGGAGGAAAAAAAGGGAAAAGGGGGGGTCTCAAGAAAGAAAGCAGAAACAGAAAAGAGAAATGCAGAAGCCCGATGGTGCCTCCCAGGGCTGCAAAGATCGGCTCCTGCTTGGCTGAGTGGAAGAATCACGGCCTTAATCAAATGCGCATGAGGGGACGCAAACAATTTTAACTTGCCCGCAATTGCATTTTGAAAACGCATGGGCTTAAGCGCATTTAATTTTCATTTCCCTTCTTTTTTTTACGTCTTCATTTTTTGTGCTTTCTCGGTAAAGAGCTAAGCAATCTGGGAGAAAAATTTTAGGTATTGAACAGAAGCGTAAGTGAAGAAACGTCATTAGCGCGCGCAAAAAGAGCAAGAGAGCAGTCTAAACTAAATAATCAAAAGCTTTGGAGCTAAAAGAAAAATAAAAAAAAACAGTAAGGCTATGAGCCAGATAAGGAAAATTATAAAATGCAAAGCAATAACTTTTAACGCAGCATAAGTTCTCCATGCAGCTGTCTGAGTGCTCTTTATGTAGTGTTGGCGCTTTATGAAGCACACGTATTGTAGGGACACAGAAGAAAGAAATGTCATGTCATCTATAATAGTATATCATTATACGCTACGTTAGTGCTGCTGTACTGGCCTTCAATAGTTTATTAATGGTGTATGCGGGGTTTAGCGTTCATAAGGAGGTGATCGACTACGAGGGCAGCCGTTGTGTAGGGATCCGGATTAATTTCTACCACATGCGGTTGTTCAATGTTCACTGACGTCTCACAACAGACGAGCTTTTTGCATTTTGCCTCTATTGGAATGCTCCCCCCCCCCCCCCCCCCCCTGTGTCCAGTATTCCGTCCCGCAACCTAAAGCTTAGCAGCCTAGCGCAAAAGTCACTCAGCCAAGCAGGCCGGCGGGTACTTCACAGTTTGAGTACAGATTTTGGTGTCAGTAAGCAATTCAGGGGGTCACAGCATGATGACACTGAAGTGAAACTAAACGAACTGCAAGGCCTCTGAAAAGATAGGTTGCTCGCATAGTTAACAATGTATTAATTAAAGTGGTTGGTTGGGTGATCAATCTATCGATCGACTAAATAATTTTTCAGTTTGTCTGAGAACACATAGAGTAGATATGTTGCATGCAAAGAAAAATTTCCGTGAATTCTGCTTAATGCACCGGACATAACAACGATAGGCCGGAATTTTTAAAAATTTTAACTGAAGTACAAGGTTCTGCTGGTTGTGTGATAATACTGGTATGACCCAGCAGTCCTACTAAAAACTTCACAATGGCAATGGTAAAGCAGAATGGTAAGGGCAGCGTCGAATTGCAAGACCACGTGACCTGATGCTTCATGGGTTGTTCAATGTACTGATGATAATTAGCGGCATCATGGTGTAGGGCGCCGCAAGTAGAAGGTCTAACTTCGGCTGGTTGATTATGTATGGCATCTGCAGGAGCTGCACCTTCACCGTTGCGTTGAACATCGTTCGGCTGCCGTAGACAAAGGTGTTCTTCCATAAATATTTTTCATTTACTTTTGATTAAAAAACTAATACCTATGCTACACGAGCGTTTCAGATGCTCCCGAGCCAAATTTCGTTGGACTCAACTGCCAGTCTTCTTCTGCTAGACCGCAGTGGTGGCGAAGTGGTTGAGCATCAGCCTCGCATGCAGGATGTGCAGGTTTAGATCACCAGTGCCACCGGGTACCCACCGGTGATACAATGGGTACAAGCTTCCCGTGGCCTGGTGCTCGGCTTAATCAGAGAGAAATGTTTGGGAAAGGGGTCTTTGACATTCCACCTTAAGCAACCTTGCGTCATGGCGCTCTTTGGCCGCAGGTGTCCTTGCGCGATAAAAGTTCACTGTCACCACTATCATCATCTTCTGCTAGAGAAGATATTTAACGGCGAACGGTTTAAATACCATTTCAGGCGACGAAGTACCAAAAATAAATGAGAGACTTTTAAATGCCTTTTCAATGTGAGCGCCTGTACCGTCGTGTTCTGCAATGAAATAAGCGGCTTTAATGGACCATAATGTGAGAAGAAAAGTGGTCAGAATAGTGCACACAAATAAAATAGATAAAGAGAAAAGAACGGCGCAAGTAAAGCGTGTAAATGGTGGCCGAAACCTTCTACAGCCCTGTGACTTCAGGTACGGCAGCAGCAGTCGACTGACTTGCGACTCCAATCGGGTGCGGGTGCCAACAAGCGTTCATAAACACAACCCACAACCACAGGTGGCGCAGCGAGGATGCACTGCAGCCAAAGGGGTCGGTTGGCAAGCGAGGTTCCGAACAGGGTTCACAAAGAGGAAGCGACTAATCGACATGAGCGCGGCTAGAGAGAGCAACTTTGTTTGCACCTGATCGCTCTGGCGCCGATGACGATGTCTTTTCTCTGCCTTGCCAGAGCTTGCTGGTCCTCCGGACGGTCGGAGGACAGACTGCGCGGCGAATTCCACTAGGCGAAAGATTAAGTGGAATTAACTGAGGTAACTAGTTCTCACCATCGGTACCGCGTGGAGCCGGCAGCAAGTCATAATTAATGGGCTTTCATTGCTGAAAGCACGTTGGCGTATTTGTGAAATTTCGTCTACCTGATGCCCTTTACTCTCGCGAAAAATAAATGGCATGAGACTTCAAAATGCTCGTCTAATTTAGTCACGGAACACAGCCGATTTGCACAATGTTTCCTTCAACTCCTAACACTCAGCCTCTCTTCAGCAACTAATTCAGCACGGAGAGAGAACTTTTGCACTTCTAGATGTCTTAAGGGGGGAAACTAAATGAAATTGTGAGCAGTCTTGCCTACTAAGCGATGGCTCAAGCGTAGCTAGTGAAATAAACAAAGCCATCCTTGCAATGATTAAACAAGTGTTAGTGCCTATCCGTAAAAATGACGTCACCGTCTGCTTCAAAACAAGTGGTAACAGACCTCTCTTCTTCACAATATACGGCATAGAGAAAAATAAAAATTGCGGCTGAAGGCACTCCAAAGGAGCCGATGGTCTCGTCAAGCGGGTAAAGTTCAGCGCGGTGACAATTATCCGCAAAAAATGTTGCGTGAGGTCTCTGTGCACACGAGGAAGCAATGTGACCAAGCCAAGAAACATGCCAAACATAAACTCTCAGTGACTGAACATCGATGTATGTCGGTTAGATGTGAGCTCTGCCGTTGCTTACCGTAGGATAAGTTGAAAGCGCCGAGGAAGTTCCGAACTGGTAAAATGAGTCTGGCTTTGTGAGTTTTAGACATCAAGGAGGTTGGTTTGCCTCACAGTGGACATCACAAGAACTTGAACCTTGAATATTTCATAGACGAATGCTCTGTACCAGTGAAGCATAGACTTTACCTATGTACCCCATGTTTTGCCACTGCGTATGCCTGAGCAAATGTGGTGCAGAAGTGAGCCACTTTTTTAACTGCGCAGAGCAGAAATTCCACGAAAGGCGTCGTTGACGTACACGGTTATAAGGAGATTTTTTTACTGTGGAAACTATCGTGGCCTTCGATCAAGGCAGTGCACGGTGACGTCGGCTTGTGCATAAGCGGCACTAAAGAGCGCCTGTCGGTAAGCCTGGTTATAACGTTCACGCAGGAAGGAAGACGTCATAGTGCAGCCTCGCACGCAACTGAGGGCGCGTAACAAAAGAAGTGGAAATGCAGATATAATCAGCTTAGATCAAAACGTAAGTCTGCATCTGATTGTGCATACATAAACGCCGCCACTGTCTCTGCAAGTGGGTATCCAGAGCACCGAAGTCGAAATTATAATATTGCTACTATGAATTGTCGGAGTGTTTTGCAGCTGCTCTAGATCGATGGTGGTCCGGTGCCATCGAATTCACCGGCCACACAACTCAGAAACGCGCTCTGGTTAGACATATGCTATAACAGCAGCTGTAGCGAAATTTTCGTATGCACCTAACTAAAAATAAATAAATAAAAGGAAACCTCGGCGTCCACAGTCTAAAAGAAGCATTTAGCGTTAGCTGGGTTTCATCTAGACAACATGTTCTCATCAAGAGCTATAACATACCAACCTGTTGAGCCGATATGCAGAAGATGTGTGTGTAAATTGTATCCTTGCTGCCGTGCTGACGCCAGCGTGCCTGTAAATTCTTGCCCCGACAGCTGGTGGTCAATAATACGAGTCATCCCAGACAGTTGCTATGTTCGAGAGGACCTAGCGACATTTATGTCGAATCAACCTATGTTTGATGGCTACATTCATTACACAGCGTGTTCCTCAGCACATCACGTGCGGCTGTATAAAGTCATGGGCTACAATAGCGGCAAGTCCCGCGAAGAGCTCAGATGAGGCAGCGCTTTTTTTATTTTTTAGTGTTAAAAAAGAAAATTCTCAGTTCTTGTGTTGACGGGGTGAAGCCCCAAAATGTGCTTTGCGAATATCCGAGAAACTTTCCTCGCAAATTTTGGTTAGTTAGAATAGCCTAAAGAAAAATTAGGATATGGCATGTGGAACAACGTATCTGGCATTTCGTCAAAAGCGCGAAGAGGCATTTGTTTGATCACATTATTGCGAATTCATTGATAAGAGCGAAATAGAAGGAAACCTTTGAAAATAAATAACCAGTTGCGGCAGTTAAAGCAAAGAAGGAGGCTGGCTAAGTGTGCACTTAACCTGGATTTAAAGATATGACTTCGTAACTTTGCGCACGACAGCTATTTGCCGTACAGATTTATGCATAGTTCTTTATTTGCCCTTTATTGTTTAGGTGAAATGGTCCGACATGACCAAGCTCTCGTAGTGTTGTTTTTTTTTTTCACCGCAAATTAGACAACAACAGAACCCTTTTCAGCCGGGGAGGCCGAAAGATATACAAATGCGCTAACAGGCCAAAAAGCGTATTTCTTGTTTAGTGCGATGGTACATGTATAAGCTGCATACCTCTCGAAAGTTTGTGGTGCTGACGAGACCGAATATCCGAAACGTCGAATTCACAGAAACCATTAACATTGTAGCTTGAGAGCATTTCAGTGACAGGCAGTGCTTTCGCCAACTGAAATGAAAAAAAAAATGGTGTAAAACTGGGTGAGCGTGCAGTTGCAAAAGGGACGTGAACGTTTCGCTTGCTCATTGGAAACTCATACCTGCCACAACATTCACTGACTATTCCGCACGGACGTGACCGCGGCGAGACGAGTCCTTGACTTCTTTAAATTTTAGCATCACTTTCGTTTTTCAAGCAACATGCAGTTAAATTTTACGGCTCTTGTCCGGACGCACAAATGCTCGCTCCACGGAGGATAAGATGGCTGGCACAAGCTTTTTCATTTGCGATTAAGAGTTTTGTGCCACTATAAATGAGTGGTAAGGCCGACTATATATACACAACTCGACATCAATGTATATACTACCGAGTATTTTCGTTCAGATGTTTTCGTTCAAACGTCAATATCTCTTCGATTACCCTCAAACAAAAGAATGAGTTAGTGCTGCTAATACTGCTTTCACTACACCGGGCGCTAAGTGCCTCACGAAACGACAGCAGTGCAATCATTTGTCACTGGTCGCGAGGGCTGAGACATCAAAAGAACCTTCAAGACAAAAATCTGCGGTATTTGTAGGGCATTCAAGCCATATTTCCAAACAAATATTCACCCAATCTATCCTTTCTTGTCGTTGTCGCTGGACGGTATTCCACGAATATTGCAAGGGCAAAAGAATTAGCCGTATACAAAATACTGCATGTATTTTCTTGTGTTTTGCATCCCAGAATTCCCTTTTGACTTGAATGCCTCTAGGTGTCCTAAGAAATCCCAATGACTGGTTCGCCATTTGACCGTACTATCAGTTTTCAGCAGCTGCGTTAGCCGGCGGTGCTTATTTCGGGACAGTGTATCAGATAATTAACCTGGCTACACAATAATACAATACTGAAACGACCGCTTTTTCGAGAACCAAAAAAAAAAAACAGCTCTAAGCAAACTCGTCGCCAACACAAAGAAGGAGATGCTTCTTTTCGGTTTGTGTTTTATTTTAACAACTTGCAGTCATCGGGTAGGATCAAAGAATCTTTTGAACCGAATCGGGTGAACCTCTATAAAGACGGGGAAATAAATAAATAAATAAATAAAAAAGACAGGGGATATCGGAGACAGGGTTCCTGTTTTCTTGGAATCGTCCGAAATCTCCCGTCATCCGCGCGGGATCTAGCGCCTGTAATTGAGTATACACGCAACAGATCCTGCGAGCCTTGGCGCGCGGTGTTTCCTATTGACGCAGTGTCATGATAGGCGCATAAGCAAACGAATGCGAGCGCCCGGTCGCCGCCCGGAGCCCACGCAAAGCTCCCAATATGGGCGCCAAAAGCTGCTTCGATAAGAGTAATGGGAGGGAGTGCTCTATCGGGAGTCGACTGACGCGCGCGCGCGCGCGCGCTTATCCGCCTTTGGCGCGCCCGGGGCTTCCTTTGGCGCGGGAGCCAATCCTTCCCGAAAACATTATAAGCGCGGCGCGCTTCTGATATTTCCTCTACGGGATGGGCGCCGGCCGGATTATCGGCGGATTGGGACGCGGATCCGTTTTGTTCACAAGGTTATGAGAGGCCGGAAAGGACAGGTCACCGGCGCTCACTTGTGGATGGAGAGGCGCGCTTGCAAAAGCGCTGATGAGGTGCGCCCGGGGCCAGAATCCACTAAGCTCGGGCGCGCGCACGGAGCCCGGTGTGCCAGGCCCGGCGGCGACAAGAAAAGTTTGCTCGGCAGTCGGCTTAATTGGACGACTGCCGAGTCGGACCTGCGGGGGCCATGCGACGCACAAAAACGCAGCCGGAAGTGGTTAAGTGCCGGCTGCGCGGACAGTTCGGCCGCCCGGAGAGTAATTATTTTTCGGTCGTGGCGAACTCACCTTTCCTACTTCATCGAGGAGCAACATTGCAGCTTTGAAAAGCGCTCTCTTCGCGGGTGTTCGCTGGCTGCTAGCGGGTAGCGCATCTACGCGCGGTGGCCCAGCGAGGCCGTCTTGCCGAACTGAAGGACTGCAAACGAGAAGGAATACATGTGTCGCGACTAAGTGTGCGAGGGGGCCTTGAAACAGGCGAAAAAAAAAACATATCTAATGCATCTGCTTCACAACTACTCTCTATTTAAGAAAAATAAAAGAACCGCTTTTATTCGCTCTTATTGGCTGTGTCCGTTTACCCAAAATATAACGAGCTGCAGGAGCGAGAAATCTTCGTCTCAGTTTCGTCACTGATTTCCAAAGGGCAACAGGCCACAAAGGTTTTCACGGAGCAGAGATTTGTTACTGTTATCGCCGCGTGCGCGGCCACAGGGCATTGTTCTTCAGTTACATGACGTCATCTAGCCTCGCTACTCGGGCCAGCGCGTCCATCCTTCGCATCATACGAGTTGAACCGGCGGCGCCGAGCAAGCGGCGTGGAAGAAGGCACCGCCGGACGGCTTTGTGCGCGAGCGCGTGCTGCACACCTCTTTCATTAGTGGCGCCCCTGATCGCTCTATTCAGCGCGCCGACGCACCCAGCGTGGCCACCGGAGCGTCGAGGACAAAGGCTTTGCTGGCGGGGGAGGGGGCCCTTTCTCCCCGAGGCCCGGGATTGCAGCCGCACGGCGGTCCAGAGACGTCGCCAAGGTTATCTTTGCCAGGCATACGGCGCCCTGACGTGAGCAGGCGCGCGCCACGCGGGATGACTGATGTCGAGCGAGGTGTTTCCGTTTTTATCGGCCGTGGATCCAGGGCCCCCATACATCTTGGCGGCGCGCCCCGGCGTTATGCCATTGTTTGTTGCTCAGATCGGCAGGCCCGATAGCCGGTCAACAAATGATCGTGGCACGTCAACTGATTGGCCCCGATAGCATTGAGACAGCAACGCCGTCGGGGAAGCCCTCCCTGGTACAGGGGTGGCCCCTCTGTCGACGGGTCCGGGACGCAGGGGAGGGGGTCGCACACTGGTGGCGCTGTTGCGTCCGCGACAGCCCCTCCCGGCTGCCAGGCTATGCCGCTCCTCGTCAACGCCACGGCCAGAAATGAAGTGCCAGGGTGGTGCACCCCAATGCTCCGAGGTGCGTGCCTAAGAGAAAACACTGCTCATACAACACTCCTGCCGCCGCGGTTTGCCCTTGCTCTCTGCTTGAAAAAGGTGTAGGTAAAAACTTCTCTCGAGGCCCCATCGCGTGGCGCGCCTCATTTCAATCATTTTCGCCAGTTAAGCTATAAATGTGGAAACATCGAATAAAATAATGGAGGTTCACATTGGGGCTGCTGGCGCGGAGCTTTCTGTTTCCTTCAAGCGGTCAAATCGCAGAAGTTGTAATTGTTTTTGCATGCGGTTCTTAATTTACTTTTTGTAACCACTGGCTCAAGTAGTAGCGAGGTGGACAACCTTTTTGCCTTGAAATTTTATTTATACGCGGCGACGGTTTGCAGCAGAAATGCGATGAACACCTGTTATTCTTTGAGAGAGAGCTTCCTTCAAGTGATACAAGTGTCTCCACGCTCACCTGCGTTCAATTTTCTGTAGAAAAACGAAAGAAACGGAGACTGCATTCAAAACTAAGCAACAAAAACATCGAAAAAAAGACCGCGTATTCTGCTACAGGCTTGCGCAAAAATAAAAGCGGCCTCGTTTTCCGGAACAGCTACAGGAGCGTGTCATTAATCTTATTTCTTTTTGCCTTTCTCCACAGTCGACACAGAACTAATGCCGGAGAATATGGAAACGAAATTGTATTACGTATACAACTGTTACTGCGGGCTACACCGGGCATGCTCGGTTTTACGAAATCGGATTCCACTAAATCAACGGGAACAGCTGGTACTGCGCTTCTCCTTTCGCTGTAAGCTATAGCAAAATTTGTAATGGTGCCTTCATCATTAAATCCGCCCATTATCAGAGACAAGCGTCAGAGAAAGAAAGAAGAAACGGAAGCCGAAGTCGAAGCTCAAGCCCAAGGGTTGATCGATGAGCCCTGGACAAGTTTTCCTCTTCTCGGAATTCCCGAGCCGATCTAGATTTCGCTGGCTGGCACGCGTTCTGTTCAGCCCCAAATCGAGCTTGCTTGCTTAGGCAGTGCGCCGGGCATATAATTAGGGAGCACCTCGCTCTCCAATTGGTCTTGGTGCGCCCCGCTTAGAGTTGCGCTTTTCTCTCTCTCTCTCTCAGACTGCTCCTTTTTCTACATCTCTGGACCCTGGCTTGTTTTCTTGGGAGAATAGGAGGAAGCGGAGGAGGGAGAAGGTCTCTCGTGAAATTGTGATTAGGCTGCTCTGGTGCTATTTCGAGGGCAGAAGGCACGTGCTACTCGCCGGGAATAAGGGAGCACTGGGGAAAGCAATATATACTCCCTCAAAGGGTGAGGGCGAAGCAATCCGGCGACTTCTTTTCTAATTAACGTTACCGAAATTGAAGAAATTCATTAATAATCCCCGTACGCCGGAGCGAAATGGAGAAAAACTCGAGCACTACATGCGTATTTTCTTCTCCGGCACTACTATTTCCGACGATCGCCGTCTCAGCTGACGCGACACGCATTTGCTCGAGAGAAATTGCTTGCTTTCGCTATCCTCGTTCCAGCTTCGCGTGCTTCCCCTTCCCCCCCTTCCCCTCATCCGTTCTTCCCGCCACTCTACCCAATGTTCCGGAAAACCAGAAGGAGGCACGTCTCGCTCATGCCGGCCAGGTCGGAGCTCGCTAATTGAACTTGTAGATTTACTGCCTCTGAGTTGTTCGGCTTCTGGCTGATTTCGAGACGGACGCGAAACAAAGCAATTTAGCGCGCCGCCTTATATGGACGGCCGGCCGCGAGGACCGACGGTTCCTCTCGCCGCTCTGCTTTCTTCTTCCATGCCTCATCGTTCGGCGGTGCCCAGTGGCTCCTTATTCCGTCGAATTACGCTCCCAGAATGAGCGCCATCCCTAAGCACGGATATTCGCGCAGGCGTTAAACTGCGCTCCAAGGCGCTCCTTGAACCTCGGAGAAGTTAATGCGAGATCCATGACGATTTTAAAGCGGCCTTTTTCTTTCCTCTCGCTCGGTCCGGTCGTGCATTGGAGACGACACTTGTTAGGGGCTAGCTGTGGTAAAGAGAAGGAAGAGCCGGCTTTCGCATGAAGCCACTGCTGCCTCTTCAGTATAGGGTCATTAAAATTGCTCCAAACCTTCATCAAATTCTGTAGAACCCTGAACATCGAAGATGGTCGAACTGTGAGACACCGCTCCTTTCAGAACATCTTTATGCATGGACCTAACGGTGAATATAATTCGAAGCTGGTGTGAAGGTCTCAGATCGGTCAGCACTGATTAAAACGCAGTAGAACAATGCGAAGACAGGGACGAAAATATTTTCATCTTTGCCTTAATTAGGAGAAGGCATTCGGCGATGCAGGTTCACTCTTCCGAATAGCGCAGTCGTGAATTTGCTGGGATCTCTGCAAGTGAAGTTTCGATGTGCCGCTTCAAACTCCGAGCTGACGTGTTGACATGATGAGCGATTGTAATGGTAAAGGCTCGCGATAACCTTGACAAAACGCCTTATTTGGCAATTGTGCCAAGAGGAACTGCTGAGCCCGCGATGATGTACTAAACGCTGGGACAACGACGTGCTGAATCCGCGTTCGCGTTCGTGCGGTCAGCGGCGGCGAACGCTGCGACACCGACGAAAATTCTTAACGAAATGAAACAATAAACGATTTAATGAGAGTGTTTAGCTGTTATGTATGCCTAAAGAGCTACGTCAGACTACGTCATTCTCAGCAGGTTTCCTTCTCCCGTTAAGCAACGAATAAATGCCTTCTCAAAGTACGCGCAAGCACACGTCGACCGGCATGCCATGCGGCAAACGGTACATTCTTTTTGCAATAATACGCGCTTTATTCCGAGCTAAAAATGGTAATTCTGGTGCTCGTGGTTGCATAAATGTTTTCGATATTGAAAAATATCTCTTTGACAGGGAAGCGAGGTGCCCTGGCAGCTCTCCAGCATTACTTTGACACCAACGTGGCTCAACAAGGGCTATTCGCAGAAGGTGACTACTGTTGTAAAAACAGCTGAGCGGCCTGCATTGTGGAATGTGATGCTCCGAGGCTCGTTTTATAACATTCGAATACGGCGCTACAACATGCATGGTGCCATTCGGAGGCACTCGGTTTACGTGTGCTTTTTAGTGGATCTGAGTAGCGGGATAAAATAAACAAAATGTAAAAGAAGGAACAAATCAGAGGAAGGAGGAGAGAAAGAAATAATGAGCAGAAGGTCTCTTGCCTTGTTTAGATACGCTGGGCTCTCGGGCCAGCATTCCATGTGCAGTAATACGACACATCACGTCCCCAGGTGCGAATTCTTGTTATCAATTTTGGCATTGCACCGAAAATTTAGGCGCACCCAGTAATTAATCGGGCTCCCTGTCTTTCTACAAAGGAATTTAACATGTTTTACGATAGAAGTGACGTTCTCGGCTTGGAAATTCTAAATAAAATTTTAATGTGAGTTTCATTTGATTCGTCCATGAAAGGATTCTTCCATCGGCCGCCACTATGTATGACGGTCATGAAACAATGATACTGCTATCTTCCTCTAATTAATGTAATAAATAGTGGCAGCCATGGATAATTCATTCCGAACGTTATATGATCTCAAACTGCGCATTTGTACCCGAAAACCTATTCCTCCTCAAAATTTACGCATATTCCTTATGTTGAAGTCTGACAGAAAAAAAAAAACAAAAAAAACTTAGGTGGCGCTTCAGTTTACCTTAAGATTGTTACACAACAGCGTTTCTTGGTGGCGTAGAGGTCGGTAGATGGATTCCATGCAGCACTTGACCAGATAATTTTTCTACTGAGAGATTTTTGCCTTGCTCTCACATCACGACCCTCTCGACCAATCAGGACTTTACTGTCAAGAACTCCGACAAACGCCGGGTTTTCCAAGGACCAGGGCCTTAACGCTGTAGGGTTAAACATTTATGAGAAAAGCGTCGCAAAAATAGTGCAGCCTTTGTTCCTTGTCCAGATCGTTCTTAAGAGAGGACGGATATTCGTTATCGTCTAGAAAAAATTATTTTGTTTTGAAACGTAGCTATATATGAGGGCCAGAACCTAATTCACATCTCTTCCCTTATGTCAGGGTTCAACGCTGAAGCATAATTGTATCATATGGTCGTGCAAAACGGGATAGACGCCCCCAGAAAACGTTCCTTTCTTGCCGTTGTTTTCTAAGTACAGTATGCTCAGTAAGTATTTTTAAGCTCTGTAAGGTTTTCAGGCTATTTAATACGCCAGGAAGATAATTTCTCCAAGCAGTGCGAGAAATTTGTTACTCGGTGGCGTTGAAAAGCGCCCCGCAAGGACACGTTAATGCCTATTCCGGCAAAGAAACGAAAGGGGGGCGGGGAGCAAAATTTTGTTTCAAAACTTTGAAGCATATGAGATGCTATACCTTTTTTTTTTTGGTGAAGGTGAAAACTTGACCTAAAGTTTAACCTAGTTATTTACTATATTCCCGTTTGAAGCCTTTGAATTCCAACGTGACACCTCGCAGTATATAGAGAGCGCATATTAATGACACCTGAAGGTTTGTGACCACAAAGTAGAAAACATAATTCAATAAAAGTTTCATACATTTACAGAAACATTTTGAAAGCTCTTGCCGAAAAAGCAAACACTTTCTCAATGCTCCATATAGAAATTAAATTATGCAGACAAAAATTTTGAAGAACCAGCTATATTTTGGAA
This sequence comes from Amblyomma mixtum, assembly GCF_055824585.1. Lineage (NCBI taxonomy): Eukaryota > Metazoa > Arthropoda > Arachnida > Ixodida > Ixodidae > Amblyomma > Amblyomma mixtum. The sequence continues at coordinate 63,583,059 of NC_143014.1, forward strand.
AGAGCAGCTCTACAATTTTCAGTCAGAGCGTGTGCCGTATATTGCAGCGATTTTTCACAGAGCAGAAAAATTCAAGCAACATGGACTGAACTTACGAGACAAGTGACTCCAAAATGTGGTTGGAAGAAAAAAAAAATTAAAGGAAAAAGCTAGGACATAAACTACAACCTCAGAAAAACATCTCTGCTTCACGCTGCGGTTCTCACTTCCGCGGCATACGTTTTTCCCACCTCTGGTCGTTCTTTTTGGACTACGCTCGGGACCGGCGCTGCTCGTGGAGATGTGCTCGCAAAAGTGAGATTTAAGAGCATTACAATGGCGGTGTTTTGCTCCAGTTGAAGACAGCCCGTCAGTTCAAAAGATGCCACACAACCACAATGAACGGCAGCCGAAGATGCTACATCATGCGTTTAGCAAACTCGCAACAAAGGGAGTGTATCCCGGGGAGAAAAAAAAAGGGCGTCGACGAACAGTCTGGAAGAGAGAGTGCCGGAGAAATATAGAAAAAAGGAAGGAGAAAACAGGGATGGAATGAAGCGATGGCGCTCCCACGCGATACACGCAAAGAAACAAAAAAGATGTTCGGGTGGCGACGACGCTGCGGATGATGACTTTTAAACTTAAAGGCGTCGCCTCCAGCTCGGTGCCGCAGTTGGTCTGGAGCAAAAGTCGCAGCATATATGTAAGTAGAAGGGTGCCGTAGCGCGCCACGTGAATCTTTTTTCTTTCTTTTTTCCCGCCACTCTATGTTTCCCGGCTGTCAGCTTTCGAAAGAAGCAGCGGCGAGGCGAGGGAGGCAGGCAGAAAAGCGAAAGGAGGCGAGACCACAGGGAGGGAGAAGGAAGAAACTTGGAGGCTACGAACAACGATGTGTTTCAGCTTCAAGGCACTCCGAATTGTCGTTCCTTTACTTGGCCCGCTCCCTTTCGCGAGGCACATCTGAGGTGCTGCTCCTTTCCTTGTGATTCATCCACTGAGGCGTCCTCCGCGTGTCAGAGCGGTGGTGCACGCCTACACGACCAAAGATGCGACAACACATACGCTCCTGGTAACTAAAACAAACAATAATATAATAAGCCGTATCAGGAGAAAAAGAAAGGAAAGAAAGACGGCGAGGGCGCGCGAGGGAAGACAGTGTTGCACCATTTGCGGCAGAAGTCATCTTTTCTGTCGTTGGCGTTGCAGCCAGGGCCGCGCTCTACTAGTCGCGGAGAGCGCAGTCTGCTTCTTCTGCCGCTTTCTTTCTTTTTTTTTTTTAACGCTGGCGCGCGCCTCTTTCTTCTATCTCGGCCTTTTCTCGTTTCTTGCGTGTGTACACTCCGCGCGAAAGGTCTGCGCGCTGCGAGTGCGGCCAAAGGCACTGCGAGTGACAAAAGCAGGATGGGGCAGAACAAAGACAGAAAAAAGCCTGGGACATGAATTCAAATAAGAAAAGTATAAATAATGAACGGTGTTGTCTCGCGCGACACTTGAAGCAAGAGAAAAAGAAAGAAACGCGGGGCGAGGGGGTTGAGGAGAAAAGCGAGGAGAGGGGGGAGGGGGAGGGGGGGGGCAGCGCCTTCTCGGTACTGTCTTCCTCTGTCACAGGGACGGCCTTTATTTTCTCTTGGAGCGCGCACGGCACCCCCGCCCGTGTTTTCACTTTCCGAGCTGCGACGGAGCGTTTTCATTCTCGGTGTTATTGCCATTGTCGCGACCTTTTGTATCCCGGAAAGATTTGTACGTGCGCCCCGCAGCCACGAGAGGGAGGGAGAGAAAAAAATAAAGCACGGTTGGCTTGCGAGCTCCACGTGAAAAAAGAGTATCATAAAACGGGTTGAAAAATTTTTCAGCATAAGCCATTAACACAAGGCGCTCTTCGAGAATAGAGCTTCCGTGCACCAGAAGAACGCGGAGTCATCACAATCTAAAAGTACTATCGTGATCATCGACGCGTGGAACTGATAGCGCCGTCATTGCGGTCGTCGTCGCCGGCGGCTTGAAAAGAATTAGAGCACCGCAGTCGCGAGCTTCTGCTGGCCTCCTCGCGGAGATATATCTGCGGCGATCTAGCAGGTCATTTGGAATAGATTTATCCGTGCGCGCAAGCTAGGACGCGTAGCGTGGGTTTGCGTCGTGGATTTTTTTTTTTATTTCGGTGCGTGTGAGAGTGAACGGGACATTCTTGGCATTTCAGTGACGCTTCATTACCCTCCCATATGTACTCCTATATGGACATCTTTATTTACAAAAAGACACGAAGATTTCCAGAGGCTCTTATTAACTCGCCTAGTGCTTAGCCTGTTCTCTAATGCTCCCATGGTGAGGATCATCAGATACAGAAGAGCATCAGGATTTCACGGTGTGCGAGAAGGCTGAATTTCGTAATCATAAAAGTTCGGAGTTACCAAACTTTGCACTACTGGTGCTTTGGCTTCTGTCTCTGGGGATGATGCAAAGCCAAAAAAATTAGTGCAGTCTTAAGCCCACAAATTTGTGCCCTCGTCTCGAAGCAGGGCACTCCTCTCCAAAGTTCAAAGGCTGATTAAATGTGTCTTGCGCCCTTTGTACGAGCAAAATTCTGGATTAGCAACTCAGGAATGTTAAAAAATTTGCCGACGATCACTATACTCCCTAATGCGAAATTTGAGCTCAGCTTGTTTTTGCGCTTTATTAAGAGAGACAATAAGGACAACTCTTAAGATGCCCTTAAAAGTACAAAGCGAAGCATTGGCGCTTCGTCGCACAAGGCCTCTAAACTATCGCACTGAACGCTGCTCAGTGGTGTAGAGCGGCGCGGTGCAACTTTTGCTCGGTGTCGGCGTCCTTTCCTGAGCTTGCTGCTCTCTGCAAGAACGTGTTACAATGTGCTCGTCTCATTGCTTCATGGAGGAACGTTGACGCCGCAAAGGACACGTCATCGTTTGGAGCGGGCCACGAGGCGCGTTGCCCTCGCAGTCAGAGTAGCGCGTGCCCGTTGCGTGTGTATTCCCCATAGACGCCCATGTATGTGCTGGTTGACGGTTCTGCTGCCGATTGATGGCTGACTCAATTTGCGACTGTCAGCTTTGTGGTAGATCTTACGCTGATTCGAAAATAATGAGCCACACACCTCTGCCGCAGTCACATTTAGTGCGCAAGGAATTACCTCACTTGGGCAAGGTAGTGCGTCGTTTTTCACAAACCCTCCAGTGAGTGCCACCAGAAATGGAGGAGTTGCGAGGGGGTTATTTGCCTAGTACGGTCTCCACCACAGTCGATTATTCGCGCGTGGTTGAGGTGCACGTTGTAAGCAGGGCGGCTATGTGTAAACGTTTTTAGGAGGTCATTGCGCAACAGCTGGCACAAACTGAGCGCTACCCCTCATCCAGTCCCCGCCGCACTATCCTCATCCACTTTCCATCTTGCACTTCTACCTTTCTGTCTTTTACCACTGCCCCTCCTCCACCGTTTCAATCTCTCCCTCCCTTCATTATCGCTTAATTCTCATCCTTCACCGTGCTCAATCGCTTTGCGATAGCTCTGCCGGTTACGCCGAATTTACGACGACTATATAACCCTGGTCCACAGACTCAAAGTCCTTCGACTCATCACCAACCGCTTGACTTATCACCTTCCTTATCACTTCCTTACCAAAACGCAACAAGACAAAGCTGAGGTGCTTATTAGAAAAGAGACCACCTCCGCGCTCCACTTACCACAACCCGTTAGCACAAATCCCTTATTCGCAATGGGCACCGACAATAATATATCGGAACTACTCGAAGCCCAATGAAGCAACTAGATACTTCGACTCAAGCTTCACTTGTCGAATAATGGTCACGTTAATCAAGAAGGTCCGTGGCCACGTGTAAAAGTTTTTCTCTTTTCGTTTATGTTATTACAGCTTTTTCAGTCAGTGAGAAAAATGAATACTTCCAAGCTTGGAGGGGGGGGGGGGGGGGGGCGGGGGGTTGCACTGAATTGTTTCTGAAGTTCCTTCATTCCTCATCATAGTAGCGGGGTATAGATGGAACACAATCACGTGGCTCGGCACGAGCACTTGGTTGACTGAACTGAATCAGTCAGCGGTGAAAACGGGCTGTCATTCCGGCGTGCACATTTCGACGTAGTTGATACACGAGTAGAAGCGCAAACGCATTCTGGGAAAAGCACTCGTCTGACTGTTACACTACCAAAGAGCAAAAATAAAGACGAGAAGCCACATTCACAAAACACCGCATACCTAAAAGCGCTGCCTAGCTGGCCGGCGCGCGAGCGCTGGCCAACTTCGATAGACAGCCGGACGACGACCTGTCGTCCCAGCCCCCAAGAAAGACGCCAGCCAACCACGAACCGCGCCTTCATTATCATCACCGACAGCTCCTACACAATCATCGTCGTAGGTTCTTTGCAATGCAATGGCCTCTGCCAACGATCTCCAATTGCTCCTCTCTTGCGCACCAGGACTATGCAGCATGTTTTCCAAGCGCGTCATTCCATCTGACACTCCGCTGCTCCTGAGTCCCAACTACGTATTACATCTCTGTTTATCCATTCTGCCCTTCAGTAGACAGCAGCCACTTGTCATCCTGCGCATGACATGCAATGATCTTGACCGCTTTCTCTGCTCAGTTTGAGTTAAAATAATCTTAAGTAGAGTTTGTTGGATAATCCACGCGACTCTCATCTTGTCTTTTTTACGTCACCTTACCATAGCTGGCTTGGCTATTTTTAGTCTTATTACTTGCACTCGCATAGCACAAGTTTCGTGAACCTTCGACCAGTTCTAGCCGAAAGATTACAACAAGGCACGTCACTTCAGTATGTACTGTCTGCCTTTACTTATCTCCCTACTTTACGGTTGCTCTTTCTTTTCTCTGAAGGTCCTAAAAGCATTAAAATATGTAAATGTATGGCAGTGGTGTTTCCTGCTTTCAGTGCTGAGCGTGCTGAACAATGTCAGGAAGCACCGATATGTTTTTGTTCCGGGTTTATCCACAAAGGCTACATGCGGTTTTCCGTTTCTCAACAATGGCTGCGGTCGTCAAAGAAAGCCGAGGCGTCTAGGGACACACGGTTATACTTAACGGAGCAGCCCTGTTGTCGGGCGCCTGAGCGTCACACGCAGCCGCCTGGACCCCCCGCCGGAGGCATTCAGGGTGTGATTCATTGTAAGCGCGGGGTCTGGCTTCGTCGATTCTTAGGGAGCCCGAAGCTCTGGGTAAAAAAAAAATTACGTGTTGCCAGAAATGACGATCCACCTTCACGCTGCGCATAAAAAACAGAATGTCACGTACACGGTAATGACGTGTCATGTCTCTACCGCCGAAATATACATAATAAAACATGCAGACAGGTTTCCATTAACCGACAACACAAGCATGCCCCGTAAGAGCAACTCACTTTCGGGAGGGGGGGGGGGGGGGGGGGGGTTGAACTGAAAGGGCGGTCACTTAATCACATCACTTTGAAGGCTTAGAGAACAAGAAAAAAAAACTCCTCTGACGGAAGTTAATGCATGAATATTTCTTTACTTATAAGAACACGTAAGGGGAGGTTGGTGCCTTACAATGGCACCAGCCAACGGCTACTTGTTTTTTGCAGAGCGAAACGAAATCTCACAACTGCCAATATAATACACAATGTAGCATGTTCCGCGCAATGAGAAATCATAACCAGATTCATGGTACTATAGTGGTTATGAGACAGTGTCGTAGGGTGAATAGCTGTTGAATGTGAAAACTAGCAAGGAAATAATGAAAAGCAAAAAATGCATTCGTTTAATATTACTTCAGGATGCGCAAATGAAGTGACCCTAGTAGTTGGCAGTGATTTTGCTTGCATCAAGAAATTCTTGAAGCCCCGTAATTACGTGTCTTAGAAGTTCACGTGTCGTTCATGGACTTAACAGCTTTATTATACTGCAGACCTTTTGTCAAGGCCACTTAAATCGCTCCCCAGTCTTGTTCAAAAAATATACCTTTTTTTGGGCCTACTAGTCACAGGTGATAAACATCACCATCATGGCCGCCCCAACATTGTGGTTTGTCTACGCAGCCAATATTCTAAGTAGAAAGTACTTTGAGTTGGCGTTTCTCAATCGCGAATGGCGAACGACTATTTTAATTTATCCGGGATGTGAGGCAGTATGGGCTCAAATTAGACTTTTAAATGGTAAATTACTATCAGTTTGCTCGTTTTACAGGCCACCTGGAAATCAACTTGAACCCATCAGCGACCTAACTGATATGATTGAAACTGTTAAAACTGACTGTTTAGTTGTTGGAGGTGACTTTAACATTCCTGAATTAGACTGGAGCTCAGGATGTCTTCCGTCTAGAGCCAATTCCGCAGTAGGCAAAGAATTGTTAAATCTGTGCAATTCATTCAGTTTATCCCAATTAGTGCTGCAGCCAACCCGTGGCAACAATGTTTTGGATTTATTATTCACTAACCAACCATCGGCAGCTTGTTCTACCCTTGTAGTGCCCGGTATCAGTGATCACAGTTGTGTTTTAGCGGAAATGAACTTTCCGTATGTTAAACTTGAAGACTGTGGCAATCGGCGCATTTACAGTTACCGAAAGGCAAATTTCCCAGAGATAGCCTGGGCACTTGAATCCTATGTCGATGTGTACGAAACATTGTCTGATTCACTCAGCGTTGATGAGCTGTGGCGCACACTGACAGCCAAACTTTTTGATTTGCGTGAGCAGCATGTGCCGTCATGGGTGATGACGAAACGTCGCAGCAAAAGCAAGCCATGGTTCACAAAAGCGCTGCGCAGAGTCGTTGAAAAGAGGCAACAACTATATGCGCGCTTCAAAAGAAATCCGTCGGAAGATAACATGGATCAGTTAAAAAAGATTACAAAGGATATGAATGCTTCGGTCAAAGAGGCTAAATTTACCTACTTTCAGTCTTTCGACATGCGTATCCAGGATCGCCCTAAAGAATTTTGGCAGTACATAAAAAAAAACAGAAAGGATGAATTGTCTATCCCGCCACTCGATCACAACGGAAGTATCGTTCATGATAATCTGGAGAAAGCCAAGTGCTTTAACACGTTTTTCAGCTCAGTTTTTTCTTCTGAGGACAGCAATAGCCCTGCCGATTTTCGCCTTGCCTTGAACTGTACGGAACCCATGGAGAACATTGAATTTGATCAGCGAGGAATTGTGTCGCTCTTAGAACGCTTAAAAGATAACAGTGCCACCGGTCCGGACGGCTTACCCACGATCCTGCTCTCTTCTTGCGCTTTTGCGTTGTCAAGGTACCTTCAAATTCTTTTCACAAAGTCATTACAGGAAGGCACCTTGCCTGATGAATGGAGGCTTGCTAATGTTGTACCTATACATAAATCGGGACCTAGGAATGTTGTTTCAAATTATCGACCAGTGTCCTTGACCAGTGTATTATGCAAAGTTTTAGAGCATGTGTTTTATACTAGTATTATGAATCATCTTAGTATACATTCATTATTAAATACTAATCAACATGGCTTTCGCAGTGGTTACTCGTGCGTCACCCAGCTTACCGAATTTGTACACGACCTGTCAAGTGCTTTAGATAAGGGATATTCTGTTGACTGTATTTTTCTAGATTTTAAGAAGGCCTTTGACGTTGTATCACTTCCTTATTAATACAAAAATTATACTGGTACAACATAAATGAGAACGTTATTAGGTGGATAAAGGAATATTTGAGCGTTAGGCGTCAATGTGTTGTTGTCAACGGGAAACAATCGCATGAGGTGGCTGTAACATCAGGGGTGCCTCAGGGATCCGTCTTGGGCCCATTGCTGTTCATAATTTACATGAATGACATCTTTTCAGGTATTTATTCATACATGCGTCTTTTTGCGGACGATTGTGTATTGTATAGAATTATTAACGATCAAAGTGACTGCGATGCATTACAACAGGATTTGTGTAAAGTGGCCCAGTGGTGTGAGAACTGGAGAATGCATATTAACTTACAAAAATCTGTACATATGTGTTTCACTAAAAAGAAGGTTCCCCATATTTTCACTTATAACATAAATAATAGCAGACTGCTTTCAGTGTTGGAATTTAAATATCTTGGTGTATATTTAACAAGTTCAATGTCTTGGCATCGTCACGTGCATTTCGTTACTGCCAAAGCCTGTCGTGTTTTAGGTTTCCTGCGACGTTAACGCTAAACTTTTCCCTTTAAAGACTAAAGAACTGCTGTATAATACAAACGTTAGAAGCATACTTGAGTATGCTTGCACAGTCTGGGATCCGAAAACCTTGCTTGACGTTCAAAAGCTAGAAAGAGTTCAGAATTTGGCCGTTCGTTTTGTTTTCAATAACTATGGGCGATATTTTAGTGTAACGAGCGCGAAAAAATCTTTGGGTTGGGACTCACTTCAAAAACGTAGGAAAGTACTGCGTTTAAAATTATTTCATAATATATTTCATTCTAGAACTGGAATAGACAGAACCAAATATATAGCCAACCCTGATTACGTGTCTTTACGTAGAGATCATTCACTTAAAGTTAAAGAATACAGGTGCCGGACTGACCTTTTTAAAATGTCTTTTTTCCCCAAAACGGTTTCGGAATGGAACAAGCTGCCTGAGGAAGTAGTGTCCATATTATCAAATGATTCATTTTCTTCCATGCTGTGACATTTTTTTGTGTATAATAATTCCGTGTTCTTTCTATCTCATTGTTATCTTTTTTTTTGTAACCACCTGCACGCGGTGGCATTTGTGTACTTTTTCTTCTACCCCCCCACTGTAATGCCAGCCAATGGCGCTGTGGGTATGATGATAAATAAATAAATAAATAAATAATTGGTTGCTGTTCAGAGATAACGAAAGAGTAAACCAAACTATGATCCATTGTAATATAAATCGGAACTTCTAGAATTGTTCCTAAGCCACATTCTTTCCATCATACAAGCATACATATGTTTTAGACGACATCGTGTTTCACATCACCAGAATCGTAAGGCCAGACGTGTTTTGATGAGCTCACCTTGACACCGCTTGAACCTCGCAGTTTCCTGGAATAAGATGTTGTCTGACTATCCCTGGGAAAACAACACTACAAGTCTTTTTGGTCGCCTTGAGAAGTTCTTTGAATATCTAAACACAATAACACGCATAAACACTATAAAAACCGCTTTCGAGAGTTCATTTTGTCGTGGGACTCTGATGCGGCTTCCGAACAGATGTCATGGAGCGTAGTTCCAACAAAGCAGAGTAAACTTGACCATAAATAATGTCACTGTGTGTACTAGTTTATACGCCTGTTGCTCATTCAAGTCTGGAATGGCAAGTGCGAGTGTCGAGACCACAGTCACCTGTATATTCATGACTATCCGGGACACCACATGCATGTTTGCTATAGTAATAACTGTGAGCGATAAGTTCAACCATATCTCGCTTTCTATTTATTCGCTGAATGTAAAACTGAATGTAAATTATTAGGGGTACGCGGTAAATCCTTCTAAAACTCATGTTTTAGCAGAAGAGGGCAGTGCTCTTGAAATACTGAATATATCTTTCTTCTATCTCGTTCCTGTAGCGTAGAAACTTACAGGAGCCCGTGATGCTGGGACACAATACGGAAAATGTGAGGGTAAGTTTCTGGCTTAGGCAAAACTGTAAATAGAGTCTGACGAACCTCTACAATGACCAGAGAGCTGAAAATCGCTTGGCCAACACCCAGAGACACGTAAAGACCTCAGGTATAAACGGCTGCAAGCGGTCTTCGGAGGTAACCGAGCGGTCATGATGCATTATTGCAGAATACACGATTTTTGATGAAAGGGGGCATTGTCGACTTCGAGCAGTGATGACGCCGGAACCACCACAAACACGAGAGGGGCTATATTGACTATGGCTTGTACTGCTCAAGTTTTGTACCGGTTATATTCTTATAATTTGTGTAATTTGCATAATTTGCATAATTTGTATAACTTGTACGATTTGTATATTTGTATATTTATATCTTGTATATTTTACCACCCCTATAGTATACAACGGCCGTAAGCAGACGTACTCCTTATTTATCGCTTCATTTTTACTGTAAGTGTGACATTGCGCATGTTTGCCCTAGGAGTGTATATGAACACTTCCACCCACTGCATTTTATCGGCTTACGTACTGAAGCTCTCCGTATCTGCGTGTTAAGTGTTCGAGTGCCATACCATGGCAAGCACATATAACAACTAGAAGAAACTAGCAATACTATCGATCCATTATTAATTGCCCTAAAGCCTGTCTTTTTGAGTCTAAGTTTCGCCAATGTTGGGAGGAATGAAGGCTAGAAAAATCCCCACTACACGCAAGCAGGGCACAAGTAATATTTTGAGTGCACTTATTGCTCCGGCGAATGTTTTTTAATTGCCTTCTTTTCAGCGTTAGTGGCTCCTATACAGCAGCTACTCGCAGGGAAATCAGCTCCTCGTTCTGCTTCCCTTAAGCTTGCGAGGTCTCATTTTTGCTGGCCCTCGTGCCCCATTCAAAGCAGCAGATTTTTTTGCCTTTGTTTGTTCGCGTTACCGGTGGTACACCTGATCCTTCTGAAACTATATCACAATTTTTTTATAAACACATTTTAGCGGCTGTCATCTTCAATCTCATTTTCTTCGTGTGATCTCTCAGTGACGAGAATGATGCCTTAACGTATTCTTAATCAAAGCGAACATGCCAAGATGCTATATACTTTCAACTATTTCAACCATGCGCAGACTCTCTTCAACATAAAACACAGGAACAAAATCGTGAACTAAAGTTCGTTTTAGTCATAGCGGCCATGTAGTCAGAAAAGAATTCTATTTTTTAATATGTCGCTTGAGCCAAGCAACATGCTCTTGAGCTACTTTCTTTTTCACTTATTACGACATTTCTATTTATAGCTGCACGTCAGACAAGGCAGTTCGCGCATTTCGCCACAAGAAAAATCACGCGCCCTCGGGCTTGAAAGCGTTTTCAATTTCATGATCTTCCCAAGAAAACGCGCGGACCTCTGCTGTGCGTCTGTGCCGCACTAGGCATCGTGCAATATTAAACCGCCGTCGCCGCTGACACCGGCGCCAGTGAAGTCGCGAGACCGGACGCGGGCGAACCTCGGCCAGTCATTTCTGATCTCTGAGAACCCATCAGTCACGCGTGCGTCGAGCCAAGCAGACAGACCGAGGAAGGGAGCCAGCGGAATGGGCAGAGGGGGGGGCACTGCCGAACGGCGATATTTCATGTGTGCGCGCCAAAACCAAGGGGGAAAAAACAAGAAAAAAACGCATCAAGCGGGCGCAGCGACCACCGGCAAAGCCACAAGATCTAGCCGTATCAAAAGTATACATTTGCCGACTCTTGCACTCAAGGCGAGACAAAAGCGCCAACCGCAGCGCCTAAAAACATCTCCGAGAGCCGCAGGCTGATTTAGGCAGAGGTTCGCGCGGGTAAGGCCCAGGGGTGGGCGCTGCGGAGCTCATCCATAATGAATGAATATTTCTCGTCTCTGCATACTTATTCAAACGCCACTCTCCTGTTCCCCCTCTGATAGATTGAAACCTTCTGGACAGCGAGCAACTCTTTTGCGTGCTTCGTGCCGACTGGGCACGCGACCACATCCCAGGTCCGCTCCTGCCGCCTGGGCGCTCGCCTTCAGGGCCCAACCGACGGAAGTGGAGCGCAGCGGGACAGCTATAATGCGGTGAACGCGTATTACGCATTCATGTAGCGCTGACTCGGGAGAGAGAGAGAGAGAGAGAGAGAGAGAGAGAGAGAGAGTCCAACCGCGGTCCGCGGACAGTTTCCACCAAACGGAAAAATAATTTCTGATAATGGGGTGACGAAATTTATTGCCGCAGACATGAGCGAGTTACCCGCTCTTGAAAAGAAACGCGATTGACTAGGGATGAGCGAGAAGGAGAGCGAAAAAAAGAGAAAAAAGAGCCAGCTGTAGTTTTGGTGCCTCACCCAGCCTGTCAAGAGAAGCAGCGCTTAAGGTCTGCGCATTCAATATGCGCTCCATAGTTTAATGCGGTCCCGGCGCTACACTGCGGTTTGAAGGCAGCCTTCGCCGTGATTGCGAAGATAGCGCCGAGCGGTGTCAATGGAGAAGAGCACGCAATAGGCCTTCGGCGCCTTGACCGGCTGTAGTGCGTGCAGCCGCGATGCAAATACGAGCGAAGGGAGCGGGGGGCGGTGCTGTCCCTTGTATAGGCGGGCCCCACCGAAGGCCCCTCGCGCTTCCGGCACAGAGCCGCACCTACAGAGCGGCGTTGGGCACCGCACGGAGCCCACGTCCGAGTAAGCGCGGCCTCTTTTTTAAATTGCATGCGCCGCAAAGTCTTTGGCGGATTCCACTTTCGGCGCATTAAAATTGTCCCCACGAAGCTCAAGAGAGCGCATCCCGTGACAAGCCGCCGGAAGTTGGGCACGGGAGGCCCACAAGGAACGGATCCCGCGCTTCCACCGGAAGAGGGCTCGAGGGTTGCTTGGAACTGAAAAACTGTGCTCCCTTCTGAACCCTCCATCACTCCCTCCCTTTGTGGGCCCTTCTTCTTTGCCTAAATACTGCTGCTGTGTTTTTTTTTCCTTCATCCCAGATTAGGGATGGAAGCGTGATAATCTAGACAAAAGCTCCACTTGTATCCCGCCTACAGAAAGCGCGTTAGCTTCAGTGAACAGAAGAAATTAAAGTGCAGCGTTGCGCTACTTATGAGTCATTCAAGCTTGCTTCGCTGAAAAATATCTGCCAGATAAACGGCCCAGATTACCATTTTGGACACTTGGTGCGCAGGCAGCCTTTTTATAGCGTCGAGTGAACGGAATCGTAAACAACCCTACCGAGATGTTATACTTCCTACGATGGGAGGGATGTGCACACGTTAAACTTTGTCAACCTCATTCTATTTTTCTTCCCTGAGTCATCGACGTGAATGTCATTAGGCTCTTTGTATGCGACCGTCTTCAGTGCCTTTTATGCCTTAATTTCCTTCTCTGCTCCAAAGTTCCGAAGTTAAACGAGAAATTAGGGCACGAGAGCCACTTATGTCGGGATACTTCGTGTCAATGGGGATTCCTCTTCTTCCCCAATCACAGCTGCGATTACCTTCGAAGGAATTTGCAACACTCATCCTAGCAGCTTCCGCTTCCTTTTCTTCGAGGTTGTCCCTCTTCTCCACCAATAATTACTAAACTTCTGAAAGGTGCAGACTCGGCACAGCAAGTACACCTCGTGTGATCCTCCGCCAATGAGGTTGTCGGTGTTATCCACGTACTAGGAGGTACTCAGGCAGCGGCTACGGAGGACGGGGAACACACATAACCTTATACCAAACTAGCGTAATTGTGCTGTTTTTTTTTTATTTCATTCTTTGAAGACGCCGCCGGCAGCATGCTATGTCCCCCTTTCGCAAATGTGAGCCGGCCAATTAACGGTTGCACTTTATTTTTAGTCAAAGGCTATGCTGACGAAGCACGAACATGAAAGTCAGTGAGGTACTGAGAGGAACACTAGGTTGGTGTTCTGTGTACACACTGCTTTTCATTTCTGACTCATTGGGATTTTTTTAATCCTTCGTGAAAGACTAAATTGACTCCAAGCCCCTGCTATCTCCGGGACCTACCACTCGTGACAGCGAACGATAGGATTTGAATATAATCTAATAAAGAGAATTGCTGTATTCGTCCACTCTGATTATATTCTTATATTTTGTTAAGGGCACACTGGTATCACCACCGAGAAAGTGTTACTTTCTTACGACGACAACATCAGGCAGGAACGCTGGTTAGTTACACAGTGAAAATTCCTAAATCGACAAGCAATTCCGACCCAACATGCCCAGGCACAAGCATGACGTATACTATCACCGATGCAGGCAGTGTATTCGAGAATACAACGAACTTTTTGAACGGCGCCGTGAACCTATGACCTGAAATAACAAATTGAGTCCGACAAGTGGCGCAGGATCACAGCAATCTCTTAACCAGAACGACGGGGGCCGATAACTGAATAAAACGGGCACCAGAAGAAAACAAGCAGTTCTGCAAAACGATCGCGATGTGCTCATCCCCAAACCGAACTCATCAGTCTTTCAAGTGAAGCTGCTGCTGATTTGCGTAACTATACCTGCTTTCTGAGGAATAACCGAGGGGAAAAGCTGGTAGCTAGCTGCGACCGAATGCGATAAAAAAAGGAGTCCACGAGTAGAGAAAAATATAATCAGGATATATATATATATATATATATATATATATATATATAAAAGAAGCAGTGGGTCCAACCTATTCACTCAGAAGAGACGACCTCTCAGGATGCGAACGAGCAGACAGGGAGGAAAAAGAAAAAAAGGGGAAGCTAAGCGTTCCCCTAGAAATCCGCTTCAAGAAACACGTCCCCACCCGTGTCCGAAAAGGATTACAATTGCTGCGCTCTGGCTTTCGCCCTGCCCCAGAGTCTCGGAGACAAAGGAGACGAGCAAAACAGGGCCAGAAGAGGCCAGCTGGCTTTGCCGAGGCAAATCTTCCTCGACGTTGCGAAATCTGGATGTGCACATTTTCCGGTCGACTTATTATGCAGGGAGCGAGGGGGAACCCGGCGCGCTCATCTCCGCAACCATCGCCTTAAGTGATCTCCCCGAAGGGGTTTACGGGAAGCGCGGGCAAGGAGGCTTTTAAAGTCCATTCACCAGCGGCGGCTCAATAGGAGCCGCCCAGCGAAGGCGGCGGCTGCATGGGAGCCAGCGCGGCCCCGGAGCCCCCAGCGCGTACACAAAGCTCTCTGGCGGAGGAGGGAAAAATGCTGCGCCGCGAAACGCCTCCGCTGCCGCGCTCATCTTTTGCTTTATGCGCCCGAAAGAAAGAAATAAGGAACACGGCAACAAGTTGCTGGATCAACAAGAAGTTTTTGGGGATTTTCGAAGGAATCGACAGGGCTGGTTTCGATGGAAGGAAAAACTGAAAGCGCCGCCCGAGCTCCTTGGCGCTGGCTCTTTTCTTCCAGCAGGAACCTCCCCACGCGGTGGTTGGCAAATGCGAAAAGCGCCGGCTGACATGGCTGAAGTGGCTTAAGCGGGCTGAACGCAGTGCTTCGGTGGCACGTTATTGGAAAACAGAGCAAGGAGCGCCCTCCAAGATAATCGCTGACTTCCAGCATTAGTGCCGGAAGAATGACACCCAAAGCGAAAAATCATTTCACTCTTGGACGATGGTGTACATTACTGGCGCTCGCTGCCGGGGTGGTTTTTTTTTTCTTTCTGTATTTTTTTTTGTTAAACCAGAAGACGGAAGATCCACTTCCTTACGAAACTGCCTTGTACCTATGTGTACCTTTCCTGCACACACGGCCATCCGAACTGCAAACAGCATTTTCATTGCTCAGAGAAAGAGTTTTGATGGATCGACAAGGATTTGATCTAAACATACATATTTATGTTTTCAGTACTACTATTAGCTGGAGGAGTTGTTGAAAGCACCCAGAGAGCCGTTACATGATGTAAACGCGAAATGTTGGGTAGCGCACAATACAGTTCTGCTTTCAATGGTACTGTGGGTATATATTTAGCCTAAATACTTATCTTTTCAAATGTTTAAGCAACATACGTGGCATCCTTGAGATAGTCATGACCACTCAAAAGAAATATAAAAGGAAGTTGTGGCGCGTACTATTGTGAACTTTGCTTCTTTGCGTTCAGATATTTTAATTCGCTGAGGTCACTTATGCGACCTTTCACGAGCTCCCTTTATAAGGCGTAACTGTGCTGTGCGTTTCTTTTGGGATCGTAAATCTGGCATACCAGCTATTCTCAACAGGAATTTAAATTGACTATGAACTCTATTATAAAGCGAGCTTACATCCATAGACACATTGCAAGAATGTTGAATATGTAAATTTCAGAAAATTAAGAGCTGGATTAGTAGAAAAAATAGCGTGAAGATTAAGTGCCGGTGCTTACGCACCATACGCTTTTCTGCGTGTCGTGAGATTGTTTATTGACGCTATAGTGTCTTGGCTGCGCCTCATGAGTTCTGTCTGAGAAATAAAGGCGCGATAAGAAAAAAGATAATTTGTGCCTTGAAGCCGCTTTTTATTTTTTTGCAGTGCTGATGAACAATATATTGCGTGAAGCACAAAAATAAGCGAAATAACAATCAAACAGGACGCATTGGTGTCCCACAGCAAATCAGAACGCGTGTTTAGCTCTGTCACGCAAAGTGCTATGAGTTCAAGCGTTCTGGCACGGAATAAGGATTCGCTTGTTCAACTGCAGGTATCTAGGTTTAAACAAAATGATTGCCCGCGCTGAAGCGAATTGCCCGGTAGTCCAGTTTAATGTTCTTTTATGCCAATCGGGAAATTGTAACGCTTCTGAATTTTTTACCCCTTGATAAATTGCGGAGATGAATTTACAACCTAACAAATAAACTGCAAGGGCGCATAAAATAAAATATTGTCCTTTAAGCGTACGGGGTAGCCAGCCACTCATGATTCTCTCATATAATGGTGCTACAGTACCCTTACTTAGGAGAACATAGTGGCGATTTGCTTTATAGGTCATAACCAGTGAGGGGCACTCTTTTTCCAGGTCTCCAGTGAAACAGTTTTGTTTCAGGAAACTTATGCTCTCTCTGTGTAAACATCGCGAAGCTTTGCTAAGCATAGCCGGTCCGCGAAACGCTAAATGAATTATATAGGTAAGCAGACTTCCATCACCTTCAGTCTGCGTCACTCACTACGCAGCTCAGACAACAGCGCGTATTGATGTAGGCAAAACGAAGAGAAACGCGTCCAGTGGGGTCAAGCAATGCAAGGGTCGCAGTCGCTGAGGCGCTCCTGACGGGAAAGAGCTTAAAAAGGCCCCTCTGTCAACTTGTGCTACAATGCAAGTTTGGTCAAATGTTTAGGGGAATCCCCCAAGGCGTCTGATCCCCCGAAGGCGCCTTAGAGGAAGACCGAATTAAAATCCCGCTGAGGACAAAGGCAATTCCAACGTAAAAAAGGTGGGAGACTTTCAGAGTTGATGGCATGTTACAAACCAACGCAACAGTGTGGGTTATGCGGCATGCCATGGTGCAGCGCCTCGGATTCATTTCACCAAAATGTCATTAGGCTGGTGTCTTTGCATTAGGCGTCTATCAAAATCGCAGAACTGCGGCCGGGTTAATCCCGCGAACGCATGCCCTTTACTCGAACGCCATTAACCATTGGAACACCACTGAAGATAACGAGTCAGAATTTCAAACTCTGAAGAAAGCTGACATCCGTCCTGTAGTATAGCGCGCTGCAGCCAAAGTTTCTAATAAAATCTTCGCTTAGTAACCAAAACACACCGAGACATCGCGGAAGTCCGTTTTGTTCACGTTCCTAGGCGTCATACGCGAAACGTGGACGGCTCTGCGCATGCGTCGCATATTCTACCCAAAACTGAACAGTGATGCTGTTTACCGATTCATTTCAGGACAACCATGGCGTTGAAGCGAGCGGATGGTTCCCACGTCTTAGTGCGGAGCCCACGCCGCAGGGTTGCTGCCCGTCTCGCCGCTCGCCCTGCGCGGCCAGCCCGCCGCAGCCTCCCCGTCTTCCCGGCGGCGGGGTCGCGTGGCGATTGTGCCGCGGCTCTGACAGATATTAAACCGCCGCGCAGCTAGGAAGACATTAGAAGCTGCAGCCCGGCGCGGCGGTGCTGGAATGCTCGCCATGCATTGTCAGCGCGGCGAGCTTTTGCTCACGTCATTCTGTCAACGAGCGGCGGGGGCCACCCTCCCAAAACATTGGCTGCTCTTGTCTAACCGGAGGCTTGTCCTGACATCCACGACGCCATACTGTGTTCTCCCCCACATGCATTCCATTCGCCAGAGAGCGGTGATGTTTTGTGGGGCAAAGAATTGAGATCTCGGACAGCGCCGCTGCTATCGTTAGTGAAAAAGGAGGAGAAACAAACACGCAGTTAACTTGGGGGGGTAGGCGCGCGTGAAAGGTATTGCGTAGACTACATGCATCTGCATGCCTCAACAAAGCTCTAGTGTTATATCTGAGTCCTCACGCTGAAGCTTTTTTTTCTAAAACTTAGTGTATAGCAGCTAAAGGAAGCTGTTTTTGAGTTATATTTTTTCTTCTTCTTTAGTTGCACCTGGCTTCTTCGATTACTCTATGATGCTTTGAATAAACGACTGTAGACACTCTTCCAAAACAGCCTCTTCTTGGGCTGGTCGCTCCGACGAAGCACGGATACAAAAATTTAGCCAAAAAGAACAAGAAAAAACCGACGACGCTACAGCGGCGGCTTTCTGTTAACTTTTGACCCTAAAAAATTAAGCCGATATAATTGCAATTCGAGTTTCTATCCGAGTAATTTTAATCCCAGTCACTGGCTCAGGCACAACCGAGCCTGCGTCATCACCTTTATTATTCCGCTTGCTGAATGAATGAATGAATGAATGAATGAATGAATGAATGAATGAATGAATGAATGAATGAATGAATGAATGAATGAATGAATGAATGAAAACAATACTGCATAGTACCAATCTTGAAGCTATAGAGTCGCACAGCAGTTGGCTGTAAGTTCCAACCTGATTGGTAAGCCCCTTTGCGCTGGGCAGTAACGGTAGCCAAAAAGACGACAACAAAGGCGTCCAACAATAACTGACTGATCTTCCGCAAGAACGGCTTCTTTCTGTTTCTGTGGAGTACTTTCTGTTCATTTGTTGCAAGAGGTGTGCTAATGGTGCGATCTTAAGAGTAACCATGCAAAAAAAAAAAAAAATCATGGTTAAAAGTATTATTTAGGCAACTTACGTAGTCGTATAGGTGGCTAATACGTGTGTGCAACATGACGGAGAGCGAGTTATGCGGATGCGCGAGGTATTTGAGAACACTATTTCATATCGCCATAGACACTAGCAGTCTCACTGCATCTATAGGAAGCCGCCCCGGTGGTTCAGTGGTTATGGTGCACGGCTGCTGACGCCAAGGACGCGAGTTCGATCCCAGGCGTGGTGGTCGCATTTTGGCGGAGGAGAAATGCTAGATGCCCGTGCAGTGTGTGGTATCAGTGCATGTTAAAGAACCCAGGTGGCCGAAATTTACGGAGCCCTCCACTACGGCGTCCATCATTGCCTGAGTGGCATTGGGACTTTAAACCCCGTTAACCACATCTGTCTAGGCACGCAGCGTCTTATCTTCGTACTGCGCAGTTTGTTCCAAGATGGAAGCGTACAGGCTGACGCAAAAAATTAAAGGCCATGAAGTCCTCATCGCGCTGGCCGCACACCACAGCGACTTGGAAATTGACACCTTTCTGAACGTAGCGAAGTTTGATGTGCTGATGCGGTCTGACGGTGACATGATATTCGTGTCGAAAATGAAAAAGCGCACTCTGTTAGATGTCGCCAGAACGCGTGATTTTCTCCAACGGCTTCAAGTCATCATGAGTAATCACCGAGAAAAGTCGAAAAGAGCCACTGCAAAGGAACTCGAAGTCGCAGAATCGACTGTCAGGCTTGCTGCGCACCAGGACTGAAGTTCCAATCCCAAGTCATGAGGAGGAGGCAGTTCATATCCGATAAGACCCGGAAGAATCATGGAAACCTCAGGAGCATGGAATTACCTTTTCTTTTTTTTTTCAGATGAAAAGAACTTCGACCGAGGCCAAAAAACTAACCACCATAACGACAGGTGGCTTTGCGGCAGTGCTGATGCAGTACCTACAGTGATGCACTCAATATTTTCCTCGTCTGCGATGGTGTTAGCCGTCGTCAGCAACGAGGGTGACGTCATTCCACCTTATTAAGCATGAAATGCTTTTAGCCCCCGTTGTCGGCAGTGTGGTGACGTCACGCCGAGACCGAGAGCCATCATCCGGGCACTGAAATCCACTCATCCGGGCATTGAAATCCACTCATCCGGGCATTGAAATCCACTCATCCGGGCATTGAATTCCAGTCATCCGGGCACTGAATTCCAGTCATCCGGGCTCTGAAACGAGAACATCCGGGCACCGTACGAGACTTAACGAGATTTAACGGGACTCTGTAAGCCCTCCTACGCGACCGGCATGCAAGCGCCGGCTGGTCTCCAAAGGAGTCACAAAAAATAACTGCTGCCAGTGCCTTCTCAACGTTTATCAAGATATTAGTCGCTGTGCGTTTGATAATGCACGGAATTATAATTTCCGATTTCTAATAACGCGTGCAAAAAGCACATAAATGCCACGATACACTTCGTTGTCATACGTGATCTCTTAGAGGCTTCGCGCATCGAAGCAAAGCCGCGCAGGCGCACAGGGGCCCGGGGGAGAAGCGCTGCGTTCAAAGGGCAAGGCATCGCGCCGAACTGGTGGTGGCGTTCCTCCCTTCCATTACGGTGCGGTTCTGGTGTCCACCGAGATGGCAGAGAATTACTGCGCCATTTCCTTTCCTCAAAACACCTTGCGTTCAAATGGCAAGGCATCGCGCTGAACGGGTGGTGGCGTTCCTCCCTTCCTGTACGGTGTGGTTCGGGTGTCCACCGAGATGACATTAGGCCCGTAAACATTTCATGCTTACTCTACTCTCGGTTACGGGAGAGGCAGATTTTTTTTTGTTTTGTTTTCAGAAGGACTCTGCGTAAATGCTGCTGCTTACGTGTAGGTGCCAGGCACCGTTGTAAAACTCTGGATAGAGATTCTTTCAAAAGCAAGACCTTATGTCTTTCGACAAGATTCGGCCCCCGCCCACACCACCTTCATTACCCAGGAGGGACTGGCCGATAACTGCCCCGGCCATGTCACTCCCAACATGTGGCCTCTCAGTTCTCCAGATTTAAATCCACTGGACTGCTATGTGTGGAGCGTCGTTGAGAGAGTGGGCAAAAACAGCCACATAACACGAAAGACTCGCTGAAGGCCGCCATTGCTGACCCAATAGGCCACCTGATTCGAATATGCAGTCATTTCTGAAGCCGAATTTAATGGTTATTAATGTGTATGGGGGGTTAACTGAGTAATTCTGACAAAAAAAAGTAACAGAAGCAATTCCCAAATTTTGGGCGAAATATGCCTATTTTTGCTGGAGATAGTATGGTCCTGTGCATGAAGTCAACGTTGTGTTCTCAAATGCCTGGCGCGCGCATAAAGTCGGGAGTGTTTCATTTCAAATCTTTCTCCGACTGTACTTGCAGCTATTGGAATAGTTCTCACTTTGAAGGTGGTTACACGCGAATATGTGGGTTAGATTAGCTTTATTCCTGATAACAAGTCTGCTATTGGTTTTTTTTTTTAAGTACGTAGTGTGAAAACCAGCACAACGTTCAACAGTGAGTTCTGCCCCTTCATAACTGTCAACAAACTTCGAAAATACTGCAGAAATAATTGTTCTCCGGCATTTTCACGCTTTCAAACCACACGCCAGCCCTTAACTGACCTTAAAATGCGTTTTGTATCGCTGGAACTGCATTGAAAAGGACAGGCTTCAAAGATTGTTCCCTAAACCACGGCGGAATTTCATTGATGTAGCGGCGGAATTCCGAACCGTGGTATGGAAGGACACACGCCGGGCTCACTCGCCTGCACACACGTACGCATGCATTACACACCGGGCTCATTCGCCTGCCGGCGCACTTGTCATGCACGTCCATTGTGTGCACCTATGTAATTACGTGATCACGAAGCGCCGCTGGCACATGCCAGGCACCCGCGGGCACCCCGCACGCGCCCGCATATTCTGCTCGATGACAGAGGAGGCGAGGACCCCCGGGCGGGCTAAGAACCCCGCGAGACAAGCGTTGACGCTGCGCAGCCCGGGCCGTAAGCACGGGCCATTTGAGCCGAGCAGTTGGGCAGAGGCCATTCGATCAACGCCGCTAGCCCTCGCTTACCACCAAAGAAAAGCGAAGCAGAGCGTCGGCCACGGAGGGAGGGAATCGAAGTCGAGCGCGTTTTGCTGACGCTCGTTATGGGTGTTGCGAGGGGGAGGATGGCCGCCAGGCGAAGGTATTTGCGTCACGTCGCCACGGCGGACGTGTCGCGACAAAACTGGGCAAGTGCCCCATGTCGATAATCCGCTCGTTTCGATCCCGCGGCGGATTCGTTATGGCTCCGAGCACGCGCCCGTCCAGCTCCGACGAGCAATGAAAGGCTCGACAAGGGAAGCTGGCAAAAACTAAAGCGCCAATTCGGGAAGGGGGGGGGGGGGGGGGGGGGGTGCTCGGCAAAGAGATCGAAACGGAGGCAAAAGAAATAAACGAAAGAAACGGGACCTCGCCTTCAAATTTGAAAAGTGGAGCGGGGCGTTCGCGGGGAAATTGTCCATGGACAGCAAAGGAAGACGGGATGAAGGAACTAAACGCACAAATAAGCGCAAAGAAAGCGAAGCAAAGACAGAAAGGCAAGCCCGACTTGCAGTACAACAAGCCCGTCCTTCGCCTCTACTGTCAATCAATGAGAAACTGGCACAGAGAGTTTCCTGTTTCCCGTCCTTCCAAATAGCGATATGTCCGCTCAGTGAACTACATTAATAAAGGGTGAAGGCACGAAAAGATCTAATTCCACGCTGTGACACTTTCTTCGCCGGAAATGCTGCCGCCTAAACCCTTCGCCTCCTACCGTCCTCGCTCCTTTTGTGCTGAGGAAAATTGAGTGTATATTGCGCGAATAAGGAAAAGTGCGCAGGAAAGTTGGCATTGCTGTAGTCAGCCTATTGTGCATTACGCCCTCGTGGAAGAAGTAGAAAAATGGAAAGAAGCAATAAAAGGAAAGAAATGCTGATACGTTTAGATGCGTTACTCTTCAGAGTAAAACTATTCTGATTGTTGCTAAAGTAACACTGTTCAGTTTTTCGTAATGAACTAGCTTGCTGTTTGAAATATTTCATCGGTGAAAGAAAGGAAAGTAATGAAGGAAACGAGGGTTTTTTTTCCGTGCTGAAGATTTAGGCACCAAAATGTCTCTACGCTAACGTTCCCTTCTACTGTGTCACCTTGCGTTCTGGTTGTGCCCGGCAGTCCATGTGTTAATGGTACGGGTGTTGTCCATACTGCCTTTCCGTTTCCTGTTCATTACGACCTTTGTCGTTATTACTTATTTCACTGTAATTATTGCATTCACTACGTCGCCTTTCTATACCCGACTTCGTGGTTTTTGTACTCCGTACTATGGTGCTTATTACGGTATTTGCTCCGAAATACCCACGTTCTGTTTACTGTTTATTGCTCCTCCTACTCCCGTCTATCAAGTCAGGAAAACGCTGTTACTGGTCGTTTTACATTCCGAATTACGCACTTTATTTGTCGTGCGTTTTACTTGCATCCTCGTATAACCGTTTCGCTGCTGCACTCACCCCTATTGGGGTTTTGTGCTGAGTCCTTGGAATTTGCGTTACTTTTCCAGCCTATTTGTGGATGTTTCTTTCGTGTACGTGCTTCGGGTTTGCGTTTCATCCAGCCTCCGCATTTGTTTTTGCTTTCGTTTCTTATACGAAAGCAAGTGCTTCTGTTTTTTTACGGTGTATTCCTCATATAGGTCACTGTTTCGTATGGCGCCCTTCTGACTGTAATGTGGCTCATTGTTCTGTCTCAGCCTTTATGATGAAGCGAAAAGGTGAATCGCAGTTTTTCACCTCGGCCTACGGTGCCAGCATTGCACCGAACGATGGTGTGTCCTGCGGACAATCGCTGAACGCACACGCGGGCTCAGGTTAGGTTTCTGGTTCGCGGGGATTTAACGTTCCAAAGCGACTCAGGCTATGAAGGACGGAGTAGTGAAGGGCTATGGAAATTTCGACCACCTGGGGTTCTTTAACGTGCACTGACATCGCACAGTACAGGGGCCTCTAGAATTCCGCGTCCATAGAAATTCGACCGCCGCGGCCGGGATCAAATCCGCGTTTATCGGGTCAGCAGCCGAGCGCCATAGCCAATGAGCCACCGCTGCGGCTTAGCGTGCTCAGGTAGTAGTGCACTTTTCGCAGAATAAAACTGTATTGTGTTGCGATTAAAATGCTGCGAGTGACTGCAGAGATAGTTAGCTCTGATATGACAGTAATATACAGACGAAATTCCAGCAAAATTTTATTGATAAAAAGAACCATCTATGCTGCCGAGCAGTGATTATTGAACATTCTTTTAGCATAACTTAAAACTCCGGAGACTGCATATTCTCAGCAAAATAAAGGGAATGGTTTTCATCCGGAGTGGGTTACCTCTAGTTAGGGCGTACAGGTATCTTGGTATGTGGATAAATGATGACAGAGTACATACGAGGGCGAAGGGAGGAAATTATAAAGAAATGAAAAAGAAACGCAGCTGTCATAAAGAAACGCGCGCTCCGGGGATATAACAAATATGAAGTTATTCGGGTAATCTGGAAAGGCGCAACGGTACTTTATGGGCTTCACGTTTGCAAAAGCTGTGGTGTGCTTGGGGCCTGGCACAAATATGGCAGTCGAAAAAAAATAGAGGACATTTTTTCAAGAAATGCTTCGGCGCGGCAGACAAGGACAAAACGTAGAAAACACACCCCAGAGCGCCCATGGCGCTCACCATGGCGCTCTGTGGTGTGTTTTCTACGTTTTGTCCTTGTCTTCCGCGTCAAAGCATTTCTTGAAATATGTATGACTAACTGGCCTACAAAACAACCCTTCTGAAATAGAGGACAGTCGGTTGGCTTGCATTCTGGCAACATAGAAACACTATTAATAAAGCATTTCAAGGGGATATGGGCTGGTCAACATTCGAAGCGCGTGAGGCAAATGGTAAAGTGCAGTATGAAAAACGGTTGAGGCATATGAACGAGAACTGATGAGTGGCAAACATTTTATGGTGCACATACCGATGGAGTATTGATACAACAAAAAGGCTAAGAACTATATGGCTTGCTAATAAATAGAAATGTCAGAGGGAAAAAGCGGGTGGTAGGGGAACCTTGAAACAGAAAGTACGTACCTCAGAAAATACTGGCAAAAGAAAATGCTGGATAAGCCGTCGCTGGAGCTCTAGAGGACGGCTGAATCAAAAATTAAAAAGGAAGAGGTTTCGACAATTCTAAAGGGAGTGGTGTACTTTCCGAGGCCAGGGGTGAGTGCTTGAGGACGAAGTGTTACAGGCAGAAATTTTACACCAGGGATGACGATTGACGTTGCAGCATGCAAGACCGGGAATCGATAGAACACGATCTTATCCAGTGTAAGGCTCTCCAACCCTCAGTGCACGATGTCATGGCAAGAATCCGCGAAGCACTAGGGTTTCGGAATAGCCAGGACATGCTCAATTTTCAAAACCTATAAGCAAGCGGTGACTAGAGTATTCGTGGAGAAGGTCAAGAGAGTAGCTTAGAAATGCGAAGAAAATTGAAAGTTAATCCGAAGCTGTTGAGCACGTTAGGAATTAATGGCTAGGTGACACTTCTAACTATCCCAATACAAAGGGGAGGCAAATAATTATCTACCTGTCCTGCAGTGCCGTGTGACTTGATTCATGCTCGTCAGATGGCGCTTCCTTGCCCCCTTCTTTTTGTGCCGAAGTGTCCGCATGGATTTGCGCTTGGATTTACGGATGAATGTTGACGAAGACGGCGGTATGCAAAGCACAGAGTGACAGGCTAGCAGTATAACCCCTGGGTTGAAGACTGCGCCGATGGCCAACGGTGGTTTAAAGCAGCGGCCAATGAAGCTGATCTGCTTGCTCCGCCGTGCGTTCGAATCCCGATACGAGGCCGTAATTATGGCAAGTTTTGTTTTTCTGCTTTCTCGGAGGCTGGTAACCAACGGACGGCCAGCGCCGGGTTTTCGTTCGCATAAGCGTTCTAACGCCTGCACATTAAAAAAAAGAAAGCGTACCCCTTAAAAGCCGGCTTCCGAAATCGTCTTTTGTACTAGCAGCATAAAATAAAGCTGAAAATTTAAATTCAGCACATAAGGACTTCGAGCACACACATACGTATACACAAAGGATCTGCATGCCCAACAAATTAAAAACGTATTGCTCCGATTACTATTAAAGGAACAGCTCTGCCTTACTCAGGTCCTCAGCCACTCATTGACCCCGCGCTCTTCTATACTCTATCAACTTTCTCACCCGCGTTATTCGAGGCCCGACACGCACATTCTCAACTGAAGCCCTGCCTTCTCTCGGAAACTAAGCACAGGAACAATGCGCATTAGAGCGCATAACTATACATAGCGCCGAGGTTTTGTCCGAAACATTCCTATAATAAAGCAGCAAGCTACTCTGCTGCCGCTATAGTCAGTGCCCCCTGACCTTTCTTGAGAAATCAAAAAATTTCGCGGCTCCACGCAATGCACCAGTTGAGTTTCCCCTTTACGTGGTGACGTGAGGAAACACTTGTTGATGATGAAATCGGGTTTCTTGATGGATTGATGGTTCGGACTCGCACACATTCACATTACTCGACGGCAGGAAAAGAAGGTTAACCATTTATTTACACATAAATAAACAAGAAGAAACGAGCAAGGAGAAAACTATTTACAACATGACTGAACCGTTGATTAGACGAAATCAACCCCCGCTTAACCGAGAGCGATTAGATTTAAGCCCTCTGTCTCTGCCCTTGGCGGGGACAGCAAGCAATAATAAATCAGGCGACACTTCTCACCAATCAATAGTGAGGGAAAGGAAAATAAGGTTTCCGTCAGCTAATCAAAGAGTGGGGAAAGGATATCAGCTAACCCGATACTTGGGAAAGGAGTGGTTCCGAGCACGCATACAAACAGCACTGAACTCACTGTATTCCGAACCTCTGCCTTCCTCTACGTTTCCCTTTCCGCGCACGCACATACGGAACACACGTATGCCTCGGGAACAGTCACTCCAGGTTCTTTATAAAAAAAAAAAAGAAGAAAGGTATCGCTGAGCGGTCAAGCGCCCAGTGGCGACGACAGCTCTTCTGAGTACTAGAAGCTCATAGACCCATTGACGCCGCATCGCGTACCGATAGGCCAGCGTACACCTGCGTCCTCACAGTAAGCTATGTACATGAGCAGAACGAATGAGTGACACTCAGGAAAGAGAGAAGGTTAAAAAAAAAAACATCCAGTGGCCACAATTAGTTATGTGCATATATAACCAATTTTGAATTGTATTCCCCCCTATGTAATGCCCGAAAGGGCCCTTAGGGTAAATGAATGAAATGAAACACGACGACTGCAGGCATTCAAACACTGAACACTGCAGAAAGCTGCGCGCTAGAAAGTATCTATAGTAGGGAGGCAAGACGGAGACAGAACGAGCGCTCTGGCGACGGTGCCGCCGGCAACAATATAGTAGCCACTGAGCCTTTGTCGTGCGTTCGCGGTTCCACGAATTTGGTAACCTTTCGACCAGGGACAGGTGCACATGTCAAAGTCTCGCTCCGTACACTCTGTGCTGGAGACTGGATGGCGCATCGGAAAGTTCGGCGAACTTCACAGCACCTCTCAATTTTAGCGAAAACACGTTAAGTGTTGTGTCATTAGAAAGAGCACAACCGGTGTGCCTTAAGCAACTACGTGGATTATTTTTTTAAGGTTTACAAATTTTTAGTTCAAAAACTGGGAGAGATATGTCAGTGTGGGTTTTGCAGATGAGTGGTACAGCAAGGCGGAGGGCGTTCAATAATTAGACAATTAATCAATTAAAATTAGCTAATAAACTTTTTTATTCTTCCCGTTAGGGTCAAGATTACGTTGCAAAATTGAAGGCTGTCAACATCGAAGGTGAGCCCAGTTTTTATTTTTTTTTTCCGGAATGTGGTTCGACACATCGAGCGTCAAAATTGCGCGTATCAAACCTCGTTGAGTGGGCTTTCCACGTTGCAGATTTAAAAAATAATAACGATGTGCGTAGTATCTTCGCCGAAATGAAGTTAACTTCTTTTACATCATCAACTACACAAGCGGCGCCCGTATTTGATGCACAAGAAATGCGAGCGGCACCATTTTACAAATACGTCATGTCAGAAAGCCATAACAGCAGGCTTTCAGACGGCCATTTTTGACGTTGTGTTTTGAAAACACAAATCACAGAAAACTCGGCTACTAACTCAGGAAAGGGTAAAAGAGTACTGCTGCGGGTTAGTTAGTTCGACATGATAGGAACAGCGCAAACACTGGACGAAGAAGTTGAACGACACAGGCACTAACTAACAACTGCATTTCATTCGCAGGTGCACACACAATATGTAGGTAGGAAGGGAAGGGGAACGATGCTAATGACACAACTCCGGGAAGTCGAGCGTTCTGGCCGCCTTAGAGACTTGACGACCCGAAGAAAGCCCCGCAAAATACGAGGGGGTACCCAAAAGAAACCGGACTTATTTTTGTGTGGACTTATTTGTTCACATTTTAAGCACATACCTTCAATCTCCTTCAAAGCATTCCCCACTTGCAATGATACGCTTGTCTAATCTTTTATTCCATTTTTCAAAACATTTTTTAAATTCATCTTTTGTGATGCTTGACAGTGCCTCCGTCGTTTTTTTCTTCACCTCAGCAACATCAGCGAAACGCTTTCCATTCACCTATTTTTTCATTCTAGGAAACAAAGAAAGTAGCACGGGGCAAGGTCGGGAGAGTATGAGGGTTGAGGAATAGGGGTCATGCCATTTTTGGTCCAAAATTGTCGTAGAGACAGGGCTGTGTGAGCTGGGGCATTGCCATGATGGAAAAACCAGTCACTCGACCGCCACAAATCTGGCCGCTTCTACCGCACACTGTTGCCCAATCTTTTCAAAACATCCAAGTAGAAAGCCTGGCTAACTGTCTGACCCTGCGGAAGAAATTCTCAATGGACGACTCCTCTCACGTCGAAAAAACAAATCAGCATTGTTTTGAGGTTTGGTTTCACCTGACGAGCTTTCTTGAGGAGAGGTGAATTTGAAGTTTTCCATTGGCATGATTGTTGCTTTGATTCAGGATTCGATTCAGGAACACTTGAGTTGTCCCCATAGCATCGTCCTTGTACGTCTTTCTTAATATTTCAAGAGTTTCCATTCAACTTTTTCCGAGCAAAAATCAGAATTTCACCGGCGCACGCTGTTCACGAAAATCAGCCATTGCAAAAACGACATTCACACAAAACAGAAGTCACTCTAAAAGTCTGCCTAAACTAGTCTGACCTCCTTCAACGACGGCACTCGGCTTACTGACTCTGGAATGTTCGTTCTATGCGCTCCTAGTGGCAAAACGCGGTACCACAGAAGCTTTGCGGACCAAAAAATTTAGTTCGGTTTTTTTTTGGGTACCCCCTCGTATTCCGAGATATGGCCGATACGAAGATAACGGAGCCCAACCGCTACATCCCTGCGTCGATCGTGCACTTTGAGAGCAATCGTCATATAAGCGAAGCTTCTCTCAGACGTTCAACCACCCGACGAGCCATGTCTCCCGAATGTGGGTGATCATTTTACTCAGCATTTGGACGACAGGCCATCCCACACCAGGAAGAGCAAAAAACCTGAGCGACAAGATACGAAGTCGATGCAGCCAAAAAGTACCTCAGATCGTGTGGAAACCAACGGCAGCGCTTTTCTTGGAGAGAGCTCGGCACGGCGTCAGAGTTTACTGAGCTGCTTTAGTCACCCCAACTTGGGGTGCGCTGTGCAAGTCGCTTTAAATGTAGGTTACGGCTCTGATGTTCTGCTAATAGAGATTTCAACTTTTTTTTCTTCTTTTCTGCTTCTCAAAGTTAGGAGGTTGACCTATACGATGTATAGACGAGCATGCAAGTAAATACAGTAAATCAATAATTTTTTCAAGCAAGATATGATTGATTGAGTGTTGATAAGAATTATCCCAGAAGTCTGATTGATTACTAGCGAGAATAAATGCAGGAAGCATATTTTTTAATGAGGGTGCAAATTATTTTGTAACTTGTGTGCAATCTGGCTTTGGATAGCAAAAAAGAAAAAAAAAATCGTCAGGTGAGGACAACAAGTGCTAGCCGGCATAGGCGCGCAAATCTCTTCCTGCCTATGTTGAGTTCTACACGCACTTGAAGAAAGTATGAGATGAATGCACATGAAGCACTTCTCTGGGATGTTCATTTTTTCTACCCCCATTTTTTCAGGCCCGTATTTCAGTCGTTAACTTTACTGCTCTCTGGCTCTGTGCATTCCATCGAGAACTGTTGAATAACGCTTTCGATGATCTTGCAGGGGAGCCTAAACCCAGTTGTTAGCTTCCCACTCCATCCCGTGGAGGCCACCACTAAAATATAGAAGCGCCAGTATAAGAGGTCCTCCCACGAGTAAACCGGAAAGTCCCAGCGTACTTTATGAGCAGCCGCCGAGCTCCACGCTGTTTTTTTTTTCTCTGGCTCTCATTTTGCTTTTCGAAAGCGGGAGTAACTGCGCAGAGCAAGTCACGCGCGCCGTGACAGCGCCTTCATTCGCGCAAGAAATGATTGGCGCGCCTGCCGCCGTGCATGGCCCCTGGGCGGCCGACGCAGCAGCAGGAGCCATCGGAGCGCGCGGCCCTTTCGACCATGGATTTCCGATGCGCGCCCGAAGCCAGCGTGGCCCAATCGATGCGGGGCCCGAACCCCTTCAGCCGGCTCTCCACCAGCGCGCTCCCCTCGCTCCGCTATCGCACTTCCTGTTGCTTCGAAAAATTGTTGCGCGTGCCCGCGAAATAATTCGGCCGCCTGCAGAGTCAATGAAACGCCGGGTTCTTTGGCTGCGCTGGGAACCTCGTCGGCGCCTCGTCCGTGCCGTTAGTAATTGCGCCCGCACGGCGGCGAGTCGATGCCGGGCGGCCGCAGGCGGCCTCTATCTGGCGTCCCACTCGCGCCTCCTCTTGGACCTCCCTCTCCACGCTCGCTGGCGTCGTGTACACAGCACCGGCTCTCTCTTAATCAGCGTCGCCGGGTGTCTCTCCCAGCCGCGCTCGGCTTTCGGGGAGACGGCCACTCACGTGCCGCCGCCGGCGAGAAAGGGGGGAACGCCGCGATGGACGCCACGTGGAGCAGTAGGCCCACCGGACGGAAGGCCAGCAGCAACGCTCGCTTGGCGCTCGAATTCGTTCCTACACGCCGGTAATGATTCTTGAATTGCATCGTGCAGGTGCGGAACAGCATTTATGGCTTGGCGAAAGGAGCGTTTACCGGAGGTTTTAAACATACTTCCTGCCTGACACACAAGCTGACGGGCCGTTCTGTGTGCTCAGCAGATGGCCCACACCATTCCGGGGTTTTCTGTGTGTCCACTTTTTCGCTAGTCTCCAGTCTGTATGTGTTTATTTGGAACGACTGTGCCGCTCTCAAAAGGGTAGTGCCAGTGTATACGGATGTTCCTTCCCTTGCCGTTTCCTGGGAGTGCAGACGTCTTTAAGGACACCTATTCAACTTACATTTACATTTTAGTCAATTTCTCTCGAATTTGCTCCTTGTGGGAAGAAAATTCTAATGCTCTTTTTTGTGTCTGCGTGCGTGTGTGCTTATTTCATGCCGGTTCCCTGCCTTGACACCTTAGAAGCACGCAGAAGTGTCACATGTCACGTAACCTCAAGGAAAATTGACTCTTTCCTCTTGTCTTCTCCTTCTCACCTTCCTTTCGTCTCAGCACGCACAGCTTTAGCCTTAATCGTCAACATGCCTACACCATGACAACTATGAGAAAGAGAGCAGACGCCACGAATGATTTTTTCCTCCAGACACGCTGGCACCTCAGAATTTCACTAGGAAAAAATTATTTTATTTCTATGCTCTAACGGTGTCTCCCCTCATCGGTGTTGCGTTGGCACCCACAACGGAGCCTACACCTGATAACGCCTGCCCATGCAAAGCGTGCGTACGCTCCGGACTGGCCCAGTAAGGACGAAAATTCAATATTATAGCGTTGATTAAAGAAATTCAATGCTTCGCGCGACCGCACCGGCTTCCATGACGCACGCCGCGCGGCCTGCGTGCGCCCTAAACAATCGAGGCCGGGCGCACGTGCCTAGCCTCCCGTGCACCCCCTTCGCTTTCCCCCAACACGCACACTATAGCCGACGGCTTATCGCGGATTTGGATAATGCGGGCGTCGCAGCGTCGCCCTGCTCGCCGTCTCGCGTTCCGCGCAAACTGCGTCATCTGCCTGCCTGCACCGAGGCCCCGAATCCGTCGCCCTCGCTGGCTCTTTCGCTCCTAGTTAGGCCTAATGAAATCTTTCACAGCAAGCCGACTATTTCCGCGCTCGCGTGCAACAAATGGCTGTCGGGCGGAAGCAGCCGCCGGGCCCCCGGCAGCCCGGGGATGAGGCTGACCCGCCATTCCCCAGGCGGCTACTATCTCTCGCGCGGCTCGCCCTCCTCGCTAATCGCCGTCGGCTGCCTAATGAGTCCGATAGCCGGAAGGACGCTGCCGTGAACGCCTTATGGGCCTGCCACACTGCACCCTCTTCTTCTTTTTTTTTTTGTTTTCATTTCTCTGCCTCCACCTTCCCCCACTTCAATGGCGAGTTGCATTACGCTCCTCTCCAGGCGCGTGTGCGGCGCGCACTGCGCGGCCGAGTCTTGATTGCGGCCCATTGTAGCGTTCCCGTCCGTCCGCAAGCGCCGCCACCGGCGGTCAATGGAACGGAACACGAAGCAACCGCCTCGTTTTCTTGACAGCGCGGATGAGGAGTGGTTTCCGACGTCCGTCCTGACTGGCGGCGGCCCAACTCGGACGCGAAACATCGTCGCGTCGCCTCGAAGCCGTCGGGCGGGGCCGATAGATTAGAGACCGGGGAGATGTGTTGCGCCGCTGCGCAGACACGCATCGCCGACGCGCCGGGGCTCGACAACACGAGAGGAGGAGGCTGTCTCGCTGGTGCGGCTGTGAGTGATACGACGCTCGATGGGCGCCCAGCTACGCCTCCGGCGAAACGCGGAGACGCGCCTGGCGAAAGCGAAGTTCGCCGGCCCGGAACAGCCACTGTCGGCCGTCCTCTGCTCTCTTTCACTGCGGACCTCTGCGAGCAACGACTGAGCAAAGCGCTGTTTCAAGGAAGAAGGTCAAGCTGCGCTGCTTGAGGGGGATAACAGGGCAGGCTTCCTAAAGATGGGCTTGGTAAAGGTGCTGAACGCTATACACTGTCCGAAATGTGCTCTCGAAGCTCACATTTCTCTCCTAAACAAGTACACGCTTTGACCCCAGACGCTCCTCGTGGCTTCGCCGAATTTACTACCGCAAAGAAACGCCTGCACTGTTCTGTAGGAGGCCCACCGTGGCACAGTGTATTGCGGGTTTGTGCATTCTAGAGGCTGAGCTCCATGTACGCGAAAACTCATGCGAAGGCCGCAGCGGCAAGCGAGGAGCTGCGCCGTCGCACGAAGCGTTTTGCCCGCATCGCTTGTCTCGTTGCTCCGTTCTACATCCCCGAAAAATTTCGCTCGTCACCCGGAAGTCCCGCCACGATTACCGAATCAGATCCCCGCTGGCCGTTTCCGGTTTGTCTCACAGCTGCGCCCGCTACTCCCCTGAGATCTATATTCACCTTAACAAGCGCGTCGTCTTGGTCATCGCTGCTGTTGCTGATGCAGCACAGCCACCACAGAGAAAGTATTTCTTTTGCTGCAGCTGTGAAGCCGACCCACAACATTTAAACAAAAAGAACAATCTGTTTGGCGGTAGCGGTGTGCTAACAACAGGGCGACTTGCGCGTTGAGCCGCGGGTAAGGGCGCTCGAATGTGCCGCTGCGCCTCAGCTGTAATCGCGGCACATAGTCTCACTTGCATAGTCTGCTCACATACAGTCAGATCGAGGTGACAGTTTACAAGAGTGTTTAGAAAGAAGAAGTGCGCAGGCACCGAACGAAAGCACACCTCCCCGCCGTGAATCCGTGGTATGGCTTCGCCGCCTCAGGTGCGCCGGTTTTATCATCACTACGCGGCCACTGCAGAGATTTTTTTTTTGTCCTGGCTATGAGGCACATGCGCAAAATTTTAAAAGAGAGAACCGATTACGGAGTGTTTACTAAGTCAGAGTGCACACGCACCGTTAACCGTTGTTCATATCGCTAGTGAGCGCTGGCCGGCTTCGCTTGCTTGGAGGTTGCCCACTAAGCGACAGAGCGAATGACGGTGGTCGTCGCCATGCCATCTCGTCGCGTCGCTCTCTTTTTCGCGCACATGAAGCTGTGCCTTAAGCGTGCGCCGGGGGGCAGAGGAAAGGTCAAGAGAAGCGTAATTAACCGTAGTTTGTCTCCGCATGTCTGCACAAGACTATGTCTTTTATTATGAACAAGGCAGAGATGGTATATCCATTATATCCTGATTCTGTTTCTTTTCACAGCGACCACTTTTAGTGACTCCGCAAGATCTCGGCCTCGCCGATGCCCACCCCATGGACGGGTGTGAGAGGAAGCACGCACAAGAGATGGTCAGCGCACGCCCGCCTTTCGCAGGCAGGGCACATGCAGTTTCGCGCTGGCTGTATCCTTCCGATTTGGCCTCACCATCGCTACCATCTCACAGTAGTGACGTGTGCGCATGAGAGGGGAGGTCATGCTTTGGATTTCTCTGTGTTCTAGCGGAGATGAGCAAGCGCGGTGTGTAGCGAGCGGGGCGCCCATGTGAAAGCCGGGAGCGGAGCGCGTGTCGCCACAAGCGTGTTGTGAAGGTAAAGGATGCGCAATCAAAGGACGAACCACGAAGAAAGACACAGGGACACACACAAGCGCACAACATTACCTTCACAACATCATGTACCAACTAGGCCCTACCCAAGTTTTGTTGAAGCCACAAGCGTGGTATGTGGCGAGAGGGGTAACTAATGCGGAAGCAAACTGCGTTTGGTATTTAAGAGTGGGGATCGGTCGCTGCCCGCATCGCACAATGCGATGGTAGTAACGCCAATACTGCGGTATGAACTGGCTGCGGTATATTCCCAATCAACAATAACAGACCCTGCTGCTGCACAAGCGTGACGCCTGCAGCCGTCGCTGAATTTAAAGTCACAATGCCGTAACGTGGCGTCAATCTTTATTCTTAACGTCCTTAGCGATCGGCTCAAGATATGGCATGTTCCTGAGCCGAATAGTAAACTGAATCGTCAGAATCATTACATTACACCGGTACTGCTGTCGTCTTGCTCAACATGTAGCTGCAACCAGCGCTACAGCTGCGTTAGTACGCAGTACTAAGGATTCGAATTTGCAGATGACAGCGCCGTGCTTATTTGCACGCACCTCTATCTTTTTCGAACCGTCAAGGTTCGCTCCTGAGAACTTTCACGCCACGAGAGGAGTGATTTCTGTGCTGCCTGCGGTCATCTTTTCAAAACACGGTTGGGGCTGCTCTTGGTTGTTATTTGCTCCTTGGCCCTGGGTTGCGGCAGCAAGACACTACTCCGCCCGAAAGCCGTGGAGCAGGCGCGAGGACTAGCCGATGAGGGAGAGCAGGAAAGGAGGGCAGGAAAGGGCCTCGGTCAGTCTGGCCAGCCACAGGCACAAAAAAAAAAAAAGAATAGAGGAGGCGCTTCTTTTTTCTTGATTTGTTACGTTATCAACAGCTCACGCGCTACTGTGTCCCGGCTTCTGCTTGGAATCCATATTCGTTACAGCCGTGGCTTGCTCATGCACGCACTACAGTGAGCGGGAAAGGGTTCTCTTCTCTTCCTCCAGCCTCCAGGCTCGTCCTCCAGCCGAAACGTCGTGAATTAAATCCTGTTATGTTTTTCAATTTCTGGTGACTTTATCATATACCAGGTGTCCCAGCTAAATGTAACCAAGCTTTTAAAAAACACGGGGTGCCCTAGCCGTCTGAAACCAAATGAGGGTTGTTTAGAGTCGCGTGACCTAGTCTGCAGTATTTTTTTAGTTCTTCAAGGTTGACTAATCAGTTAAGCTTAATTAACTAACTTTTTAATTATTGACTTGAGGAACAAAGTGTCAATGGAAAAGTTGTAGATCGCTTTGAGAAACAGCTTATTGAGACATTTGCAGCAAAGTAATATTTACGTAAAGTAGTTATTTTACCGGCCTTTAACCATAACCTGCACAATAAGAAAAAGCTTCCACATGACAACTGTGCCACTTCAACGTCCCAAGACGCGCCTTAAAGAATAAAATCCATTTTTTCTGAAGTCCTCTCCTCGATGAGACTTTGGGTGCTCATTGGGGAAGAGAAGTGAGCGAGCAGCTGGTCATGTGACAACTTTCTTTTAAAGCCAATAAATGAAGCTACGTAAATCGTAACTTGACAGAAACAGCACTACTAGCGGTTTCTCAAGGTGATCTAAAACTTTTGTATTGACACTTTCTTCCTGAAGTTAATAATTAAAAAGTTAGCTAATTAAACTTAACTAATCAATTAACTTTGAAGAGAGAAAAAATACTCAAGACTAGGCCACGCGACTATGAACAACCCTGAGTTGGTTTCACTGAACTAGGACACTTCGCCTTTTTTTAAAGTTTGGTTACATTTAGCTGGGACACCTGGTATATATATATATATATATTCGTCTGTATACCCTGATGAAGGACGGTATACAGGGTGTTTCACCTAAGACTTTCTGCAATTTTTAAAAATAAGCTATTTGAATTAGATGCGCGCTTTTTCTGGCATAGCATTGTCAGTGGTGTAGTACATCATAATGCAGCTAAGATGTGCTAACTAGCAGGCTTGTTAACCAATATTTAATAGTTAACTTTTAAACTATTACCGTCGGGCTCCTTAATTATTGAGAGGCATGTAGCCCACCGTAAGTAATGGCCATATCCGTTTATAGAATTTCGAGAACGCGATTATCTTCGGCGCTGTGGCCCAGAAAATATTGGCTATTTCGACGAGTTAGGTTCACTGGAGAGGTTGCTTTGCCTGCAAGCTTCTCAAACCGCATGTATTTTGGCGCGATGTAGGCGAAATTTGTTGGGCCACAGCGCCGAGGATAATCGCGCTCTCGAAATTCTAAAAACGGATATGGACATTACTTACGGTGGGCTGCATGCCTCTAAATAATAAAGGAGCCCAACGGTAATAGTTTAAAACTTAACTATTAAATATTGGTTAACAAGCCTGCTAGTTAGCACGTCTTAGCTGCATTATGATGTACTAGACCACTGACAATGCTATGCCAGAAAAAGCGCGCATCAAATTCAAATAGCTTATTTTTAAAAATTGCAGAAAGTCTTAGGTGAAACACCCTGTATATATGTATTGTTACGAAGACGAAGAAAAGGGCAGTGGCGCGGTACGGAGAGCTCGCGCTAGGCCCGCAGCCATTAACTAATATTATCATCTATCATCATGTCGTCCTGTTTCTAGACTTGCCATCTCGTATCAATCAATCAATCAATCAATCAATCAATATATATATATATATATATATATATATATATATATATATATATATATATATATATATATATATATATATATATATATATATATATATATATATATATATATATATATATATATATATATGGTTTGGTTTGGTTTATGGGGTTTAACGTCCCAAAGCGACTAAGGCTATGAGAGACGCCGTAGTGGAGGGCTCCGGAAATTTCGACCACCTGGGGTTCTTTAACGTGCACTGACATCGCGCAGTACACGGGCCTCGAATTTCTCCTCCAAAGAAATTCAGCCGCCGCGGCCGGGATCGAACCCGCGTCTTTCGGGCCAGCAGCCGAGCACCATAGCCACTGAGCCACCGCGGCGGCTCAATATATATATATATATATATATTGTGAGCTTTCATATAATACGGAACAATGTATGTTTCTGCGTGCGCAAGAGAAGCCGCTACCAGGACCCATTAATGCTATGTCGTCATACCCTTAAAGGCGGAGCTTAACTGTCCCTTGAATTTTTTTTCGCATCCAATTGCTTTGGCTCTATCACCTGAGATTTTCTGCCTACAGCTCTGCGAGCGGCCGTGGCGCTGAAAAAGCCATTATCACTTCGTGCCTATTTACCACATTTTTGATACCGTGGGCGACTTTGTGTACGTATAATATCACTGTAAGGTTGGTCGTACTGAGCCCGCGCTCATTCCTCTCCGACAAGTTCCTGCTGTTTAACTTCTTAGGAAACATCTCAACCATCGCTGTGAGCACCGGGCTATGGGAGCCGCCTGAGCACCCCGTTTGTACCTCACTCTGGAAGCTTTTATGTATTGCATGGTGACTTGACGAGCAGTGGGTTGCCTGTAATAACAGAAAAAAAGTGGCCGCTCTTGTGGAGCGTCAGTGGTCGCGAACAATGTGCAGCAGTGGCCTTAGCTGAAACCCATACTGTCGAAATCACAGCTGCGAACTTCAACCACTCTAGCAGAGAACGAACGGCTCCAGGATATTCGAATGGGGCGGCCTGAACAATTAGCAGGCAGAAGGGAAGGGAGGAGGGGGAGTAAGATTTTGGGCATGTATGACGCCTTTCTGCTATTTTTTCTCACAAGGACAAAATAAATGAAATGAACACAGCGCAACGGCGAATGCTTCACATAATCGCCTATCGGCAAGGACGCGCTTAATGGGGCTGCATTATCTGCAAACATACTCGTCGCCAGAGCCTGCGCCTAGGAAATTTTGGCCATGGCCCTGCCGATGGTCGTGGGGGGCACAAAGAACCAGTTTCAGATTGATAGTTAAGGAAGTCTGATATACACAAGATCGCGGCTTAAATTTATTTGCCGAGGTGGCGCTGGCAACTGCCCCATTTCACAGAGGATGCCAGTAAAATCCATCCCTACATCCATCCACGACGTATGAATGAAGCGGCATCCCGACGCGCGAGCATGTCAGCCATTGATTAATCAAAATATGAAGGACGTCCACAGGCAGATCGCGCTAGGAAGCATCACTCAACTACTACCGGTCTCACTTGGAAGCGTTGTGACGACTGCAGTTGGCGCTAAAAACCCAAAGTTCGAAACTGTTGGCACGCTTATAGCACTTTGTTAAAAGGCAGTGGTTAGGTTGTCGTACGCTGAGCCATTACAACCCCCAAGATCAGCGGATGGGAACAACTTATGAGCCGTTCACACAAGCGAAATGGCCAGCCAGATGAGCCCTTGACGCCAGTTGCGGCTTCCACAACGCTGTCAATTTTTAATGGGTCGTGATATACCTATAATCTGTTCTGCTGGCTAACTCTGGTTTCTTTGAAGCGTGCAGACCTCGCGAAACAGAAATGACTAACAACGCAGATAATGATTGGTGCACAAAAATAATACTATAAAGTGAGAACGTTTCGTCACACAAGAGGCCATGGTAGACAGTCATGTGAAGAAACTGAGTTACAATGCGTACAGGCCAGCAGTTCCGGCTAATTGGTGAATATGCACATATTTACTTGTGAGCAGTGAGATAGGGAACACGGATGTGAACAAGAAACAGCGCTTGCCTTGTGTTTCCAGTCCATATAGTCGTCTCTGTGCCGCGAAAAGAGAAAACACGCTCTCTTCGCCTCACCGACAAAAACGTACGAAGTGGCGAGTACAACTAGCAAACAGAAGAAGAGAACAGACTGAAGGAAAGTAGACCGAATGTCAAGGTATGAAGGGGACGCGGAGATCAGAGAATGCAGGAGAGTGACGCAACCGAAGAACTTTACCACTCGCGGCGGACATGCACGTGCAACCACGAGACGGGTGCCGGGACGGCGGCCCCTGAATAACGCGCTGGGAGAGGGGCCTCCCGATTGAAACGGCCAAATGAAGCGTCGTCCATCGCGCCGAGGCGCGGGGGATCCCGGCGCCCCTCTTTGTCGTACGGCGGCCTCCCTCGTTCGGGGCCCG
The DNA here is from genome assembly GCF_055824585.1 of Amblyomma mixtum. Classification (NCBI taxonomy): domain Eukaryota; kingdom Metazoa; phylum Arthropoda; class Arachnida; order Ixodida; family Ixodidae; genus Amblyomma; species Amblyomma mixtum. The sequence goes on from NC_143014.1 coordinate 63,622,678, forward strand.
CTCTTGTTCTTATCGGAGTAATGAGCCGATTCTTTTTCTCCGCGCTCCGCGCCCTAGCGCTGCGTAGCGCAGTGCCCTGGATCCGCGGACTGCCATTTAAGTCGCACCTAATGGACGGGAGCCAGGAATGCTTCCATTACGCCTCGTGACCGTAAATGTTATCATAATTCTTAAAAGCGGCTCCGAGGAGTCAGCGCGCGGCACCTTGGCGCTGAAGCGTGTTGCTCGCCGCCGCGGTTTTGCTCCCCCCTCCCCTCGGTCCAGAGCGGCGGGCGCTGAAGGCTGTGCTGCGCAGAGCCCGCTGAATACCTGACAAAATTAATCAGGCGCCAGGAATTAATTAATACGGATAATTAATGTGGATTCCCCAGCGCGGAAAATGTACTCCAGCCGCAGGAGTCGCGAAGCGGTGGGCGCCGCCGCCGCCCGGCGATGCGGCGTCAGCGAGCAACTGCGGAGTGAGCGGAGGCGCCCCCGCCATCCAAGGAGGCTCGTGAGCCGTTAGTCGTTTAACTCGCTTCGGTGTAATTAAAACGGGCGGCCTTCGGCACGCCTTTCATCTTCAACACTCTCGCTCCCTCCCGGAGAAAGGTCCCAGCAGCGACGCAGCTGTCGGGATTCAAACGAGGGACGCGCAAAGGAAAATCTAATCAAAGAGCTTCAGTTTAAACGGCGATGAAGAGCTCCCCCTGCCGTACTCGACGGCGTGGAATACACGTGTTCCAACAATAATAAGCGGCTCATTTGGCGCAGCATTTGGCTGAAATTAAGAAAAGCGGAGCCCTTCCGCTTCATGAAGAGCACCTGTAAGAATGCACCGGGGCCGCAGGTGTCTGCCGAGGTTCAAGGCAAAAGCGTACGGGGCCGGTTAAGGAGAGCAAGGGGAGCGCTGGTAAGAATTTGTTACTGAGTTCTCCTAATACACACACACTGAAAATGGAAGCTAAATATTTCGTATTTCTATTGATGAAGGGTGTCATGTGGCATTTAACCTAACTTTTTTTTAATGCTCACATTGTAATGATTAATTATTATAAGCTTGCAATTTCCCCGGGAACTGTCTAGATTGATGCCACGGGACGCATGAGTAAAAAAAGAAAGACAAATGAATCTATCTAAATTCGCGGGATGTCAGTGGAGTGCAAAATACCTACCGGGAAGTCCCACTTAGCGCAGTTGTTTAACATGCGTCTACATAAGAAAATGCAATAGTTGTACTTCCGGGTAAGCCAGTCCTTCGGCGAACCGCCCCAGTGTTGCCGCTGTTAGCTCCGTTAACCGACTCACTGTGAGACCGATGATTTGTCTGCAGTAGTGGAGTGAGGTAGTTGCGGCCCACGACAACAGGTGGGTGCTATGGGGGCGATAGGAGGTAGTAATTCCCTCGAAGCAGATGGTAACAGACACATCGACTCTAGTGGTAACATTATAATTGTACCCGCTCACACATGACACAGGGCCATGAAGTTAGCCACGCCGTCAGAAATTCAGTTCCTCTCCTTACGAAGTAAAACAAGGTGGTAAAAGATAAGTGGATGAAGAATTAGGAAAAGGGCAAGAAACGATTCTGGACAATTATATGAGAAGACTGCAGCATGAAGTGCTCCGCGAGGAGCATTAGCAGTAAACCATACCGCTGTTCTTGCCACATCAGTGACCTCCACGATATCCAATTAAGTCCTATTCTATCCAATACTATCCTGTTCTATCGTTTCCAATTATATTGTCACGTTGTGGTGACGGCAGTCCAGCGGTCAGGAAGACACCAGAAATACTTGCAAACGAAGCTCTTTATTTGGGCTGACTTGCGCCCTCAAAAGAACTGAATCACTCGGCGGCGGCGTAAGCAACAGGCGTGCTCGGCGGTCGACGAACTACGAATGTCCGCCGCTCGCGACATCGCTCAATTTGAAGGCGGCAAGGAAACTTCCAGATAACAGGACAAGATCATCTACAGTAATCTAGAAAAACCTAGATGCAGCCCTTCATGGCTGCGATCAATCGAGATTAGTCTGGTCGCTTCTCGCGCCACGAACAAAAGTGATAACAACCCTTTCCTGCAGCCTTGAGCGTGAACGAACAAACACTACAATGATACGTGGCATTACCCCCCTTCCAAAGAAGCATCGTCTCGATGCTTTAAAATGAAAATAAACACGGAGAATGAAACTTCGAGTCCTTCAGCGTTCATAATATGGCTTCAGGCGTACGACATGTACGACTTCCGGGCGTGGGCGGCGTCGCTGAGATGCTGTCGTGCCGTCGGGGATGACTTCATAGTCGAGGTCACCGATGCGACGGAGAACCCTGTACGGGCCAAAGTAGCGTCGCAGCAACTTTTCGCTCAATCCGCGGCGGCGAACTGGCGTCCATATCCAAACCCGATCACCTGGCTTGTAATGCGTGTCTCGTCGGCGCAGATTGTAGCGTCGGGCGTCGGTGTGCTGCTGGTCTTGAATGCGAAGCCGTGCAAGTCTTCGGGCTTCCTCGGCGCGATGAAGGTAGGCGGCGACGTCGAGGTTGTCTTCGTCGGAAACGTGCGGGAGCATTGCGTCGAGTGTTGTTGTGGGCTTCCTGCCGTATACCAGCTGGAATGGAGTAAACCTGGTTGTCTCCTGGGTGGCAGTATTATAGGCGAAGATCACGTAGGGCAGAATAGAGTCCCACGTCTTGTGTTCGGCGTCGATGAACATGGAGAGCATGTCTGCGATGGTCTTGTTCAGACGCTCTGTGAGTCCGTTGGTTTGCGGATGATAGGCAGTTGTCCTCCGATGACTTGTCTGGCTGTACTTTAAAATGGCTTGCGTCAGTTCCGCTGTAAATGCTGTTCCTCTGTCTGTGATGAGTACTTCGGGTGCGCCGTGTCGGAGGAGAATTTGTTCGACAAAAAATTTTGCAACTTCTGTTGCGGTACCACTAGGCAACGCTTTTGCTTCGGCGTAGCGGGTCATGTAGTCGGTGGCCACGATGATCCACTTGTTACCTGATGATGAAGTAGGAAAGGGGCCGAGTAGGTCCATCCCGATTTGCTGAAAGGGCTTAGTTGGCGGTGGTATGGGGTTCAGGAGTCCGGCTGGTCTAGTCGGAGGCGTTTTGCGTCGTTGACACTCACGGCACGTTTTCACGTAATGCGAAACGTCGGTAGCTAGCCGCGGCCAATAGTACTTCTCCTGGATGCGGTGCAACGTGCGAGCAATCCCGAGATGCCCTGCAGTCGGCTCATCATGACATGCCTGCATAATTTCTTGCCTGAGATTTTTGGGCACGACAAGAAGATGCACTGTCCTGTTGGGCGCGAAGTTCTTCTTCAGAAGGACATTATTGTGAAGGACGAAGGACGACAGTTGGCGCTTGAACCCTCGGGGAGGCGATGCGGTCTTGCCTTGCAGATAATCAACCAGGCTTTGCAACTCAGGATCCGAGCGCTGCTGCTGCGCGAAACTGCTCGCGCTTACCGGTCCTAAGAAAGCGTCGTCGTCTTCCTCTTCCGGTGCTGCGTCGACGGGGGCTCGCGACAAGCAGTCTGCGTCGGAGTGCTTGCGGCCAGATTTGTAGACTACAGTTATGTCGAATTCTTGAAGGCGCAGGCTCCAACGAGCAAGGCGGCCGGAGGGATCTTTCAGATTGGCTAGCCAGCACAGAGCATGGTGATCGCTCACAACCTTGAATGGTCGTCCGTACAGGTAGGGGCGAAATTTCGACGTGGCCCAAATAATGGCGAGACATTCTTTCTCGGTGGTCGAGTAGTTGGCCTCGGCTTTCGACAGTGAACGGCTAGCGTACGCGATAACCTTCTCCTGTCTGCCATTTTTCTGAACGAGGACCGCTCCTAAGCCCACACTGCTTGCATCGGTATGAACTTCGGTTTCGGCGTTTTCATCAAAGTGCCCGAGCACAGGAGGGGACTGTAAGCGGCGCTTCAGTTCGTTGAAAGCTTCCTCTTGTGGCCTTTCCCATTTAAAAGGCACGTCAGCCTTCGTAAGTTGGGTCAAAGGTTCAGCGATGCGCGAAAAGTTCTTGACGAATCGCCGGTAATAAGCGCATAATCCAAGGAATCTGCGTATAGCCTTCTTGTCATTAGGCTGTGGAAACTCTGCGATCGCAGCCGTCTTCTTGGGGTCTGGGCGAACTCCATCCTTGCTTACGACGTGACCAAGGAACAGCAGCTCCTCGTAAGCGAAGTGGCACTTCTCTCGTTTCAGTGTCAGGCCTGAAGACTTGATCGTTTCCAGCACTATCCGAAGCCTTCTGAGGTGGTCTTCAAAGCTTGAGGAGAAGACAACAACGTCATCTAAGTAGACTAGGCAAATCTGCCATTTCAAGCCTGCGAGCACCGTATCCATTACTCGCTGGAACGTCGCTGGGGCAGAGCAGAGGCCGAATGGCATCACCTTGAACTCGAAGAGTCCGTCTGGCGTGATGAACGCAGTCTTCTCGCGATCTCTTTCGTCGACTTCAATTTGCCAGTAGCCGCTCTTCAGGTCCATCGATGAGAAGTACTTAGCGTTGCACAGCCGGTCTAATGTATCGTCGATGCGGGGGAGGGGGTAGACATCCTTCTTCGTAATGTTGTTCAGGCGGCGGTAATCGACGCAAAAGCGAAGGGTGCCGTCTTTCTTTTTCACTAGGACGACCGGTGCTGCCCAGGGGCTCCTCGATGGCTGGATGACGTCGTCACGAAGCATTTCCTCAACTTGCTTGCGGATAGCTTGGCGTTCTAACGGCGATACGCGGTAGGGGCTCTGTCGCAGTGGTCGTGCGTGTTTGTCTGTGACAATGCGGTGCTTGGCAAGCCGGGTTCGTCGCACATTCGATGCTGATGAGAAGCAATCGGTGTACCTTTGAAGAAGACTGCGTATTTGGTCTTGTCTGCTCCGGGGTAATGCTGGGTTGATGTCGAACGTGGGTTGATGGCCTTGTTCAGATAGTTCTGCAGGTTGGTCGGGTAGGGCAAATACGTCTCTGATGTCTGCCAGCTCGTCGAGGAAAGCGATCGTCGTACCTTTGTTTAGATGCCGGTATTCTTCGGTGAAGTTGGTTAGCAACACCTGGGCTCGGCCATTTCGGATTTCGGCGACTCCCCTCGCGACGCCCAATCCTCGATCCAGGAGTAACTGGGTGTTCCCCTCGATAACACCTTCGGCATTTTCGATGTCTCCAGTACCTATGCCGACGAGAACACTTGATCGGGGCGGCACGCTCAATGCTTCATCGAGGACGTTTAAGGCAACGTGATGAGTCGCGCTCGTCGCAACAGGTATGGCTTTTTCCGTGGAAAGCTTGATCGACTTAGATCGAAGGTCGATGATCGCCCGATGTTCGTTCAGGAAGTCCATTCCCAAAATCACGTCTCTCGAGCATTGCTGTAGGATCAGGAAGGTTGTCGCATAGGTTCTCCCATTTACAGTAACTCTCGCGGTGCAGCGTCCTGACGGCGTAATCAGGTTGCCACCTGCGGTGCGGATCAAAGGGCCATCCCAGGTTGTTGTTACCTTCCTGAGTCGGACAGCGAGTGGGCCACTCATGACAGAGTAGTCAGCTCCCGTGTCCACCAAGGCAGTAACCGCGTGACCGTCGACCGTAACTTCAAGGTCACTTGTTCGCGTTCTGGTATTGTACGTTGTCTTCGGTGTCCGATCTCGGCTTCGTCGAGTAGTGAGGCTGCGGTGGGCGTACTGCGACGTTACTTCACTGGGCAGCGGTAAAAGCTTCAAGTCTTGCCGCGTCGTCGTCGGTGTCGTCGTCGTCGGTGTCGTCGTCGTCGGCGTTGTCGTCGTCGGTGTTGTCGTCGTCGGTGTTGTCGTCGTCGGTGTTGTCGCCGTAGTTGAGGCATGGTCTTGAGTACTCGTCGATGGAGGATCTTTGTCATTGCGCTTACAAGCAACCTCACCTCCAGAGGCTGCTTTATTTAGTTTAACCTTCGTGGGCTGGGGGAGCGTCCACGCACGGCGTAACCTCGGCTAGGAGAAACAAAGCGCGGGGACGATGGCGACGGGGAACGTGATAGGCGGCTCGGCGATGAGTATTCTTCCCGACGTAAAAACTCCTCGATTTCGGCTGGTCGCTGGCCGGGTCGGGGTCGTGGAGCGTCGTAAGAGAACCCTCGGATGCCCAGTCTTCTGTATGGGCAGTGCCGGAGGACGTGACCGGCTTCGCCACAGTGGAAGCATAGTGGGCGGCGCTGGTCGGGAGTTCTCCACTCGTCGCATTTCCTCGGCTGCGCGCGTCGCTCGTAGGACGGGCGGGTTGGGGCGAGTGGGCGGCGGTCCAACGCAGCTGGCTGAGGGCGATAGGGGCTTGGGTCCCGTCGTCGAGGTGCAGGACGGCGCACAGCTGCGGCGTAAGTCATGGCTGGGGGCTGCACAGGCTGCGTGGGTGTCGGCGTCACACCCAAGGCCTGTTGAACCTCGTCCCGGATGACGTCAGTGAGCGATGAAAGTTGCGGCTGCGTTCCCGTTGGCAGCAACCGTCGGAGCTCCTCTCGCACAACTTCACGTATAACCTCCCGCAGGTTATCATTGTTAGCGGTGTCCATGCAGCTTGCTGACAAAAAGCGCTGCTGGCGGTCATACTGGCGGGCTCGGGCGTCGAGAGTTTTCTCCATTGTGGATGCCTCTTCTACGAATTCAGCGACGGTTTTCGGTGGGTTGCGAACGAGGTCGGCAAATAGTTGCTCTTTAACTCCTCGCATAAGCAACTTCACCTTCTCTTCTTCCCTCATGTTCATGTCGGCACGCCGGAAGAGACGCTTCATCTCCTCAGTATACACTGCAACGGTCTCGTTTGGGTGTTGTATGCGAGACTGTAGCAGCTGCTGGGCTCTCTCCTTTCGCACGACGTTTGTGAAGGTCTTCAGAAGCTGTTCCTTGAAGGTTTCCCAGTTGGCAAGGCTGGCTTCCTCATTCTCGAACCACACTCTTGCTGGTCCCTCCAGGGCGAAGAAGACGTACCTAAATTTCATGGCGTCGTCCCAGTTGTTGAAGACAGCCACACGGTCGAACTGCTCCAGCCATTCCTCGGGGTCGGCGCCAGGCGAAGCGTCGAAGGTTGGTGGCACCCGGGGCTGCTGCAGAATGATTGGAGTGGTCGTCTGGGGCAAGGTCATGATGGACGTTGGTACTTGCTTTCGCTTCCGGGTAGGGTCCGGCAGGGTCCCGAACTCAGGTGCGTCCCCTTGCAGGCGTCGGCTTGCGCGGTGGACTGGACTCAGGTCCTGCGGTAGATGACTCAAAGGGCTGGCGTCTCGACTTGTAGGGGGTGTCCGGAACATGGGAGGCTACCCAGCACCTCCACCAGATGTCACGTTGTGGTGACGGCAGTCCAGCGGTCAGGAAGACACCAGAAATACTTGCAAACGAAGCTCTTTATTTGGGCTGACTTGCGCCCTCAAAAGAACTGAATCACTCGGCGGCGGCGTAAGCAACAGGCGTGCTCGGCGGTCGACGAACTACGAATGTCCGCCGCTCGCGACATCGCTCAATTTGAAGGCGGCAAGGAAACTTCCAGATAACAGGACAAGATCATCTACAGTAATCTAGAAAAACCTAGATGCAGCCCTTCATGGCTGCGATCAATCGAGATTAGTCTGGTCGCTTCTCGCGCCACGAACAAAAGTGATAACAACCCTTTCCTGCAGCCTTGAGCGTGAACGAACAAACACTACAATGATACGTGGCAATATCCTATCCTATCCTATCCTATCCTATCCTATCCTATCCTATCCTATCCTATCCTATCCTATCCTATCCTATCCTATCCTATCCTATCCTATGCTATAGTTTCGAATTATGTGCTAGTCTATACTATCCTATGCTATATCCCATCCTATCCTACACTATGCTATCCTATACTCTGCTATCCAACCCTGTCCTATGCTATATTATCTTATCCTATCCAATTCCATGCAACTCTATCCTATGCTATCCTATCTTATTTATTCTATGCAATCATAGCATATCCTATGCTCTCCAGTTCTATCGTATCCTATACTATGCTATTCTGTCCGATGTTATCCCATCCTGTCCTGTACTATTATATGCTAATCTATCCTAGCATATGCTTTCCCATCCTATCCTACATTATGCATGCTATCTACCCTACCCTGTCTTATGCTGTATTATTCGATCTTATCCACTTCATGCTTTTCTATCCTATGTATCATATCCTATCATATTTATCCTATTCAATCGTATCCTATCCTAACCCATCCATTGCAGTTCTACGCTATTAAATTCTGTGTTATCCTATGATATCCTATCCTATTTATCGTATGCAATCTGATCTTATTCTAACTTATCCTATCCTGTGCTATGCCATGCTATTCTATGTAATGCCATGCTGCGCTGCGCTGTGTTAACCTATCCTATCCTGTCTTGTCCTAAGCTACCCTAAACAATTGACCGGGACGGAGCGCGGTGGCTCAGTGAGGTTTGGCATTCGGCTGCTGATTCCAAGGTGGCGGGTTCGATCCCAGCTGCGCCAGGTTCATTCTGATTGAGGCGAAATACAAAAACACCTGCATGCTGTGCGATGTCATTACACGTTGAAGTACCCCAGGTGGTCTAAAATAATCCGAAGCCCTTCAGTACAGCATCCCTTGTAGACCATGTGTCTCTTTCGAGGTGTTAAACTCCACAATTAACAATTTACTTGATTCAAGAGCTGAGGGGCGCAGCGCTCTGTCCCTGCGCTTTTCTCTGCATCTTGTGTTGTTGTGCTGCAACAACACAACAAAACGCAAAAGTAACAAGCCGAAACGTGCGCACATGTGTAAAGGTCCCTGCTGCTGTATTTGCAGCGCATGGAGAAGGAAACACGGTGATCCGATTTAAAGAGTGGGGAGACGCAATGAGTGATCGCACCGGCAAGGAGATGATGTGCAATAAAGTGAGATCGAACGAACGAGGAGGGATGTGGGTGGATGGTGATGAAGTAAATAAATATGCATTCCATAGGGCTAGTTCTGAATACTCTACAGAAAGTTATTTCTACGAGGTGTATTGACCATTCGGCCAATGACCTCCATTCAGAGTCTACTCAGAATGGAAGGACACCATACAGTCAGTCATGCATGCCAACCTTGCATTAACACATATCTCGAAGGGTAGTCCCCTAAAGACAGTGATTCGACAGAAAAGCGTCGTTTCTTCACGACATTTACTGCATCGTACGTTTTGTTGATTAAGCGTGGTTAATAATATGGTACACGTGCTCATACGCAAGTAATAAAGTCAACTGGACTGCTCAAAAGCTGACTTTTGATCATCCCTTTCTGTCCGGAGGTTGGGGGGAGGGGGGGGGGAGTGCCTTCAGATATACACAACGCAAAAACAAATTGAATTGTTTAAATACTTGAGGTAATATAAAGTTTAAGGTAAACATAAAAGTTATATCAGTGGTTAGAATATTGTTGACGAAAACGCTGATGGTAAGAGATGATTTCAGCAGGATACGCAGGGCCGCGGACGGTCAGCAATCTTGGCCTTTCAGTGCAGCAAACGGGGCTGGCGATTTAATTTGAGCGAGGTCGTCCGGGCACCTCGGCCCCGAAACAGTGTAGCGCCGGGCTGACTTCGCGCGCACGGGGAGGGCGCGGGCTGCTAACGCTTTTAGCGGACGTCGCCGCGAATGGAGGGCCGACTGACGGCCGCGACTCGGGTGGCACTCTGGCGGCCCCTTCTCGCTGGGAGCCTGTCGGCGGGCCGGCAGCTGTTGCTGCGGCAGCGGCCACCGGAGGCGGCCGACGGCAAACAAAAGGCGATCGCTAAACAAACTCGAGGCCCCGCTCCAATCGATCCACTCGTCGGCTTTGCTGCTGCCAAGTTACGCTCCTAACCGACTAAAACAATACCATTAAGACGGTCACCTCATCCCCTTTTCTGCTGGGTCCGCCGGCGCTGCCTGCGGGCCGGCCGGCTGGAAGGAGCCAGATAGAGCGAAGAGCCTGTCCAATTTCCGTTTTACCTAGAGACTTCCGCTGGCCACTCGCATTGTTCGCGCCGAGATAACTGCCGATACGGGCGGCAGCCGACGCCCCCCACCCTCTCCTCCCTCCATCCCGGCCTGCTCGGGAAGCGCGGAAAATAAGAGCTCCCGGCCAACAACGGCCGCCGCCGCCGGCTGCAGCGCAACAGCGCCCCAGCCGCACGGGCCTCGCTCGGTTCCCCTCGGTCAGATGGCCGGCCAGCGGGTAAGACGCAACGCACGCTGACAACCCACAATCTGCAAGGCCTAACCTTATAGAGACAGATTGAAATCGGCCTGTATCGATAGGCTGCCGCGTTCTGATCGCGAAGAGACCACTTTCACCCAAAATGTAGCCTTTTTAAGCCAGAAAAAAAAATACTAGTGTAGCCCTCACCCGCGAATTTCGTAAGTAAATTGTGTGCGTCGGCACCAATTTTCGGGCGTTTATCCCAGAGGCAACGCTACAGCGCCATTCACTTCAAAACGGAGGCGACGCGTCCTTTTCGCTAATGAAGTCGCGAGTTCGAATCGACTCGCGGGAAGACTTTGAAAGCCAAGTTTCTCGCCGATGAATGCGCTTTCTGCTACCGGACAGACGTCAACGCTGCCAGAGTGTTCGTGCGCATCGGTTTCTGCTGAGAAAAATAGTTGGATAGATTTCTCCTCAGAGTCCCTTTAGTCAGTAGAAACGCCTCATGACAAGGAGCACTGCTGCACTACTGAATGAGAATCTTGACTGTACATCTTCGAAATGCAGCTGATATCACATACGAAGCACGGGGGTCGGCCAGCCTTATTCCCACTGCACTGATTGATTCATTGAATGAAGGTTCTGTTCCGCTTTAAATCCCATGTATTGAAGACATGCATGTACTGAAGACATTGAGCTGGTGCGTACATCGGTTGCCCCATTTTCTTAAACTGTGCAGCGGAACTGAACAGAACAGGAACTCAACCTGGAGTCGCATGCCCAGAATACATTTGCTTGTTTCGTACTACGGTCTGCCTTAAACCAGGCACCAGCTACTTTTGAGTAAACCAAGAGCTAACCATTTTGTTTAATGTGTCAATATTGCCGAATTAAAATTAAAAAAAAATGCTTAAAAAATTTATGGGCAGGATCAGCGCAAAAGTACGTGGCAGCATGCATGATCAGCTGAGAAGCGTGGGCATCACAGTGCAAAGGTATTTACATTTCACTTGTAAATTTCACATTTCAAAATGTCATTTTAAAAGGACCTTTTTCATATCGCAGTCTTGGTATGCAGCCCTGCTTCATTACTACTCAACGTGGCTAGTCTGTTTTATTGGGGGTGTTTGCAGATATTTTTTATTGCCGTGATTTTTTTATCTTTTTATGCTCTCGACTATGGGATTATGGGCTCGTATGTTTTGTTGCTTGTACTTTTCCGGAAACTATTAATCCTTTCTTATTGGCATTTATGGATTATCTGAATATTTCTGATTAAACAACAAATCATTCTCACCACTCTATTACAGGTGTTTATCCTCTCCATAGCTTAGTAGCGGTCTGGCCGTTAGTTATTGCAGTCATGTACCCACTCTCTAATATTAACAAATTATTAAGAGTTCATGCTAATTTCTGATGATATTAAGCAATTGTATTTGTGTCGTGTCCGGTCGCTGTGTTGAATGCAGCGAAAGACGCACACGGTACTTTAAGACTTCGTTTATTTAAAGCCGATGAGGGTGCGACCAGCGTCGACCGAGGCAGGAGCCGAACTGGCCGCCCGAAGAAAGGAGGGAGTGGAGAAGCGTCCACGGCAGGGAGTGGCTTCCCAGAACAGGAGGAGGGTGCGGGGGCGCACCGTGGGGGGGCATCCGGCGACAGCGTGCGACGAGGGGCAAGCGGTCGTTAGGAGGAGGATGCGGGTGGTCGTTAGGAGGAGGATGCGAACTGTCGTTAGGAGGAGGACGCGGGGGCGCACACACACAAAAGCAATAAGGGGACACAACACTTCCTTCCCCCTTAGAAAGTTGCCTGGTATCGTGCAGGGGGTCGGCGCTCACGCGTGGAGGCGCGCTGGCTTTGTGCGCTCGGGGGAGAAACACTTGTAGGCTGGCTGTTGTTCGCTGTGTCTCCTGGGTCTGTCCCGGGCGAAGTCTCTTCTTCCGGGAAGAGGTGCCAGGCTATGTGGGAAAATGGTGCACGTGTTCTCTCCGCTGGCGGACAGCTCTCAGACGGCGTCGTAAATCTACGCAGCTGGTTGAGATGTCGGCGTGCTACTGTGCCATGTATGTTGACGAGCCAAGAGCGCAGGCCTATGCGTCTGACAATTGTAGCTTCCTCCCAGCGTGGCTTTTTCAGAAACTGTCGGGCGAGGACGCGCTGCCCCTCATTAAGCGTGCCGCAGCGCGGAATTGCTTTTTCTTCCCGGAACGTCTCTGCCTTTGGCTCGGGGAGGATGGCTGTGAGCTGGGTTCGCATTTCACGCTCGTACATCATTTTCGAGGGGGTCTCGCCTGTTGTGCTCTGAACCGTCGTGTGCTGCTTGAAGAGAAAGCGCGCAAGGCGGCGCTGCAGCGAGCCTGTCTGATCTCTTTCAAGGGCGCGTTTTAGCTCGGCTACGTAGCGCTCGGCTTGTCCGTTTGTCGCTGGGTGGTAGGGGGCCGATGTAACTGATGAGATCCCGTTGTCGCGATAAAACTTGAGGATCTCCGCAGACACAAACGGTGTTCCGTTGTCCGACACTACCTTGCGCGGCAGGCCGAACGTTGCAAATAGTGATCGGAGGTTGTCAATGACTGCTGCCGAAGTCGTCTGTCCCATTTGCCTTATCTCAAGCCACTTTGTGTAGGCATCTACGACCACAAGGAAAGTGCAGCCCTCAATTGGTCCTGCAAAATCAATGTGCAGTGTGTGCCATGGTGTGTCTGGCTTTTCCCATTCTGGGACAGGAGCTTTCGGCGGGGCGCTCCGGCTGCTCTGGCAAGGCTTGCATTCTCGCACCACTGTTTCGATGTCGTTGTCAATGCCAGGCCACCACATGTAGCTTCTGGCACACTTTTTCATTGCAACGATGCCCCGATGTCCGGCGTGGATGAGAGACATAGCTTGTGCGCGTAGTTCTCTCGGCATCACAACTCGGGACCCAAATATGATGCAGCCGCGATGGGTGCTCAACTCTGTAGCTCGCCTGCGGTAAGCGTCGAAGTTGTCCCCTTTGAGTTTATGCACGTTGCCTTGTTGAACAGCTGTGTAAACTAGCCGGAGAGCTGCGCACTTCTGCGTAGATGCTGCAACTGTGCCTGCTGTAAGCGGAGGTTCTGGCAGTGCTTCGAACATCAGAACGTCTCCTGGTGGAAATGGTTCGTCAACAGTTGCGTCTAGTGGCAGACGGCTTAGCGCATCGGCATTTTGATGTTTGCCGCATATCATCACGCCTAGTGGAGAAAACCAATTTCTCCCTAGAAGGCTTGATCCTGTGCCCTTCACAACAAGCAGAGGTAGCGTATGGGTCTGGCCGTTGTAGTTAACCTGCACGTTGGCAGAGCCCAATAGTGGCAGATTCTGTCCTGACCACGTTCGCAGGTGCGTGTCGTCTTGTTGCAGGGCGGGTGCGTCAGATGGCCATGAAGTTCGGAACGTGTCCTCACTGATCAGAGTACAGGCTGCGCCGGAGTCCACCTCGAACTTAATCAGCTGGTGATGTACGCTTACTTCTGTAAAAATCTTCGGTCGCGTGCCGAGATTCATGGTGTTCAGGTCGTACAACACAGATGGTGTTGCTGATGTTGTTCCATGGAGATCAGATAGCGGCGTATTCTCTGAGGCGTTGACGCTGTGATTAGGCTGGGAAGGTGACTTTATCTTGGCAAGTCTCCGTTTCGTAATGCATGCTCTTTCGATATGCCCTCGCTTGTGGCAAAAATTACACGTGGCTGACTGGAATCGACATCCCTGGGGGTTGTGTTGGTCGTCACACCGCCAGCAGCGTTGTGCCTTTTTGACCGATTTTACAACAACAGAAGGCTTGCGCACCTGGTTGCTTGTCTGGTGTACCGGCTCGGTGTTCCGGCGAATCCCTCTCTGCTGGTGACCGGCGCTCTCCGCTCGAACGGCGATGTCGTAAGCTTTGCTGAATGTGAGGTCCTTCTCAGCGAACAGGCGCTGCTGCAGTGACTCGTCACTCAGTCCGCACACAAATCTGTCGCGTAACATCACGTCCAAGGGAAGCATGGTGGTGTTAGCAGAAGAAGCTGCGTCTCCCTCCTGCCCGGTAGCTGTTGTCGACAGCGTTCCAAAATTGCAGTCGGCAGCGAGCTTCTTGAGCGCGGCTACGTAGGCGCTCACAGTTTCTCCTCCCAGTTGATCTCGTCGTTGGAAGCGAGCCCGGCTGTAGACCTCGGATGGCCTTGGGTCGTAGTGCTTTTGCAGCGCTTTTACGATGTCGTCGTAAGACACTGCCGCTGGTGTGCTTGGCTGAATAAGGGCGCAGACGGTATCGTAGGTCTGCTCCCCGCACAGCGTCAGCAGGTTGGCCCTCTTCAAGGCTGGGTCTGTGATGTTGTTAGCTTCAAAGTAGAACTGAAGGCGTCCAACCCACGATGACCACGATGAGCCGTTGAACTCTGGTATCTGATTGGGAAACCCTCGCGTAGCCATGGCTTGTCAATAGCGTTGCGTAGCGCGGGTCGAATCCACTTTCTCGTCGCCACTGTCGTGTCCGGTCGCTGTGTTGAATGCAGCGAAAGACACACACGGTACTTTAAGACTTCGTTTATTTAAAGCCGATGAGGGTGCGACCAGCGTCGACCGAGGCAGGAGCCGAACTGGCCGCCCGAAGAAAGGAGGGAGTGGAGAAGCGTCCACGGCAGGGAGTGGCTTCCCAGAACAGGAGGAGGGTGCGGGGGCGCACCGTGGGGGGGCATCCGGCGACAGCGTGCGACGAGGGGCAAGCGGTCGTTAGGAGGAGGATGCGGGTGGTCGTTAGGAGGAGGATGCGAACTGTCGTTAGGAGGAGGACGCGGGGGCGCACACACACAAAAGCAATAAGGGGACACAACAATTTGTAAGCACATTTTACTAAGCAACACTCAATTCCAGGGTCTCCTCACCAGATCGTTTCGTATTGCTTCGAGACACAAAAAAGATAAGCATATGCTAAAAAAATAAAAGAGCACTGAAGCGCAAACAGCACCCCCTTTTTTATATTCATCTACGCCTTACTAATTCCAGCATTCCGGCCTTTTGTTTTTTAAACTATGTGGTTACCTCCCATAGCAGAGTTAGTACTCTGATGCCACATGCCTTGAAAGAGGAGAAAGGATACTTACTGAATTTAGTTTCCAGGTAAATTTTTCAATCATGCTCTACCCCTTCGAATGTAGACAAAACATGAATTCGTAAAGTGGAGTCAGCATACTGCTGCCCTGATGGCAAGTTTGGCGCCGTGGATCTGACGACGAGAGAGACAGCGACAGAAAACTAAGATGCTGTGTGGGCTAAGATCGGCTATGCGTAATGGCATGCTGCCCTGAAGGGTGAACCCCCCCCTCCCCCCCCCCCCCTCAACACACACACACAACGTTGTTGACGAGGTGTAGAAAAGCCCTGCATCCGCGAGAAAAGTCAGCGATGCCAACGTCGCACGCAACGTAAAGACAGCTTTCCCTAGAAGTCCCATAGCCGTTAAGATATGCAGGGAATTTTTATACAACGCGGACTGCTCATGCAATATAAACTGTGGCCACGGCTCTGTAAGGGGCGATATCTAGCCAGGGAGATATCCTGTTGAAGTGTTTTTGCACATAACCTAAAATGATCTAGCTGGCTCTTTTGAATTCCTCTTTTTCAATAAATTATGTATTGAATAAAATGAAACATCCGATATTTCCAATAACGATCCGCGAAATTCCTAAGCATAGTACAATATCCATGATGTAAAAATAGCGCAAAAAGAACCCGAAGGACGGAGGCACTTGTCTGCGTCATTGAATTTCCGTAAATCGTGTTTTTTCCGCGCTATTTTTACATCATGAACGTTATCAAACTTGCCCAACTTTCTGATTTGCGTAGTACAATATAACTTTGTGCTCTGTACAGCGTCACAGTTTTAACAACACAGGGGCTGCGAAACTAACCCGAAATACTAACTGCATATTATGATTCTCAAGCCGAAATCTCTGAAATCTGCCGTTTGGTTCATATTTTCGTATTTCAGCTACGCAGGTGCCGTCCGGTGCCCATGCTGAGTTTAACGTCGTGGACTCAAGGTGTCGTTGCAACGATTATTCTTCCTTTTTCCCTGACCGGGGCACCAACATCTTCATCGCGCCGCTCGCCTCCGTCACTCCCACATGAGAGGGCATCAACATGAAGAGGCCATAAACAGATGTGTTTTCCCAGTCTTCCTTTCTCGCATTCCTGGACTATCGAGCACTGATTCTCAGCTGGTCTACCCTTCGACCATCTCGGCAAACACTTAACCGACAAGGCAGCACATTATATTATGACACATGTGACCACATTATATGTATGACACAAACCGAACAACGAACGCACACTGCCGAAATGTCCATAATTGTCTCTAAAAGGCACCAAATAAGCTTCTCATTGGACATTATGAGTTGGCTCACTCTTCTGCCTCAAGTCACACATTAATACTCTCCAACAGAGATCCAGCGTATCAAAACTTTCATTGTGGCAAGGACGTTGAGGATGCCTTGGCTCTCTTTGCAATAGCCCAAAAGAACTGATGAATGGCGATTGGAGTCTCAGATCTTCAGAATGTATTTAGTTCTTCCTCTACTCGAAACAGTGCCGGTTTTCTGGTATGTCTCGACCAGCAAGTTCAAGAGCGTTCCTTAATGCAAGGAACTAAATAATGCTCAAAATTACGACAGAAAATTCAGATCACAAAAGGGCTCTTTGTTTTATGCGAGCCGTATGAGGGAGCATATTCTGTACACCTTCCAGTGCAATGTTGCTGAACTGTAGGCAAATATTTTATTTGCAGACTGTCGATCATAAATCATATTGGAAGGCGATTGAAAAATGCATTTCATTAAACTAAAATGTAACCACGTTTCTGACGGCATAACGGTGTGCGCTAAATTATTCCCCCGAAACTAATAATCATTTGCTTAGCACTCATTTATTCAGGACTACGCTCACGTTGATGACTCTGGGTACATCTAAGATCATTTGCAATAGAAATATTTGTATGTGCCAAATCGCTCGGCGTAATTCGGTTGTGATGTAAAGAAATAATCAAACGCTTGCCCTTGCCACCGCTGTTTATATCAATTGTAGTTTTCGCTCTCCTTCACCATTATGACATATGCGTATCTTCCATGTGTTAAACTATGGTGTTCTGCTAACTTCTTGAATTTCTTTTCGAATTTCTGCTTGTGGCTTTGCTGCGGTGTCTATTGGTTCGAGGTTTCTCCACGAAAGAGAAACAAGGAGCAGATATATGAACAGCAAGGAGGTTAACAAGACTAAAGTAAAGTTGGCTACTTCACGCTGGTAAAGCGAGGTGAGAGGGCGAAAAGGCTGAAACCAGAGAGAAAAGAACACGGGCAAAGCATACACCCAAAAGGGTGCGCAAAAAATAAATTTATAGCGCTCTTCCCAAAAGGGGGCTTTTGGCGGACCAGAAATTCTGAAGGAACCACTAAATAGCCGACGACTGTTTGTGGCTGACACGCCCGCATCTGCCTAAACTAAAGTCGACCCGCGCTAATATGCCATAATCTAAGGAAAGCGAAGACAAAACCGAAGAAGAGGAAGACGCCAAACGAGCGATGCGCTTCACTGAGGAAGACCAGCGTACAGGCATGAGAAGAAACGTCATTCGATGTCAATGGCACATGATTCCGCTCTCTTTTTCACACTGAATGGGGCGCCGGCCGCCAAGTAAACACGGAAAGCTCCCCACGGTGGTCTCGGGGCAGAGTCGCAGCTTGGCTGCATCATTACGTGCCTCTCTTTCGCTTTGTTCCATGGGACAGCTCGAGCCGCGACAAGACACATGCCTGGAATCCTCCCCGAGAACGGTGTATCCCGGCAAGAGTAAAAGAAGAAAATGAAGAGGATGCAAAAAAAAGAAGAAAAAATAAGGCAAACGCTGACTAGCAGAGTAGAAAGGAGTGGATGGCGGCGGAGAACCGAAGTGGCCAGCCAGCCAAAAGCATCCACTGGGACAAGGAGGCCCTGAAAGCATCCTGCCGGCGCCTTGTTCTCATTGGCCGAGCCCGCAAACGCGCCCTTCTCGTCTGCAAATGAGCCTGTTTGCATACAGCGCTGGCGACGGCAGCCACCGATGGCAAGGAGGAGTCGGCACGGTAGATGCAAGTGTCGGTATACACGAGAGCGCGAGCGATATGTTGGCAGAAAAGAAATGAATTAATGGCCGTGTTTCCTTCTAGGCTCGGTTAAGGCAACATCGCTGCCCTAAACAAAAGAGTCGGTACGCGGCGGACAGAAACAAGAGAGACTTAAGTACGCGATAAAGCTCACTCCAGCGGAACGAAAGGATTAGTTTGTTGACAACTGGCATTCTCCTTTCCTTTCGAAAATGACCGAGGCTTGTAAGAATGAAAATACAGGAAACAGCTCAAAGGCGGTTCGACATTATTCAAGTTTTAAGTTGCACATTATCTAGATGGCCTTTTGTTCTTTTTTATTAGAGTAGGAACGGGGGGGGGGGGGGGGGGGGGGGGGGGGGGGGGGGGGGTTTAATGACCATGCAGGAAAAAACAAAAGGCACGCAGCGCGAATCAGTAGCTGCACAGGCGAACCGCTTGGCGCTAGGAGGGCGCGTTACGAGGAAATAATGAATTAAACCCGGACGTCTCGGGGACCGCATAGAAGCACGGAGCTTTTCGGTTCCTCCTCATCAGATTAAATGACACTTTGCGCAAAAAAAATAAAGAGGAGGGAGGAAGATACTCGCACAAATGCTCTCAGCTGCTCGCGCACAGAGCGAAAACAGACCTTCCTCTGCCTTTTTATTTCCCATGCTTTCCTCTCTCATCCCCGAAGACTTTCCCGTAGAAATAAGGAAGACGAAAACAAAATGAGAAAGCGCCGCCAGGAGGCAAGTAACTAAACGAAAAATCGAGCATCAAAGCGAGTGCATAGGAGCGGCAGTGAAGACGAACGGGCACGTTCTTCCGTGAAAGATTAAAAGCGAAACGCGCTGGGGCAAAAAGGAAACACCAAAGAGAGGTGCAAGAAACAGTGTTGGACAAGTGAAGGGAGGGCGAAAGAAGAACCAGATAAAAGTGGAGGCGGGTTGAAGCTCCAAGCTGCGCAGAATCTAGCCACCGAACAGAGTGATGACTTCAGGGCAGGCGAGGGCGCTGCGTGTGTGTCGTCCGCGGGGAGAGAGAGGGGCGAGCACATCCCTTCTCACCCCTCGCACCGCGCGAGACGTCCCGCAGCCGTGTGTTCCTCTCCTCGGACCAAGAATTGCCCAAACAAACAGGCGCGCCTCCATGCTCTTCCGCCGCCACCGCCAGCCTGCCAAGACAATGTTGGCAGAAAAAGCGCGGTGATTTGTAAAATAATAGCGGCCCGGCTCTTTGTTGCCGCAGAGTACCACCCACTGCCCTTCGCCTTACTGAGGGGCTGGGCGAACGCGCCTGTTCAAACTTGTTTTAATTGCTTGCTTAGGCCTCACTTTGGCTCTTTTAAGCCGAGCTTATAGGTACCGCACGAGAATGGAAGCGGAAGAAAAGAAGCAAGGAAGTAATTGACACTGACAAGTGCATAATAGAGCGCTAATGACCCGGCAAGAAGATTGCAATAAGGCTTTACATACTAGAAACAATGAAAGAAGCACCAAAAACAAGCAGACACTTAGAGTGTGGAAAAAAACAAAAAGAAAAACAAAGGCGGAAGAGTTACCAGCGCACGCCGACCTGGAACTGCAACGTGGAAGAGACAGCGCAGCTTCCCAGGCACGTGTAGAGTGGGGAGGAGAAACCATTTCTTAGCCAGGCCGAAAAAATGAGTGAAGTCAGGAAGCGTGCTTTGTCTCTGATCACATAAAGCCCAGGGCATTAATGGGCACAGACAGTTGTTACAGTTGTTGATGTTTGCTTTATGTCATCCTCCGTTCAAAATAACTTTTGTATTAAACGCATCGTTTTTACAGCGGCGACGAAGGCGTGCGAACTATTCCGCAGATAATGTAGCTGTGCAGTGGAAGTCAGGCCGATCGGGTGGTGATCAAGACCAGGGAGGAAAACGATCCCTAAAAGGTGCAGTAGAAGCTAGAAAATGAATTTTATATGAAGTAAAGGGACTAAGACTTTAGCGATGTCGGCTGTTTCGTGTTGCGCCCATGAGTAGGGGAGTACCGGAGGACAGCCGAACTTCTCCCTCGCCCAGAGTACAATAACCGTTTCCAAGTAGCGTCAGCAGTAAAGCAGACCAAGGGAAACTGCAGCGACGATACGCTCCGCAGCAGGTTGATAGTATCCGAAGAAGTGATGTTAAGGCGAGCCTACGAGGAAAGCGCCAGTGTAACGCACGCACTCTCAGTGCACGTAGCTGTGATAAGGCGCCGACTAAAACTCCTTCGCGCAGTGTTCGCGGCACTGCAGCGCTGCTTGCTCGTGTGTGACCAAACGCAAACGCAGTACGGTCGCAGAACTTGCTGGCAACGTCTAACGCGTGAAAAGGGGCGCCTTTGTGCGCTGCACGATGGTACTCAGTTTGTGCAAGTGTCAAGCTTCGCCGTCTGAGGGCTGGGGGATGGCGGTAACTTCGCGCTTTAGCGCTCTTTCATTCCGATATTGCTAAAGGACATCCGATATTTTACTCGTCCCGCTTCTTGCAGAGTCAAAGCAAAGCTTCGCCAGATGCGAATATTAAAACAAGGATAATTTCTGTAGTTGTGTCATTTAACGGTTTGATTTTCCTGAAGAGTAGTCCGAGCAAGGTCCGCGCAAGAGACTCATGCACTTTAGAATGCTGTAATAAATATGTTACATTTTAGCCTATTATACAGTTAATTAAATCATAGTGACCTGAAATGTCAGCAATGTTTGCTGTTTTGGGGCTGTGGTGATAACGTTGTAAATTTTAAATTTTAAATTGTGGAGTGCAACGTTCCAACGTGACACATGGGCTATGGGAGATACCGTAGCGGGAGCTCCGGAGTAAATTTAGACCACTTGGAGTTCTTTAACGTGCGCTGACGCCGCACAGGATGCGGGTATCATTCTATCAGCATTCTATCATTCGGATCAGCGGCCAAACTCCGATGCAGTTGAGCCACCACAGCGGGTTGGTGATGATTTTCAGATGTAGGCTGTAATCATGTGGGCAATGACTTCATCTGTTCTTAGCACAGCGAAAATGAATCGTGTTTTCTACTTTTGCTCAAGAAGTTCGGTGTCCATATTTAAAGTGGAAACAGAAATAAAACAACAAATGCGAGTGGCGCACTCGATCTTCTAGGGTTGCATTCGGTTTTCGTGTAGATTAAGTGCAAGTCATTATTAGCAACGTTATGCTCGCGCTTGTTGAATATCTCATGATAGAGGAGCAGATGTTAAAAATTACGTGCGCTACTAGGCAACACTACTGTTAAACATACTCGTACCTGGACCATTTCGAATGAGTTAATTTGAAACTTCACCATATATCTAAGCGGAGCACTTGAGCGTAATGACAGTCAGGCAGACGGCAAAATATAAGAGCGGTTGCCTTCGTGCCAGGCCAGGTCCCTCAAGGACTGGATGTGCATTTTCGACTGCCGCAGTAGTCCATTGGCTGTGGAGTTCCACTACTGGGAAAAGATGGCTGGTTCAATTATGTCTGTGGCCGCTGTACTTTGATAGACGTGAAATGTAAAAAATCTTGCATGGTGAGATTTTAGTGCATGTTTTATAATCCCTGGTGGTGTAAATGAAAGCGGCACCATCGTATATGAAATAAGTCTTTGCACTGTGGAGACACAAACACCAGTGTTGCAATGCCACGCAAAAAAGGAAAAACCTGAGCCGAATGTGAGCGCGTTTTTGATAAAACCAATAGAGTTTCAACAACGATTTTACTACAGTCGCCTGTGCTTTTTGATCGAGCAATTTTCATACACTTGTTCATCGCGTAGGGAAATAAAAAAAAATTTAGATATGTGCGCAGTAGTGGTTCCTCAATATGGTTAACTTCATTTCGATTAGAGGGTTTTTGTCCTTGACAGTTTCTTTAAACTAATCGTTCAACGTAGCGTAAACTCATTCGAGCTGCTCGGCATTGAGACCACGGAGAGTGAAAAGCTCAAGATTAACTGCTATGGTCAGTTCACTAACAGGCTCAAGCTTTCGCATGGTTTTGCGTTTCGCAATTTGAGCAACACGTTTGGTTTCATAGTTAAGGGCCACGACTGAACAGTGCTGATATATTTAAAACAAAGTTTTAGAAGATATTGCCCCCAAGGAAAAAATTGAAATATCTGCCCTGATGCTTGCACTTGCGTTTCCCTTGACGCATAAGGCAAACGCGGGTAGCACGCGATGAGGCCTGCCCTTCAAAATGAGCAAAACTGAAAGACGTTTCATCAACAGTCGCATTTTTATTGCGAAATCCGCCCGAGATCCTATTTCTTCGTGCGTGGCGTTTCCTGGCAGGCAATGAACGCAGCTGGCTCGTACATTTCTGAAAAAGCAATAGAAAAAAAAAAAACGCTAGTTTTTCACTCGCAACATAGCTTCTTAAGCACAGGTGGACAGAATGCTGCTCTTTCTCTGACTGTCTCGTCACTGCGAACGCAGCCGCAAGAACGCCTTGTTCGCCGTCTTCGACCGCCTGCTTAAAGGCCTACTTGACCGAAACTTTACTTCGGCTAATTTTGCGCTCGATATAGTGTGCATGTTATTAAATATATTTATATTTAATATTAGGGCTGTGAAGCGTCTAGAATTTTAGTTAGAAGCGTTCAAAAACCTCTGTAGCAGACGACGCAGAACCCTAGCGGTGTGCTGAACAACTAACAAACCTGACCGGAAATGACGCACATTTGAGACACCGGCATCGCCGGCTCGCCAGTTTCAGGCGTTCTGAAGTGAGTGCGCGCCCCTTGTAAGCTCTTCTTCTGGCGCGTTTCTGGCTGTTTTCACCGCGAAGCTCGATGGTATCCGAGAAAAATAAACTGCTGGCATCATGCAGACGAAGTGCATGGCCGCGGAAGGGAATACGAGGAATGCGGAAAGCACCATGTATATCTCTCGACCACTGCCCTTCACCCCCGATCTCGAAAGCTGGTGTCAGTTGTCTGGAGCTCAGGTTTTAACGTCAATTCCCCTCTCTTCTTCAAAAAAGATAATGGTGGGTGACTGACGCTTCTGCCTCGCGCTAACCCCTTTTGTGGGTTGGGCTTTGTCAATAGACCTGTCCCGGTCTACATCATGCATCAGAGCACCTGCGTCTTTCTTGCCCGATCGGCAAAGCATGCCACGAACCGAAGGCTTCGAGGCGTCTCTAATCGGGAGAATAAAGAGGAGGGGGGAACCGCTTGTCACAAGCTAGCTAAGCCGGTCCAGAAGTTAAAGTGGACGGCTTTGCTCATCGAGCAACGCCCTTTTGACGGCACGTTATTTACACCAGGCAGAAGTCTAGGAGGGGTCTGCTTCGTCTGAAAAGGAATCAACATATGCACACCCGTTTATTGCAGGTACAGCTGTGCCCAATGCGCAATAATGCCGTCGTGCGCCGAGTGTATCTGCTGCCTCGAAGATTTGCAGGCCGGGCTGAGAATCCTGGAAGGCCACACAAGCGTTACCGAAAACGTCGACTTTCTTACTGCCTCACGCCATTCACACTTGAGGTCGATTACAGGAAGCTTCAGCGTTGCCATTCGAGACGCGTCTCCAAGACCCCAGACAACTGCACGCATGTTATTTGAATGATAATCTTTTCAAAGAATTTCGATTTTATTCAGTAGGGTAAGGGTGCGGGCTAGTTGGTGATCCATAACATATAAATACCATAACATATAAATATCAAATTTATATGTTTGGTTAGAGACACCTACGGTAATTTGCGCGGTGGGCGTATACGGTCGACTGGGGTTCGGCAACCACGTCGTTCTGCCCAGCTGTGTGGTTTGAAAAGATTAGAAAAACCTTTCCGTCCCTGCAGTACTCGGGCTTTAAGTGGTTCTAGGTAAATACTGCGATGAACGCAACGCATAAGTTTTTGTTCATTTGAATCGACATGTATTTCGCAACGCGCAGTGGCTTGCCCGACCGAGGCGCGCAATGATGAACCAGCCCACCATCGACACCGCCCTGATGCCACGGTCCTCGAAGAGAAATATATATGTTTATTTTGCAACACAAATTTTGCTTCTGGCATATTCTTTCGCTTAACGCAGCACTTAATTCTCTTCAGCTCTCTTTCTACACATCCATCTTTTTTTATTGATTTAACTGGCGTTCACAGCACCTGTTCCAAATTTCTGTGCACAGGCAGGAATACCTTTCGACGGGGGAGAAAAATGAGAAGGAAAAAGAGAAGGCAGGTCATTTTTTTTTTTTATCAAGACAGCAACCATATTGCACGCACAGCAGAGCGCACATGTGCTGTTGGCACGCGCGTGCCCGCTCAAAAATGCCGACTTTATAATACAAACACTTCTACTTGGCCTCCATTTGAATATCCTTCCTTCCTCCGCTATATCCGAACTTTGCACAAGCTGTAATCGAATACTGCCAGGCAAACAGCGCTCACAAGCATTGCGGCGCGATCATCTTCACTGAGGTTGAGCCAGGACTTTTCTAGTCTACTACAGCAAATAAAACACGTTTAAAACTTTTCCTAGGGCGTTTCATCCGTTTCAAGATGTGTGTTTTCACATATAACCAGTATTTATCGCACAAAGTGCTGCACGCGCTACCGCTACCAGCGCTTTGCTCGAGCCGCAACGAGCAGACGCTCCGAACCCGTGCGTAGTAGTCTCAAACATGCGTCACTTCCGGCGGGCGGCAATGGCACCCGTTTTTCCAGTTTCGGTATTGAAAACTTCGATTTTTGTGTGCCTTTTTCACCGTAACTGCTTGAAACTGGAGCGTAATGTTTTGTGGGTAGCATAATACGGGGGTGTACTATGAAAAAACAACCTTTTTACGGTTTGAAAAATTTCGGTCAAGTAGGCCTTTAAAGCTCTGTCAGTCACGCCATTCACAAAAAACAAGAAACTCGTTAATATGACGCATGAATTTTCAGGAAACTGAAACCAAACTGAAACCAAACTGAGACATGCGAAATCATAGAAACAATGTATTTTTTTTTAATTATTACACTTTATTATTAGGGGTGTGCGAATATTCGAAATTTTCGAATATATTTCGAATATTATATTTTTAGTATTCGAATTCGATTCGAAATCCAAGTATTCGTGTTGTTTCGAATATTCGACCCGACGCGAATATTCGTATCTAGCCGAATATTCATTGTGAGCACCGGCGTGCATTTCGGTCCGCAAGCTCTATCGACAGATATATAACAACATGGCAGCGCCTACACGGAATGAAAATTCTTCCTTCCTCCAATGGCCATGCCGTAGCTGACTGCGCTGGTGAGCTTTTTTGTGGCTATACCTGCGAAGCTGGTATAGTCAGAGCTGTGCACGAAGTACCTCGCAATACGTGCCAGGTCAGTGCCAAGTGAGAGGGCATTTTCTGTGGCTGGTGGAGTCGTTTCAGTTAGACGGGAACTACTTCTGTCTGACCATGTGGTGCAGCTGGTTTTCCTTCACGACAACCTTTTACGTCATCCCAGCAACGCGCTTTTGTGCTGATGGCAAGCTAGCCTTCATCAATGCTATGTACTAGCCATCTTCGCTGATATTTCCACTCTTCTAAGAATAATGTTCGAGACTTTGATACTTTTTGTGCAGCCACACACACCTTTTGTGTTCATTTAATCATCGATAGTTGAACCGTGATGTTCTTGGGTGCCCAAATAAATGTTTTGTAGTGATTAAATGCGTCTGTCCTTGATTATTCGATATTCGATTCGATATTCGGAACTAAGTATTCGTATTCGATTCGTATTCGAAAAATTTGATATTCGCACACCCCTATTTATTATACTTCAAAGTGAGAAAAAATGTTCGCGAGTATGCGAGAAGCAATCCCTACGAAATCTTGTTGCTTCAATCTGAAAAAAATTCCAGGATGCTGTCATCCGAAAATTTTTGATCACGTGAAATTACTTCTTGTTGCGACCACGTCCTGTTCTGTATGGGTACTTTGCAGGCCCCGTGATGTGCCGCAATTTTTATGTTTTATTTTGTTTTCGAGGCGGTAGGTAGAGCCTTCGTGGCAACTTCTGCAAGTATTTTGTTAATACAGAGGAAGCAGGTACTTTAGAAATAGCTGGGCATTTACATATTTGCTGCTTTGCTCGGGTCACAAGCATATACTACCATGCGACGTTCTCTTGCCGAAATTTGCTGGTTAGGCTGAAAATAAACTTATTATTTTAACACTGGCGTGTAACAAAAAGGGTATTCGGGAAAACAGGAAGACCCTAATGAAGGATGGCGGCGACCGCACAAAGCTGGTAACTTTTTCTTTTATAAAAAAAAGTGTTCTCGGTATAAGCTCACTCAAACTATGACATCTGCGGTGTTCATTAGAGGGTGTCCTCTTCACACTCCAAACATGAGGAAGGAACAAGAAGGATCAGACATGCAGACGAACAAAAAGTGAAGAAACTCTGACGTTCAGCACTACATGCTTGTTTTCGTATTTATGACTTCGCAAAAAAGGGAGTGTTTTCACAGCAAGTATTGCTGCACCCCAAAACTGAAGATATTTAATGCTTGACTCAATGGCCACGATAATCCTCTTATGTTGGGAGCTTATACAGCAAGATGAATCATTTTTGTTGACCTAGCCCGGCCTAGCTCGATTACTACGAAGTCGGCAAGAGTGGAAATTTACCTCGGCGATAACTTCTTTATGACGAACGGAGGGGACAGTGCCGCATTTCAGTGCGATGTCGCTTCGCAAAATGTGTTTGACAAATTCATTGCAAAAGGCGTGCTTTACTTTCACAAGCAGCACATTTTCCTTCCTCACCACTATCTGGGAATTGCTGTTGCGTAACAACTTCCGGAGTAAGAGTGCTATAGCAGCCAGCAGCAGCACATTACCGCGACATTGAGCAACGACGCCACCAAGCTACTAAGTAGCCATGGATCGTCAATGAAATCTTGTTTTCAGTCTTCATCCTCTGTTATCCAAATGAGCGAAGCAGATAAATTCTCTGGAAGCTTGGTTGGGTGACAGGCAACCTTCCGGAGATTGGGGCGTTTTAAAAAAGAAAATAAGTTTATTGGCCTGCAAGAAACGGCATCACAACCATAACATTATCAAAGACGCGCGTTTAGGAAGCCTTCCAAGTAATCGGTTTGGTTTAGGCTTGGTTTATGGGGTTGAAAATTTTAAAGTGACTGGCTACGACGTGTTAGCTAGCGCGAATAAAACAGCGGACAGAGATAGAGAAACAGACAGGACACACGCTAGACATCAGCTCATCAAGTTTTATTCGCTCAAGTTTCATTCCGCTGTTTTATCCGCGCCAGCTAGCATGTCGCAGCCAGTCAGGCTAGGAGGAACGCCGTAGTGGAGGGCTCCGGAAATTTCGACCACCTGGGGTTCTTTAAAGTGTCCTGACATCGCACAGTACACGGGTCCCTAGCACGTCGCCTCCATCAAAATGCGACCGCCGCGGCCAGGACCGAAATCGCGTCTTTCTGTTTAACAGCCGAGCACCATAACCACTGAGCTAGCGCGGCGGCCGTATGAATCGCTAGAAACGATCGCGATGAGCAGGCCGATGCGTCGAGATCGGACGCTATGAGTAGATAGTTGTGCACAATGACAGTTAAAATCACCACTGAGCAGACGGTTGCCTACTTGTCACATTTACAAAATCAACGCATATGTTTATTCTATATAAACCCGGCTATCCTTACCTGTTACTCCGAGGAAGCATGGGCACTGGCACTGAGGAAAGAACGCCACTGAATTTTTCATGGCTTGAGGTCAGTTCAGGCAGCAAACGCTTCCTTGTACGTATTATTCGTTGTTCGAGTGAATGAGGATGCAGAGGATTGACATCGTTTCGCACTTCAACCTTGCCGCTCTTGGGCGCAGCTGCGAATTTCCGCATTTTTTGGCGGCTGCTTAGATATAACTGAGTATGCGCAGACACGAAAACACTCTCGTTTATTCGCCCTGTTGAGTGGTCGAGAATTGTCGTTTCATATCTGCGCTCGCGACAAGAGTTCATCAAAACGACCAGATTTTTTACTCCTCCATTTAGATTAAACTTAGGACAAAATATCTAATAAATAATTCATTTACCTATCGCATTCCTGTCTTAAAGCGCAACATATCTGTAAGTTATTGTCACTTAGGCCATTAAACTTGGGCCAAACTGCATTTAAGATAACTAGAAGCATAAACTGAAAATTGGCTCGTTATAACGGCTTGGCGAGTTTCAAGAACATCGCCGTAAGAGGTTCAAATTATGTCATATTGCTGCTTATTCGACAAATTTTTATAAGTGCATCGTCATGAAGATACCAAGCGCCTGCGTCATTTGGGACGAAAGTACACATTATGCAATTTTTGCGCCTCTGCGAGTTTGATTCATAAGTAGCTTTCTTTCTTGCTTCCAAAATGAGGCTAGGAAAAATTCACAGATATGTAACGCTTTTGATTGACATCGACCGAAGAGTTTGACCCAGAGAAAGAGTACCATGTGCAGACGCGTTTTAAAATCAAAGCCAAACTAAGGAAAGCTAATACTCGACAACGCAATCTACCAAAAGTAGTCACACCGCGAATAAAAATTTCCCGTTTGAAATATCTCTTGAACTTCCTAAACCTTTAAACCTTGACGATACCTAACTCCTGAAGAGTAATACACGACTGAAGGCAATTCATAGTACGGGCACTACTGCAATGGACGCAGGAATGCGATGCGTCTTTTAGTGTGCGTGGGCCTATAAGCCCGCACAAATGGAAATCAAGAAAATTAGAAGGAATCCTTTGTGTTGTGTTATTGAGTTTATTCTTTAGGAAGGTCCCAGTGACAAATAATGAACAGTGCGCATAGACTAATATGTCCGGTTGGCTTGTTACCTACCAATTGCAGGTACGGACTGGAAACGCAGAGCGATGTTTATTTAGAGCCCCCGCAGACAAAGCAGAACAAACAATGAATTGTGTGCCGCAGTAGTAGGAAATGACAGATGGCAAACTCAGTTTTTACATTGCGAATGAGTTTATTGCTGTCTCCCACCCACTTCTTTGTCATTAATTGAAGCCAACTTTCAGCTTATCTCTTGGGTCTTATTAAGTATCGCCGGCCGAACGTCCTGCGTCTACAGGTGACCTGAGAGAGCTGATTCGTCGTATTACGAATTTACCTCTGTATAGCACAGAATATTTCGAACATTTCCAAATTAATTTTCGATTCCGCAGGCAGAATTGCCCTTCACTACTGAAGTTTATCCGGGATTCCGGTTCTTACGCGGGATGATCTGGTGTTTTACCTCATAATCAAGGAAGGCGCTGACGCTGGTCCTCGGCGCGACTGCGACTGCGGCGGGTAAGTGAGCGCGGGGCCCCTGTCGCGAAGACAGCCGCGCGGACAGCGGCGCGCGGGAAGGGCTGCGCTTCCATCTTCTCCCGAGGAGTCCTCCTCCCCCTGCGGGATGTTGCCGGGAGAGGGCGGCGCCTCCCGCTTCCGCGAGGGAAGGAAAGGCAGTGGGGAGGCCGAGGGGCGCTCTGCGCATGCGCCCTCCCGATGTCGATGGAGAGGAGGTCGCCCGGTGGAGGAGGAGGCGGCGAGGGCCCGCTATAAAACAAAGCCCGAGGTGTAAACTCAGGTTTTCCAGTTTGACAAAACCGAGCGCACCGTTTGTTTGGTCGTTTTTTTCCCCGTTTTCCACACACTCCGACGGAGGCCCACGGCAACCCCCCCAGACGCGAGCGGAGCGGCAGCGCTGGCGGACGCTGCTCGGCCCGCGGCATGCACAGGACCCGCAGCTGAGCCAGGCCGCGCGCCGCCCCGGGGCCGGCACCATGCCGCGCTGCTACCTCGTCAAGAAGGCGGCCACCAAGCACCCCGCGGGGCCGGCCTCGTCGGGACGCTGGCCGTACCGCGAGCCCCTCAGCCCCAGCGAGGCCGAGACGGCGCCCTGCGCTCCTCTCTTCGGCGACCAGGCCGCCGACGAGCGGCCCGCAGTCGTCACCTCGGCCGCTTTCGGGCGCACCAGTCCCACTGCCGGTGAGTGGACCGCGTGCCACGCCGCCGGCCACGCGCGCACACGCGCCGCCCTCGTGGGACGCTTCCGCGTCAAGGGCCTCCCTTGACGCCGAAGGGCCCCGCAACAACGTCACCACGTGTGGCCGGCACGACGGCGAAAGCGCGCTGCGTGACAACGACTCGTCGCGATCGGCACCCAGTTCGGGCTCGCAACGGGGACAGACAAATCCAGTCAGATGCGCGACGCGACCATTCACTCATGCGTCCGCACGCGGTAAGAACAACGCTGTCAGTGACACCGGAGCTGTCAGTGCACCAAAGTACATGGAAGGAAGTCGTTTTAGAGTGGTCGCGCGCAAGGGGAGTATTAGCGAATGTTGTTTTCCGTTGCGCGTCATATGAGTAGAAATGCTTGTCGTCACGAGCATGACGCGACCTCTTAGAAGCTTGAAAGCTTTAAGGTGGTTTATTGTAAGGTTGTCGTTTGGGATGCATGTAAATAATGTCAACAGTTCAAACCAAAGATGACAGCCCGAGAAAAAGAGCTCAAGCTTCTTTTACTAAAAAGCCGCATTCAACATAATTTCACTTCAAATGTGACCCCGCAAGTTGCGTGCTTTAAAGCACTCCTTATAAAGTTAAGTAACTCTCCGCATCCGCAGACAAAACTGTATGCTTGAATGTGATCGCCTTGTGAGCATGACGGTATCCGTTTTTCATCGTCAAAAGGGTAGCAGTTCTACTGAAGATTTCATACCTTCGTGCAATTTTTCGCTTAAAATATAGGTAGTTGTAAATAGCACCTCACAGGTCCCTTGAAAGATGCTAATGTTTAATGAAATGGTCTATTCATACAATACAACTTTGAGAAATGCCGACAACAAGGTAACAGATTTTATTGATAACGTCTAAATAGACCTGCGAGGAGTGTTAAATTGTGGGGATTGGTGACGAACCGCCTTTCTTGTTTGTGAAACTAGAGAGGGGAGAGTCAGAAGTCTTGCGGAGTCACCTGTCACTCACTGCGAAAAGAATGGCAAATGAATGAATCAAAATGTGGTCCTCGCTTTGGCGCGGAGTACTAAGAATTGAAATTTTTAGTCTATGAACGTGATTCTTAGGATGTCGAAGCATTTTTACTAAAAAATAAAGACGCCCTGCGCAAACCTGTCCGACCGAACAGTTTTTAATCTCAAAGCTGGTAAAAATACACCACATGAACATTTTCAGGGTGCACACAAATTTTATATCACTAAGATTATAGGTGCTGCAGTCGGTACAGTTTTGTTTCCAGAATTAATCGCCAAGTTTATTCTCTGAAATCGCATTATAACGTAACAAAGGGAATAATTGGTCATTTTACTTCTACAGAATCTGTGCGGTCAAGAAAATATATTCGTGCTATAAGAAATAGGTTAGAACAAACTTGTATTAAGCAACTTATGTGGTGTTTTATTGAAGGACTCGATTAGGGCATATGTACTCTTTTTACGTAAGGTAAGAAAAAAAAGAGAATAAGTGACCGTTAGCGCATGTTTAAAACGTTCAGACGGAACAACGGTAACAGAACGCATTAGAAAAAAAAACTGCCTCAATGCATTTCTGCATATTGCGCTTTTCACGTACTAGGAGAACCTCCAACTAATCTTGAACCCGCAGTGTTGTTACGGCCGACCAGTAATTTTTGCTGCCGAGCACGAGGCCACGCTATCATTTGCCGGCCGTGGCAGCCGCATTTCGATGCGAGTAGTGAAAGCACTCGATGTCTCAGTTGACGTTACAGAAGCTCAGCTAAATGAATTCAATCTGGAGGACTCTGCAACGGCGTCTTTCACACACCTCATACTTCTTCGGGACCTTACACCCTACATATCATTCTGCTATTCTTGAAAATGGCCAGACCTACGCTATATGTAAGAACTGCCTAAATATTTCCAGAATTTTTTAGGCTTTTATTACGGGCGGCTAGCCAAAAAGGAAGCTTGCTTTTTGAATAGCAACCACTTGTACCGAAACAAAAGAAAAACGCGTCCGTACAGCTGCGCCCCTTTCGAGAGGCACATGCGGTCGTGCTCTTCATCGAAGAAAACTATATCCTAGCTATATAAGCATGCAACGAACGACCTCTTTAGGAATCGGGACAGTGTTTTCTTTAAAACACTTGGTAATATATAATACAAGCTGTAATGAACGGTAAGCACTGCACGAGGCTTGCCACCTCCGAGCGAAGCTGTACACGCACCTGTTCGTACCTGTATTTGCATTGATAAACTGTTATTGATGATCACCGCTCAGCTTATAAACAGGCATGAGTATTACCATTGTAACTAAGTGTGCAAATTATCGCGTTACTTAGTAATCTGCTAAAGAATGCTGACGGCAAGAAATGTTCCGGTGCTCTTCGCGCTTGAGAAAGCGGCTTTGCCACTATAAGACTCTCTCTGCAAAAAAGCTTTCTTTACAGGAAAAACAGCTCGACTGTTTTGATTGCAGCTGCTAGGATCAAAGCATGTGGTAATGATGGGATGAGCCGTGTTGCCCACTTATCCTTTTATCTAGCAATTAGTTGAGACTTTTAAGAAATTAC
The DNA here is from genome assembly GCF_055824585.1 of Amblyomma mixtum. Lineage (NCBI taxonomy): Eukaryota > Metazoa > Arthropoda > Arachnida > Ixodida > Ixodidae > Amblyomma > Amblyomma mixtum. The sequence continues at coordinate 63,655,500 of NC_143014.1, forward strand.
TCTGTTTGTGTGCACTTATACAATTAGACAATAATAAAAACATATTCCTTTTTGCAGTTGGCATTTCGTACAAGGATTAATGACGCCCAACATGATGCTGTTCTCTGCGGGGATTCATAGCTCGATAGAGAACAGAAGAAAGACTATACGGCTTTCACTGTTACACCGTGCCAGAATGAAAACTTTAAATATTATCTTTTTACAGTCAGCAACAATGATAGATGCTTCGAAATTAAATCTGCCCAATAGTTTCTCTAGGACACAAGTGCGTTGCCTGTTGAAAACACATGAATTAGTCAAGAAAGTAATACGTCAAATTAGTGCCGCTCTTCTGCAGGCTCACTATTGCCAGAAGCACATTTATTTGCTAAAATATACGCAACATTGTTTCTACAATATTATTTTCTGTGTGGTTGAAATCGTCGCGCTTCTACCTTCCAAAGTAACGATATGAATTAACTTTATGACTATGAGCAAGCATTGATATGCGTTGATAATTAAAAAGCTCAAATCACAAAAACAATTGTAGGAGAGTGGCTAAAGGGGGATCCATAGGTCGCTTCACTTCAGTGGCTCCTGTAGCTGAAATGTCCACTCCTGCTAATAAAGAGTTGTCTAAGCACTCGCAGAAAAAGCAACGGATAATTTTGGGCCAGAAATCAACAATGTAGGGCACCGATAAATATGAAGTGTAGCTTCAGGTCCGTCAGTGCAGCGCACTAGTGCAGTGAGATGCTATTCTAGCCAATGGGTGCCCAGCAACACTAACACCCATATCGCAAAAAAAGAAGAGAAAAGCAAGACCTCAATGAATAGCGCCACTCCTACAAAACATTGTACACTTTATCATAATACACAGCGTCTCAGAAACTTTTCGCTTATTATGGTCCCAACCTTCATATTCATTTGTCCTCTCGCGTTGAAGTTGTTTTCATCTTTGCGGCATGTTAAAGGACAGGCATTCATAAGCACACAAATAAGGGTTATGACAATACGAAGTGAGCACTACCTTTCTAGTTTGACCTGGACCAGATGTTCCTTCCAGCCGTCTGTTGAAACCTAGCATGTGAATCGTGAGTCAAAGCACCTCACTATTAGATGCGATTTAGGAAATTACACTTAGGCAGCACTATTTAAGCAAGAATTGACGACATAAAAATGGCCGCATTGTTTTTTTCACTAGCTATTTTTTAAAATGCTCACCCGTGTTTGGCCACAACGATGATAATTTCTTGGAGTTTCTTAACCCCTTGCCGCCTTTAGATTAAAGAAAGGCCAGGGACGTATTTTGCAACACTTCATCCCTCGATTCATTTTTTCTCTGTTACTTCCGTCACGAGCCGCCAGTAACTTCATTGTTTACAAACTGTAAGGTACATATTTTAAAGTCTCTGGTATCGAAGGTGTGGCTTCCAGTGGCAAGCGGGTAAAAGAATGAAAAAGAAAAAAAAACGTTTCACCAATTACGGCTCCTGGAAAATAGAGGAACAAGTGAGTTATTCCAAATGAGCCGCCGGCAAGCATTGCTGTAAATTTTACAAAAACCTTGCATATTAAAGTTCTACGCGCTAAATAGGTACGTGTCATGGACACAGAATGAAGCGCGATTATTTTAGGACATGGCCGTTCTCTATTCTCTGCGCCATGGTGAACCCAGCATAATCTGGAAATGTGCAGAAACGTCGCTGGCGCTAGAAACACCTTACTACTTCCATGTGAAATCTTATCGTTTTATTTGTGTGCCAAAAAGCCCTCAGCAGCTAGTCGCGCGGCATCACATAAGTGTAAAGTAGCGTGCTCGAGTCATTGTCGATGGTACGCCAGGTGTCATAAGGAAACAGAACATGATTCCGATATCAATACACTTTGTGGTGTTTGGCAGCAATATTCTGCCCACGTACGAGCGCTTAGATGTCATGTTTACGCAAAAAACAACTACCCTCCTGATTTCACAACACTCTGTAGGTCACAGTCATTACATTAGGTAACGCGAACAAGTTTTGTTTACTTCGCACATCTGAATGGTATGAAAACAATTGTGGCGAATTAGAGGAAAAGTGATTATAATCATAGTGTGCCACGCGGCTAATGCACATTAATGTTAATAAAACCAAGATAATGTCATTCACTACACATCGCTCTAACTTACCCTTTCCTGATAACATCAAACATACTCCTATTGAGCGGCTACAGAACTTAAAATACCTCGTTGTTATCATCTCAACTAAATTAAAATGAAATCACTACAGAGAATACATCGTCATCAAGGGGAGTAAAACACTGGGACTACCTCGAAAAATATTTTTCTGTGGCTGACGCTGAGCTTCAGGTGTATAAAACTCTATACATACCAGCAACTGATATCTGCCTCTATCATATACAATCCGTGTCAGACTTAATTAACACTGTCACTGGAAGCATTGCAGAATCATGCTATTCGTTTCATGCTAATCAGCTACACGACGACAGTGTTACAGAGTTTTGAAAATCCCTGATAATTCACGTACTTCACAATGCAGACACATTTCTATACTCCATACTCATGCAAACTTGAGCATATTCGATATTTTTCACATCTCTTTCAGCGCTCTGATCACCCATTGGAAGTATATCTGTACTTTTGCAAGACGAGCCTGTTCAAACACTCTGCCCTGCTTTTTGGCATTAGATTTTGGAATGAGCTGCCAAGTAACATGGCGTCTATAAATGATTTTGACGCATTTCGTGCCACTTTATCTTCACTATAGCCCTGCCGCTTCATGTTTGGTGCTCTCTGCGAGTGTAATGCCCCGGAGTGGGGAATTAAGGTTGCTGTAAATAAATAGGCTAAATATTCCTATTGCAGAGAGTTCTACCTATATACACGGCTCTTAGCGAATAATTAACCGAACCTATGAATCAGACATCCATAAAATGCTCTTAACTTAACTGTACAGCACAATACACAAAGCCTGTACGAAAATGTTTTGATACCCTTATTCTGCTTGGGTGTCATTTTAGCCACTAGAGCTCTAAAAGCTGCCATATGGACTTGTATTTCTGGTAGAGATGTTGGATCGCTAGAGACAAGACACCATTAGAATTGAGCTGTTAACACTGTAGAAAACAAATATCTTGTTGACAGCGGGTGACTTAAGAGCGAAACAACAAACATAAAAAAACCCACTCTTGTGAGACAAGCGTCCAGTCAAACGTCGTTATAACCACAGTGACACAAAAATGAAAGGACAAAATCAACTTTAGCGCTTTTAAGTGTCCTAATGAGAGCGATGGAACACGGGTGGCAGAGAGTAGACACAGAAAAAAGAAACGCACTAGAGAGAGAGAGGGGAAGTCATCGACGCTCGACCGCCTCTCTTTTCCTCTCCCCCCCCCCCCCCCCCCCCACCCGCCCCTCCCGGTACGTGGCAGAGTTTTACGTGGATAATTCAAGAGCTCCAACAAGGTAGCGTTCTCCGCAATACCGCTCGTAAGCCGATTACCTACAGCCGACCGCAGAAGAGGAAAAGGACCTGAGCCGTGGATCCAAAGCGTCTCCGCTGCGTGGAATCAGAGCCCGTGCTCCGTGCACTTGCCGCATCATTGCCTTCAAATTGCAGCAAGCAAAGGAAACATACAAAGACAGCTTTGCAGAGCAAGTAAAGAGGATGCAGAAGGGAAGAGGAGGGAAAGGAAGGAGGGGGTTCATTTCTAGGGCATTGAGGGGGCCGACCTCTCGGCTCTTGAAGCGGTCTGCCTGGGCCCCGTTCACAGCGCGTGCACCTAATAGGACGGCTTTGTGGCGTTCTCTCCTGCTTTAATGATGAAGGTAGCCCGCTCGTGGGAGGAACGGCGATTCACCGGCTGAACCTGGGTAACGAGAGCAGCCCGCGGAGTCAGTGTTAAAAGCGCCGATAGGTCTTCTTTTCAGGGACCCCGGGGGGCCGCCGCCGTGATAAACGCGAGCAGGTGGAGACAAAACGCCGCGCGTCCACAAAGGATCTCGAGACGCAGTTCACGAACTGCATTCTTCAACCAGGCTCTCTGAGCTTCGGACGAACATTTCAGTGCCCTGCGGATGCATTAACGCTACCGGCTTTCTGGCGCTTCTTTTCCTCCCCATATTAGTCCCCAATTTTCCTCCCCATATTAGCCGCCGCAGTTCGTTTCGTCGTCTCATTTGGTATTGAAAAGTAAATTTTACAGGTGATAGAAAGAAGAGTCTAACCACAAAGAAGTTTGTATATATGTTGCAGCAAGCAACGAAGCTCTAAAGGATGCGGATGATAACAACATACGAAGAAACGACACCACGAGCGAAATTTCACCTTCTTCGACATGGACCAACTAAGCCCCAAGGGCGTTTTCTGGTGCGCATATGCCATGTTTCCTCGGTTAACGATAAATTAAAAATTTACTTTTCAACCTTCTGGCTTCACAATTGTATCGACAAACCTGGGTGTAATTATATCTTGTACTGATGACCGCAAGCTGTCAACCAGATATAGGAACGCAAATGAATTTCCATTTGCCCTTCACAGCTGCCTTTTTTCTTCAGACGCAGTGGCAGATATAGAACAGGTCTGTCACAAGTAATTAATGGCAGCGTTCGTTAGTTCGGTTGAAGAGTTTTAGTTAACAAAATCTGCGCATTTCAACGTCGAATTAATCAGTGAAGTTGCCGTGATGCTGCATGATACAACGGTGAATAATTTCTCTAGTGCGGACCATACTAAGCAGTAAAGTCGCGGCATATTTGATTTGACTAAAAACATTGCTTTTAATTCACTGCAATAAAGAAGGAAGCGTGAAAGTATGTGTTCTCCTTGACGCTTCACATGCGTTCATGGATGATTATTATACCTCCGCCAAGAATGACTGAGGCGTCAATCGAAATTCATCCAGACATCCACACTCAATGAAGAGGGCCCAAATCTAGGCATCCCTGCGAGTAACTTCCGTTCGACTGTTTTATTATGCACAACCCCTATCCGTTCGTGGGAACAGACTCTTGCAAGAATTATTTCGCTGGTATTCTGCGACATTTCAGCCAGCTGTCAGTTTCTTCTCAACACATTACGGGGCATTAGCGACAGCGCGTCACTCTCGCGTCAGTCGCACGGAACATGCTCATTATTCCTTAATCCCCCCCCCCCCCTCCCAATTCCCTAGATCGGAAACTATGAAAAGAATGGAATCACAAATGCCAATTTATTCGGCACATTTCACGGGGAGGTTCAGAATGTTTGCGCTTGTGAAGGACACTTCGGACTCGGTGAAGGTGCTCGTTAGCGGCATACTTCGAATACGGCGCGATGGAATGAGCGGCACGAGTTGCCACTCGGCAAGTGCGCCCACCCTCCTCTCGCCCATTATCGCTCTCTGCTTCCTTCGTCGGGCGTGCGCGCTGTCTCCATCAGAGTGGCACAATACCTAGCGCCATCCACCCGCGCGGTTATCACATTAAAGACCGCGCGAACCGCAGAACGAGGTGGAATGTGATAAGCGCGCTTCACGCGCCGTTTGCGTCATATGCTTGTGGCGAGCTGGAAACCAAGCTGTTTCTTCTTTTTCTTATCTTCACACTGCCATCGCCTCGCTCTTAATGTCTGTGACCGCGCAGTTTTTTGTGGTTTTAAAGAATGTTGCGTAATATGTTACCTAACAACGCGTGACTAAGTCTAAGGCGACCGAGCAGAAGCGGTCAGAGTGCACTAAGGAAGGTGCTGAATTTAGGGGTGGGCGCAAGCTTTGAATTAAAACTCACGGCTCGCAGCGCCATTGCCAACGCAGTGCGCAAAGGTCCGCGTCGTGCGACCATTCGCAGCTTCAAAATACAAATGCCTAGGATCTTCTGACTGCATCTCAAGCGCTATCAGGCGAGTGGTTCGTTGCATTGTTTGGTGCTTGAGCTCAAGGGGTAGCTTACGCTCAAAGTTCAAATGTAATGCGTTGACAACGTGCGCAGTGAACGACTATGCGAAAACTGGTGCCAAACACTATACTGAAGGCGACGGAACTAGTGCAAACCGGAGTTCAGCGCGTAAGAAGAAGTGTGGGTAAGATATAGCGATGAAGACTGCTCGCTCCACCCGTCTTCATGGCTGCCATCTTAAGGACAGTTTTCAGAGCACCATTTCACATCCTGACAGGGTCGATACTTTTCCCGATGCTAAGTGCGCGGTGGGTTGTTCCTCATAAATGGCGCCATGTCAGAGACATAAAAAGCGATCCCACTCAACAGCGCCATGCTGTGGTTTTTCGAAGGTATTTCTCTGTTGATTAGGAACCAGAGAGAGAATTTTCTATGGAGAAATTCGCAGTCAACGAACTTCTGTCTCGCCTTACAGAGTTTTTACATTGAACGTTGTTTACAAGGGCAAACTAGCACTGACACCGGTTTAACGCCACGAATTAAAGCTGCAATTACCCCAACATGTTAGTTCCTAAGCTGTTTCGCGGAAATCCTCTGTTTTCAGAATTTACAACACCAACATTCTACCACTTCCGTAAACCCAAAAGTTCAGTGCCATTAAGTGGATGGTTGAAAGCGCGCTTGGCGCCCTTCTCCACAGGCGCTAAGACCCTGGCAGAAAGTACACGTTCTTGTCTTCTGCGACTATCAAGTGGCCAACCACGAAGAGCTTCGTTAAGTCCGAATAGGATGCAGGCTGGTGTTTTCGCGCTACTCCCCTTTCACCCTTTGTTTCCGTAACCCTCTTGCCCATGCTTTGTATTGTATACACCTACACAAACGTTGCTGTCCTTGTCCTGTAGAAAGACTGAAACATTGCAGACGCAGTTGGAGCTGCTCCATCTTGGCTACCTTGCGCAAAACACGCCAGCGACTTCTAAATTCTCGCAGTTTAACGTGCTTGCCACGCTACAGGAACATTTGGCTCTCTCAGGAACAGAGATCTTTGTAGACATTGTTTTGAAAGCTGTGCTTTTCACTGCACGTCGCTACTACACTTAAGGTGCTGTTATTTTATTTTTAAATCAATACCTTACTCGCTTCAGCGTGTATCCTTGCCTACGGGACGTGCACACTATAGCGTGCTATGACCGGTAGCGATCTATGACCTTTATTACGTCGCTTCCTCTTAGTCTACACTAAGTTCACTTCGATGCCACTTCGTGGCGTTTCTTTAAGCAGGCATTTTTTTTCTCCTAATAGGCTTGCAGCTTTCGCTTTAGTAGAAACGTAGTGCCACGTTTGTTTAGAAAAATTGCCCAGAGCAGCGAAAACAGCGCCCCACATTAATTACGGAAGAAATGGCAACGACGCTCATGCTTCCAAAACGGTTCGTGCTTAAAAAGAGCTCAAAAATTGAAAGAGTTCATATTTTGTCACATACAGAACGCCGCTTTTTTCTTCCCATGGGAGATGATAGGATAGGTGCCAGCGAGGAGAACACGAATAGGGGTTGGCTCCGACACGAGTTGCGCCAGCCTGTTTATGCATGCTCTTGCTGTAGAATAAGGCATGATCTCAACAGCAAGAAAACACCTAAGTACAGGTGATTCATTGCAAAAAAAAAAAAAAAAGCGAACCTCTAAGCTTAAAAATCCGGTCTGTTACTCTCTGAAACAGTGCAAGTACTATTACAGAAACAACTATCAAATAAACATCGGCCTCGCCTGGGGATTCTTCAGTCCAGGTGGAAACATCATTAAAGAGGCGTTCACGCCAAGCACCTTCATGCAAACACTACCCACGCAGACTGCCGTTCAGTTCAGAACGATCCATCGCCTTCTTCAAGTTAAGATAAAATGTCAGTTGAGCTAAATACCGTGCCTTGGGGATCGATTCACTTGTCAGCGTTACGTAGAAGCGGCATAACCTGAGAATCCTACCCATCTTTTCTGAAAGTGCCGGGTGAGCAGGTTTCTTCCATTTTTAGGGCTCACAGACGATCATGTGTAGCCGCGCTGCTAAAAAAAAAAAAACAGCTCGTTGCACACCAAACGATCCCACTCGGCCCCATGATTGTCGTCCTTGCGAGTTAAACTGCCCGCGCCCAGTAAACGCACTGTCGTCGCAAGGAGACACTTGTTGCATTTCAATAGAAACTGCCTGACAAACACTCGTAAAACTTCCCGAGCGGCGCCGCAGTATTTCGGAACGCTGTTTGGGGCGGCTGAGTCTCGCGTCTCCACTCGACCGACTTTCCTGGCAGTGACATCACCAGCAAACCAAATTGCAGCGCTGGTTTTCGTTGGAACTGCTACAGGACATCGACGAATCGAGCACCGGTCATTAGGCACGGCCAGATTAGCACACGCACGGAGATACGATTTTACCGGAGCGAAGCGGAAGGCGCTAAAAGCAAGGACGGACGCTGCAACAAAAAGAAACAAGAAAAGTAAGAAACAGATGTACGCTTGTATGCGGCGCACCACTCTTCTAATGCGGCAAAAATCTGGCGTGCTGCGTGGCCGCGGTCCTAAATCTTTGTCCCGTTGGAAGAAAAGTGCACGCATATCGTGGGGAGCAGGGGGGAAATTAATTGGCCTACTCATGGCAGTAAAAAGAAAAGTTGCGCGCAGAACAATTTCGGTAATCGCATGTTCCGGCCTATGTTGGCACCCTTGTAATTGAACGCGCGCAAAAAAGGCCAGCGCTCAATTTTATTACAGTCCTAAACTCATTGAATATTCATTAACGGCTGCTAAAGCATCGCGCGCGCGTCGCCCGAGCATCGGGCTTGCGAGCGAGGCGATCAGAAGTAGGGGAGGGAGGTTAGGAGGGGGCGGCGCCTAGATGCGCAACACTGGCCACGTCGCTGTCCATTCTGTTGTATTCGCCGCCGATGTCCGGATACGTGATCCCAATTTATATTCAAACTCTAAAAACTTGAACGCGCTTCAGTGGCTCCGTGCGCAGCTGCACGCCGACGAGGGGCACAGCCTTTTTGCTCTAATGAGTCCCCCCCCCCCCCCCCCCCTTCACCCCACTTGGCCGGCGTGGCATTTGGCCGCCCATCGTGCAGTAACGACGGCCTGCATACACCGTGGTCAAAAATGATAACGACTGAGCATTCATCCATAAAGTGCACGCGTACCCCCGGCGCGCAGCGAGGTCAAAGAGAAGGGGGCGGAATCGTCAAGGGCCGCGCCTCTGGTGATCAACGTAATCGATCTCCGCGGCTACCACCACGCGGCCTCAAACGCGTTTTCCCTTAAAAAGCGCCGCTGCTCGCCGGGCGAACATTCCGAGCATGTGCGGCGCCAGTCCTCCCCCCCCCCCCCCCCCCCCCCCCCACGCTACGCTCGCGGCCGCCGCGGTGTGCAACGCCAAGCGGATTACGTTCAGGTAACAGGTGATGAATAATTCACGATTAAAATCTCGACACAGATAAAATTATAACGACAAGCATTCAGCCCCCGCTTCGCCGTTTCCTCCCGAGTTTTGCTTTTACGCTGGCTTCGAAGCAGGCGCAAGAGATGAGAAGCTTAGAGCGTAGCTGTGTTATTTCTACCTCGGTAATTTCACGTACGCTCTTAAACGAAGGGAGTTCTCTGGCAGAGAAAATATAGCTTAAAAAAGCTACCAAAATACGCCTCTTTCATTTTCACGTCGTATTCTGCTTCTTCTTGCCATAAGCTTCCGCTGTTGTTGCTGCTTCTGGGGCATCGCGCAAGGAGATAAATTTGATTTTAGGGCTGCTCAATGGAGCTTTCTAATTCAGCGAACTGAAAACTTAATGCCCCGCTCTCTAGAAGTACTGATTGTCGCGTAATTAGATCGCGAGTTTCTATAAATCACTGCAAGGTAAGCCTGCTTTCTTGTTTCGTTCGTCACTTCTGCACGTGCGCATAAATTGCACCCTTGTGTTTACGTTCAACATCCACAGCTCCAGGCGACACCCGGAGCAATGTTTCTGACCCATTACGCGTATAACTTCTGTCGACTGGACGCGACGAGGCCAAGAAAAAGAAAGGAAAAATTGGAAGGACACTTAAGTTCCGCCTTAGGACCATTCTCTATTTTGCATTCATAGATACCTGGAAGTCCTCATACCCTTCCTGGCGCAGTGGTGCAGTGGTTAAGGAATGCGCCACTGCCCTGCGATGGCAGGTGCTCCCAGTGGTGGGCCTTGTGTGACCCACGTTGCTCTTCGTGAGCGACCTATCATTACTTTAACTGCCACCTGCCACGGTGGGCAGTTTGCTTACTATTTGGTTGGCAGGTTGTGATGACGCCCCAAGGTCACGTGACCTAGGTAGGCCACCTGCCTCCTAGGTTGCTCTCTGGGGACCACCTGCCAGAGCCATGCTGGGGATTTTTCGCTGACATGCCGGCGCCGACGGCGCCGACACCGGATTTGCTGGTGAACTCGGCCCTTCACGCTATCGCGTCAAAAGCACACAATAAGCTCCCAGTGAATTAGCGAATTTTATAGCAGAAAGTGTTATAGCATTGGTTTAGGCGTGTAGCCTTGCATTCTGCCGTGCAATATGCAGCGTCAGTCGTACGACCTTAATTAGTGAATTTCATGTAACTCAATTAACGCAATTTCATTTATTTAAGTAAATTTAATTCAATTCAACTACCACCTGTCATAGTTGGCAGGTGGTGGTTGGCAGGTATCTCTACGTTGAGGGGGATGGAGGGAGAAGGTGAGCGCAATAGAGAAGAAAGAGCGAGGGTGGGAGGTGATGAGTGGCCAGATCAGATTTCAGTGATTCGCATGAACACGGCTCGCCTTTCTCTTACGGGTGATCTCGGGCTAAATGGCTAAACCAAATGGTTTTCGCTGATTAGTGTGTTCAGCCGGTAGGCTTTGGCTAAAAAAGGTTTCATTGAGCATACAGAGCTATTTCTGTAACCTCCTTTAGATGATGGTGGCGGGGTGAAATCACTGGTAGCCTACTTTGGGGGACGTTGTCTTTCCCCGTTAGATGTAAATTGGGCAAAAAATAAGAAATGGGTGGGATGAGCGAGCATAGTGCCTTGCTTCCTTCGTTCCCTGGAGAAATGCAAAAAGCAAAGAGCAACAACCTCGCATATTGAATCATTACTGGGACAGTAATATAAGGAGAAATATAAAACACTCAGTAATAACTTTTTTGAACCAGTGTACACTTTTCGACCTGCTTTTGCTCTCTTTGCCTGATCAACCCTGCTTATTAATTTTTGACCCAGAGGAAATCTTTAGTGTTACTTCCCGGAGGCTGAGTTGGCCAGGAGTTCCAACTTGCCCCGAAAGCTTATTTGCATTCATTTTAAGCTCTTCTGTTCGAAAAGTTTTCAGACGCAATCGATCACTCAATCACTATCGCCTGGTTTCTAGCTCAATTCGTTGCATTCTACTGCATGGGCACCCCTGCGAGTAAGCGTGTTTCCTTGCGAAGGTAGGCCAGAACGGTACAAGTTTAGGGCTTAGCGTTTGAAAATGATACAAATCAAATCAGTGTTTCCAGGTTGCTGTGACGCAAAGGTAAGCTATTTATAGTCGATGACACCTGATACTTCCAACTTACAGGATTTCTGATCTATCTGGGGTAATGTATGAGTTCGAGAATATAGTATACGTATACGAGCATACGTTCGAGAAGACAAGGCTTAACAAGGCTCTCCTTTAATTTCGTCCTTTTTCGCTTTCTGTACGTACGCGTGGGATCATGATTACACTTGCGGCCGTTCAATTTTGTTCTCTTTTGTTGTATTGAGTGGAGGTTTGTAAAATGTTTAGGCTCCGAGCCGGCGTGTAGTATTCACTTGGCAGGCGTATTTTATTACAGTCCACCGCTTAGCATACGATGAGGAAGCAAGGAGGAAGCACTGACCTGAGAGCGTAAAGCAGCAAAGTTCAGACCGAGCCGCTTATTAAGGCCAAGGGCTCTTCGCAACCACAAAGTACGCGTGTGCGGCACGCCTGAAGCAAGCTCTCGGGACTGTTGCATCTGGGTGAAAGCTCAGCTGTGTTTTCGCGGTGCAGAAAGCCGACACTGCAGAGTGGCCAACGCCGACTGCGCCAGCCGTGTGCGTACAAGCAGATTAGCCGAGGCCAGGTTCCCCCCTGCGCCGAGACAGGGCCGTTCAGCGGAGAGCAGCGCTCAGCCGTCGGTCCGCACCGCTACCCGGGGGAAAGAAGACGGGGAGATGCCGCGAGCCTCTCTTCCTCCCCTTGGGTAGGTTCCCCCGGGCTCGGAAAGTGAGACGGCGAAAGTCGCTGGAATCTGGTTATACACGATTTCTGCAGAGCCAGCCGCCCGCGCATCCTTCCTCCTGACGAGACGCATTTGCCTGCAGACGATCCCGGCGAATCGCCGGCAGGCTAAATTTGATTTTCACAAGCGCTGAAATGTCAACTCGCCTGCCTTCTCCCCTCTTTTCTTTTTCTCCTTCCTGCTTCACCCCTCCCCCCCCCCCCCGCCCTTTCCCTCCAATCTTTCTTTTCCTCTCCCACCCTCTCAAGCGAAGCATCACTTGCTTTTGCTTCATAGGGGGAGATGCAAGCGACAAACCCCCGCAGAAGGATGCCTGCCACCCAGCCGACATGTATGACACCAACCACCGCGCGTGTGCCCAGTCAGTCACATCGCGCAGCATTCGGCGCGTGCTAAAAATCCTGCCGGCTCCCCGTCCCCATCCTCCTCGCGCAGTGCCTTTCCCTTTTCGTCCCTTGCTTTCTTCTTCTACAACGTTTCTCGTCTTCTGCGGCACTAGCTATATAATTTATGAAAATGCACATAAATCATCGCGCGATATGGTCTTGTTTTATATATTGTAAAGCCATTTTCTTCTCCCTACCTCCAGATATACGCTCAGCGAAAATCGATTTTTAACGACGCGCGTGATTCTTCTTTCTATTTTTTTGGTGTTGTTGTTGTTTTTCATTCGGTCGCAGCACTGCACCCCACGGAAACGCGTAAGCGTTGCATGGCGCCACTTCGAAATGACGGCTGAGCCTGAGGGGCGGCTGCTTTTTGGGTCCGCGTGGCGCCGCCAAAAAGTAAAAGAGGACAAAAGAAACGGCAGAAATTACACCCAATGTCACAACTTAAATTGATGATGCGCACTCACAACGTAATAGAATGTCGAACCGCTTTTTCAAGGCCCCCGTTTTGCTCGGATTTACTTCTGATGCTCAAGAAGCGCTGAAGCTGCAGGCAGACGGCTGCCATATCCACGCGACGCACTTCAATGACCAAGCCTGAAAGGGCCTTTCTTTTATACTCTCTCTCTCTCTCATTAGTGCAAAGAAGACTTGGACAGGGAGCTCGCCACTTGCAGTTATAATTGTTGCTAGAGTTTTTCCTGCCTTGTTTATAAGCCTCCAACTCAGTGAGCAAATTTGTGTACAAAATACATTTTAAAAGAACCCAAACTAACGTATTTATACCCTCTGTACGAATATATAGGCTGAGTGGTTGCACTGTTGACACATTATTACGCCCTAAAGTTGACGACGGTTGCCAGACGCGTCACTGACTATTACTCTCGACTTGTTCATGACGCTTTAGCTAAAAGGACACGCAATAGGGGCAATAAAAATTTTAGAGGTTTACGCGCCACGTGAAGCAAGAATAAGTAATATTTTCAATGGTATTAAAGCGTTTATTTATCACCTTATGCCAAAATGATATGACTGTATTGCAGCTTTATCGACAGTGAAACAAAATAAAAATAAAAAAGGAGGCTAAACCTTGGTGTTTCCAGTTTTCCTTACGGCTTTGATTTGTAAAGTGCATGCATAGCCATGTGTCTTAAATTCAAGGCCCTATTGAGGTCTCTTCCGTGCGTGCTTCCGCCGCTCTAGCCAATCTAAGCTTCAAATCGCGGCTTACACAGAAGCTTCGCCTCGACGCCTGACTTCCCTTCGTCCATGTATCCCTACCTCTTACTGCAAATGCTGTTGCACAGCCACACCACACACTCCATGTAACGCTCCTATACTCGCCACAACACAGAGGTAACCGACGCTCTGTGTCACGCTCTCCTTCAATATGGACGGCTTGCCGTAAAACGCTGCGTCTCAAACTTCTGTGTTCTCGCTTCCAACGCTTTTCTCCAGTTAGAGCATGCAGTGCTGGTATTCGTTTTATTCTACTCGTCATTAAAATCGCACACACTGCGCACTCTGCTTTCAGTGCTTGTAAGCGTCTAAGCCAAAACGAACATGTCCGTACTGTGACTGCAAAAGTGCAATTTCAACAAAGGCTGGAGTGTTTTTCGCATAAACCTAATGACCCTGAATGATTGTGGTATGTAAGACTCCTTCCGCAACCAACACCTTGCGCAGTTACATAGGCGAAGCCCGTAGCTGCTGAAGCATTTCAACGATCGCGACCTAAACGACACGGCAACGACGCGACGCAGGACAAGGCATGTAGTGCATTGCTCAAAATGTACTTCGTGGCTACAGTAGTGATTTAAGATAGTTGGCGAGCAAACATAGTAAGCGATACGTGGTGCAGGAAGAGCGAGACACAGACACCTGCGTGGTGGTGTAAGATGTTACCAGACCAAGGTCTTCGGTGCGTTGCCCAGGGCATCATACGTCGTTTTCGTGATATATGGGCCCCACTGGCGATGGGACTTCGCGAGTTACCTTGAGAATCGTTATCACCTTCACAGCATGGCGAGACCAAGACCTAGGAAATGAGCGCGCTGCGGCTCGCCAAGAATCACTACCCTGTACATGTGAATAGCGGGGGCGGCCTCCCACTGCCTACGCTGTTTTTGAGGCACCGTAAGGAAATGCGAAACACGTAGGCCTGCGCGTCAACGAATATGCTCATTTATCACGTACGCGAAGTCACACGTGGTACCTTGTTTGATGCACACCATGAGTTACCTGAACGCTGGCCGCTGCCGAGTGCAATCACGTGCTCGTGGTAGCATTGGTGACGAAACAGTGCCGACTCGGATTCGGCCCTGCCTAGCGACCTTTCTGTCACAGCCCGACGTGGCGTCATGAGTGCGACAACGCTGAGGGGGAAGCTGACACAAGCTGTCGCGGGTCAAGAAGGACTGCAGTGCGGGGTCACGCGTATAAAAGTGACTTAGTCTTTAAAAACCATTGACACTTAGCTGCAGTACTCACCTGACGTACATAACCCTGGTAACTTAAAAATTTTCCACTTCTACGGCAACTGCCAATACTAATCAGAAAAAAAAAACGAATTCGAAGTGATGTAAACAAACTGATAAAAGTGATCGTAATATCACACACTCTACTTCTAAGAAAGGAAAGCTCTCATGATCTCGGGCGAATAAAGCGAGAGTGTATGTAAATACTGCACGAGGAAACACTAGGAAGAAACCTTAAATACTCAAGAATGTGACAACACTAGAGAGAGGATTAAGGAGTGTGCGCTAGCGCGCTCGGCACCCTTCAACACATACTCGCAATGCACCCTCATAAAGAACACGTCCATCTGCATATCGCAGAGCTGACCGGGTTGCTCGGATGGGCGATAAGGGGCCGCATTCAGATCAAAAGTACAATTCACGGGGGAGAGAGGCAAGCGGAGATGGCGAAGGGGCGGAGCAGGCCGGGAAATAAACAGCGGCATTATCAAGTTGGAAAAGCGCGGCGCTGAAACAGGAGCGATGCCGGCGCGCGAGCACACTCGTTCCCGCGCGCGCGAGGAAGTCTTCCAGGGAGAAGAAAAGAAGATGCGAAAAGAAAGAGCGGCCGGCAACGCCGGCTGAAAGCGCCCGAAAAGCGGGCCAGTTTATACGACACCGTATTTTCATCCGTCCTTTTCGACCTGCCACGGGAAGCGCTACACACGGGAAGGCTGCTAAAAATCTTCGGGGAGGCCCCCGCGCACGCACAGACAACGGGAAGCGCCGCTGGGGCGCGCCAAAGAATACCGCAACGGGTGCGCGCGCACAGGAGCCGAGCCTTCCTTAGATATTCGGCGCGCGTCTACGTGTTGCAAACAAAAAGCCGCGGGAACAAAGCGCGGTTTCAGCTAAACAGATCACGTTTCCGGAATAAATCTTTCAGAAACCCAGCCGTCGGATTCGCGAGCAGGATTCTTGGCGGCGCCGGAGGCCCCGCCGTCCGGCAGCGACGGCACGCGATCCGCACAGCCCCGCGTCTTGCCCCCTTGGCGGGCTCGTTCGAATTAGTCACCGGTCGTATCGTATTCCGACCGCGCGACATTTCTGTTCGCCCAAATGTCGCCTCTGAAAGGATGCGTCGCAATTTGCGCTCGCTTTGATCTTCCGTGCTGGAAGACGTGTGGCAGAAGACCGCGCGGGGCGTTTCGAACCCACATAACGTGCCAACGGCGGAGACTGTGATGAACTGCGGTGCAAGTGGCTACGGCTTCGCCGAAGTAGCCACGTGCTTGGCCGCGTGCCACAGTTGGAGAGGGCGCAGGCAAATGTAATTGCGACCTTTGGCTGGGAAGCAGCGATGTTGAATATTTTATGCCCTAAATGTAAAAGGCAGTGTCGAAAGGGCTGGCATGCTTCGCGAAAGGAAGCACAGGGACTGCGTGTAACCGTAATGTCCTTTCAGTTTCAGCAGAAATGTGCCTTTGAGATGGCAGGGCCCGACGCCTACCATCTGCTTTCGTTTTGTATTTCATTACTGGCTTTAGGCGCATGACTTGCCGAGGCTTGCATGCCGACAATATTTTCTACTGCTCTGGTCACTGCACTGCTAGTGCATTTTACTGCTTGAGAAATAGCTCGCTGTGCTAGCCTCCGGCGTACAGTACTGCCAGGCTTTGAACATGCAACAAATAACCAGAAATTAAGAAAGTTATGATTACGTCCATGTAAACGATTGGTTAGGATGGTTTGTTCGGGTTTGACAAAAAAAAAAAGAGCTAAAGTTGCATTTATTTTCTTCGTCAACTAGCGGACTCAAGGGTAAGCCATCTTCCCATAAGTTCTTAAAAAAGACCGCTCGTAAGTTGCCGAAGTTAACAGTGCACAACGAACGTTTGAAAATGATGACTGTGCAAATAAAAATTCATAGACAAATACTTCAGTATGTCTCTGTTTTGTATAGCTTTCATAAACCACACCGCCGCGGTGGCTGAGTGGTTATGGCACTCGGCTGCTGACCCGAAAGACGCGGCATCAATCCCTGCCGCGGAGGTCGAATTTCGATGGCGGCGAAATTCTAGAGGCACGTGTACTGTGCGATATCAGTGCACGTTAAAGAACCCCAGGTGGTAGAAATTTTCGGAGCCCTTCACTACTGCGTCCCTCAGAGCCTGAGTCGCTTTGGGACGTTAAGCCCCCACAAACCAAAGCAAGCTTCCATAAACCAGTGACACTATCCGGTACACTCTTAGAAAAAAAGGTAGTGAAAACGTAGTAACGGCTGCTGTTACAACCTTTTTTTAACCCCTACTACCTATGTACTATGTTGCTACGACCTTGTTACTACTCGAAAGAAAATTAAGTAGTAACAAGGTAGTAACTTCTGCTGTTACTACGTTTTTTTGGCAGTTACTACACTTGTACTACCTCATTATAACCCTGGTAGTATCCATTACTACCTTGATCTGGAAATGGATGATCGGAATATGCACATGTACGTATACTAACATTTCCGGTGACATTGCTACTCAATGCACCATGTTTTTATATAATGAAAAGGGTTTCCTAATTGGCAGCAAATCTAACAAAATTGCCAGTGCTGTTTTTTGTTTTCAATACAATATACGCAGCGCGTATGTGTTCCACTCTTTAGTTTGATTTCTTAATTGCACTTTTTCACCAACCCCAAGCTATTGTGCCTGACTTGTGCTCATTTTTCCTTCTGGTTTACTACAAGATGCACAAAAATGGGCGTTGAGTTTCTGATGTCATGTTCATGCACTCCTTGTGACACATTAGAAAGTCACCACGAAGTCAGGTATTCATGTCTTTCGACAATAAAAACTCAGCAGAGACTCTTTTTCGTTAACACAGAAGATTTCCTTATGTCATTGGCCATCAGCCACTGAAAGGTCCTTCTCAACAACATTGTTGTCCCGTGCGAGAATGTAGATGCTGCTGCTACATTTACACGCAATGAAAAGAACAAGAAACAACTGCGGCTGCACATATCACGGCACATAAGTTAACAAGTTAATGTCTGGTGGCGTGGCTTAGTGGTTAGCGTGGTAGGATAGGAAGTACAGAAACTGGATAGAAACAACTTCAGCATAGAAAGTCAAAGGTCCGCGGTTCGAATCCTCCTGAAAGCAGGGCTTTTTTTTTTTCTTTTTTGTTTTTGCTCTAGTTTTTTTTGCTCTTATTTTGCTCTATTGCTATCTTATATGCATACGATTCTAATGTCAAAAGTCATTAGATTATTTCTTAAGGTGTTTTCTCTAGAGAGGTAGTAAATGTTACTACCTCGCAGTTACTACGTACAGTTACTGAGAGGTAGTAAACGTTACTACCTTGCAGTTACTACGTACAGTTACTACCTAGGTAGTCATATATGTGACAGTCGTTACTACCCTAAAATGTAGTAACCTCAACTACCTTTTTTTTTAGAGTGTAGCCTTTGCTGAGACATGCGCTCAAGTCATTTCGGACCTCTTCTTATTGGGCAAAACGCAATGTAAGAATACTGCTCTTCCAAACGTTTTCATTGCATTACTTTGATCTCGATAGAAATAGAGAATATTTCACCGATGATCTTTTTTTTTTTTTTACGGTTTGCAGATTTTTATTTTGAAACACTGTGACAGATGCGTCGGTGCGGTCTACGCTGGTGGGTTGTGCAGCAAGGTGGACGTTAGGTACATGATAGATCTCAATAATTAGACGAATAATTAATTAAAGTTAAGTGATAATACTTTTATTCGAAGGTCGTCAACGTAGTCGAAGGTCGTCAACGTAGTCAAAGGTCGTCAAAGTCGAAGATTAGCGCAGATTCCAAATTTTCTTTATTGGGAATAGGGTTAAAAATATCGAATATAAAAAATTTTCCTTTTAAAAGCTCACTGAGTTGGCTTCTTCGCTTTGCACATTATTAAAATGGTGTCACTTGCATTCCTAATGCAGCAGACGTCATTTGCTTATTTTAAGACGTAGAAGCAGTTAATGTGATTTTGGCGATGATACTACGCGCTGCGACAGAATTTTATAAATATCCAAAGCGGGAAAACAAACTCAACAAGCTTTTAAATCCTTAATTTTCACGTTCGATATATCGAGTCTCACTGCCCATAAAGAAAATGCAGACTGGGCTCACCTTCGATGCTGACGGCCTTAATTTCCTCAATATGATCTTGCGCCCTAAAATTGCAGATGATAAACTTTATTGGTTATTTAAATTAATTCATCGCATAATGACTGAGATCTATCATGAGTATAATTTTCACCTTGTTGTAAAATTCATCTGCCGAAACCGCACCGACTTACCTCTCACACTGTTTGCAATAAAAACCTGTAAATGTAAAAAAAAAAATCACCCGGCATATTATATCATATATTATATTTAGACCCTCCATTGCTGACAGATATTGTTGCGCTTCAGATTTCGTACTGATTCAAATTTTGGATTTCAGGTTCCTACTGTAGGTTCTTTTAGATGTATGGGGGGGTTTCTAATCCAAGTGGCATCACGCAGGTTTCTCCCTTATAACATGACGCCATCTTTCATTCAGACATCAAGTAGGTGTCTGTAGCTGCATCCCGTCCCCTGTGCACACGGCGTGTAGGGCGTTTCAACTAAGACTGTTAGCAAATTAAAAAAAAAGGGGTTCCTGGAGTTAAGTTAGCACTTTGTTCGGTATGGTATTGTCAGCGGTTGTGTGCGTCGAAATAGAGGTAAGACGTGCTAATCAGCCAGTTTGGTTAATTAATATCTAACAGTTGGCTTCTGAACATCTTCAGTTGGGCGCCTGATTTAATAAGGTGTCTTCAGTTAATAGTTGCTACTATCCGTATCTGTTTTTAGATTTCCGAAAATACGATTCTAGTCGCCGCTACAGTGCAAGGAATTTCGGGCTCGCACAAGGCCTAGACCGCGTGGCCGGGGAAGGTACCGTGTCACATGCTTGCTCCCTGCTCGCCGCTCCAACCCAAGTGCTCCGAAAGGAACATGTGACATCAGTTCCGCAGTGCGACGCGCTCTTTGGTGCGGCGCGGTTTTGGTTTCGCCCTTGTGCGGGCACGAAATTCCTTGTGCGGCAGCGGAGAGCAAAATCGCATTTTCGGAAATCTAGAAGTTGGTATGGATATTAGTAACGATTAGCTAAAATCCCCTAAATAAATCAGGCGCCCAGCGACAGCAGTTAAAAAGTCAACAATCGAATATTAATTAACCAAACCTGCCGATTAACACATTTTGCCAGCATTTTTAATGCGCACAACCACTTGCAAAATCGCCCCGAACAATGCGCTCTTTTACCTCAAAAAGCCTATGTTTCAATGTTGCTAAGGTCATACGAGAGACACTCTGCATGGGCTACTCGGCTTATTTGCGCATTACTGCAGCATTGTATTTTTCACGGATTTAATGTGCTAACACAGATTTTGTGCTTACACAAATGCCACGACTGTGGGGGAAAAAAAAAGACGATGTGACATGACTTCATGTCGCCTTTTCTTTTTTTGTTAGCGTCGGTAACTTGCACCTCATCAGATAGACAAGCACTGGTGTGATCTTCATTATCGGCACATGTCGTAAATCACATTTTCTGACAAATTGGGGACGTGGTTTTATGCTGAAGTTAAACTAAATAAGGTGCCGCAGTCCCCACCACGTGCAGCGCTTTCTAGGAGTTTCAAGAACCGCGCGCACTTTCTTCTGTGCTAGTTAGCCGTAAAACTTCAATGTTCGAGTAGGCTTTTAGAGGGTGGCAAACATGCGACATTGTGAGTGGCAAAAAGCATGGACGACACGTGTAAAAAAACGTTAAAATGCGGCTGCTTAAATACTTAAATATTTGCAGTATTTGTAACAGTCCTTCCTCTAGCGCTTTAAAAATGGAGCGTCTATCGGCGCGCACGTGTTGCACACGGGCACCGGTGAATGATACGCCTGCCTGAGAAATGAAAAGACTCAGAGGCGTGCAGTCAGAGAAACAAAGCTTGTCCTCCGATTGCCGACCAAGCTGCGCAACGCGGCCACCATGGCGCCGGTGCGCGATAATTCTCGCGATGGAGTTGCCGAGAGGTAATCTTGCGCCGGAGTTTCCCCTCCCCGAGAGCAGCGCTGCGACGTGTCATCTCGGGCGGCGGGCAGCGCGGAACAATAACTACTGCTGCGTCGGGGCCGCCTTGTTTCCAGGGGGCGCGCAGAAGCAGGTTTCCCTGTCGGGCGACGGCAGCAAATCTCGTCATGAGGAGCCTAGAGCGGCCCCGACACCGCGCCTGGGGCGAAAGCCTTTCCTTATCCCCAAATTGGCACCCAGGATATTCGGCGAGCAGCTAACGCCCCGAGCGGGGACCGAGAGACGCCCGAACCTGGGGAAAAAGCTCTTAGGCCCCAGTTGGAAAACCAAGAATGCCACGCGGCGGCGAGGAGCGAGCAAATAACAATCTCGCTTTTAGTTTGCTTGCCTTCCGTTTGGCTGTTGTTGGCAGATTTCGCTTATTAGCTGCGGGTCACCTTGTTAGCGGCGAACGGAGCGCCGGGACGCGCCGAACGTGTCGATTCGTTGCGCGCCGCTGGCTCGGCGGAAGACTTAGCGGGTCGCGCTGAGTGGGTTCCCGATGTCGTCCCGATGTGCTCTCGACTCGCGGCTCTCCTGCGGAGATGGGGCGCTCTTCTCCTCTCGAGGGCTGCGTCGCGCCGCTGTATCGCGTCCCACTCAGCGCCCGCACCTTCGGCACTCTTCTGCCCTGGGCGGGGTTTCGACATCGGTTCGCTGGGCGCCGGAATTTTCAGCAGCGCTGGGTGCGTGCCGCGGTGACTTTCTTCCTTGCGGATTTTGCGCTGCCAGTTCAACGCGCATGCGCAACAAAGAGGCACCGTGCACGTATACCTGCGGCTCCAGGTTTCGACAAACAAGAAATAGGTTTTTTGTTGTTTTCAGATTCTTCTGCTGTCGCCTCGCCGAAATGCTATTAGATCTGCTCCAAAGGCGGGAAGGCAATCCTGTTCTACTTTGAAAATGTCGATCTTATTCACGTGTCCTGGCTTCCAATGACGTTATGCCTTCTTTATTTTGCATTTGCTCTAATAGTCAGGCAACTGAAATGCCTTTGGTCGTTCATGTTTACGGAAAAGTTCGCACCACATGAACGTCCATCCCCGTATTTGCACGTACTGATGCTGCACAAACGTGCACAAATAAATATATATATAAACAGGCTTAAGAAATCCGCATTATTTAAAAGAAAGATGTACTTCTGGGGACTCTGTGTCCCTGGCATTCCGCTTGAAACTTCAAGCCCAATGTGAAAGTGAAGTGGGTTTCCCAAAAAGCAAACCCCGAAGACAGCAAGAACATTATGGAAGTAATAATGCTTAATGGAAACAGCTCACAACTATGAGACAAATATTTTTTTTTCTCTGTTTCTGCTCTTTTATCTTTAATGCAGCGAGCAACTGACATCTGTGGTAGCCGCAACATCCTCATTCTTCACCTTATTACAAGGGCGGGAAGAACAAGATCGGAAAGAAAATAAAAAAAATAACCGTAGCATTATCCTGGCGCGGAGGTTCAGACACCAAGGAACAGCAGCACTAAAGCACACAGAATGCACCATCCCATAACGGCCAGAGTCAACACGCTGGTCGGAGCGCGTCATTTATTTCTGGCACCTAATCCATAGATGGCACCGCGCATGAGCTGACGCATGAACTGCGCCCAGCATTGCATTTTCTGATGTTTTTTTTTGTGTGCGTGCGCGCAATGTTTTCATCAAATTTTCGTTTGGAAGAAAATCCGACGCCTCTCTTCCCAATAAATGAGAGCGAGCCTCATATGTGACGCCACCGGAGTGGCGCGTTTGTGACGCGGGAGGTTAAAATAATCCGTCAGATTTAACGAAAAATGCAAGCAAGGCCCGCCGAAGTGCCGCTCAGTGAAGCGCGTGGAGGAAGGAAAGAACTCAGGAGAGGTGGTTATGTCACATTTTTTTGAAGCCGGCTCCCCTAATTGGAACCGACAACACATGGCGATAGCAGCCTGGCATGTGTGTTTTTCGCGGGCTCTTTGAAAAATCCTAGCTGTCCCAAGGGTCATGCGCCACTCAGTATTCGTGCCTCACACGATAAATACACGACGTGATCCACAGGTGACCCACGACGCAATGAACATGTTAAAAACAGAAGGCACTGGTGCTGCACAGTGGTTGCCGCGCCATTTACATTTCGTTAGCTCGGCTTTAGTCGTTAAGATTGCATTTACCCACGTGCTCAAGAGCGGCCGTGAAAAAATGGCTGCTCAGCTCGGCTGAGTCGGGTTATACGGAGCGAAAGGAAACCGAACCAGTGGCCGATGTCGACGCGGAGACGTTGGCAGCATCCGCCGCCCTTTTCCGCTTGAGATCCTCTGCCATACTGACGCCTCAACTGTGGCTGCGGCGCATGCGAGCTCTCCTTCTGAATCCTCCGACACGTTATCAGGCATGCGACACAGCTGGCGAAGTGAGCGGAGGCGAGCACAACGACGAGGCAAGCGGCGTGACGTCATACCAAACGGCGGCGGCGGCTCCGCGGTGAGGCGCGCGGTGTGACGTCATGCCAGATAGCGCGGCGAGCGCGTAGCGTCCGCCAGCTGCGGCGGTTGCTAGGCAACGGCTCAAGGTCGGTCTCTGTGCCTCCTCGGAGCACCGCCACAGCGAAATCGCAAGTTCGTGGCCAATGTAGCTATCGCTATAAAAAACCAACAGTGCACTGAACAAGCAAAGTGGGAACCCTTGTAGAGCTTGCATCGAAATAAAGCAGCGAAATGTGACGCTCTTAACTGGACCATTTCCGGCTGTTGCATGTAGCAAAGTCGATATGAGCTTTGGAGTACTCGCAAGAAAAGTGATACACGCATTGATTCTGTCACGAAGCAATATCTTGACACGCGTCATGCCCACAACATCCGGCAGATCTGCGCACTTGCAATTTGCACGTAGTTTGTGTCGTAGTCAGAACGAAAAATAACTGTCTCACATATTTATGTTTTAAAGTTGCTTCGAATCGTTTAAGCAGATCCCACTTAATGTAAATGTCCATACGTAGTTAGAAACATAAAAACGCTATGCATCCTAAACAAAAAGACGCTATACGCGTGGCCACTTGGTCGAAGTTTTATTTTACTGGCGACTATAGAGAGATGAGCCGTACTGTTTAAATAGTCTGATATTTTTGCCTTTCTGAATGGCTTTTGCATGTCTGGACGACCCATACAATATCACTGACTCAATAATTGTAGGTCGTGCTGTCTAAGCAAACGATAAAAGTCTATTTCAAGCTATTTGGAGTTACGAACTGCAGGCTAAAGAAGAAAGAAAATGACATTACGATTTGTTGAATTTGCACTTGCATACATCGCGTACTCCGCTTAAGACGTGAATATGGCCAGAATGCTACAGTAAAAAATCAGCGTGAACCCTGATGCAGCACAAGTCCCGTTGCATTCAGCTATCCCTGCTGTGTTCTCCTTGTCGGCCCATGTGCATAGCCGTATTTACCCTATTATAATAGAGTAAACTGCTGGGCTAGTTGGTTCATAATGCACACATGGCGGAACCAGCCACACTGACGCAGGACAAGACACATAAGCTCACAGTCAACACCGTTAGACTTAGAACTGATTTATTCGTCGGAATAAATTAGTTGCAAGTCCAGCCGTGTTGTGTGTGTGCCTTTGTCTTGTCTTGCGTCAGTTTCGCTGGCTCTGCCATCTTTACCCGATTCTAATGCGTTTTTTTTTTTATACAGCGAGAGCTGTCGAGCGCCCATTCCTGGGTTTCGCGTCGGTGTACAGCAGTCGTAGTAGCAGTAGTCGGCGTAACCAGTGGATGCGTTGCAAGGGGAACCACTGGGAGGGTGGTTACCGCGGAAGGAGGGAGGATATGGCGAGAGATGGGGAATGTAGCACGGTCATCCGCGGCGGCTTTTGAGAAACGGGCCACCCGATGAGAGGTACTCCTTTAACGGCGGACTGGAGAGAGCGCTAATCGAAGAATGAGTATTTGTGTGAAACTAGAAGGAGTGTTCTAAAACTACTCACGTATAAATGTCGCTCTCAAATTTCTTGCCTCAAGGTGTCGTGAAATAAAAATGCCGCATGAGCTGTCGCTGAATCCCGTGTTGCAAAGTGGTAGCCGTCCTAATAGTTCTTTTTTCTTTCATGTAAATCGAACCTCGAAAAGGCATGTGCTCTGCAATCGGATACAAAGCCAAAACCGCGCAACTAACGGGTTCGCATTAGAAATGAGGTGCGCGCTGGACTTCAAGACGTCTTAGAATTGGGTAATTGTGGTTTTTTTTTTTTTGTTTTCAAGCCTAGGAAGCCAGCTTTAAAATCAGGGACAACAAAGATCGACTCACCCCTCTTCAGTTTGCTGCAGAACTACAACTGGAATCCTCTTAAAGGTTCCGGATTCCTATTTATAACCGACAATGCTCCGAATGTTGCTGTAATGACATCACTTTCCATACAGGCAGCAAAGCGCGGCGCACTGCCTTGAGCATGCAATCTCGGAGCTGCCCTTGAAGGGTCTCCTAGTTCCAGCTGATTTCTCTTTTTTAGTTTGCAGTCTCGGTTAGATTCGTACGCACCAGAAATCGCGCGTCTTGCTATTCCCCACGGACCCGCGGGTGACTGGCCGCTTTTTGTCAGTGTCAGGGATGCTCGCTCCGTCCCGACATGTGCGCGGCTGGGGGCAAACAACGACTGACGAGAAGAGGCAGACCGATACCAGCGCCGCGCCCTAAAGCTGCTGGGGGCACCCGCCACAAGCGAGCCATTTAGGATGCCTGCCTTGGCGACCTCTGAGCCGCCGCACAGGCTGCTTCAATCCAATTTCGCGACCTGAAAGCCTCAACTTCGCCTTCGCCCGAGCTTCGGGAGCGTGCCAAGGACAAAAGAGCGCGCCTGCAACGGGCCAGCGCCGATGGGGCTGCCATTCTCCGGCGTTTGGGCCTCTTCCTCCTTTATCTCGTGCCTAGGGCGCCCCGCCGAAGCTGCAACAACGGAAAAACGCGCGACGCGCTCATCCCCCGCAGCGCCCCCAGCCTCCTGTAGCAACAATCGATACCGTCAAAGCGGCGCATTCTTCTCCAGTTGATAACAAGTAGAATTGAACCGCGCCTCCGGAGCCCTTTTAATCCGGCACCGCATCAAAGGCGTCCGTCCCTCAGCCTCCCCCTAGTCAGCGTTTCATCTCGATGCGAAAGCAGGGGACGCCTCCGTCGTTATTTCTCCCCGCTTTTAACGAACGCGGATCTTCTCAAAGAGAACAACTGGGGGCATTTTTAGGGTCTCAGCTGGGTAGCGCTACAGGTGCCCACTGTGCGTATGTAGGAAGATTGGGGAGAGGATAATACAACAATGCTGTTGTAATTCTATTTCGTTTATACTCCTGTCGCCACTCATCAGTGGAGCAATTGGTGCCATCTCCTCGCTACCGCCTATTGAGGGTAGGTGCAGTAGACATTAGAAATGAAACACATAGAAAAAGAAAACGAATTTTATATACTGCCCCTGCAAAGCAATAGCAATGAAATAAAAAAGTAAATTATCAATTCAATATAAAAAAATCAAACCTATATTACAGTGAAATGTAAGTTTTGTTAAAATTAAAGACACCTGGTTTGTAGCACTGAGCAGTGAAGAGTAGGGAATGTAGGTGCTTACCTTTACATTAGGAAAGCCAGCAGTCACAGAAACCGAGGCAAGCATAAGGGATTCTTTTCTTTTTTATTTGTGATTCTGCTCAATGGTAAATTAGTACTGTGATCATTTTATGCCTGAAATATATGAAATATGGTTGATCAGACTGCAGAAGGAAAACAACCACATGCCGCCAGTATAGGGTCTGAGCCCACGACCTCCGTATGTCGCGTATGTTGCTCTACCAACTGGCCTATGGCGGCTGCACACCTATACTTTCGGGAGTATTTATGTGCGTGCACCCTAACCTGAAGAACGGTACGTCATCCTCAAATACGCTTTAAGAACAGAACGCGGCCGGTCAGCATTTTAACCAAGTCAGCAGGCTCAGAATGAGAACCTTCCTCGCTTTGTGCGCAACAAAACGCTCATGGCATGCACTCATGCCGCTAGAAATGCTTTAAAGGTGCACTGAACAGCGTTCTGGAAAAATTCACGTTCGCTTTTTTTTTTTTTTGGGGGGGGGGTTCGGGTATTGGTGATTGAATAGTTTCAGTCGCAGACAACACAGCCGGCAATTAAGCCCACAGAAATAAAAATACGCGTGGACTATTCGCTTGCGCGAGATTCAACTTCATCACTCTGCGATGGCCAATGAAAATACTATAAGCCGAGAGACACAAAGTAATTTTTATTACACTTTTGTGCACGACGTAAGTGATAGTTTCATAAAACCGCTACATATTTGCGGTTCAGCAGGCGTATAACCGGGATAACAAGCTCTAAGCGAGCAGAGAATATATGTTTCCTCGTCGTCTGCTACCGCAGGGGTGATGCGGCCGACCGTCTGCTCCGGTTGAACATAGTACGACCAGCAAAGCGCACATTTTAGAAGATTCCTGCGGCAAGCCGCCACGCGATTGGCTGAAAGGCACTCCGCGGTGTTTTTCGCCATGGCAAGCATGTCGGTTGACTCCTCCGAGTTCAAAACAAAAAGGCGAGATCCGGGGCATTTAATACGATAATTGGGAAAACGGCCACACAGGATAATAATTCGACGTTTCTAAGAACGTTGGAAGCGTGTAGATCGAGTTCCCGCGATAAATAGACGAACTCAAAATTGACTTTAGCGCACTTTCAACACATCCATGACAACTAGGCGGACATTCAAAAACTAATGTTTCAGAAAAATGACAAATCCCTCGGTTTCTCGAAGGAAAGGAAATGGCTTGTCTTTTTTTGCATCCTTTAGAAAATGCAGAAGCGTGCCTCACCGCGAATGGCCGCTCCAACACCTCCTGCCGGATCTAATAAATGTGTATTCTTTCCGTCCTTTACGCAATTGAAGCATTATAAGTAAGATGACTCTGTTAGAATATCACTAAATATGGAAAGCCATATTGAAACAAAGGCTGTTTTAGAGCGAGCTTTAGGCTTGGAGAAGCGGGATGCGAAAGAATGATTGAGAAATAGTGATTTTCAAGCTCTTTTCAAAATTTAGTCGCATCCACGTGTGCTACGAACCCATTTTGCTAGTTTGCTGTTGAAGAAGTAATGGAGGCCTCACATAATCTCGAGTAGATTTCGCCAACTTCTCCCAATCTGCCAATCTGCAAGCACCGCCGTACGCTAAAGGGTACGGCGGTGCTTGGTGCTGCATCGCTTCCCAACGCACAAGTCTTAAAGATGGAAAGACAAAAATCGGCAGGACGGTTACCACTGGTTAACGCGAGATTCAGGAGCAGCTGTTGAGGCATTTATGCTTTACGATATGCAGCAGTAGAGAATATGGAAGCGACCTCGCATGTGAATAGTTCTAGGGCGTTCTTTTTAGTTTTCTACATATAGTCGTTTCTCGTCTCGGTCTGCTCTCCAGTCCGCCGCTCTAGAAGCGCAGCGCCGTCGATGACCCTCTCCTCGGGCGGCGCGTTTCGCAACCGCTGCCGCAGTTGGACCGTGCAAGACACCCTTCCTCCCCCTTCCACGTTAACGACGTTCTGGATGGTTACTGTGGTTCGCCTTCCTACACTGTCGCCACAGCCTCCTTCTACGGCAACCCTCCTTTTCCATCTAGGGTAACGACCCTCCGGTTGGTTACCATGGCAACCACGTGCCGGTTGCACGTTCTCACGCTCTCGCCCTACCCTCCTCCTTACACGGTAATCATCCTCCGGTCGCGCATTTCTCCACTCACGCCACACCCTCCTCCTCCTGCCACGGTGACCACCTTCTGGACGGCTACCATTGCAGCCATCTTCTAGTTACGCCTTCCTACGCTCTCGCCATAAAGCCTCTTTCCATGGTAACCCTCCTCGTTCTTCCAGGGTAACTGCCCTCCGGGTGCTTTCGGTGGCGAGCGCCGACCGGTTGCGCCTCCTCACGCTCTCGCCATACCCTCCTCCTTTCAGGGTAACCATCCTCTTGTTAGGGGAATCCTCCACTATCCCAATATCCTCCTTGCACAGTAACCACCCTCCCCTGCAACGGTCGCTTAATAGCTGTCGCTGTAAAATGTCGCAACGCCTTTAATCAGCTGTGAGTATGGCGCATGTCGAAATAACCCCAGAAAGAAGGGAGGGGAGCCACAAGTTCGCGCAGGCTCCTCGCTCGTTCATCAAAGGCCATATATATATATATATATATATAAACGCCGAGGAAGAGTGTTCCTAGCTGTAGGTAAGGTAGCTTCGGATCTTTGGGTACACTGATCGCACTCGGAGCCACACCCGGAAAACAGTAAAAGCACCGGAATGCGTTATATTACCCTGCCCCGGTCGAACGTCGGAGCTAAACAGCAAGATAGGAACTGTTACTGTGCAGTGTTGGATTAATTAACAAGCGGGAGACCGAATAAAAGAAAAAAACTTGGGGGCCTTTTTAACCACATTCATAAAGAAGAAAACACGATAGCGTTTAGGTTGCCTGCTTTGGTGTTTACAGTGAGTCTCTAACCTTTTTAACCACATTCATAAAGAAGAAAACACGATAGCGTTTAGGTTGCCTGCTTTGGTGTTTACAGTGAGTCTCTAACGTTTTGCTTGCTATTTTCCCGCCAAAATTCGACCGGTTCCATTGCTTTATATGGCATGCGTGAGTCATCACCTTGTAGAATGTTAGTGTGCCTTCCGTTTGATTATCACATTATACTAATCCAACTAACTAATCTAGCTCTATCCACCCACTAATCCCCACCAATCCGCCTCAATCCATTTTCGGGAGTGGGCCTACTTCTATAATTTTGGAGGGTTTTATAGATTTCTGGCGGGTGGTACAAGTTCTAAATTTTGGGGGTTCCTCAAATTTTCAAATTTGGCGGCTCCCTATGATTGGTTCACTTCCCGTCATGTGATATTGATGACATTACGACCATCTTGACCAATCAATGAATTCTGTGACAAAGAAGGCGGAATTTTTTTGTGAGACGACCATGTAAATGCTAATGCATTAAAGTGGCAAGCAGCCATTGGCAGACCACAAGAACAGGCAGCACTCTGCAGCACTCAGCTGTCCAGTGATGAGCCAGTCTGTGGCGAACAAAAAATGCAACATGTATGTACAGGGTCAATCACACTTAGCGGAAACACGGCTCCGCGTGGCTGCGCGCATGCGGAGCGCGATTACGGCCAAGCCTGTAGCAAACACGTGCAAAGTGGTAAATGACACGAAGCACCACGTCAAGGTCTCTCATCTCATGTGCCACTCTGCATTGATTCATGACCACGTTAGAAGCAGTGGCATTCCGCGCGTACGTGGCCACGCTGAGCCGTGTTCCCGCTAAGTGTGATTGACCCTGTACATGTAAAATAAACACTGTACTTGTTTACACTGGCCGCCCTAAAGAATAAAAAGGTTTCATCATCATCATCAGCCTGACTACGCCCACTACAGGACAAAGGCCTCTATGTATATCTCTCCAATTAACCCTGTCCTGTGCCAGTTGAATTTATGGGGACATTAGTTTAACAGAAAATACGGCCAGCTGGCCAACCAGTCTCGGCTATTTGACGGTGCAGTGCCTCCTGCCTGGGCACCTCACTAGTAAAAACTGTGGACATGCCGACCATCCCCTCTTGTCTTCACTTTCAAGATACGGCCGAATCCCAGTATTTTTTCCGTGCGCTTATAACAAGCGCCAATACTACCAGCGATGAGATGCGCCGCGAGTCTCATACGCCACGGGGGAATAAGTGTCAGCTGATCACGCTGCTATTGAGGGGAAATCAATTACGAGTGCGCGTGACTAGCATAGTTATGCTAGTTATAATTCGAAAGCTACGGTATGTGCAAAGTGTTGCCCTGTTTCATGTTTTTGAAGCTCTCTTCATTTCTGGGCGT
Source organism: Amblyomma mixtum (assembly GCF_055824585.1). NCBI lineage: Eukaryota > Metazoa > Arthropoda > Arachnida > Ixodida > Ixodidae > Amblyomma > Amblyomma mixtum. The sequence continues at coordinate 63,686,520 of NC_143014.1, forward strand.
GAAATCTAACCAGATTCTGATCGTCCAGCTTTCTCTTGGGCACAAAAGGGCAATTTTCTGGTGGACGCGTCCTCGCGTAGAGAACCATGAAAAGAGAAAAGGAAATAAAAACACAAAACAAAATGAACAACGCAGTGCAAAGGGCCTTAGTCATCTAGGCAACCAATAGCACCCTCTTTCCCAGGCCCTTGTTCATTTTGTTCTGTGTTGTCAAGAATCATATCATCCTGCCCTTTCTCTACCAGAAATTAGCTAAAAGCGCGAAAATATCGCGGGCCGTTGCACTACCTGTGTAGACTCAAATGTTCCACGCTTATACGTATAAAAATTTGATGACAGATGTCGGAAGGCGACGATGGCGAAATGCCACAGGAAGGGACAGTGACTACAGCAGTGCCCATTGTGGTGGCATACATCGTGGGTTCGATTCCCTGTCGTGCAATGTACATTTTGTTACAAACGCCAAGCAGATATACATGGTCACTGCTGATTTCAGGTGCGCCAAACAAACATCAGGGAACACGAAGGGAGACGGCGGGCTCCGTCCTGTTTGTTTGGCGCCTTTAAAAACAACAGTGAGCCAAAACCAACAACCCTATCAGCAGCTTCTATTTAAAAATACTCGCGTGAGATTTTAGTGCACGTAAACCAACCACTTGGAGGTCGAAATTAATCTGTAGCCCGCGATTATCCTAACGCCTCATGACCCAGGTATCCCTTTACTAGAAATCATTGCAATAAGTTAGAGGAGTGGAGAGAGAATGGTACACACTTAGTTCAGTGGTAATGAGAAAACGAGAATCACGATAGCAACCGTGACTCAGAATGAGCGGAAGCGAGAAAAATGCGATTAACGCAGTGTCCACATTAAGCATATTAAGCGAATGTGGACTGGGAGCAAAACGCTACCGTCGGACATGCACCAAAGCATTTTATGCGTAGCTCGGAATGACGATAGACCGTAAGTTCTCCGTAGGCCAGTGTCCCATCCCCTTCCTTGTCTCCGTTCGATGTGTTGCGCGTTTTGTCCAATAACAAGGGTGACCGCAAAATGTCGCTCTCGCAAACGGAAGCGCGGTTGGCGGCGCAGAGCAATGAAGCGAGCGGTGCCCTTGTTGTGCGCAGGTTTCATCCACGACTACTCGACGGGCCAGCTGGCCCTGGGTGCGGAGAGCCTGGTGGCGCCCGAGCGGGCCGCGGCGTACAGCCCACTGCGCGATGAGCCGCGGGTGCTGGACCTGAGCGGGCCCGAGTTCTACTCGCGGGCCCCGCTGGCGCCGCTGGTGCAGGCGGCCGCCGAGCCGCGCTGCCCGTCGAGCGAGGGCGCGCGCAGCAGCAGCCCGGCCTCGTCCTGCTCGTCGTTCGGCGCCCGCAGCACGGGGGCCGTCACCGTGAGCTACACGTACGACGCCTTCTTTATCAGCGACGGCAGGTCCCGGCGCCGCACGGCCGTCTCGGCGCTCTCGGGCCCCGCGCGGCGCCCGGCCACCGAGGATCGGCCGCGCTACACGTGCGGGGAGTGCGGCAAGCACTACGCGACCTCGTCGAACCTGTCGCGCCACAAGCAGACGCACCGCAGCCCGGACTCGCAGCTGGCCAAGAAGTGCCCCACGTGCGCCAAGGTGTACGTGTCCATGCCGGCGCTGGCCATGCACGTGCTGACGCACAACCTGAGCCACAAGTGCCCCGTGTGCGGCAAGGCGTTCTCGCGGCCCTGGCTGCTGCAGGGCCACATGCGCTCGCACACCGGCGAGAAGCCCTTCGGCTGCGCCCACTGCGGCAAGGCGTTCGCCGACCGCTCCAACCTGCGCGCCCACATGCAGACGCACTCGGGCCTCAAGCACTTCCGCTGCGCGCGCTGCCACAAGTCGTTCGCGCTCAAGTCCTACCTCAACAAGCACCTCGAGTCGGCCTGCTTCAAGGATGGCGCGACGCCCTCGCCGCCTTCGCCGGCGCTGCCGCTGCCGCCGGCCGAACACCAGCTGGGACCCGCCATGGCCGCCGTGCTGGGCCTCGCCACCTAGACTCCCCCTTGGTTCGCCCGTCCTCCGCCGCGGGGCGCCCTCAGTTTTTCCGCCGCCGATCGCGCAACAGTTATCCATACAGGCAGATACGCGAAACATGCAAAGAAAGTAGTTGCCCTGTCGGCACTGACAGCCGCTTATCTCGTAAGTTAACTTCCAGGCGTTCAAAGAAAACCGGCTCCCTTGTTTTCTGAGTTCGGATTTCCAATAGATTGTTTTCGCCGAGGGAATGCTGAAGAATAAGCACTGGCTTTTAAAACGCGTCTTAAGTGCATTGCGAAGCCCCGCGAACTCTTTCTGAGTTAAACTTGTGCAATTGTTTCACGATCAGCGTCTCTGACGACGGTCGTGTGTACATCTCTAGACCCAAAACGACACTGCATGTTTGCGAATTAGACGTGTCTTTGTGGCTCAGCTCTAATTGTTCACTGAACAACGACAAATACCTGGCGTTTCTCCTACAATGTGGTTAGACGTGCTCAGGCATTTCATTCACTTTTGCTGCTATGCAAACGTGTACACAGTCAATCCCTCATTTGCTACGTAGAGAAATTACTGTGGCCGTAAGGAAATTTATATCTTGCGCGAGCTGCGGTAGGTTTCGTAGTACTTAGGACTTCCCGGCTATATAAAGCCTTCGTTTCTAGCGCGGTCTCAAGACTACATGCATTAGCGTAGGCGCAAGATCTAAGAAAAAAAAACAAACAAACAGAAAGGCATATTTTATTTACACGCTGGCACGAATACAGAACTCGCAGTGCTAACGCAGAAATGAAGGCTAAAACTGCCCGAGAGCACCGCGTAACGCAATAGCACATACTGAAAGCCAACGCAGGGTCTCGGAATGATAGTTTTTGCTCTTGCTAGCTCTTCAATACGGTCTTCAATTCCCGACTGCGGGGAACGGCAGCCAAATTTTACATAGAGTTAGCTTACCAAACGGCTAACCTTAAGGCGTTAGCTCTCTTCTCTCATTCTCGTTTCCTGCTTTCTTCCTTCGCTGTCGCATCCTTATGGCTTTGGCACATCGGTTACTGGTTCACACAAAAACCTTGAGGCTCGTACTCATATTTTCTGCGCCCAGCTATCTGCAGTGCTTTGCTTGGCAACCGCAGGCGTTTTCCTCTCTGGGCAAGCAAAACGCGCAAGTCTATTCACGTGTTTCCGCGCAGGTGTTCAGCGACAATCGATGAAGGCAGCATGGCGTAGCTTTTCGAACGCACTATCCGTCCGTACAACAATAGCCCGCTACGCTGTAGAGCGGACAACTTGATTTCTTTGCGTTAGTTGGGTGTCGTTCTCCCCCTCGCTGTAGACCCCGTTTTCCAGCGCCTCCCAGTCTCCTACCACAGAACCTAGCCCGCATGCCTTCCTTAGAGCAAGAAAAAGAAAATAAGATATTGCTAGTAATAGTCTTCCCTTCGTAAAGTTTAGGACGTCATTTTTTATCCCAGCCTGGCGGTTTCCGCAGAAATTACGACAGTTAGCAACACGATGTCCACGCGTTTCACTGTTTCAACAACCACCTACGTCACGTAGCTTGCGCAACAGTAGGGATTGTCCTTGATTTTCTAAAAGCAAACGTTAGCAATAGATGACTTTCCGAATATCACGCATGCATAGCCGCTGCTTTGTTTCCCTCACTCTAAGACATTGGCCTATGCGTAGTCGCTCCCTCTTTGATACGCTACATAAGTTCGAGGCGCGACAATTATCCTCGGGTATATTTTGAATACGCAAAACAAAGGGAATGCAGCTGAGGAGCTTCGTCCGTTCTTCCGCTTCGACTTCCACGTCGTGTCTCGAGGGCATGGAAAAAAAAAATAGCTGTTTGTACATAACACGAGAAGGTAGAGAGAGCCGCGTCCTACGCTAAATGCGGACCACTTTTAAACGCCACTCAGTGAAACATTTTGCATGTCGAAAAGTGTTTCGCTTAATTCAAGCAAGCCATTCGCGACCACTACTCTGACTAGAAAATATGGAGTCTCCTTTTAAGCGTTTAGCTTATTCGAAGGTTCGTTAAGTCTGTGGGCTAAAGACACAGCGCTGAGACAGTGGAAACAGTCTGAAGTCACTTAACGCAGCGCTCAATTTTTATCAACGAGAATTTTTTCTTCTAACTTGATGGCAACTCTCAGCTGGTACGAAAACGCCTAATTCTGCAATTATCGAGCCAGGATTTCACCCAAAGTATTCCTTCGGCCATAAACGGCACTAAAATACGCAACGCTACTGTAAATGAGTAGATGGTGCGTTTAGCGACGTTTAGTAAAAATTAATATATCCGGTGGATCAGAGAGTGATTTCCTAAAGCGACATGTTCAGCGCGTTGCAGCACACTCGGGGATAACAGCTTTTTTCTTCCTTTCGGGCAGCACCGCGGTTGACGCCCAATTTTAGAACCGTGAACTCGAGCCGGAAGGAATTAAACTGAAACAACCGGCACGTGGTAACTAAGCAGGTACGTGACAACTAGTCGTGGTTGAACACATCTGACCGCTGCTCCTGAACAAAGAAGAGACAGAAACATATATACATATACTTACGCTCTGTCAGGTGTCGCAGTCGTGTACATAACTCTGTACATAGAAATGTAGTTAGAAAACCCGTAGAAGTAGGAAGCCAGTGAGATCTATCATGAGTAACATTCAAAAAGGTGCACGCGTACATACAAGAAGCACTTTGCTTCGCTTCACTTGTTTCATTGCGGACATTTTCGCCCGTGTAGAAATAAACTTCCTTTACAGTAAGCAGTGACAGTGTGACGCAGCCGGCAACCCACGTCTCCCCGAAGCCGCCCCGTGGTGGATTGCGCAAAAAAAAAAAAAAAAAAACTGGTGCTAATCGCGAATGAAAACCACAAGAGGGACATTAAATCGCAATAATAAAGTGCGCTCACGAGACAGTGCCATCAAGCGTAGCTCCAACTTAGCGCGATCTTTCGATTGCAGCACTTTTTTCCGCGCCAATGCGCCTTCATTGGGAAATAAACGTCAGAGGGCACACAATCAGAAAAGTTCTGTCGGCGCGAAGTAACAAAGCGGATTCGAAAAGTTCAAAAAGTTAGCGTGAGAGACAGTGTCTACTGGCTGCCGCGTTGCTGTCCACAGCGAAATGCTCCATTGGGGCTGACGAAACATCGCTCCGAGTACTGAGTACCTAAAACTCGTTCCTTTGGCTCCGTGGGGCGTTTGCACGTGGTGCTGTCAAATCTCTAAAGCCGCTATTAGCGGCACTTAGTTTTTTGATCTGGCGTGAACGTCGATGAGTGCAGGAAGAAATTTTATCTGTGCGTCAAACGGCATTGTCCTCCGAGAATGTCATTCGCTGCCCCCACTTTTCGACCATGTTGTGCTCCCTTGTACCGTCCATACTGTAGCAGTGCTCGCGTTTCCTTTTTTTCTTTAACACTTTCTTCCAGAGAAAGAAAGCATTGCTTGACTTCTCGTTCTATCGATAGCTCAGCTATTTAGGACATCGCATGCGTCATTTTCGTGAGTAGTAGGTTGTTCTGTGGCAAAGGTACTATTTAATTCACTGTTCTCCGAAAAAAAAAAAACACATTGCCGCTTTGAAGCAATAAATATACAAAATTTGTTTAAATCTTGCAATATACACCAGTTCATGCCAGTATTTTAATGGCAGTAGGTCGGAATATTTACTAGAGCTCGTCATCTTAAACTCTGGCAACATCATATTGAAAAACTATTGTATACCTATGCGTCTTAACCAACTAAGGCGAAACCTGAGATACTAAACGGGGATGTGCTCAGGGCTGTGAACAGGCCACAAGGAATACTGTGTCAGCATACACTTGAATACGTCGTGAGTCGGGACAATTGTTTCAGTGTTATTATCGCGCTCAATAGGCCTCGGTCGTAGACCATGGCTCCACGTTTCAAACGAACTACATCGCGTCAGCTGTCGACGTCTCGGTATGTGGTGGAACGCAATCTGTGTGGTGTACTGTAGAGTATCAGTGTTGAGGTTGACAAAGGTGTGCGAATGACTGAGTTGCAGGTCTAATAAGATGGGGCAGTAACATAAATATAACAGGACGTCTTTTAAATGTAATCTAAATATAAAATATTAAATCTAAGTGCGTCCATGTATAAGAAAAAAGCTCCTCTTCTAGGCCATGAATTATTCTGGCTGCTGCAAGTCGCCTGCAGAAAGCGTTAGCTCGCTGTAATCTCACCCTCGGCGGCTCATCGAAGCATAACGCTTAAATAGATTTTCTGAAAGCTGAAAATGGAGCCAAGCATAGTTAACACCCTGTTCGTTCCAGTGCTCTGTGCTTGCGCGGACATTGACGAAATAGTAACGCGTACCATTGCGCCAATCTACAAGAATGCCTGCCATGCAGAAGATGACGCAGCATCAGGCCGGAACGAAAGCCTATTTAAAAAAATGAAAACGTATCAAGGATAGAGCAGATAGAGACATCCTTTACGCCAAACATGGCTTCTAAACTTAAGCTAACACTGCGGACTGACTGCAAAGAAGTTTGCAGCGTAGTAACGTAATTGTTAGAGAAAAATACATGCCCAACAAAATTATGTGGGCGGACAGACAGTTTTCACTTGAGTACAATGTGATACTTGCCTTTAAACTCGAAGCTAGACTACATTCAGGCGTTACCGCGCTTTAGTCGTAGTCGAAGGCGCCCCATGGAGAGGAGCGTCGAGCCTCAGACAAGGCGGTAATAAATGGCATAATCCTCAACTGCGCGCTCCAATACGAGCTTACTAACGGTCCACCTTTCGTCCCGTTAGCGGCGGACCAGCATTCGCACACCTTTCCAGGCCTACTGTACCAGGTGTAGTCTAGTTGGCTTAGCAATAACGCGACTAAAATGTGCAATCTTCGAGAGCGAAGTGCATTAACGACGCGCTACATAGACATCACGTAGTCTCCTATGCAACGCTGGAAGAGAGACGAGCTGTTGAACACGCTAGCATGTCCTCGCCCCCGGTGGCTCGGCCGTACACACGGGTGCCCCGTGTTCTTGTTCAAATCTGCAACGACCGCTGTCTAGTTTTGAGTGTTACTGATGCTGCATCTGACTCTCTAGAAGAGGCCCTCCTGATGTTCCGCGTCGGAATCCTTGTCTCCGCGGTCCCGTAGTCAGTGTCAAGCGTGCTCCGACGTAGAGAAGCTAGGCCGTAGTGCTAGGCGTGCCTCGTCGTTCTGCAGTAGAGAGTCGCTGGAGAGGAATTTTCTTTCGACCCGCCGTCGGAGCTAATCCCTCCGGCTCTAGACAGCTTCCCAACTACAGTCGTCTTGCCAGAAAGCAATCGACATATTCGAACAGCAATAATACAATGTACAGCTGCCCGCGCAACATGACGCGTTGCATCTCTAGTAGGCCGTAGGCGTAGCAGGGCGCTCGAGGCTTGAGCCTCCCGCGCGGTTGTGTATAGCCCTCGACGCGTACGCGCCACATTCCCAGCAACGATGTATACAGCTGAGACAGCAAGCGGAGTGATAGGAAACGCTTTGCTTTCTTCGCCACTGTACAGATGGTTATACAGACGCTACTTTATACTTCAAAGTAGAGACAATCGAAATAGTATTGTGTCCGGTGCAGACAGGAATGTATCATGCGGTTTCTGCTTTGTACAAACGCATCGTAAAACGTGTGACTTTTTTTTTTTTTTTTGTAAATACGTGCAAGAATGCGTGTGTTTCTCCCTTCGTGCTTGTGCCAGCGCGCTTTCGTGCTTTGGCTTATCTACTCGCCAATACCGTTCGCCGAAGTCAGCTGTTATATACGTAGCTCACTGGAGTGGTGATCTGAAGTGCATTCACAATCTCGTATACTTGACGGGCTGTGCTCTTGCGTCCTGCTACTACTTCGCCATTCACAACTCCTCCGCTAGTAATTGGTCTGAAGAGCTACTGGAAGTTATCTACTGCAACGCCCACGTCGAAAACTCGAGCCTGAATTGCTAAACTGTTTCCAGTTTTTGTATACGTGCCTTGCTGATACATACAGGAATGGCAGCCGGGACAAAAAAGAAAGCAAAATGCATCGAGAAACGTAAAGGCCATGCGCCTCAGCCGTCTAATTTTACGGAGAGCATTTTTCGGACTATATCTGAGACTTCCTCATTTCGCATTGGTACCAGGCTTCGTATCAAGGATAAATTTTGGGATAACAAAAAAATTGTAGCGTAATATTCCCGAAGGCTTCCGTACGCCCTGGAACGGAAGATTGGTTTGTGACTGGCCAGCTTTTTTTGCAGGGGCCATTCATGACTGCAAACGTAACGGCAGCTAGCGAATTGGCGAATTTCGAACTGTATACATGCGAAGCCGCAGGAACAACCTCATGTAATCTGGTCCTTTTATGCCAAATTGACGGTACTTGAGCACACCAGTTTCCCAGTGCGCAGCGAAAACAACGCACGCACTTTCGACTGAATATTCAAACAATGCCGCAATAAGCACAGCTTAAACGAGTCTGCTCAGCTTGACCCGTTCGACCACATACGCTAAGGAAAGAAACTGGAAGGGTTCATTGCGTGACAAAACAAACGATACAAGAACAATATTTGAGCTGCACTAAGTACAATACTACCCGATCTTTGGAGGAAGGATATCAACATTGACGACGACGCAATTTCTAGGACGCTGAATAACAGCTGTAAACGGGGTGTTTCCGAGCGGAGCCTTATACACCAGCGTCAAAAGAGCGGTTGTATATGTAGTTGTTCCGCTCTGCCGGCGTTGGGTTAACGAACGATGTAGCAAGGATGCGGTACAGGCCTAGTCAAGTGATTCTGCGCGCTTAAACGTGAACTGATTATACAGAGCGCTCTGCCGCTATGACGCTAACATCGTTCTTACTGTTATAGATTTGACGAGTGTATATGGCTTAATAGTAGTTACAGAGTGTGCGAGTGTTACATAGGGCATGTCCATGTATTTTTTTGTTCGCGCAATTGTTGAAGTCAAGCGACAACGCATTGAGGGTCTGAAGCTTGATAATATCTTGAATGCTAGCATCTTATGAGCAGCCTGAAAGTCCGTACAGAGGGCGCAGTACTGCGAACTCATTAGACATTCTTTGGAAACATAATCATGTGAGTGCGATTATTTTAACAAGAGCACATCTTCAACTGGAATGTTTTACAGCGTTGCATACCAGTTCAAAAAGAAAGGTGTTTTCATCATTTATATTGTTCAGCGCCAGTTGTACATTTCTGGGAGGATTCTAAATCAACAGGACAAATGAAGCTCAATGAACAACATGTACGCTGCAGCTAATAAATTATATTAGCTTGAGCTGTTGAAGACTTATCGGTATGAATAAGTGCCGTCTCAATGAATAAAAAAATTAGGTGAGGAGACTAAAAAAGATCACATGCAGTCTGTTTATACGTACAACACGTCATCTTCGTATGAAGAATACTCAGGCTAAATAATGGAAGTCACAGAGATACAGTGTTAAGCTTTCATGCTTTAAAGCAGCGGCAAATACATTCAGGGCGCAAAACATGGCTGGGATATTAAGCGCTGCCGGCTTCTCCTGTATCGAACAGAAAGACAACATGGTTGCAGCACAAACGCAGTTCTTACGTGCAGGCAAATACAAAGTTATTTTTATATGCTTGCCTTACAAAAAGATTTCGCTTAATGCGGGTAAGACGAAATGAGGAAAGTAGGCGGCAGAAAACAAGCGAATATGAGGGTTCTTCAGGACCACAAACACATTTCAATAGCTTGGAATGCGGCAGGTGAGAGGAATATAGTGCTCTTGGCTCTGTACATATTGCTTTCATAGATCACCTGTCTATTTAAAGCAGTCATTGCTTAATCGTTGTTCTTGATATTATTTGGGCAGTTGTAAAAGCAAAATACAGAACTGCTTGCAATCGCTTTGGGCCTTGGATATTTCGGGAGGCTTGCATTGAACCGGCTATGTACAAATTCTAGTCAATACGCTGTACATGAACGCGCAAGCAATACGCACATAGCGGTAAAATAAATTAGCCCGCATTCGCGCGCGACGCTTCATCCGTGCACCAGCAATAATCCTTCACTGTGTTCACATGCTCTCTTCTGTTCCACGAAAGCATCTTGCATTCATGATGCCTGCAGCATGTCTTTCGAGCAGCACACAAATCTTGCTGTGGTGGTGAGCTCGAAGTGCTGCTGTTCATAAAAATAAATGCCGACTTTTTTCAGCAATAACTACTGATGTATTTCCAAAACATCTACCTGTTGAGAGCAATAACTGCTGCTTCTAGAGCTTCGAATCCGCACAATCTGATGCGTTTCTTTTTTTAAAGGCTCAACGCTGGCTATGCATCGACGAGGATGTGCTAATAGGCATACAATCGTTATTTTGTCGTTGCCCCCGCAAAATGTAGGCGCTGCAAAATAAGACTAAGCAATAAGGCAGCTTAAAACCTGCCAAATCAGCGAATTCTTCATCACAAACGTTCCTCTTCTTGTAGTGTACTTCTCTCTTCAACGCTGCATGATATTCAATTGTACTTCTGCTGTAAAAGATTATATTGCATGTGTAGCAGTGCACTGTATAAAAACTAAATTCGTCTAGTTTTTATTGTAGGTGCATGTCTATTAACGAAATGTAACGACCAGGTCGCATTGTTTCCGACCTTCGCTTCAGGTTTGACATCAACGAAAACCCTTCACGTGGAGTTTTGATGCATGCTGTCGGCTGAAGTTCGTCTTCAGACTTCGGCTCTATTGTGTCCATGTCCACGCCAGTATTGACGGAAGTGCTAATAAAAAAAGTTGGTGTTAGCGTGTTGAGAGTTGTTTTCAAGAGAGTTCAAAAACAGGCTTGACGTGTACGCGGTTACTAACAGTTCTGTCAATACTGAGCATCTCAAGCAGACAAATGTATATTTATTGTAAAGGGATCTACACAAGTTCATCTGTGGTTTAAGCTGCATTGGGTTTTGAAAAAGTGTGGTCAAAGCTGTTCTATAAAACAGAGGCTTAGCCATAACTGTTAATCGGAAGGTTTTTACATACCTATGATTCATGAAAGAGAAAACGACGCGTTATACAACCATTAGACAGTCCCCAAGTAAAATAGAAAATTGAAAAGAAAAATAGAAGAGAAAAACAAGAAATAATTGCTTATCAATTTTAGAGCAAAAATTAGGTCTTCCACGCTTCCTCCTAACTGGCTACCCACTGCTTGTAGAATTTCCCAAGAGATCGACGCCGATAATCTCTGAATTTGATGAATATTTCTTAACGTGATAATTTTCTTCTAAAATTAACGATAAAAGATAAATTAGGTACGCAATAAAATTTCAAAAATAGCAATCCTCCACATTTTCTTCGCTTCAAAATATATACTTGTTCGCATGCCTAGATAACGATGGCACAAGGGAACACATTCTGCATCCAGTCGGGAAGCCTAAACAATTCTTTTAACCTTGAAATGGCCTCCCGCATTAAGTATCTTGTCATGTGAACAACTGCTTATTTATTTCAAGATGGAAGCCCATGTTTTCATGTATCACTGCAGACACTTACACGAGCAGACAAATCAAGTGATTATTTTCATGATTCTCTCCATGTACTTCAGTTAATAAAAGCAATAAGTTTTTTGGGTTGCACACATGTTCTCCCAATTATAGTGCATGTGCATTGGAAGAACAAAAAATGTTCACATGTAAAATCATTTCTTTTCAGAAATTGTGCTACAGGAATTGTTCCGAGTATTGTTTTGTCACCGACTCTTTATTGCAAACAAAAGCGAAATAAACAGCGTTTGAACATACCATCGGTGTTGCACTTTTCTTATGGCCATTGGCCCCACCGTGGTGGATCAGTGGTTACGGCGCTCGGCTGCTGACCCGAAAGACGCGGGTTCGATCCCGGCCGCGGGGGCCGAATTTCGATGAAGGCGAAATTCTAGAGGCTCGTGTACTGTGCGATGTCAATGCACGTTAAAGAACCTCAGGTAGTCGAAATTTCCGGAGCCCTTCACTACGGCGTCCGTCATAGCCTGAGTTGCTTTTGGACGTTAAACCCCAATAAACCAATCTTATGGCCATTGCATTGATTGCACAAAACAACGAAGCGTAGGCGCAGAGACGTTGTGGTTACATATTAAATCGAAATGCGACAAATTTTAAAGAGGCTAGAAAAAACTTCGAACATATTGTAGGCATTGCACTCCGTATTTCTTTACCTTTTCGCCAAGGTGAAGGTCAGATGAAAATACTGCCCGTCCGCACACACCCGGTGACTGAACACTGCACTTTCATGTAAGCTCTCCGGCAATAGCAAGCAGCCAGGAAAAATATTTAGGGCCTTAAGCAGGGCAAAATGCATATGGAATACGTATAAGAAAAGAGGTTGCCTGTGTCTGATATAATTTAACCGTGGTACCTACGTAACTGACGCACGAGTAAAGAGGAGGCCGGTCGCTACAGAACAAAATGGACACGCTGGGGCAGGGGGAGGCGAAAAACAGGTAGTCTGGGGTGGTAGGTGACAATAATAATATTCATAGAAGGTGCGAAATTCCCTAATCAGACGAAACTGATGTGCACTGAAGCCCCTTGCTTGTGGGCGAATGTTGGTAATGGTTTGTGTGTTTACATCCTTAAGTCAGTGTGAAATCTTTTTTTCTACGCCTTCCTTAGACTACAAGAAAGGTTCCGTTGTCGCTGACCGGTAGCATGAGAAAAAAATTCTTTCCAGAATTATTGCGATACGAACCTAAAGCCTGCCTATACTCCTCGGAAAAAAAAAAAAAACAAGAAGCCGAGTGGAGACCCAACAAGGTTTCTGCGGAAGATTCCAAATAGTGTACCTCGATGTTGGAAATTTATGAGATCTGGAATTCTAGTATTGATTAATATAGTGCAACAAGTTTTAGGTGATAAACCTTCGCATTACAAAGTAAAGAAGCGCTTGTGAATTGTTCGGCACTGATTTAGGCGACATGCGGACGCAGTGCAATTTAAGTTCAAAACCACCTCTAAGCAGCGTATGCGCTTGGGCTAGTTGGTGGAACATGATAGTGCAATAAGTGCAAGCGCAACCACGAGTGCGAAAAGAACACGGAACTACGCTACCAACGGTCGCCCCGACCTTCAGTCGTTACTCTGTGTTGGTATTCGAGCTTCCACGATTTCCACACGAGAGGCGGCCTTTTAGTCCATCCTTACCTAAGAATCAACTGCAGCATCCTTTGAACATGACGTGGAGGTCGGCAATGAAAAGAATCCAGCCATTTATACAAATAGACTGTTCGGGGCAATGCCCCGAGAATCGGGAACAGAACATTGAAGGCATATGGATTAGTACGGCTCCAGTAACAGGAGTACCAACCTGTGATGCTCTCGTTATCAACAGGAGTCTCCACAGATGAAATAAGGAGTAGGCCTCATTAGTGCACTCGTTCGAAGACACTTTATTTAGTGGTAATTATTGTAAATGTACAACTCAGTCGATGCGAGTGCATTACTGCTACGTTGCCCAGAAGTGCTGGCTAGCTTGTTATACTTTCGGGATTTTTATTCATTTATTAACGCGATAGTTTTAAGGAGCTCGTGTAGCAGAAAAACTGGCGTCGTCAGCATCGGTGACGGGAGCGAAAAATCCCCAATGAAGCAACCTAGGAGGCAAATGGCCAACCTATGTCACATCACCTGGTGACGTCATCACAACCTTCCCACCGGATTGTGAGAAAACTGCCCACCGCTGCCCGGAAATAACAACCTTGGTCGCACAAGCTCCACCGGTGGCTGCCCCTGCCATCGCAGGGCAGTGGCGCATTGCTCAACAACTGCACCATTGCAACACAAGTTGTACGGGGGCTCGCAGGGATCTATGAATGTTAAGTCGACAATGACCAACTCTGCATATATGGGCATTGACCCATTAAAGCTATCGTGTCACAGCCTTAAGGTGGAGCTTAAGTCTTCCCCTCCAAATTTTTTTATTATACCTTTATGGCCGGAAGCACAAGAAAAGGAAAATGGTTAGATGCATAACAAGTTTAGTGACATACAGTAGTACAACATACAACAGCAGGTTGTCGTTATATAAAGTCGACTAACGCTTCGCGACGAAAAATGCTACACTTAATAGTTAACCCCGCCGCGGTGGCTCAGTGTTTACGGCGCTCGGCTGCCGGACCGAAAGACGCGGGTGCGATACCGGCCGCGGCGGCGGAATTTCGATGGAGGCGAAATTATAGAGGCCCATATACTTTGCGATGTCAGTGCACGTTAAAGAACCCCAGGTGGTCGAAATTTCCGGAGCCCTTCACTACGGCGTCCCTCATAACCTGAGTCGCTTTTGGATGTTAAACGCTAATAAACTAATAAACTCAATAGTTACAGATTCCGCTGAAAAAGGTTGAAATCAATGGACGTGCGAACAAAGATTATTGACTTCTGGGTCCTAATTCAATTTAACCTTTTAAAAGTGATTAACTGGTCGTGGTGGTTAGTAAAAAGAGGTTAGTAATGGTGAATTTTAAGGAAACAGAGTAAAAAAAAATTCTCATCATAAGCAAATGTCGGAGCCAAGGTAAGTTATCATGCACGATGTGCCGATAGCTTTCCACAACAGTTGTAGAAAAACAGTGCTAGTTTATTTAAATGAACATGCAGGTTCATACACAATGGTCATAAATGTCTGAATCCTGAATTTTGAGAACAGAGAAAAATTAAATTACGGTGTAATTTTTGCACATCACTGTGCTCTGATTGATTACGCAGCTTTGATCGGCTATGGGGTCCTTACAGATTATGTACATTCATGCGTATATATATATATATATATATATATATATATATATATATATATATATATATATATATATATATATATATATATATATAAGAGAAGCCAAAAGCCGCAAAAACCAAGGAACAACAAGGGAATTTTATTTATATTTATTTATTTTGTGGTTTTCATCAAAGGAAAATATTGCTGAATATGTGGTCGCTTAAAGATAATTGATTACAAAAGCAGAAGAATAAAACAACCACATTCCACCGGTGTGAACCGAACCCACGACCTCCGAATCACGCGTCCGGTGCTTTACCAACTGAGCTACGGCGACGGGTGTATGTGTGTGTGTGTGTGTGCGCGCGTGTGTGTGTGGGGAGGGGGGGGGGGTGTACATGATGAAATCCAGCAGTCACAGAAACCAAGCAGCGTATGGGATGTTTTTTTTCTGTTCAATGGGATATGAATCGGATAATTATTATTGTAGGATAACTGATTAGAAAGCAGAAGAAAAAACAACAGAATGCCGCCCGTCGGATCCAAAAACACGAACTCCGAATTTCGCGTCTCGTGCTCTTTGTGTGCGTGCGTGTGTGCGTGTGTGCGTGCGTGTCCGCGCGTGTGTGTTTGCGTGTGTGCGTGTGTGTGTGTGCGTGTGCGTGTGCGTGCGTGTGTGTGCGTGCGTGCGTGTGTGTGCGTGCGTGCGTGTGTGTGTGTGTGCGTGTGTGCGTGCGCGTGTGTGTGTGTGTGCGCGCGTGCGTGGGTGTGCGTGTGTGTGTGTGTGTGCGTGCGTGCGTGTGTGTGTGCGAGCGCTTGCGCGTGCGCGAGCGTATGTGTGTGTGCTGTTTCTTTTCTTAATTTGTGGTGTTGATCAATGGCAAATTAGTAGTGTTTGTTTTCCCTTGACGCACTTTTGATACTGCCTGGAATTTACGGGCGTTTTATCGTGAGCTCAACCTTGTTAACATTTTTGGCCTTCTGCCTTTTTTTGATACCAGTGCTACAGAAATCTGGGAGTCATGTTTAAACGACCTGAAAGCGAACTTCGAAAAAACTGACTTCCATAGAAATGCCTCGTCAGAAATGATATGTGATACCTGTCGCCCTCGTCTGTTTCTGCCGCTCCATTCTTCAATGCACATGTGTTTACCAACTCGACCAAACCTCCACGTTTCTTAGAAATCCTTTCGGTAGAATTGGTATACGGTAACGAAATGAATGGCGCGCAATGCTAGCCTGTGCATACAATGAAATTGGAGCAGCAGCAGCATCCCAGGGTATAAAGTAGGGCGCGAACATTTTCCAGGGAGTAGTGCTTGAATGGGCTATATACGAACTGAAAAGAATTATTTGCATGCAATTTTGAATAACCGGAAGCTATTGGCGTTGACTTTTGCTATGGTGTTCTAAAAACTTCCATAATATATAAAAATCATATATAAAAACTGCCCTAATAAATTAGTGCTTACCGGTGTTCACCAATGGGGCAGAAACGGGGAGGCTAACAAAGAGGGTTCAGCTTAAGTTAAAGACAACGCAGCGAGCTATGGAAAGAAAAATGATAGGCGCAACGTTAAGAGATCAGAAGCGGGCGGTGTGGGTGAGGGAACAAACGCAGGTTAATGACATCCTAGTTGAAATCAAGAGAAAGAAATGGTCTTGGGCAGAGCATGAATGCGAAGGCAAGCAGTAGGGGACGGCAGAAAGTCAGGTGGGCGGATAAGATTAAGAAGCTTGCGGGAATAGGGTGGCCGCAACTGGCGAGTGACAGGGTTAATTGGAGAGACATGGGAGGGGCACTTTCCCTGCAGTGGGCGTAGCTAGGCTGATGATGATGATGATGACATATTATGCTCATATACCACGACACTAAAATATTTCTTACCTGCGTGTGGCGTTGCACCCACACAAATACACATGCGCAAGTAAATTGTATTTCTGTTGCTTGTAGTAATCGCAATGAAATTAATTGAATTCCTTATTCTTGTCTGCAATAAGCTTAACGAAAACCTCGCTGCTGGCAGTCTTGATGCCAAAGGAAGCGTAAGGGGATTGTCAAACTGCTGGCTCCCTCACCGTTCGATGACGTTCAACGTGACATTTGCGGTATAACAGGGCCTTCCGACGTCCGCCGCTGTGGTCGAGGGTGGCGCTGGTGAACAGTCTCGTCGTTAGGTTACATGCGCCATAAATACCTTCGAAAGTAGAAGATTGGACAGCCGCCGTCGTAGCTCAGCTGGTGGAGCACCGCACGCGACATCCGGAGGTCGTTGGTTCCGATGCTCCCCGTTGCAATGTGGTTGTTTTTCTATTTTCTAACCAATTATCCTTCAGGTAAATATGGATGCACTACTGATTGCCCATTTGTCGATGCCACTAAGAAAATATACATTGACGCATTTCTCCATGCTTTCTTGCTTTCAGTGGCTGTTGCCTTTCTTGGTATCAAAAGGCTAAAGAAAAAATATTAAACAAAGAAGGCGACACCGAAGCGCTTCTTCGTCGTCTTTGCTTTATGTTGCCTTGCATTTTAGATCTCATTTCAAAAAAAAAAAAAAAACACCTACTCGCTCAGTAGGCTGTGCTTTCTAACAAAAATATGCGCTTTAAATTCGGCTATTTGGGCCCTTCATGCAGTCTGCAGATCACATATTAGGCAGAACGGCCGTACCAGTGAAAATATCGTGGCAGTGCTGGAGTAATGTAGAGGTAGCTACAATGTAAACAGGAATAGCCAGCATGCACAAAAGAATTAATTCAGTTAGTTCTGCGCTGAAGTTGAAAATGTCTTGTTATGGGTATCATCCGTCCAGAGAAAAACTACCTTATACTGATGAAGTAATATTTTCCGTTGAATCGCGATACTATGCTTCTTTTCATATTGAAGCTGCGTCTACGCGGGAGTTACAAGACACGGTGTGGTGAAATATGCTGCAACCAAAAAACAACAACAAAGAAATGCCGGCACGGCATAAAAAAAATAAAATGAAACCATAAATAATGAACAACTTGTACCTGTTTTTTCCTAAAAAATCCTCTCTTATTCTTTAATGCAATGTGAATATTAAGTGACGTCTTCATATAATTCTCACAACAATACGACAACCTGCTCAAAAACCACGTGGGTTTAATAAACTACTCCTATGCTCTCTTCCCCTCTTTGTAGGCACGTGTGCACACTGCCTATAAAGCGGCACTGAATCGAATAAACACCAGTTGATAGTTTGCGCTCTTTCAGTCTCCCTCGTGTTTCTTCCTTTGTGTGTCTTTTGTGCGCAGTTCGTACCTACAACATTAATAAACTACACCTGCCTATATGAACCGAAGATCAGATCACAACTGGCGGACAGCCGCGTGCCGCCGGCCAGTTTATCGTCATCGAAGATATCCAATAGCTTCCAGGCGCTTATCCGAGCTAAATGCTCGAGCAGCAACTTGTGCGCACATAAAGACAGAATGAAGTAATTGGTGCCAAAAGTGGACGTCTTCAACAAGTCCCCCAGCCCATTCAGCATTCATCCGACGAAAGCAATTGATATCGATATCAGGAGCAGTGAGAACGAACCCTTCGCTTCGTGCCTCGCTCCTGGCACATCCTCCCAGGTGACTGGGCCTTCGGCTACGAAGCGGGTGCGCTGGCCCAGCACGAGACGACGTCGGTGAGTACCTCGCGGCCCGGAGGCGTCCGCGGGATCCGCTCCCTGTTGCGTGTGACTCTTCGACACGCCGCCGGCCCGAGGAACAAACGTGAGCGGCTATTAGAAGCAGGAGGAAAAGTGGCGTAAGAAAAAAAAAAAAGAAATTACGGGCACTGAAAGCAAAGAAGCCCGCACGTAGGAAACGCAATCTGTTGCCATGTCCTCCGCACTCGGCCTGAATTGGATATAAAATCGATAAATCGCCTCAGGTATTAATTACAGGTTTTGACGCCCAACAGCGGCGCACTGCCTTTGGCCCGTCCGCCCGCTCCCTATTCAGCGGCTGGAAGTGAGCGTGCGCCTGTTTCCCAGGGACCCCCGCAGCGCGCCTGCACTTTGGCGCAAAATTAAATCGGAGAAAGCTCGCTTTTCATAATTTCCTTGCCTCGGTGGCTCGGAGCATGCTGAGCGTACGGGAGAGAAAAGGAAAAGACAGCGTGCAGTGAGGACTCCAGAAATCAATGGCCACTTTTTTTGCCTCGGGCGCTAATTAAAACAAGCTTGTAACTGCCGAGCGTTCATATACACATTCGCCTGCATGAGTACTCAAGGTGCAAAGGCTGAAAGAATCCAAGTTTCGAGAAGTTTCTCCTTACAGTTTTTTCCTCAAGGAGAAACGCGGCCTAACCTTAAGGTGGCCGCACCCTGAGAGTGAGCGGCGTCTAACAGCGCCGCCCAGGAAGTGCATTCCGTTTGATCTGCTTCACCGCAACCTGCTACAGCGTGTTTGCCCGATCCAGCTGCTTTCAACAGGAAATGAGTGCATACTACTGGAGGCTTATTCATTTTTCGCAGCCGCACAGAGTTGGAATGATAAGCCTGACTCACCGATAATTCTCAGCAGCATACGTTCCCACAGCTCTACTGCTTAGTGCAGAAGGCATGCGCAGTTCATCTCCCACACAATGAGTCTTTATTCTTTCCAGAGCGAAAGCTTCTCGACGAAAGCTGCAAAACTCGAGCCATTGCAGAAGCCTTCACCTTGACCTTTACCTTGATAAATAAATAAATATTGCCGTGACTAAGATTCGAACCCGCGGCGCTGCGAACCGATCAGCTTCGCTGGCCACTGCACGAGAGCTCCATGCTATCGCCGCTGCCGATTATGCCTCGTGATAAAGTGCAGCGCACTCTCGCGCTGTGCACTGCACATCGCAATCTTCATCAACTTCCATTTCCGACCCGAACAGATCAAATCAGCTTAACCTTGATCAGAGCTTAACCTGAGTGTAATATCGTCGCCATACGTGCCGACGGTCCAGCAAAGCAAACCCATGAGCCTATCAGGCTAAACACAAGCTTACGCACATCTATTCGGTTTAGCTGCGGTAAAACCCTACTACCTTTATTATTTTTTTTTTTGCCTAAAACGGTGGACAGCTTCACTCGCTATACAGCGTGCAATGTTCGCGCGCGTCCTGGTTCCTTACGATTACGGACTCAGAAATCTATTTTATATTGCTCAGTGTAGTACTTTGTATGAGTCGGTTAAAAAGGCACATCGATGGCCTCTGTTGGCAAGCGCTGAACAGAAAACAATCGCGCAACATTCACGAGTGGCCGTAGTTTGCAAGTATTTTTTTTCTGGGTTCATTCTTTCGTTTCTTTATCAAAGGTATCTGTCAGTCATGACGTAATGGCTGATAGCTAGCGAGCATTAGCAATCACGGGCTGTGATAACGAATGCTGCACTGTTCAATGGTGAGAAACTAAAGTCTGAACTGGTAAGAGATTTATACAAGGTACTGCCTCAAGTTAAATCATCCTGTTTTTATTCTGTAGCTACACTAAAGTGCCGCGAGGAAGTGGAGCTCCTTTATTATCTATCTCAAAATTCCACCTTGAGAACGGTGCAGTGAAGAAGGCACAAAAATGTCCTCTTGCACAGAATCTCCCGCCTCACTTTCCTATCCCCGCTTTGCTCATTCCTGGTGAAACCAAGATAAAAAAAAACTGCTTGGCTTCTTTGAGCCTGGCTCAAAAAGAGAGCATCTTTTATGAGGAATCGGCGGGTAACTTGCAGATTATACGCTCCTCCCTACCCTCGTTAAGAACACGGAGTATCTAGCGCTGTGAGTAGAGATACTGGGCTTAAGTTGAGCCTTTCTTGGTAAACAAATGGATGATGCCGAGTACCTCTTTTGTATGGCGAGTTTAAAACCATTACAATCATCGCCATAACATCATCGTCATCTCTACCGTCTTTAGCTTTTGCGACAGAGGCCTCGCTCGTTCTTCTCAAACCAACTTTGTACTGCGGCGGCAGTGGCCACCTCATCCCTGCTAACTTCCTTGCCTCTTCAGCCCTTCTGGCTGTCCGTCGCCATCCGCCGCGCTCATGGTCCCCTCTGCTGAGCTCAGGACCATTGGTTATCTCTTCTCGACAATACATGTTTTGTTATGACGATTTCATTTCTTTGATTCCTCCTAGAATATCATTAACTGGGATCTATTCCCCAACCCGTATTGTTCTCTTCCTGTCTTGCAACGTTAGCGTTACTCCTGCCATACTTCTTTCGACAGCTCTCTTCATCGTCGGATATTAATTTCGAGCGTTTTCTTGATTTTCCAAGTTTCTGCTCCCAGGTGATCACCACGAAAAAAACAAAACAAATATTATATATTTTAGGGAAGTATACAATCGCCGTTATTCCTGATCTGAAATTACCCGACGAATGTACTCCATACTCAATTCTTATTCTCCAAGCTATGCCGCTCTAATTATCTGGATCTGCGCTCACTACATGCTCCAGATAGATGTATTTCCTCACTACTTTCAATAATTCGCTGTCTATCATAATCTATTGTTGAAATCTTCCGTTGTTAAATTATGCATTTTTGGTTTGGTTTGGTTTGGTTTATGGGGTTTAACGTCCCAAAGCAACTAAGGCAATGAGAGACGCCGTAGTTGAGGGTGCCGGAAATTTCGACCACCTGGGGTTCTTTAATGTGCACTGACATCGCACAGTACACGGGCCTCTAGAATTTCTCCTCCAACGAAATTCAACCGTCGCGGCCGGGATCGAACCCGCGTCTTTCGGGTCAGCAGCCGAGCACCATAACCGCTGAGCCACCACGGCGGCTTATGCATTTTTCTTTCATAACGTTTAGTCCCAACGTCCTCACAGAATCACGGGGATGCAAGAACAGAACGTTTTTTTTTTTCAATGCTCCTTGCCGCATGTACGTAATGCTGCCCCGTATTAGTGTAAATCAGGAACTACCGTGATAGCATTAGCTGTGTTAAGAAGCGAAGAGGGAGAACGAGCTTACGGAGTTGTTAATATGCGAACAGAAGGTATGATGGCAAGCAGGTGGGAAGCTATTGGTCAAGCGGCCAGGTATATTTCTGTTGACTGTTATAGGAGGACTGCATCTGAATTTTGAACTCAAATGCTGCCTAGTATATTTCCTTATGTTCATTGCCATCTATATACTTTGTTATTTTGACTCCCCTTTTACCCAATGCCCCTCGAGCCCTGTAAGGTTAACTAAATAAAAAATAGCAAAATTGTATGTCAGACAATGATATTGCAAAATAACAGTGTTAAGAAGGATGACTGATCCTTTATGCGAAGTTAAGTAGAGGCAAAGATGATACGAAAATGCCTACAATATCTGTACAAGCAAGAACGTTATCAAAACTAATAAAATGCTCCTAGTAGGCCATAAACACTTCCTGTTCACTTAAGTCGCTTCCTTCGTACACTTAAAAGTATGGGATACACTGGACCTCATAAGAGCGCCATCTCTAGCACAAGGCCGAAAAACCTTGCCCAGCTGTCTGTTCATCCATGGCAGTCAACCTAATGACTCTGGGGCTGCCCAGCGTAACCAAAGCTTTACCGCGATGGAAAGTAGGCTCTGTTGCTGATCAGCAGCGGACACGGCTCGTCCTTCACGCTTCGCCGCAGCAATCCATCGCTGTCAGTGTTTACAGCAGGAGCCTCTCGACAGCGTGCCGAGCTTGGTAACTTGGCCCATTACCTGCATCCATGAGACTACGCAGCTCATCAAATTAGAAAACGCGACTGCGGGCGCTGACTGTGGCTGGGCAAATGTTTTGGCTAATCAAGAATGGTACCCGTTGACGTCTGCGCCCACACATTCTTGTGATTTCATAGTGTAAAATTAACGTAAAGTTGGCTAGATTTTCCTTCCCTCTGGGCTGATTCCTAGTGTTTTTGTGTCAGTGTAATTCCTTAGGTAGCTTTTCTGTATTGTGACATCGCAGTTCCGTAGCATAATCATCATCACTCTTGTCACTACCGGTAACGTGTACAGACGCACAAAAAACTGTACACCTTTCCCTCTATGTTTTTCTCGTTAAACTCAAGTTTTAGCATGGATTTGCGCGGCGCTGTAGATATCTGCGAGACGGGCGGAGTTGTGGACAGTTGTTCTTTCGCGGCAGGCGGCGAAGTTCAATAAATGGGACGAGTGACGTCGGATTCTTCTGCTTGTGAGCTTAGCCGCTCTCTTTGGGAGGTGTCCGGTCACTTCGGTTGTCAGAAATCTCCTCTGTGTCGGCTGCTTTGCTTTCAGAGTCTCGGGTGACACAGGTGTCCGGAAACGAATTCGTTCGAAACGGTGCTTAGTTCGACCTTCTTGATTATTCATAAGGACCGTACGGGAGCTATATCAGTGGCATGATACCTCGGTGCCGCCGTCTATATTGGGCGCAGTTCCGCGCCTTCACAGAATCTTCGGATTAGATGCTGGAAGGCGGAGAAGTAGCCAAGGGCGTAGGGGCAGTTGATAGGGCAGCGACTTGCAGCACTGTGAAGGGGTGTGTCCTAGGCCTAGCAGCATTTGCAGTCGTTTCGGCTCGACGTTGCTGACTGCGGAGAATTTCGTGAACTGCTGGCCTGAGAAATGAGGCCCGGCATCTTGAACAAATTTGCTGCAAGCCACAGCTCATGAACTATTCAGGAAGCCGAAAAATAGCGATTTGGGTGGCCGACAACCGTACAGGGAGTCAGTCCCTCGACCCACTTTGTGTGCTAGCTGAGGATTGTCAGTAAAGCGTCCGTCAACGGAACGGCGTAGTCGATGTGCAACCGAGATCATCCAGTTTCTATTGCCAGCCAACTGATAGGAGCCCCGCAGAGAGGGACTGCGGCGCTTTTATGCACGAAGTGCAAGAAAGTGCGAGGTTATAAATCTCGCCATCGAAACTTGATCTGCGTCGATTTAAGATGCACTACATAACATGCACTACTGGGGCAGCAGAGAGGGCTTGAGGCCCCTGGATATGCACGGTACTGCGGTCCAACGGGGAGCAGGCCGCCGGCAATTCGGAGCTCAAATCTGACAAGATTGAAGGTGTTCGCGCCATGGCAGGTGTTTACGCCATTTATTCTGCACGAAGTTTCTGACGCCTATGTCTGCGTCTGTTGGTGCGAAAGTACGGGCAAGTTGCTAGATTGGCTTGAAGAAAATGCGTTCTTTGGCAAGAGGTCAGAGTCCAAAGAATCTGTAGAATGTGTGGGAAGCAGCTAAGCGAGTCCGCCTTCGTGCTTTACTGGCCGGCCCTGTGTTTGCTGCCGCTCAAATGCTGGCTCGGGAGGCGACCCCAGTTCTCTGAATTTTCCAACGCAATTGCAGGCACAAGGGCCTTTTTTCGGAGGATCCCGACTAGCGTCCGCGGTCTGTCACTGTCAAGAACTCCTAACATAACAGGTAATCCCGAAGCTGTGTTACCGCGGATGCCGCAGCACCAGGGTTTCTTTACCAAATTTAGTTTACTGCTGTTAGGCTAACGTCGGAGTGTGCAAGCGGAAAACAGTGGGTCTGTCTATGTTTCCACGCGGTAAAAAATTACAGCACCTCAGCTCGATGGTAATGCATCGCCCTCTGGTCGCGCTTCTTAATCTAAGTCGAGATATGTGAACACTGAGGTGGCCTTGATTATCTCACTCTTAATTAAGTTTTCCTGCTCCATGCCCCACTTCTATCTTTGCTCCTTCTTCAAACAAACGCCACAGCGGAGCCAACACAGTGGACTCATGCGGCCGAAACCGATGATAGTATCGCAGCTAGCTCAAAAACGAACGCCGTTCGCTGACATTCATGGGCTGAGGTGAATCGCGTAAAGCAGTCAGGTTCTTTTCAGATTGGCTGCAATTTGTCATTGCAGATACAAAGGCCCAAGTAGACGACTGATTTCTGTGCGAAAATTGCACTTCTCTGCGTTTAGCTCCACGCCGTTGTCTTTGATTCTTCATAGAGATTTTCGAATCATCGTATTTTTCTTCGAGATGTTCACCTACAAAGGGCGGCTGCCGAGCGGTGCTGAAAAAATGCCGAGGCTGAGGCCAATCAGAAATGGATCCCTTTGTATGTAAATAAACCCATTTTAATATTGGTCACGGCAAATTTCTTGGCTTTTTCCCACAAAGTCAGTTTTGCGCATCGTGAAATTTCTTCTCAGTGTAGACCGAGTCCATGCATAGTGACAGATGCACGCGCTGCTGAGCAGCTGGTGGTGCTTGTTTTCCCAAACAGCACTTATTTTAATTTTACGGTAAAATCAGCGCACATGCGAATAGACGCGTGCTTCTTCATTATTGGTACAGCAGGAGATCCCTGCTCAGAGCTCACTATCGGCGACAGTATGCCTTCCTCGTCTAAAAGGTTTAATTCACCTTCAGTCATAGTCACGATTACTGTCTGGCTTTTGAAGAGCTTGGGCTGCTCGCTTTCCTTTAGATGCGAGTTCTCATACGTCCCCTGGATAAATTCAAACCCTAGTTGAAAAAGGAACGAAAGTCTGTCCACGAGGATGCCCATGGCTGTTTCAGGTGCCATTTCTACCACTGAGAGAAATGCAGGTGGTCAGCCTGGCTGGAGCAGCCTTCCACCCAGATGTCGCTATGGAGAATAGTTGGCCGAGAACGGGCAACTTTTGCAGGCAGTCCCAAAGCTTGAGCTTGCACGTTACCAGACGTGGCCACCTCAGGTGATGCCTGGTGCACACCTCATGTGTTATTATGCACCACAGTGATCATGTGTCAGTGACCATGTTCAGTGGGGCGCCTGTTCAATCTTGACGGTTCCTGTATTTTCTTCACCTCAGCAATGTCAGTTTCTGTTTCTGCGAAATCCTGGCCGCCTGATCCGTGGAAGCTTCGCTTGGTTATTAAGGACGCATCAGTAAAATGACCAACAGCTGGTTTGGGAGCAGAAATCCTGATACGATGTGAAAGGAGGAGAATGAAGGGTTTTATGGTTTATGAGGGTTTAACGTCCCAAAGCAACTAAGGCTATGAGGGACGCCGTAGTGAAGGGCTCCTGAAATTTGGACCACCTGGGGTTCTTTAACGTGCACTGACATCACACAGCACACGGGATTCTAGAATTTCGCCTCCATCGAAATTCAGCCGCCGCGGCCGGGATCGAACCCTCGTCTTTCGGGCCAGCAGCCGAGCGCTGTAACCACTGAGCCACCGCGGCGGGGCTGAAAATGAAAGGTCACTGATACTGACGACGAAGTTCAGGGAAAGGACGCATATATTCCTAAGACGATATGGAAACCCAATGCCTCCGGTGATTTTGGTTTCGCCAATTTGAGTGGGGTGGAAACACGAAATTCCTCTCCGCACTACACGCTTGCAGCATAGCGTGAGCACCGACACCTGTCCGCTGGCAAGGCCCGCACTAAACAAAAAGCAGCAAGTGAGGACAGGAAACGCACGCAGAGGAACAGGTGAGCCGGGGCGGAGATGGATCCAGCCGAGAAGGCTGGCGTGAGCTGCTTCTAGGGACAGCGCTCGCAGTCGCACGCTGCAGCAGCGGTCGCGATCACGCGAGCTCACGTCGTCGCGACACCCACGTGTACGACTGCGGACAGGGCGAGTGCGTCGTCTCCCGACTCGATGTTCTGCCGCCGCGTCGCTCAATACCGACGTTGGCTGCGTGCCGCGTATTCGCCATCTCGCCCCCGCAGGCCGACACCCGTCGACGGCTAGAATTCCACGTTATTCCTCCCACCTGAACGTAGACTTCGCGCGTGACAACAAAACGCGTGGGCGGCGTCGGCTTACCCTGTGAACATCGCAGCTTTTTGCTTGTTTGTTCAGGTGAAAAGTAGGAAATGAAATGAAGCAAAGGAAGAGACTGACAGCGAAGGCTGTGAAATCAGTCCTTCACAAGCCTATCCCGACCCTGAAAGCACCCAGAAAAGTTTCTTCTTTCTTTATTTCGAAACACAACCATCCATGGAAGTTTGCAAGGCACAACAGCAAGCCAGAAATGGAAGAAGGCATCGGATTCGCCCGAGTCATTCGATTTGCCTTGGAAACGTGCTGATTACAGTGCAATCAATTCGCAAGCAACTGAAAAAAATTATTAATTAGTCTCGGAAAAAGATGACTAAATGCCTGATAGATTATTACGATTCTGGTCGAACAAAGCTGCCTTAAGAAATATAATGCACTGTCCTTTAGATGTTAATCTTTGTGAACATAAAAATATTGCATGGCCACATCTAACGCGCTTAGTATTCGCTGCGTACTCTCCAAGGTTAACTCCTGCAAAGGCTCACTCAGTGAATAGCCGCAACGAACTCCACTTAATACCCGGAAAAACGCCTGCGGCAGATGGTCCGAATTCTGTGGAACTCATGTGCGAGTGAAATTTCCCGGCATTTTTTTCTCTTCTCTTTCTCGAAATTCGTATTTTGAAAATCAGCATGGCAGTAGCAGCTCGAGCAGCTGAATGCGCAGAGGACCCCTGTTGCGCCTCTCAGTCAGCTTTTATACTGTCTCTGTGCGCCAGTCGTACCTCGGTTTTCCTTTTTAACGTTCTCCACATTGCAACCAGAACGCCCCAGCGAACATGTTATTTCTTGTGCCTTTCACAATCGAAGAAGCGAACCCCAAGCATTTTTTTTTTCAATTCTCGTGCCTAAAACGCGTTAATCTGGAGGCCATCAAATTTGAGAAACAGGGTTTAGGGTTTTTTGCTTCTACATAAAGAGCACGTTGTAGGGCAAGTCGGTCTGCGCCTAGCCTGTTCCGTTCTCAGCCATGTTTATTAGGCGCAGTTCATTTCTTAATAATTTGGTGCGTCTTCCTGTGGCGTTAAATGATGCTGTAATGCAACCCCCCCCCCCCCCCCCCCCCCCCGTTTCTTTTTTATCTGAGCAGAAGCAAGGCAACGAACGAAGAATTAGAAGCGACGGGAAAGGAAAACGGCATGGCGGTACCTTGATCGGGCCCCCAACGAGGCACTTTCTTGCAGAAAGCTCACCTGTTCTGCAGTACCAATTAAGTGGCCGCAGTGTCGTCAACCTTACAATGTCGTTAAGTGAAAACAGCGCAGTCAGCTAATTTTCGGTTTCTCAAGATTGAAATTGAAATTTAAGGAAGATTGTGGATAGCCACCTTCATGAAGAAAAAAATATTTTTTTAACTGAACGCAGGCCTTTCTTCTGTCGTCGAACAAAACAAAAAACGGCAGCCATTTATCCGAAGGGTACCACGAGGGATCTCAGCTAGCTGGTTCACGAAGGAATTAACATTATAAAGACGCTACACATGACGACACAACGATGCTGTTTATGTCTCGTGCAGTTTACAATGAGCGCTTTATGGTGTGGGGGGGTGCGTGGACAGCGCAGCGACTTTCTATGCAGCGTCTACAGAGCGTTCATCTCTTTGCGACCGGACACACGTTCGCGGCTCTAGCCTCCCGTAAACGCGCAGCGTTCCGGGTACGACTCTCCGCGTTGGACTTACCACAACGCGACTGACGTGCCACGTCGCCGCTATCGGCTTTATCGGCGCTGTTGCCGCCATAACTGCACAGGCGAGCGTGCACAGCTGCTAATCACACGAGGCGTCATTGAATAAGGATGGACTTGGGGATCTTCAGGAACCCCTCTTGAGGGGCCCTTCGAGGGCATTTGGCGGCATCTTATTGCGACCGCGCTCTGCCTGATGATTATGAGGGCATCAGGAAGCGTGAAGCACATAGTGCGTGCACGGGCTGGTCACGTGATCATGTGCTACCGCGATCCACCCGACGATGACCAAGGTAGCGCAAGGCATGAGGCCAACGGGACGACACCGATGACGACTTCGCGCAACCGGGGAACGAAGCTAACATAGCTAGCGCTGTAAAACGATGGCGGTGTGAGATTCACTACATTTATTGTTAAAGAAGCGGCTGCTCCCGCAGCAAATGTGCGGCAACAAGCCGGAGTAGCTGCTACAAAATCCGCGTTACAGCTAGGCTCACGGTCGGCTGTCTGGCACAAGCGTTTAAGCTTGCATTCTCAGATAGGCCTCGAGCGGATTTGGAGCATTATACAACTCTGACGAACACCTGTCGCCAAGGGTATAACTGAGCTTGCTGCGAGGATCACATCGTGAGGGACACTGTTAGCAAATTTGGACATTGCTACTCCTTCATGGTAAGGGCAAACAGGGCAGCATGGGACCTTAAGCACTTAAGTATATAAAATAGGTTCGACCTCCTGAACTAGCGTTTTTCTAAAAGTATTCAATATCATTTGCTAGTGGTTGTTAAAGTTCCATACCTTCACCAAAAAAGAAATTACAAATGCCATTGTCAGCTAATGAATCAAACTAGCGCTCTCGCATATGG
This sequence comes from Amblyomma mixtum, assembly GCF_055824585.1. Lineage (NCBI taxonomy): Eukaryota > Metazoa > Arthropoda > Arachnida > Ixodida > Ixodidae > Amblyomma > Amblyomma mixtum. Next base: position 63,715,600 of record NC_143014.1, read on the forward strand.
CCTCGAGGAATAAGCGGTAAGTACAGACGCTGCGCAGGAACTTCTCCGTCTCGAAAGTCAAACAGAAACTACTCAGTCGCCCACCATTGCCAAGAAGTCATACCTGTAACGTAGTAGCTATGTCGTCAAAAAAGCTTAGTAATTGTTTTTTTTTTCTTTCTTTTTTTACCTCTTTTACTTCCGTTAGATTAGGACGTCTTGCGCCCCATATTGTAACCGTTAGATATCGCGCCAGTGCCCGACAAAAACTTGCTTGAAGACATAAACGTACATCGAGTCGACGTCTATGGTTGATCAGAGGTTGGCTTTAATTGCGTCGATTTTGCTAAATCGATTTTAATTAAAGCAGCAACGCATGGCAGCGTGCTAGAGAGAGCGAGAGCGAGCCCTGATGGAGCACCGGCAAAGGACGCCCGCGCGCGCATGCGGCGACGGCGGCGGTCGGGCCAAGGAGTGGAAACAAAAAGGGCCCGAGGAAAGCGCCGAAGGCAGCCAGTAGCAGTTCAGGTCGTTCTTATTAAACGGCCCGCTGGTCGGGCTCCGCTGCTCGAGCCGCGCCACTATTTCCAATTCCGGCGCGCACCAGGAATTACGGCCTCGCTTTGGTAAAGCGCCGCGCGTTCCCCGTTTTAATGGCCGTTCCGACTTCATAGCTGCTCGCCTTTCCTCTGTCCTCCTTCGGCCCGGACTCTGTTTCTCTTTCTACCGTTCCTTTGCTTTCTTTCTTTCGGGGAGGGGGGGTGGCAGTTGTCGGCGCATACGTGGGCGGCAGGCACGATGTGGCAAAAGTATTAACGTTTTCCTTTCCAGCCTTTCGCTTGTCGTCAGTGCGCAGCGAATGGCGGCTCCGAGCACGCGGCAGTTTGTGCATTTTCGGCAGCGGCTTTAATTTGATGCGCTTCCCCGCGCTCCGCTTACTCATAAAACGCTTTATGTGCGCATTGCAGCGCTGTAAATGCGTTTTAATGCACTTATTGCGTGTTTGTGCTCTCGGAACGCCTTTAGTGTCACGTGCATTCGTCTGTGCCGAGATCATTTTTTATGCATGGCAGCCTTCCCCTCTTCTTTATTCAATTGCCTTTATCTTTCTCACAGTCCTGGGCTCTGACTTGGGCCAAGAAGGCTGCTACTCTTCCGAACTATGCATGCAACAACTTTCGGTGTTCCCAAATCGCTGTTAAAGAGAATAAAGCTGAAGGGGTGGGGAGGCCCCTGCTTTGAAATTGAAGTTCACAAGAGTTACTTTCCTAGCTTCATTTTATCTGTGGCTTAGAAATATCAGTATGCATTGTTAACTTAGCCTGGACACGCACACTGCTAACAAGCGTTGCGTGGAATTAACCAATATTTTTGTGCCCGCGTGAATTCAGTGCGTGATTCAGCGACCCTCTGGCCGACGTCTCCTTCGCTATTGTGATGAGCCGGCACGGACACTCCACGCTGGCTGATCGCAAGCTGGTCTTGCTTTATAAAGGCAGCGGGAATACGACTGCAGACCCTTGAAGATGTTTTTGCGTGTTCTACCTCGGCTTGTTCAGCTGACGATTGGCCTGCGCTTGCAAAGTCAGTAAAAAATTCTGACATGAACGCCTGGCTCTACGGCGAAAGAGTAGCTACAGCAAAGAGCTTTCTTGCTGCTGCAATTTCTCTTACTGGCCTGCAAAAGACACATCACTCTCGTTTATAGTGCACAGTGGTATCAGTGATTCCAGGATGGTTTTAGGCGTATGGTTTTTTTTTGTTTTATTTTGGTTGGCTGCGTCTGGTACTACTTGATGTAGGTGGACCGATGCGAAGAAACAACACAGCTCCAAAGCTTCGGAAGACGATATCAGCGACTATTTAAAAGTCGTGTCGTAATTGCGTGACAAATATGCGCATAACGGCTACTCGCTGTTGTGTTAAATATGAAACTGGGAGCACTGTATGTTGCCGACAAAGAAAATAACGGCATCAGCAGAAGACAAATAAGCTACCGGCGAGATCGCCTGCAAAGGCGTTGGTATTGACAAGACCAGGAGCTACAGTGCGATAATGGAGGTGGTGATCACAGCAATGACTGAAGTAAGATTGTTGTTAAATGATCGACACAGAAGAGTGTAAGATGTTTAATAAACGGTTAAAGCATGCACTTTTCTGCCATCGTTAGGCTATGGCGTGATCTAATGCCGATGCATGTGCCGACATAAACAACTCAACATTTCAATGTGCCGGCAATCGCACTTCATAATTGAGCATTTCGTACTGACCGCTACTAGTGAAATCGAATTGACTGCGTTTTTTTTTTGCTTTTGTTATTGTCAGAAAAAATGTCGCGGCGACTATTTGTTCAATCATGGAGGTGAAAATTGAAATTAAATCGGTTAAGAGAAACGCTATCAGAAACTATGAAAATCCATTCACCATACACGCTCCTGATATTTTTTTTTCTTTCACTTACTCTCTCACGTTCCGGTACTCCGCTGCTTGCATCTGTAGCATGTTAGATTGAGAACGTATTACTTTTGTGTTATCCCATTCTACATTGTCTAAGGTGAACTTAGTTTTACTGTCTCTTAGAAATAACTGAGTCCGACCGCTAACTGCTCGGAAAAAACTCTGTTATAATTGCGCAGTCTCTCTTAGCAGCTTGAGACGTGTTGCTTGCGTGTCTCCGTATATGCTGGCGCAGTGGCTTCTGTGCCCAGCTCGCACTCTTTCACGCAGGCGCGCAACAGTTTCCGATCTCAATTTCTCCTCGGCGCTGATGACCCCGTGCTCGATAGCTGACCCCGCGCCTTTCAGGAGAGGGGAAAGGGGCGGTGAGAGTTGGTGGGAGGGATCAGAAAATAACCCTGCCAAGTAGAGCCAGTCGATCAATCTAAGGAGAAACCAACAGCACACGCTACCCTTCTGATAGGGCGCCAAAAGCGCTGAGCCAACGCACAGCCGAAGGTCGTTTCCACGCCCAATGAGTTGTCCTTTCTTCCTTATTCTTCAGAGTGCGCATGTGCCTCCTCTTTCTTTAGACGCGACGGGTCTACTCAACAAGGCTTACAAAGCACCCACCAGTTCTCTTCACAAGTGTCGACTGAGTGCCTCTTATTGGTAACGATGTTTTTCTTCTCGATTATCCCTCTTTCCGTTACTTCCCATCCTGTGTTATTTTCTGTGTATACCTCTCTACTCACTGCGTTAGAAAGAGTGGGGTGCTTTCGGTGCAACAAATACAAAGGAGTCGCGAAGAATTAAAAGCGGCACCTGTGTTTTCTTTTCGGGATCTTGCGCTGAGCTCCCCGTCGAAGACATGAAAACAAAGCTTACTTTATAGAGCTGTATTTCAAAGCGCTGCCTGTTGTTTCTGCGGCCGATGTACGCGCCCTTGAGAAATCCGCTATAACCATTTCTCTTTATGCGCGGCAATTTATGTGCTTTAAAAGAGAACACGGCCCTCTTTTTGTCGTTCGTATCATTGTTGCGCCTTGTCCTATACGTGCGCAACAGCAGCACTGGCGGACGTAGAAAAGAAGGGCTCCGTGTGCGGTTCCTCTTTGTTGTCTCTGCTTTTCTTCAGTGCACATAAACTGCGAGCAATTTTAGGGAACTTGAAACTGTTGTGCCACGACGCTCTTGTGGATTGTGACCAGGACGACTGGAAAGCAATAAGAAGCCTAAACTTCGAAGTAAAAAAAAATGAAAACGTTGCAATAAACGCGAAAAAAAAAACCGTAGAAATAAGAAAACAGGCCTCTCCAGGTTCGGATCGAGCTTCGGTTTCCAAACGGAGGCTTCCCGGATTTAGAGCGCCAGATCTGTGCGTTGCCTTCGAGACGCGCTCTCTTCTGTCGCCTTGGTCCGTTTGCCAGCCCGTCTCCGCGCTGTAGTCGTTCGGTTTTAGAGCGCGATGCTGTTATTGGCACGCGCGAGCCCCCTGATTCGATCCGTCAAAGGCAGTAAATTGGCGTAACGCCTGCAGGACCGGCTTGGAGTTCCTAGTCTCCCGGGCATTCTCCCGTGCGACTCCAAACTCCTCTTCTCCTTTTTAATGTCGTTTTTTTTCCCCCTCAAGCTTCCCCCGGTCTCTGCTTGATCGTACTTTCCGGTTCCTTTTTCATTCCTTCTTCTTCACTCGTTCGGCAGCGCGCGTAGCGACTGCTCTGGTCCTGCATACTTTGAAAATTCGCCGCAGAAATCGCAGGGGAGGGCCCGCACCCGTGGGAGCCCGCGTGGCCATGTATGAACGTACCAGCGCGGAAGGAGAAGAAGCCGGCAGGGCTAAATCGAGTTGCAGGCTTCGGAATGCTTGTTCCGGTATTCATGCGTTAAGATGATTCTCTTGTGGCCGAGCACTGCGCGTCTCGGAATGAGCTTCGCTGGCCGCGCGTCCCAGGCATACGGGATGACCCGCAGCGGCGCCGCCGTCATCTCGGCCCGCATGATTGCGGCTGCCTCCTTCCCCGAGGCCTGCGCGACGCTGGCACGAAGAATAGAAGCGGAGAAGGGGCCCCCCGCTGCTGCCCTTCTTGTGTCTCGGAGGACGGGTGGTTTTTAAGTTCGATGCGATGGATGTACAAGCTCCGCTTGGATGTGGAGGCAAAATGAATGGGGGACAGAGGGCGAAAAATTTAGACACAATACGGGGGCGCACACTCGATCGACACTTGTTTCGTGCCTACCTTTGTTCTAGGTCAAATTTTACCCCGTGTTTTACACTAGGGGAAGTAATGGGTAACGATTTCAACCCTCGTTCTTTTCGGGCGTATCCGCGCTGTTTCTCATCGTGGTTACCCCATTGGAGTGTTTTTTAAATAATTTATTCCCAACGGAAGTCGATGAATAAGCTCACGTTATTGCCAATACTCTCGGCATAATTCTCCAGAATCTCCCCTAAAACTCAAAATTTTCCAGTGATTTATTTATCAGTGAAGTATTATTGAAGTTTTTTTTCCTCTCCTGCTAATAACGTACGAGTTCACTGCAATGAAAAAAATGGCACTAATTTTGCCTGCATTCGTCGAATTATCCTTATTGTTACTATCCACGCACACTAATAAACTAACCTTCATAGGTACACGTAATTTAGAGAAGCATTATTGGTTTTTAACTACGCTGGTGGTGCCACTTCATTTCCAAATAAAGCCACGTGCGCACGTACTGACGTTACCACCCAACAGTGCTCGCAGGCGACATTTGACATCATTTCTTACTGTTTTTTAGCGGCTTTCGTTTTCCAGTACCAACGTCCAACACATGGGCCACGAGCCGGCCGATCACAGTGCACATCATTACGCGACCACATATAGCAGCCATGGCAGGCGCCGCAGAAGAGGGCACGCGTTTAGTGCGCAACAGCGACCGCAGCCGAAGCCATCTCGCGTCGGTCTAGTCGGGTGCGGGATCTTGAGCGAAGGCGGGGTGGTCCGCCCGCTGTGGAATCGACGGAAGGGGAGAAACGGGCGCAGCGCTCCCCAGCGGCCCCTCCGGTGCCGTGCTCGGGTAGTCGTGCAATCTGCATAGCCCCGCTGCCGGCGCCGCCGTATACAGACGCTCCGGACAGACGGATGCAGGCAGATACCGAGGCCCGGGCAATTACTCTCTCGGGGGAAGCTGCTGCTTGGTCTCCTTCCTCCGACAAATAGCCGCGCATTCAATTTCACAGAGGCCGGGCTACCTTCGCCGGATCAGGCCCGCGCGGGGCGTAGTTTGCAGAAGGGAATGAAGGGATAAACAAAAGCGACGGCATCCACCTGGCACTTTCAGGGGCCGGCGCGGGACCGGCCCGGGCTCGGCGGGAGCATTTCTCAGGCGGCCCGCTCTCCTCGCCTTCCGGGCCGGCCGTGTGTCTCGGCCGCCGTAGAACAAAGGTGGGGCGGTGCGCGCGGCCTCGACGGCTGAGCTGCCAATCTCCATATTCGCTGTCCCGCCGCTGCTGAATCAGCCGGAATAAGAAGGACGACTCTCACGTTTGAGAAAATTGCTTCGTTTGCATCCCTTTTGTTGGCGCCGTTCTTCTCTTCGGCGCGTATCGCGCGTGCCACGCTATCAGCTCCCCCTCTTCTTGAACTCGGCCATCTTTCTCCCCGCCACTGCGGCAGCGGGCCACCCTTCCCCTTTTTCTCGCGCCTGTCGACCACCGCCTCGGCTCCTGCTTCAAATGCTTTGGGTCAAAACGCTCTCTGCAAGCCTGTTTCACTAACCTTAGCTCCAGCGCGAATGGGAGCGCGAATGTAGAAGTACAGTATTCAGTCGGAAGAGGTGCGAAAACAAGAAAAGTGACGGCTGATGGTCTTGCTTTCTTCTGCTACCGTAAAGAATCAAGCTGCTTTTCTGAGAGAACCTCCAGTCGGGAGTAACTTATTCAGCTAAGCAAAAAACTGCCTGCAGCTGAGATAATTTCTTTTACTATTGATTTTTCACGAGTAGCACGTTATGTGTAGGTGTAGCCGGTTTTTTCTTCGGCTTGTAACTTTTGTTGTAAACCGAATACTTTGAATTGGAAATTGCAATAAATTTATTTAAGTATTGCTACCAGGAGTTAGAACGAAACTTAGGCTATTTAAAATAGCAGTCTGATGCTCGCGCATTTAACCCGCTAATATGTGCACGACAAAACCAGCAACAAAAGTAAGCAGTGCTCTAGCGAATGCACGAAGTGGGCACTAGTGGGCCTAGCTTCCTGAGATATGGCAGCTAGATCATGCGCAGCGCTCGGGGCAAAGCAAAGAAGCGCGACTCTCCTCTCAATGACTGCTAGTTTTGGTGGAAAACAATACGATTACCACGTCGCTTGCGGACGATGCGGTTTAGCGCTAAGGTTACTAAGAAAAAGCGCGAAACTGGTCGCAACCGAAAGTGATACCACCGCTAAATCACATCTTTAATAACTGCACGTACATCAAACTTCCCGAGAAACAAAAGTAAAACGTGCATTATCACGAAACGCGCAATGAACAGACAGGCCATCGGGAAAAGAGAAATCACAACACGTTCATCTCTTCTTAGAAATAATAAAGATGCGGAAAATATTTAGTAATGAATTTATAATCGCGGTGACAACTCGAGTTATTGGAAAGGCGATTCGTTTTGTATTACAATAGCTGGCATAAGGAAAGGGGCAATCACTAATCTTTCTGCAATTTATTCAGTCCAGCCGCATGGCAAAGTACCGCGATTGATAACAAGAACACGAGCGGTTCTCAACAATACGAGTATTCCTGAAAATAAAATATAAAAGCAGTTATCTTGTGCCAAGATTCTTTAAAGGTTAGTGGTTAAAAAGTTTCAAGCATCGAGCAAGAATAGAAGCCCCGCGACTAAGGAATGACAGGGTTTTCTCTCCATAACAACTTGTCAACTTCAAGCTGTTTACAAGCTATACATATGCCACTTTGTGCTTTCTGTTTTTCTTTTCTTTTCAACAATACAGTATATATAGAGAATAAGCATTTGTGTTTTCTTGAAGCATCTTGGTAAAAATGAAAGACGGAGAAAGGAGGAGACGCGAACAAGTTCCGTAATGAAGTTTTTTGACACGTGTTGCTCCACGCACACGAATCCACGAAACACAACTCGCGAGAGCGGCGCCTCGCGGTATGTAGTGGCTGCGAGAGCGTGCGGCGAAGAAAAAAGGGCAGGGCATCATGCTCTTCATTTCCTTTCTTGCTTCTAGTTCCAGCCGCTAATTGACATCTAGAGGGGTAGCAAGACTTTGTGTAATCCGGGAAAAATTACTTGTCAGGCCCCAGCGCACGTGCCGGAAGACGTGAGCTGCGCGAAAAGCTTCTTTAGCGTCCGACGCTTTGACGCGTTATGACACTCCGCCGTTTCACTTCACTTAAGCTCGGGACTTAAATAATGTTGCGGAAAAACGGAGAAAGAGACATGTTTCGGTGTAGCGCTAGCTTCTTTTAGCGGTCCCGTCGCGACTACGACGCAAAGGCGCGAAAACACTGGAGCTACGAGAAGAAGAAAACGAAACTATAGTTGCATCGACGCTAGTGGGGCGTTGAGAAAGCTCGACAACAAATGTTTGGCATCGCTGACTTGCTGCTGCTTAAACGTTAGTGTTATAGAACGAAAATATGGGAAGAAAAAATAATAAACTGAAAAACTGGACCACACATGATGACAAGAAATCTATGTGCACCTGTCGAAACATTCGTTCGTGCCTTAAGAGCACTTAAATTCATTCGATAAACTCAATGTACGTGTATCCATTTTATCCATTTTAAGCACAATCGATTTCTTTCTTGATTTTTGAGAACTTAATTTTTAATAAAGCTGATTGTAAACCTTAGGGCAGAATTTCTTGGCACAAAAACCCGCAAAAAAAGCTACTAAATACATTACAATGCTGCAATAAATTGACGAAGGACTGGCCATTAAATGTCAGAATTTATAGTAGCGTTTACTGAATTTAATCGTGGGGAGGATTATGAATAGTGCGAATCAATATATGAATAGAGTCTTTATTGCAAGAGAGGGATCGAACTCGGCCTCTAATAGTGCGAATAAAAACACTAACATTGGTTCAGTGATGCATGGACAATAGGGTTAAACGCGAGCATTTATTTTGGGAAGGGTTGTTGTCACGAAGAGTTCAGAGAGTGGTGGAACAAATGTTGATTGAGGCGCAACGATGGAGCTATGTGGGTTGTGGCGAAGCTTGAAACAGCAAGTATACCGGAGGTTTCAAAGCAGGGTGAGACACCTGTCGAAACGAGGATCTGTGAAACGACGGGCTTTCGTTAAGGCAGTGAAAAAATTTGCCAGAGATGAATTTATATTTTAACTGGGGGGCACAGTCGGTAAGATGTAAATTTCTTTTTCAGAAGTGAGCGCACGGTCTACTCACTAGCAAAGAAGAGACGGATCTTGTCTGGCAGCGTATGCGGCCTTTCAGTGTTCAGGCAGCAAACATTCGCACACATCCGACGATTCTCGCAGAAAGTTGTCCATCTGTCGATAGAAAACATGTTCGAAAGGGGCTGACAACGAATAATAAACGAGTAAGATTAACACAGCAGGCCGAGCGAACGAGCCCTTTTTTAACTCTCAGGACGGACTCAACGAACTGAGTTGTGCGTTGCGTGCTCACAAGTGAGTGCAGCATGCAGCACGTGTAGTCTGACGAAGGTGATGGAGCACAGCTCGCAGGCAGTGTTAACGATTATATTAAAAAGGAAAATTTTGAGTAGACTCAGAAGAAATACAGGAAAATGTGGTCTCATGACGACGCTTCGTGCAATCACCACGCGGCACCCTGTGTACACATACGCACATCACACTCGCCCTCTCCGCCCAAAGGTTTCTATACCTCGTCTCTTTAGACAATTTTTTTCCCCTCAACTGGGTATGCTGTCAACAACCAGCCCTCAAAAGGTCGCAGAGCAGACTAAGTGTCTCCGACGCACGAGGAAACTGGGCGGTGCTGGAGTATGTTGCTTCCAGCAGCAATACTAAGCTCGGTGCCTGCATTTTGTTTTGTTAGGCACGAAGTCGAAGCAGCCTGTCAACTTTTCGTTACCGCTGACTGCAAACAATGAAAAACTAAGCAAAGCACAATTCTCAATGCTTGCACTCAATAGGGCGAAACGTTCACCTACCCGTTGCTGCAATTAGGGTTGCATAGGGTGATTAGAATAGCCACAAAAAAAAAAAAAACCTTCGTCTAGCCATGAGCATTACACAGCGTCAAGCGACAAGACGGTCGGGTCCCTTTTTCTTCGGCTTAGAACGCCATGTCACTAATGGTGCTTGTGTTGTGAAGCTTAGCACATCACGCACAAACGCAAGACTTAAAAATCAGGATACTTTATCCTAAATCGCAGAATATTTTATAAAATTGCAGCCTGCGTGCCTTATCAAGAGCAACATACTCGCTTTGTAGATAGGCTGTGGCTAGAGTTCCGTCCAGACGGAACTACAACTCGCGTTAGAGTTCCGTCCAGACGGAACTGCATGTAGCGATGGGGTTCCGTCCAGACGGAACTGTATCTGACACCATACAGTTCCGTCCAGCTTTATCTGCCGCAAGAGTTATGTCAAGACGGAATTAAAGCGGGCGTTAGGGATTGGGAAACCAGTTTGCTTGCAGACTTTTGCATGTCCATTTAAAAAAGTGGCAATCCTGTTCCGCCAAATGTGTGACAGGATATTCTGCTGCATCATTTTATTTTCCAAGCAGTCAGTGAGAAATGGCAATAGAACGAGCTTTGGCTTGGGTTTGTTGGTGCGTTTGCATAATGCTTGCTGACCGTTTGTGTACGTCCTAGTCTTTTTCGCGCAACGTCATCTTGCAGCACAAACAGCGACAGGGCTTCACATCACTTCGCGAAGAGTTTCTGCACTTTGCTTCTAACAGTGTCACTTTCCCGATCGTGCATGCATGCACGGAAGTTATACCTTCGAGGATGTAACTAAACGCAGTACGCGGACAGATATTTTGGTGTCGTATACATGCGTACAGAGAACACTGGATACAGCTTTGTCAAATGGTTATTCCAGAGGCAAAGAAATGCTTTATGTGGGTAGAAATCACCCATTTTGTATAGTATGGACAGTACGGACATTAGACAGCTTTAGTTTTACGTACGTAGAACATTCACGCACGTAAACGTGAGCAGTCTACGTAGCATACGCTCGTGTCGCTTCGTACAGTTTTAGCTACATGTACGGGACGCAAACTGTGTAGATCTGCCGTAGAACCTAAAAAATGCGCTAGCATGTTGTGCCGCGCCATCTAGTACAGATAAAGAAAACTAACTTTGTTTAGTAACCACCGCGCGTTCGATTCAGGTGGCCGTGGTTTAGTCGAGCTGCTTGGAGCGGAGCCGGGCAAGCCACAGTGCGGGCGATAAATACTTTCCCCCTTTCTTCTGACAAACGTTGAGCGATTTCATTCCACCGAACTGTATATTGCACGTTATCTTCAAAGGAATTGCATTCCTTCACGTCCCGCAGCTCATCTAAATCATCGTTTTTCGAGAAGCGAAGGCGCGCTGGTGTCCCACTCATGTTGGCGACGTGTGCGTATGGAGCCAAAACGTGCACCGTTTTGCTTTTCCCGCTGATTGTGCCGCGGGTCTCGCGATATCCCGCGTGGTTTTGAGCTTCGCGTTGTCTCGTGAGACCATCGGCACACTCGTTGCTATGACGACCACGAACGCTTCTCCGTCAGGCTTAGGAGCTGCTGAAACGCATTTCTATCTGGAAAACAAAAGCTAGTTCTCACCTAAAACTTCATGCGAGAGCAAGAATGGACCAACTGAAGGCAAATACAGCAGTTTACAGCACGGTACCACGTCGAGGGATTAGCGACGAAGCTGTTATCGTCGTGAAGCGGGCGGGCAGGGCGCCGCCATCTTGCCAACGCCACGTATGCAAGCAACGTGAAGACCGCAACGCGAAGATCCGAATCTCACGTCGTCCGTGCGACTCCCGCAGACACTTCACGTTCTGCGCATGCACACTGGTGACCCGTAAGCGCTCTACGAACGTGAAGCTTCAACGTACGTGAAGCTTCAACGTACGTGAAACTAAAACTGTCTATTGTATGGACGGAACTGTAGCTGCAGTAAATATTCCGTCTGGACGGAACTGCAGAAGCAGCAAATGTTCCGTCTGGACGGAACGCTAGACACTCCGTTGTAGATAATGCTTTCCTCTCTCCCTTCAGTACGTTTAGCTTGGTGGTGCAATAAGGATCGGGTGCTCGAGTTGCTTTACGGACAAGTTTACGGACAAAGAATGCAACTCCTGAAGAAGGACTTTATAGGGGACGAACTGTTAAAGTCACTGCACTTTGGAGGAAAAAGTACGAATGGCAGAGGCATGCTACTAACCACTGAATAACTAAAGCAGTTCTTGCCCAAAACCACCACCATCTAAGGCACCCATTACGAACATCACCATATTTTTTTTATATAGGTGCTTTTCTGTATACTCCATCACTCGCCGGAGTTTTTCTAAAACTAATTGCAAAGTGCATACGAAATGCACAGAAAAAAAAAAGCTTCTACCTCCTTCTCTGCACGCAGCAGCAGAGATCAGGCCTTGTTATAGAGCTTCGAGCAGTTGTATGCGACTCACAGACGAACGAATGACTTGATGCCGCGTGTTCATAACATAGTGGGAAAAAGCAACAAAACTTTTACTCTGCTAATATCGCATACATATACTCGTGCACATTCTGTCCTCTCAAATAACGAGGCTTTGTCGTATAACATTTAAGGTCTGTCACATACTTTCAAATCATTGTTTTTATTAGCCCCACAGGCATAACCACCGCTTCCAACACACGTTTTGTCTCTTTGCGTTTGTTCGCATAGCAAGCAAGTTCTTCATTGCTTAGCGCCAATGCGGTGACTTCTTTTCGAACTGAATGAAGAAAACCGACATAATGAAACATCTAACGTCATCGGGCGGACTTATTAAGCCTCGATGAAAACGTGATCTGCTTAGGCGAAAACCTGTCCGAGAGCAACAAATAACACGGTCGCCAAGAGCTGAGCGAACAAGAGAAAAAAAGAATTAAGAAAGTTCTCTCCCGCACTCGAGCAGGTAGAAGAGAATAAATTGTGTTCATTTTCTTTGTTTTTTATTTTAACGAACTATAGTGTGGCAAGAAAAAGCTGCGCTTTTACTTTTTCCCTCCGTCTAATCTCTAATTTCTCCAGAAGCTCAGTCGGACGCTTGCAGTAATCAGGAGCCTTAAAACGTAATTGACTTAAATCCAACTTTTGATTCATTTGCACAATGCGATTATTCCCTGTAATCCAGCTCGCTATGAAGTTCAGATCTCGTTACGGTTTGGCAGTCGTGCGTACGACGTTGACGGCGTGAAACTCGACTCGCGTAATGGGATGGGCGCTCCACTCATCCGCACTGCTCTTCATAGTGAAAGGAGGAGACGATTCAGTCTGCTTATCGCAATGAACTCGCCGAAGGGAAGCAGGCTGTCTTGTTTTAGCCGCGATAGTCGCTTGAAGAGCGTAATACGGCCGCACGTGCATGTCCTAAAGTGAAGGTTTCCTCGTGCTTATTTTTTATTAAGTGTAACTTGAAGCTGTTAGCATGTACCTCGTTAGCACGGCTCGCATTTAGCACGCCATGCGGTCCACCTATTTTCACTGGCAGTGGTGACCAAATCTGACTACAGTGAGGTGCCAAGTCTGCTTGTGAGTGGGCAAGCAGCTAACAATGACGCCTGGTCGTCCGTGCGCCCATGTGCAATCCACGTCTAAGAATTCACAGTTATTCGCAGCCTGAAAGCTAGCGCATAAGTTTGAGTTAGTATCCCCCACAAGAGCTTAAGCGAAAGGTGGCAACCGACACACAGTTGCCTACGTAGCGGCTTCTCAGAGTGTAACCGGACAGCGCTGTTAGAACATAAACACAGCACATTGTAATCAACCGCCGCCAATAAGCACACACAACGCTGGAGAGCACGGTTATGCAGCGCAGCTGGTGACGAGCAGACAAGAAAAGTTTTTAGAGGAGTTCAGCTTTGCGGGTTCGGCTGCAGCTCTAGCTTTCCTTATGCAGCAGTTTTAGCCAGAAACAGCTGATGTAATATTGAAGAAGCGCAGCTTGATGGGCTGGTTGGTGCAAAATCACGGAAAACAAGCAGTTGAAAAGGATGCGTTCACAAGAAGAAGTCGACAGAAGTGGCTGTGTTCCCGTCTACTGCTTCTTATGAACGCATCCTTTTGTGCAGTTTTTTTTTTCCGAGAGCAACCTATATAAGTCATATCGGTCATTTTTCTTGGTAGTGTTGAAGCTCATTAGAGGAGTATGCCGATAACGCCCATGATCAGTGAATTGCTAATAGCTACGCCACATTAGAGATCAAAGCAAGCTGCGCCAGTGGGCTCGTTTTTTCACAGTTGGTAGATGGCACAAACCGGACAAACAAGCTGGATAGGCCTGAAGCGTTTCTATGAAAGCACAGATACAAAGGTCGAGAAAGAAAATAAAACTTCATTTCTGTGCAGAAAATTAAGCTGCTTATTCGAGCACACCGTACGAAATGACTTTTGAAATGCGACCCTATTTTAAGTTGGCTCATATGTGAAATTACATATAACACGTGGCATAAAATATCGCAGAAAGTAGCTAATTAGTATGAGCTATTTGCGGCAGGCTACCAGCACAGTTCGGCAGCTTTTACGACAGCGATATTTTTTACATACATCTACTCGGCGGTGCAGAGAGGAGCAGGTGCAGTAAGCAGGTTGTTTTAGAATACCCTCGCTGTATGCCGTTACTCTTGCCACTGCCTTCGGACACTAGGTGCTTACGCGCACAGCGCGCATGCGTAGCGCATAGCAGCAGCACTGCTATAACGGTATAGCTGTAACGCGGTAACAGCAAGTTGCAGCTTCATGTGTTTCCCTCCTTACATATCGCAGGCTGTTTTCCCCCTTGAGCAATACAGCGTGAAAGAGGGGGATAATAACGCAACCTTTTTATTGGTACCGAGTGCACAGCTCTTATCACAAGCAGGAAAAAACGAGAAATCTGTAGCAATAGCCGGCGCAATACTGAAGCCGACGGTGAAAGCCGTTGATACGGAAACTGCGTATTGCGAACCAGGGGAGTGAGACCGGGAACGCAGGGCCCGAGTCGCTTTTAAAAAAAAAAGATGGATTGATTTCTTCGCTAAAGAAGCAACCATGCCGATTATGGACGTGGGCGTGTCTGAAAGGGAACCACGTCAGGGAAATGTGCATACTTGGCTAGCCCGCTGCTGGCAGATTTAAGGTGCTGCAGAATTTGTCGAAGCGATGTAGCAAATAGGAAAACAAATGCTGTATGAGAAAGCACAAACAGTGCATCCCGAATTTGCTGGAAGGGGCAGTGACCTTGAGTGGAAGAATGGCGACGCTCCGTACACATCCGAGCAGCAAGCGTATCTCGCCTTTAGAAGGTAAAGCATGACGGAGATCAGAACAACATCAAAAAAACAGAGTCGGATCCGGGTAGAAAAGTAACAACATGACTCAACTATATACAGTGCCAAGATGTAGAATGTAATTGGGGATGCTGGTTGTTAATGTATGACTGATTGGCATCATACTCCTGTCACTACGAGGCGTACAGGGCGTATCCTAAATTTATGCTTTACTAGAGAGGAAAAATGTGTGGTTAGATTTTGGGTACGCTTTGAGAGACAAGCTCTCTATAGGAATGCAGCTTTCACTGCTGTTTTGGCAACCGCTCTGGTTTTTTTTTTTTTTTTTTTCAGAACAGCTTGTTGACGGCACTTCAAGGCCACGCCAGATGCGGACGGTCCCCACAATACAGAGAATCACGCCGCCAAAAAGCGCATCAGCACCTCTCACGCAATTAGGGTTCGCGATAAAGCTGTCACCTTTCTTAACGGCTACGACAATTGCGCTATTGCTTCATCCGCTGTGACGACTGGCCAGAGCTCGCGCACCGGCTATCGTTGCGAATGCGGCCCCTGCTCTGGTATGGTGAATTTTCGCAGCTTTCTTTTTCCTGCCGATTTGCGGTGGGACCATCGTTATTATTGGGCCCTCCTCAATTTCTTTCTCTCACTTTTTTTTAGCTGTGCCTGCCTCTCTCAATGTAATATTTTCTGCACTCAACCGTAGCAAATAGTAACTAGCTGAAGTATTCGATCTTTGTTCTTCATTTATGAGTCTCGAGACATGCACATTTTCACCTAAAGAAGCGAACTGCCGGCTTCAAAAAGCGTTGACTTCTTTCATGTATTCCCTAACTAGTCCCTAATTTTCTTTAATCTAGCCCTTCTTCAAAAAGAGAAACATACACGTTACAAGGCTACATGTGGAAGGCATGCGAAATAAACAATTATAGAATGGTCTCGCGCACAAGGAGCGTGCATAAATAAAATTCTAGGCTTCCGAAAGGAACGCTGAGCTCGAAATCATATTAATTTTATTTCTCCTCGGGGCGATTCTGCCTCACAGACTTCGCATAAACAGACAGAGCACCTACAAATTGCACTGAACATGCATTAAGCACTCTTGCTTGCTACGCCCAGCTATCTTCGTTCGCATGCACTCTCCTCTCAGGCCATAACAGTAATAATGTATGTTAATATGCATGGCCTACTTGCGGCATTAGCTTTGTTTGTTTTTTGCCCCCTAAGAGTGCGTGCCCCGAGCTTTTCACTGAATAACAGAGCGGGCTTCGAAGCTTTTCTCTATTCCTGTTTTAGGTGTACAAAGCTAGGAACCAAATTAATCAGCTTTTCAAAAGAAAGCTGTGCAAAGAACGCAGCAAAATACGTAAAACCAACAAGAGTAACAATATCAGAGCACGGCCGTTCAGCCGCCCAGCGGAAAATAGGCCGCCCGCGAAGCACATTTCAAAAGAATGCGAAAAATTCAAAACTGTGTCCCCTCGTGTTAAAGGAGCAATGAAGCCGCCTTGTTCCCACCTACGTCTTCATAACTAAAATATGTATCCTGTCAACCCCTCAGAGACATATAGTTCAACGCAATTACTGAGACACCCTCCTACTTTTTTTTCTCTCTCGTTTTCTCGGTGTGTGGCCCGCGCCTTTTCGTGCCATCTCGCGAAGTGGCAAGAAGAAGAAAAAAAAAGAAACAGGAAAGAAGGAAATGCGCGTCAGCCTTGCTCGGGTATGCAAATGAAAGCAAGGCTCGGCGGTGCGTCGCGGCGTGTTCAGCTCGAACAGCGCGCCGGGCCGGCGGCAGAGGCAGTGCGAGGCGGGCGCCGCCACAGGGGCCATCGGCAGAATTATAGTTCACTATTGTTCGCCCCGAGTCCTTGCGCTCCGTCCTCGAGAGGAAACTCCCGCAGAGACCGCAATTTCGACTAACGAAGCTGTTGCTTCGCTCCCGCCGCCTTTCGCATCCCTCTCTGCCCGTATTAAATTCTCTCGAGGCGCATTCCAAAAAGCATGCCGCCCCCCTCCCCTCATTCGGAGCAACAAGTTCAAGTGGGCGGCTTTCCCTCTCTCGAGCCGAGGGAAGCGTGCGAGGATGAAGGAATGGTGACGGAGGCGGAGGAAGGAGTCACAAAAAAAAAAAAAAATAACAAAAGCCAGCACGACGGCACCAGCAGCCCCCCCCTTTGCGCACGGAGTCGATGCAGGGGGCTTTGCTTTGGAGAACGAGTTGCAGGCTGGCTTTCTCTGTATCTCTACGCACACATTCGCCGAGCCGAGTTATATCACACGGGGGCGATTCTTGGGCGGCGGCGCCGGCAATGCCGGAGGGGAAGAGCTCTGAGGAGAAGGCAAACACAAGAGAAAACGCGCCGCCGAAAGCTAGGTTACTTTTTATGCGCGTTCCAGCCTTTCGCCCTTTTCTTCATTCTTGGGATTTTCGCCTGTTTTTTTAGTTTGGCCTTCTATTTTTTTTTTCCTTTTTTTTTCACCCGCTTCTTCATCACCTCTTTTCTTTTGTTCTTATTCAGCAAACGCACGCTCGTCTTGCCGGACAATATATCTTGCCTTTCGTCGGGTATTCAGCCTTAATCATAACAAAAGCCTTAACCTTCTCGCCTTTTCTCGTTTTTCTTTATCTGGCTTCATTACTCCGTCACCGCAGCAGACCGGAGGGAGGAGGAGGAAAAGAAGAAGACAAACAAAAGGGGCCTCCCTTCGCGCGGCGGCTTCTCGGACTCCCTCCTCGGCGGCCGCGTGTGTCTCTTCTCCCCCCCCCGCCCCCCCCCCCCCCCCCCCCCCCCCCCCCGCGCCCGCCTTATCCCGTTCGTCTGAGCGCTTGTCGCGTTATTGTTGCCGCCTCGCAGGTTTCGCTGCGTCCTTCGGCGCGTTTTTACTGCTTCCAGTTGGCGGTTGCCGTTTCACCCCGCCTCCTTCTTTATGGGCCCCCTTGCGAAGTGTACTCTATCACGACTCATATGGGGAGAGTAAAGCCACGCTCTTTATCTCACCGCGTTCTTGCGCGTGGGCGCGAGCGTGCACCGGCTGTTCCCGCGTGCGTTTCTTTTTCTCTCTTTCGAAAGCCAGAGGGTCAGGGCTACAAACGGGCAAACGAGGGCGCCACAGTGAGAAGACAGAGCGCGCTGAATGAGAGAAGGCCGCGTTTCGTAAGAGGACGCCCTTGATCGGGGAGTAACTCGCCAAGAACCAAAAAGAGGGAGATGTTGAGGGACCCGCAGTTTGGGAAAAAGGGATGTGAGTAAAAGAGAAAGGCATGATAACGGGTTGAAATATATTATTCCCTTTTAGGTCTTGTTCGCAGTGGTTGAATGCAAACCATGGTTCAGACACGCTACAGCTGGCAGTATATAGTGCCCCTGTTAGTATTGTTGAGTAATTAGTCCATGCGACGCATAATAAAAAGGAACCCAATATGCCGGCGTAACGTGCCTCACTGCAAACGTTGACCTCTTGGAGAAGCAACAAGTTCTGTAAATGATTACGCAAACTCTGGATGTTGTTCACGCACGTAAAAAGAAAAAAAGAACGAAACCCCCTTCTCATGAGGCAGGCACACCCTCTGTCGCCAAAGTCACGACAGGAAGCGAACAAGGGGGCCGATTTAATAATAACTGATTGGCTCTCGAGGGGCTCAATTGAACACGACAAAGCGTGCAAACCAAAGATACGTAAGAAAAATTCAAAGAATGAAACAAATGAGTGACTAAAGCTAAGGAGGGCTACTCAACCCGCTGCAACAAAGTGTTTAGTGGATTGCAGACTCTGCTAAATTGCGTACTAAATGCTAGACTTTTGTTTGAAGAGTAGGAACAATACCGAATTAGCCCAGGTGCTCTTCTCACGGCTCCTCCGCAGTTATTCCTGGGGCCATGCACCATTTTTTGCCCGTTGCTCAGTTTCTTTGAATCCCTGGTCGTCCTTCATTACTCGTGCTATGTCACGGAAAATTCTGTGGCGCCCCCTCCCCCCCCCCCCCCCCCACACACACACACACAAAAAGAAAAACTATGATTCGCTATGATTCGCTAGTTTCATAGTATGGGATGAGCGGAAAACCTTTTTTGGGCATATTTACTAAGAGGAGGATCGAAAACATACACGTTGTACGCCAAACGTTGCCTGCGTCGCCAGCGCTGCGCTGAGCCTGCGCCTACAGCTTCCATTAGGCCCGCTGTACCGAAAGGAAGAGGGAAAAGCCTCAGAGGCGAAATTTGGAGGGGACACTTCTGATTTGCCTTAAGGGTATGACGCGATAGCGCTAATTGGCTAATGACCACACATAAGGAATTTGTCATTCCCGACTTTACTCTCACAGATCCAGCTGGGAGTCCTCATACCACTCCTGACGCAGTGCTGCAGCTGTTATGCGATGCGCCACTGCCCTGCGATGGCAGATGCTGCCATCAGTGGGGCTTGTGAGACCCAGGTTGCTCGTCCCAAGGGACCCCTCGTGTCCAATCATTAACTGAACTGCCACCTGCTATAATGGACAGTTTTCTCAGAATCCAGTGGGAAGGTTGCGATGACGTCACAAGGCCACGTAAACTAGGTGGCCTGCCTGCCACCTTGGTGGGCTACCCACCTAGGTTGCTTCTCTCTGAATTTTTCGTGGATTTTTATCTCATGGTCAAGGACGCTGATGACGACGCAGATTTTTATGCCACACGGGCTCCTCAACGTGACAAGTCACAACGAAGTCGCCGTCACAAATGTAGAGACTTAATAACGGAGTCCAGAAACGCCCTATGATTGACGGTGTAATTTTCTCTTCTCTCTAGGCTTCCCCTGACATCTGTTTCATCATCCTCATCATCAATCTAACTACGTACAGAGCAGGACAAAGGCCTTTCTCATATTTCTTATCACCGCTAAACTTCTTAATCTTACCGGCCCACCTGACTTTCTGCCGCCCAATGCTCCACTTTCCTTCTCTTGGAATCGATTCTGTTACCCTTATACGCGCCACCGGTTATTTTTCCTTCACATTACATGCCCTGCCCATTCCCGTTTTTTCTTGATTTCAGTTAGGATATCATTAACTCGGGTTTGTTCCCTCACCCACTCTGCTCTTGTCCTGTCTCTTAGTTTTACACCTACCATTTTCCTTTCCATAGCTCTCTGCGCTGTCCTCAATTTGAGTTCAACCCTTTTCATTAGCCTCCGGGTTTTTTCTCCATAGGTAAGTACCGGTAAGATACAGCTGTGATATACAATTCCCTTGAAGAATTTTGGCGGCCTCCTTTTGATCACGTGAGAGTTCCCCCAAATAGTCTTGACCCCGCTATTATTATCGTAATTATTTCACTCTCGTGGTGCAGTTCTGCGGTCACTAACTGCACTGACCTACTCCCTACCTGACGTCTCGGTAGTGCTACCTAGTGTCTCGGAGGTGGTTTCCAACTGCCTACTGCACTCTCCTAAATAAGCTGCTCACCTCAAGACCAAACTTGGCTAATAGACAGAAGGCTGCGGACCCCGCACAAACGTTGTGTGTATGCCACTGCCGCTATATGCCAAGCCGCACTCGAGTGTGGTGATACCTGGAACGTAGCCTTATCATGCATAGCAAAAATGCCAAACGTCTGTGTATGTAGTGCGTGGAGACAAGAGTCGTCCAGGACAGTGCATAAACTTCGC
This sequence comes from Amblyomma mixtum, assembly GCF_055824585.1. Classification (NCBI taxonomy): domain Eukaryota; kingdom Metazoa; phylum Arthropoda; class Arachnida; order Ixodida; family Ixodidae; genus Amblyomma; species Amblyomma mixtum. Next base: position 63,736,142 of record NC_143014.1, read on the forward strand.
TGTATTCTTCTCGGTGTGTGATTTATACGTGGTCTGGTCTCATGCCTCGAGATATTTTCGTTTCAGTGACCTCCTTTCCAATCAAAGAGCGAACAACTGGATTAAAAAATGGTGCAACGTTGTTGCCATTCTTTTCTCAGTTCTCTCTCTCTGTTTCTATCTCTTGGGAGCATCGCCGACTTTTAAACAACAGGAAGGTGCTACATGGACTTTAGTAACATTTTAAGAGACCTCGGACATATGGGGAGACAGTTAGACCGTCGGACATAGTTCAACCTCGGTTACCGCCTTTGCATCACTTAATGTACAGGCGTGTTACACGCGTGTGGTTCTAGGCTTTTCGAGTAACTTGTTGTCGTGGGAGAACAACTGAAAAAAATACGGTACAGCGTCTAGGCACAGCACCTTTTTTCCACTAAGATAAATTTACCTGGCTGTATTTGCTCTTCAACTACATAGGTATCACAGTCACCTTCATCACAGCCACCTTCAGCGTGACTTCCGATACGCGCAGAGGGGAAAGTAGAAGGGCCGCGCATGCGCTTCGCGCAAACATGTTCTGTAACATATTTCATTTAAAAAGTAGAAATACAGAAAACAGCCACAGAGAGCGCTATGCTGTTCCCGTTGAAAAAATAGAAGTTCAAGCATCAATATATTCGTCAGTGATCTGACTACCACGTGCCTTCTCCTCACGTCAGTAAGAGCAGCGCACACTTCCTCACAAGTGCACAGAATGCAGCAGTGGTACACAGCACAAAACCTACATCTTCCGGGTTGGTCGAGAGAAAGAAAACAAATGTCGCTATCCTGACCAAGGCGTTCTTCATGGTCCTGAGTAATTATGGTAAATTTCATTGCTGTATAGTTTATTAAAAGGGCGACGAATATTCACCTGCAGTGTGCTGACAAAATCTCTTCGGCTCAAAGAAGTAGCAGTTCGTATATCAACCGAGGGGTGGTTGCTACGCTTTATGGAGCCTCATCGCACATAACTTCGTAGGATGTTAAAATATATAGAAAGTTATTTGCTATGAAACTGCCAGCTGCTGTTCATGAAATGCTCAACTTAATCTTTGGTTAAAGCTGTTGGGCAGAAGGACAAAATAGCGAAAAAGTAAAGGCATAAGCAGTCGCACGAAACCACAGCGTCCGGGCATTTCACGCAACACAGACTAACATGCATGTTGAATAAAATGTATTCAATGCGAAACTGGTGCAACAGAATTCGAGTACGCATTGCATGACCAGTCATGAGAAACTGCTGTAAAAGAGGAGAACTTAACTGGCGCTGCGACCGAGTGCGGCAGTAAGCGTTTTGTTATTCCTTCCAGCAACGTGTTACCATTGCGCCAGAAGATTGGTAAAGAGAAAAATAAAAAATAAACGAGGTCATTTCCGCAAAGCGCAAAGTGTAATCACAACGGCAGCTGTCATGCGCCATTGTGATTTATCTATCGCATGCTTTCTCTCCGCAATGCATCTATGCCTACATACACGTTGCGGTTTCTGCGAATGGTAGAATATTTTCCTCAGTGAAATGAACGGGCTCAATAACCATTATCGATCACGTTCTAATTCATCAGAGGGTCTCTGGTCCACCGCTAGCAACCGATAGGTGTGCCTTTAATTTCATGATACTGTCATGAGGTAAACTGACGCGCGAAGCTCCAGTTATATACACCACCGATTGCTATCAGGAGTCCGTAGTAGTCATAGGACCGTAACGTCTAGCGATTACATCAGCAACCACGCGACATTACCGCAAATTACATATGAAGAACCACCAAAAGATGCTGCTGCTAAAGAAAAATACTGCTGTAGTATTACATATTTACGGCGTTCATACCTTGAAAAAGAAAACGAACTTAGCACGGATGACCGGCTTGTTAATGCTGCACCGAAAGATAGCCAAAGCTCTCAGCATATACTGACTGACTTTAACACAACGTGAGCGCAGCAGACTGGACCGAACGGTTCTTCATGCTATGCTCTTAAAGAGGCAAGTAATTCATTCCACTCTCTCACCCAGAGGTGTCGTCGATGTAAAAGGTTTTTACATGCAGCAGAGAGCCTTATCCAAGCGGCCGCGCAGCCTTGCGGCGTTCTACACAATAAGGGCGTCGCGTATTCTGATAAGTGTACTCAGGGTCCAGTGAGCAGTCCAAAAAGAGCACACAATTCATCTACTTGGCTTTGAGCGTTTTAAGACAAAAGTTGTAGCGCTACAAATGAGAGCGCTACCGCTTGTAATATTTTCTACGCTCGCGCTGCGATTTGTAGCGCTAAAAAGTAATGTCTTCAAATACCATGCGCACGACTGGAGCTCAACCCTACGGCCCGCTGACATTCGTCGGCTTGCATTCGTCGGTAAAATTTAGAAACCGATGTATAACGGCGAGGCAGGCTACAAAAAAAATACTGCGAGAACAATGTGTAATAGCCCACGACTGCATCGGAGTAAATTGCCTTTCGCTGAATGAACTGTGGACGCAAGGGCTACCGGGGTAGTTCAGAAGAGCGAAACCTCAACAAGAATCAGTGAGCAAGTGGGGATACCTTGTTTCGGCCATCGACTGTGTTATAAGGATATCAGTCGCAGTATTTTAATTTGATGTCAGTTCAGGTAAACCAAGCTGAACAACTCAAACAGGGCCAAAAAGGTTAGGCGCTTAGTATCGCACGTAACTTTGTGTGACGTGCTTGATTCCATCGCAGCACTGCGCTCATCTTACACCTGCGCGTGTATTCACATCCTCTGAACCCCTCCACTTTCAAAGACAGCGCTGGGATGTTATGTGCGATCAGTTGTCTACGTTTCTGCCCTGAGTGGGAAAAATAAATCTCTAAACCACCGAAGCGTGTACAGCATATTGTTATGTAGCAGAGTCGGAAACGTCAAACAATTGCAAGCTTATTCTAAGCGTATTCGAACACTTTTTCCTTTTCCTTTGGCCGGAGCGCTACTCTGCCTCTCTCATGGCCGACATCGGCAAATCGACGACGAGAATGTTATAGATGGAATAGAATGGAATGATAAGAACATTGTAGGCCGGCGTGGAGCAAAGCAAAAAAAAAAATAGAAAAGCCTTTGAAGTACAAATGAAACAAAAGCTTCAAGAAAAGCTGCGAAACTGCGTTGTGGAAGTAGCAGTCATTAACTTGCTCATGCGCCGTAGCTTTCAGCAAACCGACGCTGCAGCCTCGATCCCTTCCCTTTCGCCCACCTCTTTTCCACCATTGTGAAGCGGCCCAGCAAAAGCAAAGCCGCAGCCAGCGCCCTGCCGCGAATGCACGGTTGTTTACTGCTCAGGCTCGCTTTCAATCTGCTCTGCAGCCGAAACGTCAGCGGCAGCCCATCGCCGCCGCCACCGAGCGACTGGCGGACTCGAGCCGGCGTGCGTGCGTGTGTGCGGGGTCGGCGCATTCACCTGCGCATCGGCCGGGGGGCTTCCGTAATAAAAGGACACTTCTGGGGCCATCCGTCCGGCGGGATCTGCGCTGGACAAACATCGCCTGGGCGGCGCCATAAATTCCGGCCCGGCTGCCGGCAGCGCGAGTCGGGCAAGGAACGGCCCAGCACAAGTATCCCCATAAATTCTCGTTTTCTTTGGGGCCTTCTCTTTGTGTTTGCAGTTCAGGGACGACAACGGTATGGCCGCAATTTATCCGCGCCTCTAAGCCGGCTCCTGAGGCTACCCAGCCGTTTGTCGGCTCGCCCTCCTGTGTTGATCGTTGTTGCCAATTTGGCATTCCGTGCTCCTCACTCGGCCGGGCATAAAAACGCTGCGCGGCCGGGCGGCCAAAGCGGCCGCGTTAAAAGTCAAGCACGCCCGAGCAGACGGTGCAGGGCCCGTGTTCGCCGGCTCGGCAGTCGAGTGCTCTGCTGGAAGGAGCACACCTTTTATGATTATTCCATAGGGCCGCACGAAACAAAAAGCGAGGACTGCTAACGCCGAACGTGCTAAAGCTGCTCTTTGCGCCGCATACGTTTCATCCGCTTATGGAGCAGCACGGGGGCATAGGGGACAGGGTTGAACAGTCAGTCGGCGATGGGCTCAGAAGGCACGAGCAAAGGTTAGCTTCAGTTTTCATAAATGATTCCATACGTTTGCAGGTATGTGAGGCGCAAAAAAAAAAACAACAGCATAAACATCATAATGTTTTCCAAATAATGAAAAACATCCTTCTGTCTAGTGACATAAACCAGCCTGTATACGTTCTGCAAATCGTCATACTTACCTAATGAGTACCAGCCATCTTCGTGCAATGCTGCTACCGCAGGCGTAACGTGCACCAGTTAACGCAACTCCCAAGGTATGGAATTCGTGATTAGTTCTTATGAAACCCAGCGTGCTTGTAGTCATCACCATACAAAGGGTGCCCTTTGTGATATTACAAAAGTTTTTAAAGTAATTTTCAGCGTGCTACTCAGGTGAAAATTTGGTAGTATTATTGGCGTTTGCTAAATGCAAATAGGCATACCTTTTAAATAATGCTAGTGTAGTGAACAAAATAAACTAACATTATAGAGGCTGTACAGATGCTGGGAATGTAAAAGGTGAAAAGTTTCTGACCACGAAAAGAAATTACGGACGAGAATTTTTGTAACGACTTGGTTCACTGGGAAGTGTCTGCGGCGCTTTAACCAAAATTCACGAAATTCGACATATTTGTGGCTCCCCGCGACCAATGACGCTTTTCTACTGTCCCTGGCGCCCCTAAATCTGGTCAACCTCCGCAGACAAGAAAATATTGTTCTTGTACGGGGCCTCCCGCGCTTCCTTCGTGGTACGAAAGAAACAAGGAAAAGCATTTTGTTCCTTATACGTAAAGTGCCCCACTTATGTTTTCTTTCTTACAATACACAAGTTTATAACCGATAATTTACGTGTATGTCTAACAATTTAATAGATTCTGAACTGTAGCGAAAACCTTTAATGGTTAGTGACAAAAGTCAAAAGAAAACAGTTGACTCGGGTTCCCTATACAGCCCTTGTTCTCAATTAGGTACTCTGGGCAAAGTCAACTTATACAACCTTGAGAATTAGTCGCGGCAGTCTAGCGTAGATCTTCGTAATTGAGATTTCCGCAATTTCGATTCCGCCATTGAACAACTTGACCGATATAATTATTTTAGTGTCAAGTAAAACTAAGTGTACCGTTTGCTGCGCTGCACGAAATCTGCGGCAGGTGTGCCTCTTACTGTGTAATGTACGCAACTATGTTTACGCAGGCACGTTATATGCATAACAAGACTGTACGAATATTTGTAATTTCGAATATCAATTGAATATTACACCCGCAATGATCGTGCAGGATTCGAAAGCTCAATAAATTTCAAAGGTTCGGAAGGAAACGAATATCAGTAAGAAATGAAATACCCGGGAGTGCATTCGCAATAATTACTTTCCTTGTTCATAGACAAAGCTTGATGAGATTTACCGTCAGAGATACTGGAGTACATGACGGCTCCATCTATGGTCCAGTCTGCCATGCGGGATAGTTTCATCGTATTTCGCTTTGAGCATCATGTGACTGTGCCTCCCATTTCCTAGTACTTCGAGCAGACGTGTCATGGTGGACAAAGACAATTTCGCTGAACCGTTCACGAAGTGCAGAATTAAAGCAAAGACGTACGGCTTCAAAGCTAAAAATAAAAACGCGATCAGGATATTTGGAAATACCTTGCAAGGGGAGCGGCTTCACTGGCGCAGTGTAATAGGTGCACCTTACTTTCCGGAGCTCCTATGAGAAGAGAGGGAATCCAAAGCTAAATAAGATGGTTGCGTCGGTTGTGGCCCTTGATTTGAAACCTTACAGTTTCGTTGAATACAGCGATTTTACGAAGCTTGTCATAGATGCTCTTGCTCACAATTTTGCATTGAACTATACATTCGCGCGTGTATTTACACCAAGCAAGTGTGACGACTAGCAAAAAGAAAAAAAGAAAAAAGGTGAAGGTATAGGACCAGATGTACAGCGCTTTTATTACCTGAAGAAATTGCCAGTACCTGAACAGGACGCATCTCATGTTGAAGTGTTAATCTTTCAGATGGCACCGCGTGATGTTTTCCGAGCCTTTCTTGCTTGTCGAACAAGTGAAAATTCCTTATTATTGCGAATAAAATAAAGGTGCGCGTTTTTTTTTCTGTACAGCATTAAGGTTTTATGTTACAGTCACTTTATTCTAGTGCGCAGGACTCAATATTTCAACCCCAAACCTTACAGACTAGAACAAACAATATTAGCTTTTAGCGTTTTAGTCTTTAGTGGTATGTTTACCTGACCCATTCTCGACCAAAGTTAAATAACCCTTGAAAAATAACCAAACCGAAAAAAAAATGGAGAGACGCACCCCGAGACTGAACCGTCTACGTAATCGCCTTTATAGCCCAGTTCCGCATCAACCATGTAACAACTGGCGCACATCTCGATTCTTCTGTAATTTCTAAATATGCCAGCAGGGGAGGACAAAATCTCTTTTGTTACAACATATAGCTGTTTTTCATTGTTTAAGATTCGAGGCCAGCTGTTTGTACTCGAGCGGAATAAAAAAATGATATTCGAGCCTCCATAATCATAATGATAATCGGTGCTATCTTTGTAGTTTATGTTCTTGCGTTATGCTGGTAATAGCATAACGCTGGTAATAACTGGTAATAGTGAACATCAGAAAGGAATGTATTTCATGAGAGTAAACGACATTCAACCGCATTCCATTCTTGAAAAATTTGTTCTCCGGAGCCGGAGCCTACGGCAAGTGTACCACAAAAGGTTGTTCAAGAGAAGGATCGCACTTGCAGAGATTGCAGATTTTTTGCGCCGCCGCGTTGGAACCCTGGAAAGCAGTGAGTAGAGGGCGGCTATAGACAAACGGTGTCCTTGACACACCTACGTTGCCACTCAGAATGCCTCGCACAATAACTCGCAGCCGAGCGCGAGTGACACTAGAAACCTTTATGGCAACCAATGAGCTTTCATGTTCAAGGCGTAGCAAATGAAGAAAAACAAACGCACTTTCACCACGTCTTAATACTTGTTATTAGCTTGACATGTCTTTAACATACGTTGTACAAAAAATGCGCCAAAACTTTCACAGATATCTGAGTGGTTCATGCTGCAGTGCGAGAGAAACAAACAAAAAAAGTCATACAAGATCGAGTGCTGTCGTGCTGGAGCAAGCCACAAGAAAACAAAGAAAGCAAAACACAAGGCGCTCCCTGTCGCACGCCTTTGGTGTTAATCTTTCACCCCTCCCGGCTCCTTCTCCCCTCAGACAGTGTGCACTTCGGCCGAGCCCGGCGAAAATGTAGTGCGGAAAAGAAATTGCTCCGTGCCGCACGCTCACACGTTACAAATAAGCAAGCGACGGCGAACGAGGATCAGCCATCATGTTCCGGCCCCTAATTACCTACATCCGGTCGCTTTACGCGGCAAGCAGCTCGGAATAACCCATTCGCGAGGGTGCATCATATCAATTAAAAGAAGATACAATCCATTTAGGCGGAGTTAAGTGCAGCGCGTAACTTGGCGACACTTTGGCTCGGAAGTCTCGCCAGCCGAGCTGGCGACGTTCCAAGCGCCGAGCGCAGGAGGCGGCGAGGAGGGGAAACAAAAGCGCCAAACAGCCGAGCCGCGCGCCTAATTATATTTCATTTCTCGCGCGCGATTCTTGAGAACGATTGCTGATCCTCGTCAACTTTCTTGAAGTTGCTGACGCCCAGCGCACGGCTCTTGTTTCGTTCATTTCCTGCCCACTTTGCGCTTGGTTTGTTGCGCACGTCTGCGAAGCCCTGCCCGTGTACAGTAATTGCGTGGAGGAGGAGAAAGAAGACGCGTTTGCCGGCACTCTGACGCGAGGCGGACATTTCACAAATTGCCACTTTGCGGATATTCAGATGCATCCGGACTAGCGTCGCGTTCGGCCCAGCCCGGCTCGAAGCAGCAAGAAGCGGCTCTCTGCGCTGGCACGCGACGCTCTTAGGGCAGAGAATGATGAGGACGAAACCGTCACAAATCTTGAAGTAGCACTCATCCAAGGCGGAGCAGGAACGTGTGGCAGAAAAAAAAAAAAAAACGCCGAGTGCCCTAGACGAGCCAAATTTGCCTTTCCAAAAAGCCCAAGTTGCCCCGGAGGTGTTTTTACTGTGTTTATTCGCGTTTCAGATGACGTTACCATCGCTTGTAAGTACTCTCAATCACGATGCGAAACTTCGCTGCTACGTCTAATTTAAGGGAAGCGAGAAAAAGGCACGATATTTGTTGCAAATCGCGTTCAGTCGTCGCTCTGACTTTACAGACAAGATAATATTTGCCAGCTTGTGATCTGTAGGAAAAAGTACAAACTAGTGTTGCGTAATAGATTTCAAGACGGCATTCACCCACAACAAGAGCACAATAGCATGCAGTCTAGTACGGTGGCATGATCGGTAGTGGTGAGGTTAGATTCGCACTAACCCAGATAAGTATGCAAGAATATGTGACCCCAACCACCACGTGGACAAGCAGTCATGAAAAAGAAATGCTTTAATTTGAATACTATGCACATAAAAAAAGTTTAAAGGGAAACTACCTAAGAACAAAATTTTTTGATGGAACAAAAGCGCCAAGGACCAAAAGGTGAATGAGTTGTGCCCTTCGATTATTGCTGCGTTTTGCTGGATGTCCACGACGGGCCGTCACCGATCGCTGGAGTTTAAGTCAAGAACCTGAAAAGGGAACAACTATACCCCCTTGAGTAACCTGTTCTGTCGGAAACAGTATAAGCTAGAAAAGTACCCCTGTGGCAATAAAACAACGAGTGCCTTGATAGTGAGTGTCGCCTCATGTTGGATCTTGCGACGAAATCCAAGGATGAATGAATAAAACAGAATAAACTACAACTTCGACAGCTAGGCGGGTTGGTACTAGTTGGGCGAGTGGCGGATCCATTTCATTGCTGTGTCACCAAAAAATAATAATTGCGCAACAAAAACAGCGTATAAAATCAGGCACCGGAGAGGGCATTCGGGAACATGTCGGTAAATAATAAAGGTTTGTGACTAACCAGTTTCTTCGAGCCAGCCAGTCAGCATATTTTTCATAATATGTTAAGAACCAAATAATGCCACATAAAACTTGTTTCTTTTTCATTCTGACATACATCTGTCTGTCTGTTTGCCTGTCTGAAAATTTCTACAACGCGGTTCGCCGCTGCGGCTCAGCAAACTTGGGCCATGAAATCTGCGCGTCTGCGGGGAGCGCAAAGAGACGTCAGTGAAATCGCGACACTCCGTGACGCACGTGCCATGTGACATTCTCTGCAACGCCCAGGCTGGAGAAGCGAAGTTGCGAGGAGCACCGCAGCGCTGGCGGGGCGGAGAATGTCTCACGTGACATGCGCGTCACGAAGTGCCGCGATTTCACTGACGTCGCCTTGCACTCCCCGCGAGCACACGGTTTTCGAATGGCGCGATAGATGGCCCAAGTTTGCTGAGCCGCAGCGGCGAGAATAGCCATGTTTTAGAAATTTTTGAAGTCAATATCCTAATAATAACGACCGGCTCAAAGTCACTAATTGCAACCAGGCACCTATCGACCCGTTATAGTTAAATATTAGTGTTATATTTTAGCCAATCGCTTTACTATATAACATAATTTGCCTGTTTTTTTTCTTTTACACCCACAACGAATGGTATTACTATGCCGTAGAAAGAGTCTTTATTGTAGAAAAAGACTTTTTTTCAATTAATGGCGGTTTCCTGAAACACCTAGCATATACATACTACTAGCATATGCAAGAAATTGTCGTAAGTTGAAGGGTTCTAATTACTCGATAGGCGAGGACTTCTCGGTACGTGTGAGGGAAGTAAGAAAAAAGTTGTGGAACTGGGCAAAAGAGAATAAGGAAGAGGGAGACAAGGTGTCATTAACGTATGACAAACTACGCCTGAATGGGCAATTATATCGCTGGGATAACACAAAAGGTTGTCCAGTACACATGGAACCTGTAACTGACAATACTGACAGCCGAAAAAACATGCTAGACGACCAAGGCCAACTTGAAACTGACATCATTGAAAGCCAAAAAAAATGCAAGAAAAACAAGGCGAGGGACCCGCATTACGCCCACGACGGCCGCAACATCCTCGCAGATAAGTTTTGCAAACGTTAACGCCCGCAGCATCCTGAACAAATCTGACTCACTCGAAGCGTTACTTCTTGGTATCGAGCCAGACTTTGTGGCTATAACAGAAACTTGGTTAACGGCTGATATCCTGGACACCGAGATTACACCTCCGAATTACGTAATTATTCGCAAGGACAGGCCAACACGTGGCGGAGGAGCGGCTATTCTAATAAAAAATCACATTCCCTTTTCTATTCTGCCAGAAGTTCAGGATGCAGAGGCAATCTTTTGCAAGATGAAGCTTGGCTCGCACTTTATCACAGTGGGGTGTGTTTATCGTAGCCCTTCATTTGACCATTCCGCTATGACTTCATTGTATAACTATATGCAGCGTCACACGCTAGGCTCAAGACTTATCTTACTAGGAGACTTTAATCTTCCAGATATAGAATGGCAAACTTTGCAGTTTAATTCCCCTAGCTCTGAAGTCGTTTTAGATATTATGCTCCAGTTCAATCTTTACCAAATAGTAAGCGAACCTACACGTGTACAGGGAACAACGTCTAATATACTTGACCTTATATTTTTAAGTGATCACTTCTCAGCACACACAGCAGAACTCGAAATCACTGATGGTATATCAGACCACAAGCTAGTTCTATGCGCTATCCCTACATGTAACAATGATGGTTTGGTTTGGTTTATGGGGTTTAACGTCCCAAAGCGACTAAGGCTATGAGAGACGCCGTAGTGGAGGGCTCCGGAAATTTCGACCACCTGGGGTTCTTTAACGTGCACTGACATCGCACAGTACACGGGCCTCCAGAATTTCTCCTCCAAAGAAATTCTAGCCGCCGCGGCCGGGATCGAACCCGCGTCTTTCGGGTCAGCAGCCGAGCACCATAACCGCTGAGCCACCGCGGCGGCGTAACAATGATGCTCCTCCAAGTTCGAAAATTACATACCTCGACTACAATAATGCTCAAGATTCTGACATAATCGATCACCTCACTGATGAATTCTCGGCATTTGAAGAAAACTATGAGAAGCCCTCCACACATATTGAATATTCATGGTCCATGTTCAAAGATACCGTATTCTTCTGCATCCGTAACTACGTACCAACTAAAACAAAAAGAACTAGGAAACATAACCCTTGGATAACACGCGATGTGGTCCATGCCAAACGCAAAGTAAAACGGCTGAGAAAATCGTTGAAGACAAAAAGCAAACCTCGAAACAGTGGTCGCCTTGCCAAGGCTATTAGTGATTTAAAATCAAAGATTAAGTCAGCAAAAACCACTTATTTCTCGAAAACACTGCCCAATTTTCTAAAAAGCTCTCCCTTAAAATTTTGGAATTTTCTAAAGCCTAATAAAGGACGTAAGAACCCTAATTCCCTAGAACAAGATATAAATTATGCTAATTCTATGAATAATTACTTCAAATCCGTTTTTACTGTTGATGATGGTGTTATCCCCCCTTTAAGTACTGTATATAGAACACCTTTGACACCGACAAGTATAAGCGAAAGAGGTGTGTTAAATCTTTTACTTAACTTAGACACAAAAAAAGCGCCTGGCCCTGACAACATACCTAACATATTCCTCAAACGATATGCCGAATGGATCGCTAAGTACTTATACTTACTATTTAACAAATCATTATCGACTTGCACTCTACCGAAAGAATGGAAAATCGCCAAGGTTATCCCTGTTCACAAATCTGGAAACAAGAACGAACCCTGTAACTTCAGACCCATATCGTTAACCTGCACAATATGTAAACTTCTTGAGCACATCATTACTAAGCATATAACCACATTCCTTGAACAAGAACGCATTCTATCCCCCTTCCAGCATGGTTTTAGAAGTGGCTTATCAACAGTGACTCAGCTCCTGGAACTCGTACATCATCTGTCTTTGAGCATTGACAACCAAAAACAGGTAGATATGATTTTTTTCGACTTTTCGAAAGCATTCGACCGCGTTTCACACAAAAAATTAATCAAAAAATTGGAATGCACACTTGGTAACAGCCCCATTGTTAACTGGATTGGGGACTACCTCTCTGGTCGCTCCCAATACGTTGTGATTAACCACCAGCCTTCCTCATTAGAACGTGTAACATCAGGAGTACCTCAGGGTTGCGTCTTAGCTCCAGTTTTATTCTTAATCTTTATCAACGATCTGCCCTCATATGTTGTCAATGTTAATATTAAACTCTTTGCTGATGACTGTATAATTTACCGCGAAATTAACACACCAGATGACCACATGGCCCTAAACCTCGCTGCAGAAGCCGTATCTAGGTGGTGTAAAGACTGGCAGATGGCCCTTAACATTAATAAGTCCGCTCTCCTCACAATAACCAGAAAAAAACATCAGTCGTTCTACACTTACGTTGTCAACAACGCCCCCCTCACTCGAGTTAACAGCTATAAATACCTCGGTATAATAATATCCCATGATCTCAGATGGGATTCACATATCACCTATGCCACATCAGCCGCCGTTAAAAGACTCCTGTTCCTCAAAAGGCATCTTCAACAAGCTCCTCCTCCAACAAAACTAATTGCATACAACGCTTTCGTACGATCGGTACTCGAATATGCGAACGTTGCATGGTTTCCGCATACTAAATATCTCATAGGAAAATTAGAAGCAATCCAAAGAAAGGCAGTAAGATTTATGTTTAATAAATACAGGCCTACTGACTCACCCACCGAACTACTCAAGACAGCCGGCATTCTCACTCTGGAAAATAGAGCTAAACTTGCACGACTAAAAATACTTTACCAGTTACTCCATAATCAGCTTAACCTTGATAAAACTAGGTACCTTATGGCCCCAGAGACAAGACCTACACGTCACAGACACTCAGAAACATTAAAAGAGCACACATTTCGTACGGACTGCCTGAAATACTCCTTTTTTCCACTCACAATAAGAGAATGGAACACCCTTGACCACTCTATTACACGCAGCACATCACTAGATATCTTCACTCAGTCAGTAGAAAATTATCTTCACTCGTAAACACACTTGAATTCTGAACCTTTGTTTACAACTTCCTTTTTTGCCTTGCTATTTTTCTTACCAGTGCTTGTTCGTTTCTAATGTCATATATATCCCATGTATTGATTATGTTATCTTGTCTTGAACTAACTGTACAATCCGACGATCCTATTGCTGTACCCGTGACTTTTATGTATTGAACCTTAATTAAGTGCGACACTGTAGTCGTTTATATTGCCCTTCAATCCTTCTTCTTGTTCACTCTTTGTGTCCATTATTCATGACGTTGTTGTAGTTTTTACTTTGATGTGCCTTGTTCCAGCGCCCTTCCTGTTAAAATCCCCAGTGGATTGACAGTATCTTTAAATAAATAAATAAATAAGATGCTGTTTTTAGCTCTGTATACCTTAGTTTTCGCTAAAGCTTTGTATTTCGAATTGATCTGTCATTCGTCTGGTATTTCTCCTTCTCTCTTTCTATCCCTCATTATGCTCTGTATTGTGTTGAAGGGATGAAAATGATTATTTTTATACCAACCTCTGACGTACCTCCCTCTCAATCCTCGAAGTGCTGAAGATAAATACAGCCGAACCGAAATATATCGAACTGAAAAGGGATCGCGAAGAGGTTTGATATATCAATAATTCGATATAAAAAAATGGCATGGATAACCACCCCTGTAATATAAAACCAAGAATACATTACACGTACACTAGCGACGTAATTCCTGCAGCGACGTGCCGCCTACTGGCGTTTGGGAGCGTATCGCTCGCTAGACACTGCTAGGCCTAACCTGCTTCCATCGAATCGGCAACGGATAATGCTTTCGAACTAGCCACTGTCTGTCATAAGATGTCTAATCTTATTACGAGAACACTCGAAATAGAACAATCAATCATTAAAGTTGCGGTACAGCTGGTTTCAGCAACGCCTTCGGTAGCTAAACACGCCAGGCTAGGGCCGCCATTGTGCTTTAATTAGCACGGAAAACGAATACAAGAGACCGGAGGCCACCCTCAAGCGCACCCAACACTCACCTCGTCACCTGGTTTTACAGTGCTAGCACTGCAAGCAGGTAGCCATGAACGCGCAGCCAACCCGTCTACGCGCGCGAAAAGTAATCGAAGGACGCCTTTAGGAAAACGTCATTCGCAGGGGCGCGGCGCGCAGTTCGATATATCGACTGACCAGCGAAAATGGAGTTCAATATAAAGCGCAACTTTCTTATGCTTTTACACAGGATTTTCAAGGCGAGAATTTGTATTTTCGATATATCCAAGAATTCGAAATATCCGGGTTCGATATATCTGGGCTCGAATGTAATATTATTGCGCAGCCGGCTATTCGGTTGTTAAGCAAGACGATAACCTAGCCACCAGGCCGTCACAATTTGGTATTTAGTGCGAACTGTTGCGTGAATATGAGCAGAGGTTCGCAGAGAGCTTCGCACGCGAAAAGACTTCCTGATTTTACCTGCGCCCGTGAGCTGGCTATTCGTCGAAAAAAACAAAAATCTTCTCGCCCCAAAATTACGCCTGAGTAATGTAGCGCACCATGGTGCAAGGTTGCGGTAGATGTTAAATACCTGGGCTTTTTACTCTGAACAAAAATCTCCGTATGCGGAAAGTCTTGCGACCTATCATCGTTGCGACTCCCGTAGTAGGATTAGCCCTAGCACTCGGAACAAAAAATGACTCCGCCTCCAGTCACTACAATCGAGTGTGAGCCGCTTAAGATCGTTCCTCTACCACTTTCCAAAGCTGCCTAATAGAGAATAGCTCTGCCTTCAGCCACCATCGTCGAATGTGTGCCATTTTAGATGGTTACTCTACCACTTGGCACTTCTGCCCTACAGGCAAAGCACGCTTTACAGAAGAAGCAACTTCAGATGGCTCTTCGAATATTTGCAAAATTTGCCTTACAGACACAGAACTCTTCGCAGGTTCTAATTAGAATACCTACGACAATCGCCGTTCAGCGTGTGCTATCTCAGATGGCTGGTTCAGTACTTGGCAATACAGAGCACGCTTTCCAGGCTCGTATCAGAAGCTCTGAACCTACTATTGAGACAAGATTTCACTATGGGCGGTTAGGATGCTTCGCCGTGGCCATTTATACCAATGTACAAGCTGTTTCAGTGAAGGCTGCAGACTTTTTAAAATTAGATTTTGAAGCTACAGACTATAAATTGTGATTCAAAGAGGCACTGGAATACTGCTGTTAGCGAATATCAGAGAACAGGTGAACCATGTTAACTTGTAAGGTCCTGAACTGATTTTTATTAGTTAGTTTTATTCCAGCAAACTCCTGTCGTTAGGCGCGTGGTTTTCAATGAACATGTTTAGCGAGCCTTACATTTTTTGTAATTTCGGAAATGCGACTGGCTTCGGCGGTATGGCACAACACATTTTCACCGTCACGCACCCGTTTAGAAAACTGCGCGTCTTTGGCGCACAGGAAGGGACGTCCATCATGGCAAGTAATGATTTCTATATCCTTGTGCATTCAGAAAAAAAAAAATCATTTCTGTACGATACTGCTACAAAAGCTCTTTGCTGTTCTCATGATGTTTCCGAAGATCGAAAAATTGGTTCTACATAGATGATAAACTCAACTCCGGAAATTCCACTGGTTAACGCACTCGAATGCTAACGCGCCACGCAATATCTTTATTTTGTTCTCATTCCATTGCTGTTTCCTTAATCAAGGAATTCGTAGTAGGATACACTAATTTTTGTATCATGCCACAGCAATAAAATTTTTGTTGCCAATCATGAAAACACAAACTCCTGCAGCATAACGTGGACAGCCACGCGTGGCAAAACCAATGCTGGTTACTTTTTCTCTTCCACGCTTTGAGTTCGAGTTCGCGCTCGTCTAAGATTGCATCTTCTTGCCACTTTGATGTAATATCATCAGCCATATATATTGCACTGCTAGCCCATTCGAACTTTTTTCTTACGAAGTCCGGTCCTGCGGCCAAAACGTAGATTAAAATGCATCTTCTCACGTCTGAACCATTGTTGTTGCGTGTGTGAGTGCATGTTTATATATATATATAAACGCTGTTTCTCACATTCGCCTCTTTATTTTTAAAAATTTATTTTACAGGAGAATACAGATTTTATTTTGAAGACTTACCTGAATTTATTTTTTTTAATGAAGCAAAAAGACAGGGCCTTATCTAGAATCATTGCGAAGTAGCCTCCTGTGCTATCTCTCATTAGCGTCTCTAACGTTTTTTTTTTTCTAGCAAAAGAAGTATCCAAGAACAAAACGAGCACGCATCATGCTTTAAACCAAGTGGAATGAAACCTAAGATGACAAACTCGCTCCCGGAAAGATAGCATAAAGGAGAGTGAAAGCTGATCGCGCAAATTATAGTGCAAATACAACTCAGCCTTTAAAGAAAGCTTGTGCGCTGAGCGGTGATTAGATGCGGGCATAGCCTTCTGCATGTCCTTGAGAATACTGCATGTGTGGTACACTGGCATGATAGATGGCTGAATTAGAAAAAAAAAATTAATGTCGTCTGCATCGGGTCGTATCTGATGAAGACACGCTTGGTCGCACTTGCCGAGGTCGCACGCCATATTAGTCAATTTTGGAGTTATTACTCCAACCGAGTGGTGGTACTGCTTTGCGTATATCAGATGAAAAGCTGCGGACTCATTTCACTTGCAGCACCTGCGTGAAAAATGGCTATAGAAACGACTTATGGGAGTGAGTGATTTTTGTCATATACAGGGTGTTTCACCTAAGATTTTAAAAAATTTTTAAAAATAGGATTTTTGAGTTCGAAGAGCGTTTTTTTTTTCGGCATAACATTGCCAGTGTTGTAGTACATAGGAATACATCTGACTCACTAACTAGCAGTCCAGTTAACTAATATTGAATAGTTAACTTTTAACTATCACTGTTAGGTTCTTTACTCATTGAGAAGCTTGTAGCCCATCGTAAATAATATTCATATCAGTTTCTAGAATTTCGAAAACGCGCTTACCCTCGGCCCAACAAATTTCGGCCACATCGCGCCAAAATACATGCGCTTTCGACAAGGCTGCGAGCAAAGCAACCTCTTCAGTGCACGTAACTCGTCGAAATAACCAAAATTTTCGGGCCACCGCACCGAGGGCAACCGCGTTTTTGAAATTCGGGATTCTGATATGGCGAGCTACACGCCTCTCAATAATTAACGATCCGAGCAGTAATAGTTGAAAAGGTAAAACTATTCAATATTAGTTAGCCAGCCTGCTAGTTAGCATGTCTTAGCTGTATTCTGATGTACTACACAGCCGGCAATGCTATGCCGAAGAAATCGCTCTATTAAAACTAAAAAAGGCTAATTTTAAAAACTGTGTAATGTCTTAAGTGAAACACCCTGAATAAATGAATAGCTAATACAAGTAAGTTTTCTCTCGGTTTGTGTACTTAAAACGCTTTCACTATTTCACTATATATTTCAATATAAATTCTTATCTATCAAAACCAAACTTACTTGTCCTCGGTGCCTGATCCCGATTGTCTATTTAATATATACCTTTGCCTCCAAAAGACGCTCATTCTTGAAATTACGAACACTGCAACAACGTCTGCTGGTCTATTTATCAAGGGAACATTGTGCACCATTACACTGAATTCGATAAACAATCGTAAGGCAGATTAGTTCAGTCGAGTTGTCGGAATCAAAAGCAACCCCGATTATCACAATCTCGACGCGACCGCAAAAAGTACAGTGCACAGTGTACAGGTAAATATATTTACATAGCTGTTCGCTCCACTGGCGTGCTGCACGCAGTCTACATCGCGCTGAATACCATGAACTCAACACACAGAAACGTAAAATAATTGTTAGGAAAACGTAAAGGACTCGATGCGACTAGGAATAAGATGTGAGCGTTGAGCAGTGAATATGCGGAAAAGCTTCCGATGACACTAGCACTTCTTTGTTTTCTGCACTTCTTCGCTGTTCACGATTAATTTTATAATCAGGAATCAGCATCACTAGTTGCTAAAGAGTCAACCAGCATTTTAAATGCGGCGTGCAGTATCATTCTCAGTCGCATTTGAAACAAGCCATCAAGTATCTTCAACAAATGGTTTCTCCGCGGACGAGTGAACTCATGGAGCTTTGGTTTAGTTCATTTCAGATGTAGTCTACAATTTGTTGTGCTCAAAAAAAAAAGGAAGATCTGAAGTTTTTTGCAAAATGTACCAAGACAACAGCAATAAACCAATGCAAAAGAGCCTGCTGCAGAAGAAGAAGCTCTCTGCGAAAAAGCCATAAAACTCGCGGTTCATTAGGCCAGAGCGTCAGTTCCGCGCATTGCCCCAAAAATGGCAGCACGCGAGGCACCGCTGGCGCAAACAAGTCCAAGCGAGCATGGAGATGTCCCAATCACAGTGTGGCCGCGTAGACAACGACAACAATAATCATGCAAGAGAGGGCCGAAAAGTCAGCCTACCGAAACGAAGGCCATTTCCAAAATCACGGCCGCAGCGGACGAGGATGTTTCAAGCGTGCGAAGAGAAGCACGACGTGTATCCAGGAGAAGCAGGCAAACAAAAAAATAAACAGCAAAGCAAAGGAACAGAAAGGAGGCGAAGCGGTACGCGGGGGAAAAAGGGCGCACACAGCGCGATGCGGGCTGGCCGCGATGGCGCGGCGGTCGTTGGGCCTGCCACCGGAAACTGCAAATCTGGCGGCAATCGTGGCGCCTGCAAACGGCGCTGTGCCTAAATAAAAGGCACCTACACCGACCGCAGGGTTCGGTGAGGCGAGCACTGAGCGAAGGAGATCGCAGGAAAAGGCGGCCAAATAGCGCGGGCGCAAAAGAACGCTCGGAGGCGCCACCGCCGCGATGGCGGAGTGGGCGGCGCCTCAAAGCGGCGCTGTAGGAACTGTTGAACGCCGTGAGCACGCTTCCGTTTTGGAAGCCATCCAAAAGTCGTGGCGGCCATGAGCATCCGCTACTTTGTCTTTCGGCTTTCCCCCGAAAGCACTATGAGCCGTGCGAAAAGTTGCAGGAACAATACTGATCTCTCTCAGCACGTAACTATAGGCAAGTGATTCCCCTCCACGCATCCTCGGTCGTTTCGTTTTTTCCTTTTTCCCTCATGCACTTACGGTTGCTATGCCTTGCAAGCAGAAATCTCTCAGTTAAGGAAAAAGTTAAATGGCAGAGCACAAAAAAGACTACATTGTTTAGTTTTTCTGGTACATCTGTCTTCATCGCAATGTCTATTAGGCACAACTTCTTTGCTTTTGCGGTACGCATTAATATATGCGGTTACGTACATGGGTTATGTGGCCACACTCCTTGACATCTTATAAATAAGCAGACACAATGTATAAATATATCATTACATCCGCATAGAAACATGCTACCCCGATACCCTCACAATTGTAGCATTTCCTTTGTCGGCTTTTATTAACTAGGGCTTAGAGGTATCCTCAATCTGCACGACCGAAGTATCCTCCTCTCCATGTTTTCTGGCGCCGTAATCCACCGATCAAAAGACAATATTATACAAAAGAAAAAGAAAAAAATGGATAAAAGGTTAAACTAAAAGATCGGAGCCGTGGTTGAGGGGTTCTCTGCCGAGAAAATCTCTTGATGCGCCTGGCATGTCTGTTGGCATGGTGAGTCGATGCTGCGCAGTACGACGAATTTTTTTGAACCACCCCATAGGAAGCAGTTTTTACTGTTAAAACACTTCAGTTGAATTCTTTACACACCTGGCTCTAACGATAATGATCAAAGATTGTATATTTTTACGAATAGTAAACTTCTCAAAACCCCTCTGCGGTGCCTGACTGACTAGGCTGTTGGCCAGTTCGGCACAGGTTTGCATGTTCGATCCTAGTGGTTTTAGTACAATTGTCAAAGAAGCGAACTATGCACTGGGATTATCGTGTACATTACAGGAACCCAGGGGTTCAAGTTTAATGTGGAGTCCTCAAATATGGTGCGTTCCACAACCCGCGCATAGTGTCGGCGAGCAAAAATTCCTTCCGACATCTAAAAAAAAAGGAAAGCGGGGGGGGGGGGGGGGAGGCTTACATGGAGCAGGAATGAGAAGAACTGCCATTATTAGGCGGTGCGACAAAACAAAAAAGCTGCGGAAAGAGAGGGAGAGGGGTGCTTTGCTAGGCCGCAACTAAGTTCACATGCTGCAAATGTGAGAACAAAGGCCATTGTTCTGGAGGGATAAACGGCGTCGTGCTTTCGGAACTTGAAAACAATCGCAGCATGGAAAGATCTGCCGGATTAATTCAACGGTAATTCGAAGAGCTTATTCATGCACGGCGCATCTGCTCCTCGTTAATAGCGTGCCTCATCTTTCTGTGTTAGAAATTTATAGAGATACTGGGGTTGTCAAAATTTCTCAGGCCACCGGGTGTGCTTTTAACATGATAGCGTTACGGCTTCCGTTCGGAAAAAATCCGTGGGTAGCGTGTCATCGTCGGCGTTGTGGGCCAAAAAGCAGGTAGCCCACCTGTCACCTAGGTCCAGTGAACTCGTGACGGCATTGCAACCTGCCCACCGTGACAGGTGGCAGATAGATTAATGACTGGTCGTGAGAAGTTGATCGGGAAGATCACCCTGGGTCTCACAAGCTCCACCTGTGGCTGCATGTGCAATGTGAGAAGGAGTCTCACTGCCACCCTTGAATACCTTGGTGGCGTCTTAGGCACCGTGTGCTCCGGACTGCACCGTTCTAAAGCAGAACCGGTGGTCTGGGAGCTTTTGACCAACCCTGTGCATTTTTCGGACTGAGGTTCGCGGTTGATAGTGCATGTGGATAGATAAGAAGCGGTAGGTTACTGTAAATGCTAATATGTTAAAAAATACTCGGAGCTACTTTTATGTATACAATTAAAATACAAGTATTCTAACCTTCTTTTGTTTTGCATTCACAAATTGTTTCACAGAATACCATGCCATCGAAGGCAACTAAATACAATCACCGCATTTTCGACAATGCTTCCATAAAATCTGTCCGCTTATCTTACCACACGGTGTATGTGTTTCCCGGAGCAGTCCGGAATGAAGAGAAGAAAACAATAATGAAATTATATTGAAAACGGGAACTGTGAAACCTCTCACGCCAAAAAGTAGATTTCCGAAAAGGGCAGTTGCGCTCTTTCCTCAGCACTGGGTTTTCTGGGTAGCAAAAGGCTCATCTGATAGCCCGACAAATTTCAGCAGAAATTAGTGTCAACGCCTACATAATAGTCCAGTTGCCTGCGAAAATGTCTGAATTCTTCTTTTGCTCACTCCGATGGTGTGCCGCGGTTTCGATAAAAGAGCCAGTCCTGAGGCACAGAAGGCACTCATAACTTCTGAAAAGGAAGTCCGGACAGCTCTGCTTTTCTATTCTTCGTCCATCATGATACCGGAACAAAGGTTTATCCATATAATTAGTTCTTGCTGCATTCACCATTGCCGACAGCTTCTTTCTGCGCGTTTCACAGCGAGACCGTCCTGGAAGAAAAGTTAACGTGTACAGAACCTCCCCGTGTCACTAAATATGCCACATCACTCACTTTTGAACACGCTTTCGCAGAAGTACGCTGAAGAATGAATAGAACGGCTGCTACGCTGGCACGCGCGAGGCGCGTTTCTGCCAGTGCGCATCAGTTCCCATGCATCCTTTCGCATCCCGAGAGCTAAGGTGGCCGCCGACAGGAATGGCGCCGCGCGTGGTGCGAGGGTGCCGCCCTCTCCCAGAGCCCACTTCGGCGGAGCTTTAATCCTCGCCCAGAGAAGAATAAGAGCTGGTGTCGCACAGGGAAGAAAAGACGCGGGGCCCGGAAGGGTGTCTTGGTCGGCTGCGCCACGTCGCCGTCTCGGATGGCGGCGGCAGCTGGGCAGCCGACCGTCGGGGAGCGCCGTTCGTCGCTGCGGCGGCCTCCGATCGAACGCCATGGGGGCGAAGATGGGGAGACAAAGCAGCCGACAAGGGAGGTCCCACCAGCGGAGCGGGGCCCCAAGATGAATAGAAGGCGGACGTTTTCGGGAGAGCAGAAAGTGATTGGAGACAAACGGTCTGTCACGCTGGGACCCTCCTCTTCCGAGTCCCCGCTGCGATTTCCTCTCCCTGCGGCGGTTGCCGAATATTAATGTCCCCCGTTCTCCTTCCAGCCCCCGAGCGCCGGACGACGTCCTAGAGTTTCGGCCTTGTTCGGGGGGAGGAGAGGGGCCGGCCGGAAGCGAAGAATCGAAAGTTGACTCCACCACTCGCGCGCAGAGAAGCAAAAGATTCAAACGCGTCCTCACTCGCGACGCGCGGCTCAACGGGTGAGACGACTTCCGAGCCCACTCGAGCGCACTCAACAAGGAGTGACACAGTGCGCGCGTGCTCCGGAGCACCCGCAAGCTGCCGACGACGACGCCGCGGCGCGAGATACGCGCGCACACGGCGGCTGAAGGGGCACCATATTTCTTCCCCGGCCCAAGGCTGCTGCCACCAAGTCACCTGCTCAGCGCGCATGCGCCGAGAACTGCGCCTTTGCACAGCAGCATCGGCAGGCGCCGACGAGCTGCAGCGTAAATTTGCTTCAGCTGCACTAGACTTCAGGAAGGTAAGAAGAGAAGAAAAAGTACTCGAACAATCCTCCCGACCCTTCCCCCTCATCCTCAAGGCTGTTTTGTTCCTTTTTCATTCGACGAGCCATGTTTCTAGAATACCGCTACTTTCTTTTCAAGGCAGCTGGAACGATCAATGCGCCGTATGCGCCCGTGACCTGGGTGATGGCGAATGCACTTCAAGAGCAATAACTGTAACAAATGACGCTCAACTGGCGCAAATATAACGCCTGCTGCGTTGCTACTAAACACATCACACACTCGCTATAAACCTTCACGTAACTTAGCCACAACTACTCTTAGACACAAGTTTGGTTTCTCTTTCAGAGGCTCATTAATAATTATGTTGATTTAACTTTCATTACTTGCTTCCTGGTGCAACCTTTCATGAAAAGCACGTAACATGCACAATTTATTTGGACGCATAACCAAACGATGAATATTTTCTCCCTGCAGTGCCAGCCCTTGAGCACACATCTTCTTAAGTGACTCTGACACGTTACTCAAACTTTTTTTTTTTCTGACGTATCCACAAATCTGCAATACTTACCTGTTTAACTACAGCTTGACTAGGCACATGCCCTTTACGTACAGCGCCAGTTTTGACGTCCCGTTCGGAAGAAAGAAAAAGACAGTGTCAGTAATCTAACAGTACGAATATCTTCAAAGGCGTGGCGATAAACGCATCTGTTGTAAGCGGCCATCTTGGTGACAATACATCGTGAACACTGAACATGCACTTCCCTACAGGAATAGCGCGGGGCGAATTTGATATCGCGATACGCGGGAGCCTCGCATTCATCTCGCTACCTACACTCCCAACACAAATACACCTATATGGGAGTAAAAATAGAGCAAGCTGTCCTCGAGCACCCACTCTTTTTTAAAGGGTGTGCGCCAGAGGCCAACTTTACTCCCTTATTACCCCTTTCTGTTGAGAGTGTGTGAATACCTCCGCCTCATCCGCTAGCCATTAGTGCTCTTGAGAGGAATAGAAACCACTGCCGAAAGCAGTGCAACAAAGCAAGAAAAAGCTAAAAATTAAAGCGAGAGTCTCCATACATTCTGTGCATCCATCACATACTCCTCGTGATATTCGTCCTCTTTCTCATTCTACGGTACAGGTGTTTCCATCATCCTTGCGTTGAACAAATACAAAATGGAGCCAATACGCTCAAGGCACGATGCACTGTGCATCAAGTGGCCATTAAAAGGTTAACGGTTTAATTGACGGCTGTACCTGAAGTTCCTTGCTTTATTACAGACTAAGAGCAGAGTCGATGGTTACAGGCTCAGACGCCTACGCCGCGATGGCTGAGTGGTTAATGATGTATACGAGTTCGCGGATTGAACTCAGCCTCGGCGGCCATGTTGCAGTGAAGGCGCAATGAAAAACCCCTGACTTACACAGATTTCGGTACACAGTGAAGAGCCGCAGGTAGTCGAGACACCTTAAGCCCTCCGCTACGGTGTGCCTCATCACGTTACTTTGGAGCATAGCCTATAAACCATCAACCATAACCGTCGGAACTGTTGCGTTTGAGCAAAGTCACTTGCGACGTCAGCTGGGTGCGGAGTTGCTCGAACGTGAACACTGCTTGCGCTTGATTTCCGATCTGCCGTACCTAGTGATCTCTTACGTGCCATATTTGGGTCGGCATCTGCGAAAGCATGGCTGCAGCGTCGTACACGCTACCTATGAACATGTCATGATTTCAAGACAAAATAACAAAAATGAACGGGTGAGAGGATTTCGAATAGCCAAAAGGTTAGCAGCCACCACACAACCTCTGGGGGTGCCCTGTCTGCGCGTCTCGTGAGACTACCGTTGAAGGGCTATGCATGACAGCAGTGTCCCCGCTTTTGCGCCTACGTCGGTCGTCCCTGCTCCCTGCTTGTACGAGAACTGTAGCTGTGAACAGTGCAAACTTCTCGTTGTTGAAGACCATCATTCATAAAAACACCTCGGTCGGTCTTTATGTTTTTGAGCGTGCTGTGGTCCTCCCCGTCTGGATTCAAGGACCAATATTCGCCAAACAGCGCGCTACAGCAAGGATGAAAACAAACGCTGTAGCTTCTTCGCCCAACCATGGGTTAGCAAAAACAGAAAATAAGCGATCCTTTGAAACTCGCACCTCCAACCCTAGTTCTTCCTTACAGCATTAACTAGAAGAAAAACACGACGACTAAAGATCGACATGCTTCAATGCTTCAAACAAATGAAGCTAGAGGTACTTGCGCTGATCCCTTTAACACATTTGTTTCAAGTTTTCGCAGTGATTTGAACATCCAAAGAGCCCAGACGAAGATGCTGTATCAGGTTTCTTTATTCACAAGAATGATGCAGTGTCCCAAATTCTGTGGTGGCCATTAAAATCCACGTGTTCAGCTAGGGCGCTAGAGCGCACATAGCGTTTGATGATACCATTACAACTGTCCTTCAATCTTCCAAAATTGTCGCTTCCTGTGACATCCATCCGGTGCCTTTGATGACCTACATGCCTCCTGTGAGCCTTTGGTTCGACGTAAAGTGCTTTAGGAACGCGCAACGTGTGCACGGAATTCGCTATATGCTTCCGACAACATTCGCATACGTTGATTAAACCTTCTTTCTGTCTTCCTCAGATTTCATACTCTTTTCTAGACAACCTCCGACTACAATAAAGACTTAAAGGACACCTCACTACCGTTAGCTGTGATAAAGTGGGAGCATAACAACCTTGTTGTGAGCGTGCCAACTCCACTCAGGTAACGCACTCCTCCGCCCGCATCAGAGCCTCCTTCTTCCGCAGCCGCTCCTTGCCGCACCAGCCACATCCCGGTCTATGCCTCCTCTCCCCAAAAAGAGAGAGGGATTTCCCTCACTCCACTTTGCCACCTGCCAACCGTGACAGGTGGTAGGTCGCAGCTGGCTCTTCCGTGTACCACCCCTCGAAGGTAGTACGTTTGTTCGCACACTCCACTTACATCCCCCTTCAGGTCATGTGACCTGTAGAACCCTCCTGCACCCGTCCAATGCCACCCTGAAGGACACGTGGTGTTCCCTCGCGAACGTTTTCTCTCATCTCGGTGCCACCCCTACACGCACGATCAGAGCGACGGTCTTTAAGCCAGGTACCTAATTTCATTTCATGAACGCAAAAACAACCACTACAAGGTTGCAGCTCGGAGGCGCCACAAGCAAGCAAGCCGGTTTTTCTCAGTGTAGCAAGGGTGCATGGAAGAGCTAAAGAAGGGCCCAGATTACACCGCCTTTGTTGTTTCACAATACCTGCCCTCGTTCTTTGTTCATTCTTTTCTTTCTCCAGCCATCGCAGTCGGGCCATTCCCCTGCGGATCTCACTCACTGGCCGCCCCTTTATAGACGGTGCAGTGCGCGTTAAAAAAAAAAAAAGAAAACAACAAGTGCAACAGGCGCTTGGACAGCGCCAAGCAGCGTTTGCGAGTCGACGTTACACATTTCCCTCACTGATCTTTATATTTGCCTTATCTGCACGCCGAGGAGAGTACTGCTCCTTCGCGATTGTCAGCTGCGTTGTTTTTCCTTACACGCGGGGCGGCGGTTCGCGGCCCCTGCGCGCCGGCGACGCTGCACTTGGAAGAAAAGGCGGCAGGTGGTATGGGGCCGGACCGATAGGGGCGCCAACAATGACGCTGGCTTCGCCGCTGGGGCTGCCATTTTGCCACCGATAGAGTATTAAATTTTTAAACAGGTCTCGTAATAGCACGTATGGCGGCCGCGCTTCAGATCTCGGCCCAGATTCTAATAGTGGAAATCATTTATTTACGCATTTATTTGATTATTTTTTTTACCTAGGTTTTATAGTCTCCCGACATCGGCAGCGCCGGTTTTACGATCGCACGCGCGCCCGACCCCTCGCGGCGAAAACGAACCAAGCTGCAGGCAGCCGCCGCAGCGAGACGGGGGGATGTGGAAAGGGGGTCGGACCCCGTAGCTGCAGCGGTTTCCCCCCGCACCGTTTCGGTTTTGCTTCGGTTCGCGCGCTCGCAGGCTGCCTCTCTCTTGCGCGCGCGCACTTGTTCTCCCGCCGTGAGCACTTTCTTCCCCTCCCCCGTCTCTCCTTGCACCACGCATTCGTTCTTGGCAGCTCGAGCCGTTACGCTGTTCGAGGCTCTTTGCGGCGCTCCTGCGCCTGTGCGCGCGGAGGCGATTGCATCGGTGCGCTTTTCGCGCGCGTGCGCGTGCCTTGTCTACAGGCGGAGAAAGGGTCGACGTGGGCCCGAGATAGGGAGGAGAGCCCGAGGAAATGCACGGGGGCCAGGCCACGTTAAGTGGCCTGAAACGACGCCCATATCCAGCGCTTTTAATGGCCGCCGAGAATGAAATTTGTCATGTGCGTCTGTTGCTTTCACTCGCGGAACAACGCAGGCGATCGAGGGGCGGCCGCGCCAGACCAAGGCGGCGAGCCAAGCAATGGCATCACCGGCGGCGCAGAAACGTTCGGCGAAAACGTGCGACACAGTTTTCGCTTTTCGGACACGTAAAGGTGTCCGTATCAATGGAAGAAGAAAATGAGAAACGAGAGAGTACACCATTTCGTTCCTTGGGAAACTGCCCGATAAAGCGAGAGACGCCAGAAAAGTGAAACTTTGATCGCGGCGCAATATTTCTGCCCAAATCGCAAGCAGAACTCACGCATGATTGCCGGCAACAAATATGCCTTCGGCCAGAACGAGCAAGCAGTGAGCATTTCCGAGGATCGCATTATCTATGTAAAAGCGATGCGCGCCTTCTAGTGTGCCATAGCAGAAGAAAGCAAGAGGAATAGACGCAATGCACGCAAATGCACTTTGAAGTTGTGCGGGAACATAAACGTAAATTGTTTAGAAACTGCTAAGGTAGTTCAGTTTTGAATTCTTACCAAAACTGCCTTTTCGAGAGGAGGGGATGATTGCATCTCGTGCCACGAATGTAATGAACCTTCCGAGCCGACTCCGGCTCCGGTGTGAGCTTCGGATCCTAGGTTGTTGCTTAGTGCCGAGGGGTCTCTAGTAAAGAAGAAATACGTCTTCAGAATCATCAAAACAGATATAATATTCAGCAATAATGGCACGTTAATTATGCGAACTGTCTTTTTGCTTTTGTGTGATTGAGCACGCTCCGGACAGCTATCTTGCACAAAGCGCATCTTACATTGCCATGTAATGATGGCGGCAGTCCGGCGGCCAGGAATACAGCGCAAAGGGCTTCCGAAAGAAACTGTTTATTGGTCTGTCTCGCACCCGCAAAGAACTGAATTATTCGGCGGCGGCGATAGCAACAAGTGCGCTCGGCGGTCGTCGAACAGAAATACTGCCGCTCTCGTTCGTACTCAATTTAAAGCTGACAACGAACTTTCGAAATGCAGCTTGCAAAGCGACAACAAGCCTGCAACAAAGCAGAATTGCTTCCGCCTGGCTGCGACCTTTCGAGATAAATCTGGCCGCGTCTTTCATCACACATAAAGCGTCAAAGCCGCCGTGCCGGCCGCATTAAGCACGAACAAATAAACATTACAAAGCTTTGCGGCATTAGCCCTCTCTTAAAGGAGCATCGACCCGACGCTTTACAATGAAGGAAAATGTGGGGAAAAATAAACATTGAGATTCCTAAAAACAGTCACGGAGAATCCAAATACGGAGTCCTTTAGCGTTGTTAATAAGGGGTTAGGCGCCCAACATGTACAACTTTCGGGCGTGTGCGGCGCCGCTGTGGTGCTGTTGATCCGTGGGAGCCACTTCGTAGTCAAGTTCTTCAATTCGACGAATGAGCTTGCTCGGGCCGAAGTTACAGCGCAGAAGCTTTTCACTCGGTCAGCGGCGGCTAATTGGAGTTCACACCCATACACGGTCACCCGGCTTGTACTCCGCGTGGCGTCGACGTAGGTTGTAGCGATGCGTGTCTTTGCGCTGATGTTCTTTAATGCACTACGAGACCAGATGTCGTGCTTCTTCCACGCGCTGTATTTAGGCGGCGACATCGAGGTTATCTTCTTCGGTAACGTTGGGCAGCACGGCGTCGAGCATGGCCGTTGCTTCCCTACCTAGGACGAGCCTAAAGGTGTCATATGTATTTTCTCCTGCACTGCGGTGTTCTAGGCGAAAACAACGTAAGGCAGGATGACGTCCCAAGTTTAGTGTTCGGCGTCGACATACATGGCAAACATGTCTGCTATGGTCTTGTTCAAGTGCTCCGTAAGACCATTGGTCTGCGGATGGTACAGCCTTCCTCCGGTGGGCTCTTTGACTGTACCGCAGGGTGGCTTTCATCAGATCTGTCGTGAAAGGTGTTCCTCTGTTCGTGATGAGCACTTCGGGGTGCCGTGTCGCATAACAATGCATTCCACGAAAAATTTGGCAACTTCTGCTGCTATTACGTCCTGCAGGGCTTTTGCCTTGGCGTAGCGCGTGAAGTAATCAGTTGCTACGATGATTCACTTGTTTCCAGATGCTGAATTCGGGAAATTGCCCAGCAGATCCATGCCGATCAGCTGGAAGGGTCTTAACGGAGGTTCGGTGGAGTTCAGGAATCCTGCGGGTCGAATGGGAGGAGTCTTTCGTCTCTGGCAATCTCGGCAAGTTTTCACATAACGTGCGACATCCGCAGATAGTCGGGGCCAGTAATACCTGTCTGGAGTGCGGCGGGGGGTGCGAGAAGACGTCGTGCGAAGCCCGTAGAACTTCTTCGCGAAGATTTGCAGGTAGAACCAGGAGGTAAGTGGTTTTGTTCGGTGCAAAGTTCTTCAGAAGACATCATTCTGCACGCGGAACGAAGACAATCTCTGCTTGAACGAGGCGGGGGGTGAAGAAGCCTTGCCTTCCGTGTTCTCGATGAAGTGCTGGAGGTCGGGGTCCGAGCGTTGCAGTTGTGCTGGAGCTGATAGGTCCCAGGAAGGCGTCGTTATCGCCGTCCTGCGGAGGTGTGTCTGCAGGGGCTCGTGGCAGGCAATAGGCGTTAGAGTGCTTGCGTCCGGACTTGTAAACGACGGTGACGTCAAACTCTTGGAATCGTAAGCTCCATCCGGCGAGGAGGCCACACGGGTCTTTCAAGCTGACGAGCCAGCACAGCGCGTGATGGTCAGTCTTTTGGAAGGCCTGCCGTGCTAGTACGGGGGAAGTTTCGACGTGGCCCACACTTCCGCAAGGCACTCCTTCTCTGTCGTGGAATAGTTAGCCTCTGCCTTTGATAAAGAGCGGCTGGCGTACACTATTACTCCCTTGCAGTCTTGCCGCTTCTGGGTGAGAACGGCGCCTAGCGCCGCGCTGCTTGCGTCTGTATGAATTTAGGTTTCGGTGTTTTTATCGAAATGTCCAAGCACGGCGGTGACTGCTAGCAACGCTTAAGTTCCTGGAATTCTTCATGTTGCGGAGCTTCCCACTTGAATTGCACATCCGACTTCTTCAGCTGCGTCAAAGGCCTGGCAATGCGTTAAAAGTTCTTTACAAATTGTCGGTAATAAGTGCACAGCCCCAGGAATCGGTGCATAGCTTTCTTGTTGATCGGCTGTGGTAAGTGTGCGATAGCGGTAGGTTTCTATGGGTTTGATTGTATGCCATCGTTGCTTACGATGGGGCTAGAAACAGCACCTTCTCATAAGCGAAATGACACGTCTCTGGCTTCAGGGTGAGCCTTGGTGACTTAATTGCCTCTGGCACGGTTCGGAGACTTTTTAGATCATCGTCAAAGGTCTAAGAGAGGAGGACGACGTTATCAAAGCACACGACACAAATGACCACCCGTGCTGTTAGAAAGGATTATTCCGGAGCATTCGTTTTCACCTCTCGTTGCAGTAAAAGGTGTTATGCTTCCTCCAGACAACAGGCCCTTAGCGACGGACCACACTCCCCTCTCCTCCGCACGTTTTTTGTGTGCATGCATGCTTGATTTGTACTTACGCTCCCCTCATCTTTCTGTCCCCCCCCCCCCCCCCCTCTTTTCTCTGCCTAATGCAGGGTAGCAAAACGAAGGAAAGGGTTTAGCTGAGTCCTGGTATTCACTGTTTATTATTATTCTTTTGGTTGAATATTCAGTAACCTTTGTAAAATATATGCAAAGCTGCCCCTAACATGCATTTGTGTAGGGACAAAGCACTTTGTTTTAGGACCTAGTTGCGCCACAGATAAATAAGATTAAATACCTGTTACAAGATCACCTTCAACGGCGACTACGTCAGGCTTAGCGCGCTTTGCTCACCAACTTTTCTTCCTAATTCTTTGTACGAATAAAGACAGCGAGCGACAAACTTAACGAAATGCCAGTTAGAAAGATAGGGCGATGCACTGGGCGATCTCACAAAGATCAGAGAGTAGTACTATTACTGCGCAAGAGTGAGATTGCGAGGAAAGAAACGATTTGATGCGAGAATAGCAGTGCAGAGTCCTAACGCTCATTCACTGTTTTCAGTGGTGCCATCAGTCTCATCAGGTACACGTTTGCGATTTTGTTACAGAAAACTTTTCACCATGTCGGCAGACAAGTTTCCCTATGCTACTCTTCTTCACCATCACCATCAGCCTGACTATGGGCGCGCCGCGGTGGCTCAGCGGTTATAGTGCTCGGCTGCTGACCCGAAAGACGCTGTTTCGGCGGCCGAATTTCGATGGAGGTGAAATTCTAGAGGCCCGTGTACTGTGCGATGTGGATGCACGTTAAAGAACCCCAGGTGGTCGAAATTTCCTGAGCCCTTCACTACGGCGTCCCTCATAGCCTGAGTCGCTTTGGGATGTTAAACCCCATAAACCAAACCAAACCAGCCTGACTATGCCCATTGCAGGGCAAAGACATTTCCCATGTCTCTCCAATTAACCCGGTCATTTGCCAGCTGCAGCCACCATATCCCAGCCAACGTCTTAATCTCATCTGCCCACCTAACGTTCTGCCGCCCCCTGCTGCGCTTGCCTTCTCTTGGAATCCACTACGGTACCCTTAGGGACCAGCGGTTGCATTGCCTTCGCATTATATGCCCTGCCCAAGCCCATTTCTTCCTCGTGATTTCGACTAGGATGTCATTAACGCGCGTATGTTTCTCTCAGAAGACCGAAAGTGAATTAAGCAGTCCGAAGGCCACTGCTGAGTTCCACAATGAACTGCGGAAGACATCCGCAGGTGGAAACGAAGTGGCATGAGACACTCAGCTGTGGAAAGCGCCTGCCACCGTCGAAATACAGCGACCAATCTGCATAATTTTCAAGCAGCGAAGATGTCTACATAACCTGCAGTCCGGAGCAAAAGGCTAATTTGTAACTGAGGCCTTCACAATGACTTGAGCAGCTGATGTTAAAGATGGATTCAGTCATCAGAGGTAATCACAGGGGCTTCGATCCCGGCTACTGCGGTCACATTTCAATGGAGGCGAAATGCTAGAGACCCGTCTAGCGTGCGATATCAGTGCACGGTAAGGAACCCTGGGTGGTCGAAATTATCAGGAACCCTCCACTAAGGCGTCCCGCGCAGCCTCCGTCGCTTTGGGACGTTAAAATTCATTAACTAAAAAAATTTTAGGGGTCTTCACACGTTAAGACTGCTAGCATAACATCTGAATACAGACATACATCCACTAATTTAACACCTTGTGCGGGGCAACTCCTTGTGAGGATAGCGACATAAACGGTCCCCTTTCATTTGGTAGTACAGTTTACGAAGTTGCCATGCGCCTGAAAAAGTTTTTTCTACTTATAGATGCTCGCGCGTCCTCTAAGACATTGAAAGTGAAACGATTAAATGCAAGATATGTTTCTTTAGACTTTGGTATGTAGGGCCATCATAACCCTACAACACTATATACGCAAGAGACGAGAGCAAATTGGGCTAATTCGCGCTGCCAGTGTCCCGTGTAAAGAAAGTCCATGGAGTAACTGAACCCGCTGCGCCTTGCTCCTGAGCTTAAATTAACCGTCCAGTTAGAAGATTCTTATATAATGAAAGCACTAATATTTACATTTTAAAAGGTTGCCCATCTCAAAATGGACAAAGAAAATTTCTATTGGCAATCGAAGGTGGTACAAAATTTATTAAAATGTAATAAATAAATATAATGTCTTAAAAATGCTCATGATAGCTAAAGAAAACAATAAAATTAGAACATTGAAGTTAGGAAGGACAGAATATTTGTCTTTTGTGGCATAAGCGAGACCTGGAGAGATTACGATAAATAGAGGACTTATATTAACGTTGAACTTGATTAAACTGGGCTGACAAGCAAAACAATTTTAACGAGGTATTTTCTGAAAATATTCCATTGTGCTAACTAAAACGCAATCACAAGCGGCGAGTTCGAAGTCGAATTAATGACCGTTGCTCTTTTTATTGCACGTATGCAATAATGGTAGCTGAACGAAATATGGTCTGTGTTAGGCCTTTCATTTTATATTGTAAAACAATGTAATACAACACTTTTTTCTTGAGCTAGGATTACTAGGTACTGAAGGTGTTCCAGGAGAATTTTAAATAAAATCAGATAGAGCGCTTTTTTTTTAACATCCTTCAATGTTTGCCTTTTTTAGAATTTTTAGAATTCTAGATGATTTCAACACCTAATTACAGATCATTTACGCGTTCTAGATGTACAAATTTTGTCCGAAAATAGTAAAAAGAAACGATTAACGATTAATACTGAGAAAGAATTTCAGCCTCAGGTTCTTACCATTTTTTACCCCATTATTCTCCTATAAATTGCCCTTACTAGGATGCCTTACTTTTTCAGGAATTTTTGCGATTTTTTTCTGCAAAATTATAGGAGCCAAAAATTATTTTTGTATTGCTTCCAACAGAAAGATTTGGATATAATTACTGAAAAGATAATCAGGTTCCACAAAATTTTATTTTGCTTTCTGCAACGGTCCAAAATAGGGATTTTGCGAAATAGTAACATCAATGTTTTCCATCTAGCGTGACATACGATTTCTTGCTAAAAAATTTACAGCTTTTTTTACAGAACCAAATATGATTCCGGTGTGTCCATAGCTTTGCCCATCACATATATAAATTTTATTGAAAACAAAAATGGTCATGGTACCTCGATTGCCGTTCTTATCTGAACACACCCATATACCAGGTGCTTCAGGGAAGGTGATTATTAATTTTTAAAAATAGGATTTTTGAGTTAAAGAGAAGCTTTTTATGGCATAGTAATATCAGTGCTGGCGGACGTAAAATAAAATCGCTAATCATGTTAACTAGCAAAATTAATAACTAAATTCTAATAGTTAACTTTTTAACTAATACCTATGGGCACATGATCGAAATCAGAGATCTGTAGCCGGCCGTTAGTAATAGCCCTATCAGTTTATATAATTTCCAAAACGCGGTTACCCTCGTCGCTGTGGCTCGACAAAATATGGCTACATCGTGTGAAAATACATGCGCTTTCCAAAAGCATGCAGGAAAAGCAACACCTCCAGTGCACGTAACTAGTCGAAAAAGCCAAATTTTGTCGAGCCACAGCGCCAATGGTAATTGCATTTTGAAAATTCTAAAAACTGACATGGCTATTATTAACGGCCGACTACAATTCTCTGATTGAAAACAGACGCCTATCGGTTATAGTAAACAGTTAAGTATAAGAATTTAGTTAATTACTTTACTAGTTAAAATGATTCGCCTGTTTTTTGACGTCCGCCAACACTGGTATTAGTGTACCGGAAAAAGCTTCTATTCACATCATAAACCCTATATTTAAGAATTAGTGATCACCTTCCCTGAAACACCTGGCACATTCATTCATTCATTCATTCATTCATTCATTCACACACACACGGTACATACATACATACATACATACATACATACATACATACATACATACATACATACATACATACATACATACATACATACATACATACATACATACATACATACATACATACATACATACATACATACATACATACATACATACATACATACATACATACATACATACATACATACATACATACATACATACATACATACATACATACATACATAGGGTGTTTCACCTAAGACTGCAGAATTTTAAAAAATGGCTTTTTGTGTTAGAAGAGCGCTTTTTTCTGCATAGCATTGTAAGTGGTGTAGTACATCAAAATGGGGCTCAACTAATATTGAATAGTTAACTTTTTAAATATGACTGTCAGACTCCTTAATTATTGACAGGCGTGTAGACCACAGCAAGTAATATCCATATCAGTTTTTAGAATTTCGAAAATGCGATTATCCTCGGCGCTGTCGATCGACAAAATCTGGCTACATCGTGCCAAAATACATGCGCTTTCGAGAAGCTTGCAGGCAAAGCAACCTCTCCAGTGCACGCAACTCCTTCGAAATATCCAAAATTTGTAGGACCACAGCGCCGAGGTTAACTGCGTTTCTGAAATTCTAACAACTGATATGGATATTACTATGCTTGGCTACACGCCACTCAGGAATTAAGGAACATAACAGTAACAGTTAAAAATTTAACTATTCATTACTATTCATTACAACCTGCTGCCAGCACGTATTTGCTTTATTCTGACGTACTGTACCGTTGAAAATGCTATGCCAGAAAAAGCGCTGTTCTAACTCAAAAAGCGTATTTTTAGAAACTGTGTAAAGTCTTAGGTGAAACACCCTGTATACTCTCCACCGTGGCAAGTGGCAGTTCAGTTAATGACTGGTCGCGAGGGGTAGCTCGGGAAGAGAAACCTGGGTCACACCGATGGCAGCACCTGCCATCGTACGGCAGTGGCGCACCGCTTAACCGCGGCACCACTGAGCCAGAATGGAACGGGGATACTCAGGGATATATGGATCTAAAGTAGAGAATGACCAATTCCCCATATATGGGCATTAGCCCGTTATCGCTATTCGAGCAACCTCCATCCGTGATCAATGGATCCGAACACCTGAAGGGAAGTGAAAACCGAAGTGCTTGCGCACCTTATTCGCATTTGGCGTAACTATAGAAATCGACTGTCCGACTGTCAGTTTTTCCTTTATAGTCATTTTTTTGTGCAGTCTTGACGTTCCCTGCCATGAATTTCTTTCTGTGTGGCAGCACATTCAGCATCCAGATTACATACATTATTACGTATCTTATATAGGTCAGTCTAAGCTGGGGCAATTCAACAGCACGAAGTGGCAGTACAGCCTATTGAACCTTTTTATAGGGGCAACAGCGATGACCAGCCGTCCATATCCTCACTTCTTGACACTATTTCAGGGGGCGCTTTACTGGCACGGAGAACAAGGTTTCTATGGAGCATCACGAGCACGAGAAACGCGCCGGGAGCAATGGATTGCTGCACAATGTGAATACTTTGGTGAAGGCAGTTGCCAGACTCGGGTAAAGAAAGTTCACCACACGCGCTCTTGCAGCCGCGAAGCAAATATGATCTCACAAAAGCCGCTTGTTATCGGCGGGCTCTCAACTATGGTATTGTACACAGATGTGAATTGAAACTGACAGGCCTAACGAGAGAGCGACAGCGTTTGCTGAAGTCTAAAACCAAGTTATCTTCTTGCCGTTGGCCGTTACCGGTTTGTTCTTAGCAAAGCTGGTGCATTTCGTCACAATGCGCCGTGTTCTATGCGTCTTTCAGAACCCCTCAAGTTATCCAGGCAGAAAGTGTGAAAAAAAAATCAGACTAGTTAGGTCAATATCAGTCGTCAAGATGAACAGTCGGCAGAACATTTGCTAAGTTGGTCCATTATCAGACGCAAAGCGTGCCAGAGGCATGACGGTTGGTAACTTAAGCAACGAATAGAGGAGCTTCTAGAACGGCACCACCTCGCAGCCATCGAAACAGATGATTACCCAATAAAGTCATAAGGCCCGTAGAGTTGGCGCACGAGGGGCTGCACGCGCGGCGTGTTATCCGGCGTAATGCGGAGCGCGCGGCACAGCAGCGCCAGACGCGGGAGCTGCGGCTAAGCCAAAGGGCAAAGAGGTGAGGAAGGGTGCCGGGGAAGCAACAGACGTCCAACCGGTCCAAATCAGCGTAATGAGCTCGCCGACTCTCGCCCTGGGACCAGGCCCGGCAGCTATGCGGCGACGGCGGTCGAGAGAAGCGAGCCTCGTAAAAGCTCCTGCATCCGAAGCCGGTTCGTACTCGTTATTCAGGGGCTAATCGCCGTGCAATTCATTTGCTGCGGCGGCGGAGGCCTTAAAATATCATTAGGCGGGCAACGGCGTCATCTTAAGCCTGCTGCCGGCGCCCTACACGAAGGATTAGGCCCCATTAGGACGCCGTGGTAAGCTGTCTCCCGCCAGCATCACAATTAGCCTCACGGTCAATATTTGCAGACAGATTTTTGAAACGCGTGACAGGGACCGATAAAATGAGGCGCACAGCCTGCACAGCGCGCATCACGTGTCGCAGGTGCGACATAAACGCGTGCGCGGGTGGAAAACTGAGATGCACACAGATAAACGCGGGATCGCCGATGTCCTATCAACTGTCTGGCGGTTAGAAACTGCCGGCCCATCGGACATGCCTCGCAGCCCGGCCAGAAAGTGATTTTGGAAAGCAAACTTCGCTTTTTAGTAGACATAGGCCTGCACCGAATGAAAAAAAAAAGGATAAAAACTCACATTTCAAACAGTGCCTTTCAAAACACGAGAACGTACTCAGTGCTCGCTAAAACACAAATACGAGCTCGTTAGAAATTCGGATCTTATTTTAAGAAAGTATACGAGAGCACGGTAGAGCAAGAACAGTGGCAGCTCGACAACTAATTACAATGGCCGCTCGCTTGCGGTCTAAGGTTACTGAAAGTCAGCGCTGGTACCATCTCTTGTCTATGCTTTTGTGAAGCACACTACGCTCGGTGCTTCCATTAAGAGTATCGTAGTTTTCACGGTCATGTGAAAATGAGGGCTTCTCGTGCTTAGTTGGATTACTGCGGAGGCACACGGGGAAAAGTCTCCGTGGTGCACTCAAGCAAATAACGCAACTCTGGGATTTTGTTCTGTCGTTACAGCCGAAGGCATTCAAAAGCGGGCACTGCAGAATCTGTGCGCGTGCACTTAGGAGATTAGATGCTGACAACACTTGAGATGACGCCTTAGAATTGATAATTTGGGCATTTTTGAGGTGTGTAGCCCCAAGCAGCATTCGCGAGGAAAAATTATATGCGCGCCACTATGAGGGCCGCCCCCCTCGGGCGCCTTCAAAAACAAAGCCTCGAGAACGAAGGCTCATGATGAGAATGGCTAAAAGGGCGCCTCCTCAGCGCCGACGCGGCCGCGCAAATGGAAGAAAATGTTTTCCGGCTGCCAGTTTGGCGTTTCTGTTGCCACGGCGGCGGCGCTCATCTGTGTTGCTTTTTGGCCTTGTTGAGCATTTAAAAGCATTTTAGTCTAGGCAAATCTCTTTCGCATCATCGATGTCAACAAGAGCACCAGAACTGAGCGCATTTCTTCGAGAGCAGCTAAGGACAAACGGCGCACATCCAGCGGCCAAAATGGCCGCACGCATCAGCGCTGGCAAACAGCGGCCAGGGAGAAAAAAGCGAAGAAAGAAAAAAGGCTCGGGGGCAAACATTCCCTACGCAGTGAACGATTTCCTTCAGGGAGAGCCATCTCGGCGCCACCACCCCGCTGAGGAGGACGGGAGGAGGAGAGGCGAAGAGCAAAATAAAAAGCCAACCGGGCCCCGGCGTCAGAGAAAAGCAAACATCTCAGGCGCAGCGTTTGCATAAATGCACGGTCGGGTTCACCATGAATCGGGAAGCAAACTGCTTTTCTCGAGGCGCGAGCAAGGCTTCCCCGGCCGGTGTAACAGCGGGGGCGGCTTAGCTCAAGAGCGGGAGCAACATGGACCTCACGTGTTGAAAGTTTTTCCAGCCCGCGAGGATTCAGAAGCCATCATCTCGTCATTTTCATAAATTTACGTGCCCGGGGGTCACAAGGTTGCCGCGCCGCAGTCGATGATTCGCGTGCGCCTTGGCGCTCGTCTCGCGCCAGCCGCCGCGGGGGGTGCCGTGATGGCCGGGAGCGATGAGCCGAATGCGCCCAGAATGCGTCCAGAATGTGACGCTTGAATTGGGCCGCAGCAGGAAATGGCCTGCTGCCGGCTAATGACGCCAACGGTAGCCATTCCGAGACAAAGCCGATCGTTACGGTCCCCGGCTGAGTCGGTTCGGCTGCCGCCGCGCTGCGCGGCCGTGCGCTGATGCGACGCTGCACCGCCCGTCGGAGCTGCGGTGCCTCCCACCCCCGCCAGCATGCGTCACTTCTCGTGGCATCTTAAGCGGCTGATCTGTAACAGCGGAAACCGTTCAGAAGAGACAGGAATTCTTTATATCTGGTCAGTACCAGACACTGCGCGCTTGGGACCTTGAGTGACCAGTATGGCGTTTTATTTCTCATAAAAACAGCGCAGCACACAAATAACGGCATACAAGCAGACGCGTTGTCTTATTTTTCTACAGTATATAACAGACATTCATACACCGACCGCATAGAGCACTTAAGTTCTTTTGTTGGCAAGATTCAGAAAAGTCTCTTAACTCCTGTCTTTTGACAAGGGGGGTGGATGCACTATGTATTCAAGCCTCATGAGCCTGATAGAAAGTGACAGCTAGGTCTAGGTGTAAAATAGTCGCTGCGTCTAGAGAGCTTTACGTGAGAAGAATGGCACGTTTTGCACAGGTGCACAACCTTAAACTCAAGCATGCTCCTATTAGCTGCGGAAGATGCTTAAACCCACCACCGCCAAAAGCACAAATGACGGATGAAAATCATCTGGAAAGGCAAAAGCTAATACAGTCAAAGATTATCTTGCCTAATAAAGTATGAATATAGTGAGCATGGCGGCATTGGTAGGTAGGTTTTTCATGCTTCGCGACATTTTAGATATATTTCCGGTGTCTAAAAAAAAATATTTGTTCTACTGAAAAAAGAAAAAGTGTGGTGACAGAGCTCGAACAAAAAGAAATCGCGTATTTGATTTCTCTAGTTCCTTAGGGGAAAAAAACTAATTCAAAGAAATCCTTACACGCGTTTATTAGATCATGGCGTTCTGTAAAGGAAAACTCTGGAGAACCAGCAGGAAAACAAGAAAGTATAGACTCCCGGCGGAGCCACGGTTGTAGCGACATTCTCGCCTAACAACCACGTGAGACGCGTTTCGCAAACTTCTCCGCGTTCATTTTTCCGGGCCGAACAGCGCGTCCTGCTTCCCCCGCCATCGGAACCAGCGCCGCGCGCGCATTGCCGCGGAAACCGCGCCTAACGTAGTTAGCCCTTCATCTCGGCCGCCGAGGAGCTCCCGGCGCAGCAGCGGCGGCGAGATGAGCCCGCTCCGATGTCGTCGTAATGCGCGCCGACCATTCGGCCGGGAGGAGTGACGCGCCAGTCGCTTTGCTTCTCTTGGGGGGGCCGTTACCTGGAGGGCGGCAACACCCGTCTCCTGTTTACACCGGAGCCTCCCTACTCCGGCTGCGAGGCGCGCAAAAGATGGGCGCGCGCGCGCGCACGTGGCCCGTAATGCGCCCCGAGTTCGCCGAGGGCCGCAAATGCGAGCGAGCCGCAAATATTCGGCCCTCGCTGCGGACACTCGGGAGAGGCAGCTCGAAGGTCTAATAGGCGCTCTTCATCAGCCTAACGCAAAAATAGCCGCGTGCAGCAGAATGCCTCCCGCGGGCCAGCGATCGGCCTGCTTTTAGCGGACGCCGGCACGCGGAATGCATGCGTCGTCTCTGCTTCATCCCTGCCTCCCTTCTAATGGCCCTCAATTTTGGATTTCCCCACTTCTGTCAGGAGGCCCGGTCCCGATGTGATTGCTGCCCTCTCTCCGGCGCGGCGGCTGCTTCTTCTGCTGCTGCGCCGACCGCCTTCCTCGTTACCCGCACAAGCAACTTTGCACTCGTTAAACAGCGCCAGCTGATACACAAGTTTTGCCCGGGGAGAAAGTTGGCCATCAGAACGCGAGGCAGTGGTATCGGAGACGAGCAGGCCGTGGCGGGCGGGTGCCGTCTCTCGCCCTACTCGCCGAGCGCCGCGAAACAACAGAGCTTATGGATGGAGGGCTCTCTTTGCCACGGACTACAAAGGACTAGCGCCGCATTTAGGCTCAGTCGTCTGCGAACTTCAAGCAATGCGGCAACGTTCCGGCACCGAAGGGGTAATAATAGGCGGCGCTCCTTCCACGCAGCAGGGAGCTGCGTTTGCACGCGGGATTTGTTTATCAGCTGCACAATTGCGAATCATCGATGTCTTTGCCCTCTCAAAAGTGCATGCTCAATAGACTTTATCGTTTGTGTTTGTTGTGAGCAGTGTTTCTCTTAGGTGTATGAATTCTTAGTTGAGGCCAAGGCAGGTATTTGCACTGACTTGCCTTCAGGGTATACAGACACTGTAATGGATAATGGGCAACGCAGACTCTGTAACAGGCAAGGCGCTTTATCATTTTAGTTTGTTGCGAGCTGTGTTTCTCTTAAGTGCTTGAATTCTTATTTGGGGCCAATGCAGGTAATGGCACTGTCTTGTCTTCGGCGTATACAGACACTGTAAATGTAGTCGGGCTTGTTTGGCCAGCTCCACCCAGACACTGTGGTTGCGGAAATTCTGACAATTCGCTGTACTGAACAATGATCTGTGCACTAACGCTCTTTAGTTTCGTTTTCTTGCTGGTTCATTTCCAGCTGCATCGATATGACAATGGCCTTTTTTGCGTTCAACATCAGTTATCGGAAAAACTAGTGAGTGCGAAAATTGCAGTCTTCATTTGTTACCGTCTCTCTGTTTTATTTTTTTTTCACCACGATTGGTTGAGTTTTACGCGATACGTAGGGCGACTACGGAATTTTCCGCCAGTTTCTAACGCGCATGCTATTTAACCACCTGCCTGTGGCTGGCCTCGCGCGGATAGCTCGCGGTCGTGGGGACCGCCGTCTCTTCCCGCTGAGTGCAGCGCTGACGTTGCCGCGTCGGGGCGGAAAGAGATAGGCCCTGTTTTATTTCCTTCAATAAATCAGGCGCGCTCAACTTATGCATGCCAAAGCCGGCCGTGGTCGGGGCATCCATCACGGGCGATTGCAGCGCCATGAACTTCCGCCCGGATCAGTGCAGATCCATTCCGTTTTGAGGCCCGGGCGCGTATCAATGCAGGCGACATTTTTGCTCTGCTCTCTAGCGTTCGCGGTCGTTTTTTCTGTTTGTTTGTCTTTTTTCAGCCCTCTTTCGATCTCCGGGTCCACGCGCGCCTCCGGGTCACTCCCCTCCCCGCAAGATCGCGTCTCTTCGCGGCCTGAGACAAATTCGGCGCCTGCGGTATAATAATGACCGGGGCTGTGGCGGCGGGATCGAATATTAGTAGCGCAGCGCGGGGTGTTTAGCCGGAGGCCAGTCACGACGCTGCGCATACATAACGGCACGGGGCCCCCCCGAGAGGCTGCGCGGGCGGCACGCCACCGCCGCGGGCTCCGGACAGCCCATCTCCCGCCGGAGGTGGCGGCGGCCCAACTTCTTCGTAACAGGTAGACGGCCATCTGTCATCGTCTTACACAGCCAAGTTGACAACCTTGATTACCATGTCACACGCTCCGATGGAAACGCATCCCCTTGAAAGTGGAAGCGAGGCCACGGAGGGACACTGCGCCCCTCTCCCCACAATCGCCGCCCCCGATTCCGCCGGCTCGGCGCTGTGCGTCGCGAGGTCCATCGCTGGGCAGTGCCGCTCAGAAAAGGCTTTTGTCTCTGCGTGTGGCACGCGTGTCGTTGGCCTGTTTGTTTTTGTTCGGTAGAGTCGTCTCAAGGAGGCATTGATATGCCCGCGCTGTTCTCCCTTCAAATGCCCGTCTTGCCGAACGGAGATGACGGCGGGCCGAGCGAAGACGTCGACAACGAACGGATGCGGCCTGCCGCAAAACGCGCAGACAAATGCGCGCCGCGGTGTAGCCGGCTGCGGTCTTCGCCCGCCGAAGCTGACAGTGGCCCTGCGAAGGACGTCCATGGCATTGTAATCTCTATGGCACCAACGCGGTCCTTTATGCCTGGTTGCTTTGCAATTTTGCGCTAGCTTTCTTCTTTGGTACCCTAAAACCAGATGCAGAAACAAAATAAAGAGCGGCTAGTTTCACTAACTGCAGCTTTCCCCTGTATAAGATTTATATAAGAACGAAATGAGTCGGCACCATCTCCGGCGTAAAGAAGGCGTTTAACAAAGGATGTTACATATTGAGAAAACCGCTATTATGCTCCACATTAAGCTGTTGTTCAAATCATCAAGCGGAAGCACTATATAGAAACAAGTAATGAAAAAGACAAGCTGCAGTGGTGACCTGCGCAGCAACGCAAATATCGTTAGAGCGAATCGCTATCTAGAGGTTGGCACGCATTTGCAATAAATCTGTGCTCTATTTTAAATACAGGAAAATGCACGAACATAACGTAGCTGATACGGTCTACTACGCACAAAGAACTCGCTCTGCGCACATAAACAATGAAAAACACCCGGTTCCACCAACAACAAGGAAAGTGAGTGCATAATCTGAAGAATGATAATTGCTGCATATACCAAGCACGCCATAAAGATGTGTAAGTGGTCAAGTGGTTTGTCTGCTTTTATGGCCCGCGTATAGCTAAGTGGTAATGAAAATGCGCGACTGCTAACGTTATCGGTATCTTAATGAAGAGATTTTTCCTCAAATCCAAAGACAATTCTTGCTCGGACGTGTGTTCCCTCAGCTCTAAATATATAGTCACCGTAGAACAGGTAAGTGCCTTGTGCACCAAAGAAACACCATAAATTATATTCAAGAATTGTCATCAGCACCTGAACTCGCCGCACTACTTACGAACCATGCCATCACTCACCGCATCCACCCAGAAGGAAGTTCATTCTTTGCATACATAGGCGCCTTATTCTGGGGCGCATATGCCCCTTATTCAGATTGGTGATCTTACTGCTAGCAAGTAAATGTCCTTTCTCTTTCTCCCGCACTATCTGCACATTGCAAACAAACCAAGGTTTGTTTCAAGGGTTGTAGCGACCGTAATATCCGGCGCGGGGTCTCTTTTATTGAATTAGAGTGGGTTCCCCATTGTTTCTCAGTCGAAACCATGATGCTAACATGCTTAAC
Organism: Amblyomma mixtum; assembly: GCF_055824585.1. Lineage (NCBI taxonomy): Eukaryota > Metazoa > Arthropoda > Arachnida > Ixodida > Ixodidae > Amblyomma > Amblyomma mixtum. Next base: position 63,779,915 of record NC_143014.1, read on the forward strand.
CTCAAGCAGTCGGCGTTTTCGTGAAATTATATTATTCGGTTCGAGCTCAGCAAAGCGCTCAGAGACGCTGTCGGCGTAAGCTTGAAGTAACTTTCCTCGTGTCGATTTCTGAAGTCACCCTTTAATAGCATTCTTTTTTCCTACAGCGGAAGTATACGCTTTGTGCCTTCAGTTAAGCAGAAGAAACGCCTTTTTTTTTTTTTTTACAAAAGTATATCTGAAAATAGCAGGGAAAACACGAAATCAAGTTTACTTAAAGGAGGGATATTTTCGCGCCGAAAGGCCAGTAACATTTACCGGCACAAAAAGAAATTATAACCGCTGCTGCGTTAAAAGCCCCGGTGTGGAGCTTTCGCAGCATTCTTGCGTGTACTTGCCCGGATACGTTGAGCACAGGCACGCTGACACCTCTTAGAAGAGGCGCCGTCGACTGCGCAGTTCTACTTCGCGCAGTGCGGCTTCGCGCGGAGACAATGGCTCGGCCGGAACAAATTTCCTGCTTCCTGCAATAAGATGCAAAGAGAGCCGGCGTGTTCTTTGTCGCCGATAACTTTTCAGTCGCTCCGGCTTCCGCCGCGGAGAGCTGCTGCTCGTCGCCGGGCGCTCTTGGCGTCCATTAATTGCGGCCCGGGGAACGCGGCGACGCCGGCGCGAAGAACAGGAAGTGGCGGGCCCGTCAGCCGCCGGAAGGCCGCGCTCACGCCTGGCACGCTGGGCCCGCCGCAATCACGCGAATGGAAGCCCAACGGCTCCTCCAAGGAGGCGAGCCCCGGAGTGGCGTCGGCCGCTGTTGCTTTTGGCGGGGACATTTCCAATTCAAAGCGAACCGTAGAAAAGCCCGAGCACGCGCGCACCGCCCCCGGAATGCCGGCGATCAGAGCCGGCGGAGGGCGGCTTGGCATTCCGGACCTGATGCGGCATTGCTCACTCGGCCGCCAGTCGTTCGCCGCCGGCGCCGAAAGCCGCGCTTCGACGTGCACCGCCGGAGCAAAAGCGCGGCTCTTCTTGGCTGTCTCCCGCGGCTCCAACCTCGGCCAGCGGGAACCTGAACCGAATCGATTTCAAGGAGTTTTCCTTGTCAACCGGCTTCCAAATCGCGATGGATGCGACGGTCGCGTGTGAAGACCTTCCTCTCGTATCACTTAGAAGCCGCCGGTTCTGTCCACCACTGGGCACACACGCTGGGCCCATGTCAGCAGCGTTCTCCCCTTAGCCGTTTCTTTCTGTTGTGGCTTCTTCTGCTTCTGCTGCTGTTGGCGTTGCTGTTCCTGTTGCTCTCCGCTGCTGCTGCAGAATTTGCACTGCGCAGCTTTCTACGTAGCTCTCCAACTCAATCAACTGATCGAAGAAGGTTTTTTAAAAGCAAAGAAAACATGAAAGAAGAAATCTAAACAAAAAAATTTACCCTCAAGCATGCGTTTAACTTCTGGTTGCAACAGTGTAACAGTAGTTTTCAGCGAATGGATTTTATTTTTACTGTTTTTTACAGTGATGTGGTGTGGTGACGGATACATATTGTGGGGTTTACGGTTTTATAAGTTGAGCGTGACGTCGATGGGAAACTCTATATCGGTGACCCACCAGACTGGTTCTTACCCAGGTCTGCGGTTTGGTCCACCCGTGAACTGAAAAGATGGGTAGGTGTGGTTCAACTGCCCCTGCCAATTTTTACGTCCTAAGAAAGAGCGAAAAAGTGTGGTGTTTTTTTTTTTTGTTTTCTGAGCTGCTCCCTGAAACTGGAGGTACTTGTTCAGGCTCAGTAAATATTTCAACTTGGCTTCATCTCGAGCACTGCCACGAAATTTCATTGCTGCCCTAATGCAAACAGGCTCCTTCAATCTGCCTACTAATGATTTATACTTACACGAGTTTTTAAACTGCATAATTCATGTGTCCCTAAAACCCGGTAAAAAGAAACCTACATGCGCCAAATCTTAGTTTATATGGGGATCAGTACTGAATAGCAGTAATTCGCTGAGCGCCTCTAGATAAAACGACTTTGCCCGGGGGTTGATCACTGTATTACAAAGCATATTTCTACCATTTTGCCAGCCTAGCAAATGCATTAAACTCGTTGCATAGCTGTAGGAACGTACAGGCTCATAGGAAATCAACGAACTAGAGGCTGATTAGAAGTTTGGAATATTCTCCCAACAAGTATTTCACCACGAGGTATCAGCTACCATTTTAAACAACTTACAAAAAGAAGCCATCAGAACAGAAGGGCATTGCTTTTCCAGCATCCCACTTTGCTTGCCTTATCTTTCAGTAGCATGAACACCTCGTAGAAATCCATGTGAAGAAGACGATCTGCCCCGCTAACGTAAGCTATCTCAACAAAGAAAATATGAGTCTGAAAGGAAGCACTGGAGTGAATTAGACATAGGAAAAAAGGTTCTCAGACGGGCCCATTCAATGTTTCCACCGCGCAGCCAAGGCTTAAGAGTTGGTAAGTGCCCGTTGCGGAGCCCGCCCAATTCACCCGATGCTTGTTCACTTACACACAGTCACGCTGCTTTTCCTCTTGCATATCATTTTAAACGATGGGCCCGTGATCGATCTCTCATCTGCTCTCGCCGAAGAAAAGTAGGCAATGAGGGCATTTAGTATTCGGTTACGAGTCAAGTCTTATCCGGATTACAGGTGCACAAAGTATGAAGACTGCAGAAATGCCGACAGAAGCTTAGAGTAGTCTTAATTGCTATTGAAAGCTTGAAAGCAGAAACCACAAAAGCAGAATAGTGGAATGCGAGATGAGCCGTTGGCTCGGACTGCAGGTTGGTCCAGACAATTAAACATGACTACCTCGAGGTGCATAGTGGCATGTTATCAATGCAGTTCATTAAGAAAGGTTTAAAAAAATACTGGAAGATGCTCGAATATGTGAGGCGTGATTCGCCCGAGCAGAATGGGGCGCTTACGGTTTCTTTGGCTGCTATGAAAGAGATCGTTTGTATATGAGGTAAAATAGGATACAGTAAAACAACGCGAAGCCCTTCGTTTAAAAGGGCCAGGAAATTAGCTTAGGAAGTACAGAAGGGTGGTTCCCCACTAAATTTGTGATTTCACCAAATTTATGAACTCATGAGCGTGGGAAACATTTAGATTTTGGGGGAGTTCAAAATTTCTGGTGTCCGCGTCAATGCCTTCTGCTCGACGGCCTCCCTGGAGCTCCGCCTTAAAAGTTTTTTAAACAGAACGGGTCGTCGAGAGGGTTTATTTTTGTCGCTCACCTTCTTGCCTCTCACTACGGGGCGCGCGGCTGCTTAAGGAAATGCATATTTCGTCCTCTTTTATTTCCTTACTAACCATATATCCATGGTAGCGCTGCAATGATGTAAGTTAATTTAAAAAAAAACGGCATCTTGCGGCTCCCCTACGGACGCTAAATTTGCTTGGCTGCTGCCTTTCTCCTGTTAAATGCAATTAAAGTTCATACTGAAAACTATACTGCAGCATGACTTCACAGACGAACGCATACACGCACGTACGCACACATAAAGACAAATACAATCGGCGGTGCAACCATCGTTAGAGTACCACCGAGGAGGAGTCCCTTGGAATACGTCGGACGCGCAAACATTCCCCTGCGGACAGAGTTAACACACGCGAAAAAACTCAAGTCGCAGCCACGTAACACTGCACAGAGAACTACGTACGGAACTGAAAGCAAATAGGAATACGAGCGATACAAATGAGGCAAACAAAATAAAGAAGGAATAGAAGGAAGAAGCAGCCGGCTCTGTTCCCTCGAATAGCTACCTCATGAAACAAGAGAACGTTCGCTTTCCGTTGCTGTTGCAATTATCGGGGTGAGTCTTTAAAACCGAACACTGCTACGACGCCTCGCGTACTTTGTTTGCTCAGAAAAGAACCGTGGCTCGCATTTGCGGACCCCTCCCTTGCTGCCCATCTCGCGGGCCAGCGCTCATTTGGATGGTAATCATAGGAGCCGGTCTCGGGCCCTTTGAGCGAAAGCGCTACTTCCCGCGGGAGGAGGAGATGGAAAGAAAGGGAGAGGTGAGGTGTCCAGAGGCACTGCGCGGCTCCTTTGCGAAACCTTCTCTTACCACCCTCAGAGACAAGGGCACGGCGGCAAGAGAAGCACTCAAAAAACAGCGTAAGAAGTGCGGAAAAAAAGAAGAATAGAAAAAAGAAAGGAGAAAGACTTAATGTCAGGAACGTACAAGTTTAGAGCTCCAGCAAAAAAAAAAAGAGAAATGAATAAGAGAGAAAGAGAGATTAAGAGAAAAGGTTTTGCATAACAAGGAAACTTTTTTTCAACTCCTATCGGATATATCTTTATTAGTCCACTGCAAAAAAAAAGAAAGCGACACGGCGTAACAACGTTTACTCTCATTCTTTCTTGCTTTCTTTTGTCCCTTCTAGTCCCTGGCGTCAAGTAAGAGGCACTAGGGCCAAAGTACGGGTGGAGCTGCAGCGGAGACAAGGCTCGCCTTTCGCGATTACTAATTACGCGCCTGGGAATGGTTAAAAGCGGCTTCGTTTGCTTTATGCCTTCGACGTTGGGATTTCGCGCCCTTTCCAGACACGCAGCGTCGAAAGCGCGAAAGATGTCGATCTTTCTTAGAGCCTGCTCCTGTGTCACAGTTGTGTCATGCGTTACTTATTTTCTTTTGTCTGTGTGTGTTAGCAGAGATGTTCAATAATCCGGACAAACATTAGTTCAAGGCTTCGCGAATGACTCGAAGTAACTATTTCGAAACCGTCGAGGCTATGTGAGGGCGCAAAATAGATACGATAAAATTCTTTGTCCTCTGCAAAATTTTGTGACGTAGATAATCCAAACGCCTGGCAAAAAAAAAAGAAAACTATTACTTTTAATGCATTGCGCAAACACTGTGTCCTGCCCCATTTTCTTGTTATAATCTTTTGCCGGTGATGTAGCGAGAAGCAGCGAAAAAATCCTAAATAATTCAAAAGCAAGAATTTTTATTCGGCTTTGATACTGATCGAGAGTTTTTTAACTTGTGACTGGGGAACTGGCCGTCCTAAGTATCAGCACCGTAAGAACTTCGGCAAACAGATGCTTCGCTTCAAGCTCCCTACATTACTAAACCAATATTTATCCAATAACAGTAAAGATTTTACACCTGTTTTCTTTTAAAGAAATCCGTGAAATGTTTCTATGAAAGTTTGTGCATGTCTCCATCAGATTTTCTGTGCCGGATTTATGCTCTCCCACTTCTCCAAGCATATACTACTAAATACACAATTCCACAAGAAAAATACAACTTTCTCGCACTTATGAAGATGTATTTTTAGCTACTGCACTGTCGATGAAAGTTATTTTCTCTGATTAATACAAGCCCCCCCCCCCCCCCCCCCCCCCGCGTGTTTCTTTACATTGATGTCATGTAGTTTGCCTGTTGTATTTCACTGTTTTTTTTCGTGCTTTGACTTAAATTCATTTCATTATTTAGTCATGTATAAAAACGTTTCAGTTGTGCGACTTATCTTGTGCTGCCAAATGCTTACAAATACCGGGGCAGTCGACCCATCAAGCTGCACTTCGAAGCAGATTTTTCGCAGCTGCTCCTTTCTTTGTGCCCAAGGAGAATAAAATAAAAGAAATAATTACAATATATGAGCGGGAGCAAATTTTTCGCGAAATTATGTAAGTTCTGTTTATCTCTCTATTAAATTTGAGAATGACATTTTTATTATTATACGCCACATGAAAAACTAATTAGAAAAAAAAACACAATTCTAGAGTAATAAATAAATGATTGCTCAGACTTTGTTTCTAATCATATTGCTCAAGACTGTACATGCTGCCAATCTATAAACTCTCATAAGTTGCAGTAGGACTAACACAACTGGGTTGCACCTGCGTATGCAATGCTTGTGCTGACAGTTTTTCGGGTAACATTATCATCAACAACAACAGCGTACCACGTCCACTGCAAGGCAAAGGCCTTGGCCACTCTCTTTCAGTTAATCCAGTACTTTGCCAGCTGCGGCCACCTTTTCCCCACAAACTTCCTACTCCCATCCGCACACCTGACTTTCGGCCGGGCGGCTACTTTTTCCACCTCTTCGAATAAATTCCGTTACCTTAAGAGATCATCGGCCATTTTGCCTTCGCATTGCGTGTCCTGCTCATATTTGCTTCTGATGCCTGGTTTCAGCTAGGATATCATCAAATCGCGTTTGTTCACTTACTTCTTCAGCTGTCTTCTTATCTCCAAATGTTCCCGTATTATTTTCGTTTCTATAGCTCGCTGCGATGTCCTCAATTAAAGTTCCAGACTTTTCGTTCCTCCAAGTTTTTGCCCCGTGTAACTATTAAGTACTACTTGCCTCTTGAAAGAACAGGGAGCCTTGTATTCATCACATGCGAATACCTGCCAAATTTACTCCACTCCATTCTTATTCTCTCGGATTTTTCGCTTTCGTGGTATGAATCTGCGGTTACTACCTGCGAAATATGAATGCACTTCCTCACAACTAGGAATGCTTCGCTGCCTATCACAAACTCTTGTTCTCTATTAGTATTTAGGCCCACCGTTCTGCATTGCCTGTCTAGACCCTCAATCATGCTGTGCATTTCGGCCCAAGAGTTACTTAGCAAGACAATGTCATCAGTGAATCAGAGATCACTAGGGCACTCTATTAATTTTCACCCGCGACCCCTCCCTATTCAATTCTTTGCCCACTTCCTGTATATGAAAAGCCCTAGAGAGCCCCTGTCTCCCTGCCTTAAACCTTTTCTGATTGGGATTTCAGCACAATAGCGTTAAAGGCCCCGTTACGCAGAAAATCCGGTGTCGGTGTTGTGAGCGATAAATAAGGTGGCGTAGGGTGGCCATGCCAGCCACCCCCGGAAAAGCAACCTAGGCGGCTACCTGGGTCACATGACCTTCTGGTGACAGCACAGCCTACCCACCGGATTGTGAGCAAACTAGCCACCCTGGCAGGTGGCAGTTAAATCAATGGCTGATGGGGCGAGGTTGCTCGGGAGGAGCAGCTTGGTTTTTGTTGTGTTGGGTTTTATGGCACATAGGCAGCTAAGGCCATCATTCGCCAAACAGAAAATATAGAAAAGTTTTCTGCAGAATAATGATCGGTGGTGTAGAGGGCCTAAAATATTAGGTTTACTACCTCGTGATGCCAAAGGAACGATATTTTAAAAATGGTCACTAGTAGAAGCTTTAAAGAAAGTCGGGTAAACTGCGCAACGATTCTTGGCTGGGCAAGGATGTCGAGGCTCCCAATCAATCGAATAAAGACCTCAGCCTTCTTCTCAGGAATGAGGAAGTAGCTGAGGTGTGTTTTAAAAAATCTGCTTGTTGTAATCTTGTTGCCTGTTTTGTTCATTATAAAAAAAAACTGTAAAACGCTTGTTCCTCAGTGTTTTGAGTTTTCCGCATGAAATAAAACATGGTTTACTGTTAGCTGCTGCCAGCATAATTCACACTGGGGCTTTTCTTGTTCTGTCAGTAGGGAAATTGTGTGTGAGGTGCGTGTGTCCTATACGGAGATGCCAGATAATCACTTCCTTGTTCCTGGTGGAAGCAGGACTTTCATTCACCAAAAACTGGTTTTACAACGTGTAGTTTGTTAGTTGCTTCGTTGTTCCATGCTGACTGCCATTCCTGTATTATGTTAAGATGAACTGAGTTATTGCAATCATTAAAAGGTATATTTACTATCTTGATTTGCTTGTCACAAGCTTGTGCAGCGCACAAATGTGCTCTCTCGTTACCTTTTATTCCGACATGACTCGGGACCCAGCACAGCTTTATATTTTGTCCCCTTGAGCTGTGGCAGTTGCCATGTTGTGTATGATGTCGCCAAGCAGCGGAGTGATTGTATTTCTAGAGTGAAGGGCTGTAAGCACACTTAGCGAGTCTGTGTAGATAGTACTGCTTGCGAGGCTCTCATTTAACATTTTTTCTACGACTACACAGATGGCGTAACATTCGGCAACGAAGATGGATGCACACTGTAGAAGTCTTACTATTTTATTCCAATTACTTCGTACCACTGCGCTTCCAACGCGAACATATGTTTTGTCAGTATCTGTTTAAAAATCTCTGAAAGTACTGTATTTTTCCTGGAGTGTTAGAAATTATTCTATTATATCTTGTTGGAGAATTTGTTTTTTTTTACGGAACTGTGTAAGAGTGAAATCACAGCTTCCAGAGAAATTGTACCATGGAAGTAGTGGATCCGTCTTCGAGCAATGGCAGGTAATGTGTCTAGTAAGCCGAGGTTTTCCCACATCTCTAAATTGCAAGACCAGTAGCCGGGTAGCTCGCGGTTTGTTTTAAAGAGCTTTGCAGACGGCCACTTTCTAACGACGGGGTAACATAGATGCTTGGGTCGCACTTGGGTCGCACCAGGTCCACCGGTTGCAGCATCTGCCATCGCAGGGCAGTGGCGCACCGCTTAACCTGCTGCACCACTGCGCCAGGAGAGGTATGAAGGCATTCGGGGGCACATGAATGGAAAGTAGAGAATGATAAATTTCTCGTTTATGGCCATTAACTCATTCACGCTTTCGCGTCATATCCTTCAGGCGGAACTTATTTGTTCCCTCGAATTTTCATCATTCTCCCTGTTCAGGGCTAAGGTCGCTGTGTAGTCCCAGTAGATATTTTCCAGCCTCTTTACATGCGCATTTTCTGCGCCTTGGTTACGTAATGCCTGTATGAATGCTGATTGTGTGACTGAATCAAGCGTTTTCTCATAATCTATGAAGGCCATATTTAGGGGGTGGTTGCATTCTGCGCATTTCTCTGTTACCTCATTGATAGTTTGACTATGGTCTGTTCTGGAGTATTCTCTCCGAAAGCCTGCCTGGTCCTTCGTTTTACATAGAGGCAGCGATGGCGCAGACATCGAGCATCCGCCTCGCGTTCATGAGGCCCATGGTTCCAATTCTGGTGCCGCCGCTAGTCTTCACTGGGTAAAAAAAAACAAATCCCAGTGTTTTGAGAATTTAGTAACCGGTCTTGAGCGCATCCTGATCCCATCTACAGAAGGACAGCGCATCATCTCACCCAAACAGCATTTGGGGACCCTGGTGACTTGGCCGCCATGTCCTATATTAATGCACCAATTATCGGCTTACGAATAGGTCAGATCGAACCCATAGTAGGCTGCGTCTAAGCTTGAAGTATAGCTTAAAGTGCTCTAAAAAGGCATAGTCTGCGGCATTGGCCACATATGTGGAAGCATTTGTCGCAAAAAAATATTCATGCTGTTTTGTCCTTGTCATGAAACGCGCCGCTCGTCTCGTTTAACCCTTTCGGACGCTATGCACACAACCGCGTGCACAGTGAAATGACAGCTTTTCCTTTTTTCTTCAACTAGCGAGTGGACTAAATAATGTTTCTCACAAAGGGATCTGAGCGGCACGTCCATCGCCATATGGTAGAAGCATCTTAAATCTGCCGCGCAGCTCCGCCCATATCCGCGACCACCATAAATTGTTCTTCTGTGATGCGAAAATAGTCACATATTAATGATTTATCTGAACACAAGGCTAATCACAAGATTAACTTACAAATGCACAGGTATAGGCGCCTTCGTATGTTTATTGGAGCATAAAATTGAAATATTAATTTGTTTATAGCTTGAATTGGCTAGCAGTGTAATACAGGACGATGGGGGCTACGAAATGTTGCCCAACTGATTTAAAACTTCAACGGTATTCTATTCTATACGTTCAATGGACAAATTTTTTCACCAGTAATATTAATTTATCCTGCCTTTCTACTGCCAGGTGAACCTTCTAAAGAAAGATATGTGATACCACGGTGCAAATACTGGCGGTTGGATGTTGGAATTCTCAACATTATTAAGATTTGTGCGATATTCTGTACATGCCTATAAAGAAAAATGAAAAGTTGTGTTCTGCGTTGTCAAATGAATTATCTGTCTTGCAGCCTTTGCAGCTTATTTAGGAAAAAAAAAAGAAAGATTTCCTTGAACAGAAAAAGGCTAGCCCATCCTAAGGACTAAATATATCACAATTTTTTCATGAGGGATCATTTGGTCACCAAGGCATCACAGGACGAATAGACAACTCACCCGGTTTAGACTGTTACTCACAAGGAGCTTCAAAGGGAAACTTAGGACCATATTCCGCGCACAAGTGTAGGACAATGCAGAAACTATATAAGGGCAGCCCAGTGTTCCTCTGCCTGTTCGGCAGACCGCGCACAACACACACAAAATAAGCTAAACTTGGAAAAATGGTGCTTCGGATTGTAATTTTCCTTTTTGTGGGGAGATTTCAGTAACGACACCACTAACCGAATACACAGAATTAGTTCCCATGAATACGCCCTGATGTCATATAACTAGCATTAAGGAATATTTGCAGCCTAAAGGAAGCCCTTTCATTCGTTTCCTTGTGTTTTCAGAAAGAAAACAAGGCACTCATTAAAGACCAGCGCCTTATTTACCCGGCGGCTAGTTGCAGGTCGTCAAGTTCGAATCGGAGCAAGGAAGAGTTAGTGTTGGTCCCTCGCCATAAGCCACCTGCCGGTAAGTAACTCCTGTGCAGCGTTTTTAATTTTTTTAGTGACAGCCATCCCTTTTTACTCAACTAATCGAAACATACAACAGGAAAAGCATGAAAAATATTCTGCAGGTAAACTTAGTTATTATTCAGAGTGCAGTTATTATGCAGTTGCAGCGGCAAGGCTTCAAAAATAAGAGTGCCGTGAGGGTTCTTGCTTTTCGCTTCATTTCCCCCCAAAAGCAAAAACCATGCTTGACATTACATGAGACCGCGAGCATCCGTACACTGTAGCCATAGAAGCTTGATTTTTATAACTTTTCAAGCATCATCCGTCCCACATTGAGCGCCAATATGAATGCTATACATTTTTATGTCTTCTTTAGTCATCACACAAGAGTGCAATATTTAAATACTTTAGGACCAGTTAGAAGTTTCTGTTGAAGTTCTCCTCGGCACTGAAGTAAGAAAGTCTCACTTTCTGAAGCCCATTCATACAGCTCGAAACACGGGGCGTCACAGGCCACAAGGGACGGCTGGACCATCCGCGCAGAGCGAGCGAAATTGACGCAAGGCAGTCATATTGCGAACCTGGTCGACAGAGCAGCACCTTTCATCAGACCTGTTTCCAATCAAACAAAAAGCACCGGGCTTCATTATGCCACCTCTTTTTTCCTTCCGGCGCTGCTATTTTATATTTATTCTTTTTTGGTGCGTCACCGCGGATGATCCGAGCGGACTATCAACGCCTCCCTGCTCAGGCAAGCATGAAGGAGCCTCGGTGTTGCCGAGTAATGCTCACACGCGTAATGTTTATCGTTGGACCCGCATGAACATCGGCACGAAACATCATCATTATCGGCAAACGTGACCTGTATGAGGCCCGACGACCAAAGTGCGGTTGCCTCAACTGAGCCGCCGCAGCACCGCGACGGCTCATGTGTCATACCAATCGCGTCCTTGGTCATGTTATACGCTACAGTGTCGCAGACACAACGACAAAGGCGCGGTTCAACGGGCCCTGCCCAGAAAGGGGGTCCTACCCTCACCCCTCGCGCTGGCTCTTTTCTTGTTAACAGGACCCTGGTAATCAGCAAAGCGCACTACAAGTACGATCGACAGCACCCACCTGCGGTGCTTTTGGGGCCCCCCTACCACCGCTTCTCAGCAGAGGTGCACGTTCATTTGCATTAAAGCAGTCTCTCGGGGCCCTAATTGACAATAGATGTCAATACCGGGTTAAATAAAAAAAATGTCTGAGGGAAATATTAAAACACTGTCGTCGCATGCACTGCGATCATAAAAGTTTTCGACGGAAACTTGTATTAGTTTCACATGTGTCAGTTTTGAGACGCTCGTCAACATTCCTTTCAAAATGAAGCAGACAGCACGCTTGAGACTCTTTTTATTAAACCGAAAAATTAACGCCAAAGAAAGCAATAAGACCAAAACTGTCGCGTCAGTCACCTGGCCAGAACAGAGGCTGTTCAGGAGGCCAGACGTAGTGGAGTGCTTCTTCCCAAGAATAATATTATTTCATCTTGTCAGAGAGAAAGTTTGTACTGCACACGAGTTTTTGCTGCGTGGAGGTGCCATGAAAACCATCTTCGTCACCAGGCTCATTGTGTTGCGTATGTAACAGCATTGATTTGGGAACAAATAACCGGAAATTAGCAAACAGGCTGCGCATGTTGGCCACAACTTCACTCGTCAACGCTAGGGCTGATAAACCCCACCATTGACTGAGAATTGGCAAGTTCTCGGTCTGTCAACACGTGGATCACTTCTTTTCCTTCAAGAGGGCGGAACGCTGCTCTTGCAGCGCAGGCGAAGCACGAACGCCAACTGAAACGTGGAGGGGCACAAACGAGGCCTCTTTCACGCTTACGGCAAACAGTACCGCAAAAAGAACGCAACACAAAATTTTTCTGCCGCTTAAAATGTATGCCACGAGATTCAAACTCAAACGCCTCCGTAATTTTTTTTCTTCTACCGAGGCTTACAGCTAAGGCTAACAAATAACAAACAACTCTGGCAAGTAACAAAGCCTCATAGCAAGAACACGAAACTCCTGCATTTGTAACTATTTTTGTAGCGTGCAAATGTGTGAAAAAAGAACGAGAGAGAGAGAGAAGACTTAGCGGGAGGGGAAGTGGCCGCTGCAGGCACGAGGTTTAAGCAAGTGGAAAGACAAGAAGCACGCTGCTTGTTGCGCCCAGTTTGCTTGGCCATTCCGAAGTTGTGTGTGCGGCTTGTCTCTTTTTATTTTTCCTTCCCAGGCGCCTTGCGCAGGGCGTGCCCTGGGTACGTAATGGCCGCTTATATCCCAGGAGAAGCGTGCCGGAGCAGAGCGGCAAGTTTAAAAATAGGCCGCCCGCAAGAGGGCAACAAAGGGAGCGGGCGGAGTGCGCGAGGAATATACAAAGGCCGGCAGTGGCCAGCGTCGAGAACGGAGCGGCCGGAAGCCACGCAAGCAGCCGGCGGGAGAGGAGGGCGGAGGGGCCCGCCGTCGGACGGGCCGCGAAAGATCGCGTTATGGGAATGTTGATTTATGTGCATCTGTAAGCATGCGCTCGCACACGCGCGCGCACAGCGGCATCGAGAGAGCGCATTCATATACGCCTCAAGGTAGAGTTGGTCGAGGGGTCGCATTCGAGATGCGACACCCGCACTGACGGTGACGTAGATAATGCGCCGCCGAGGGAGTCGCGGGTCAGCGATACCTCACTTGCCGACACCAGAGCCATGCGTCAAGAGTGACCCCGGGCCACCGGGAGCAACCTTCGGCTCCGAGCACGCGAGGGCCACTTGGCAACAGGACGCGCCTGCGCAGCCATCGGGTCACGGTCACGAGATGGCGCTGCGGCCGCGGCCGGCGCAGGGGGCTCTCCTTTCGAGCGCCGCTTTTTGTAGCTAAACGGGCTCAACTCAAAGTTACCCGTGCACACAACTTATCGGCGATGCGACTTCTCAAGTTCTCTTGAGCTGTTTGGCAATTACATGAAATGTACTGTTTTGCGCTGTATACTCAGGTACGAGTCAACAGTGCATAACACAAGACAGTCACTCAATCCGGCGAATTCGGTGCTGACCTAAAGTTTTTGCGTTTCAGGGGAGGGGGTTGCTGCGACGCAGGCAGTACGAGCCTCACAGCTCCCATGGAGACAAAAAAAAGTTACGGGAACTCTCAGTTCTTTAGTTATCTCCTGTTGGAATACGCATCTTGTACGAGTTAATATTAGCACCATAATATGCAGTGATCATCATCGTCAAGCGAAATCAATTGCCATTGAGATTAGGACGGTGCAAGCCATCAGGAGATGACGACGAGTGCTCACTGAGCCTCGCGTGTGTCACGCAGAGTAACCGGGCCTCATCTGGCCGTCGTTTGCATGACGGGTTGTGCGCTCCGGACAGCAGCAATGCCGCATTGCCCAAAGAGGTGGGATAAAAGGGCGGGCGGCCGATGTCGGCACCGCGACTCGGGCCACCGCCTCGGTGGGCGCAACCTGTTGTGTACTCGGCTGGCGGTGCAACAGCGCCCGGCCTTGCGCCACGCCAAAAGGAACAGGTATACGGCGTCGCGACAGAGTTGGCGCACGCCGACAGGGAGCGCGCAGCGCCGGGGAGAGGAGGGGAGCGCGTTTTATGACCCTGATTCGTTTCAAGTCCATCAGCTTAATGGAAGCAATTTCATGCGTGAGCGAATTTCTCTCGCCCAAACAGGTTTTCTCTCACCTTTGCCGCGCGACCCTCCCCCTTCCCGCCGCGGGCGCCGCATTCGGGCTTCCGGCGGCTCCGCGGCATTTCTAATCGTCGTTAGGGGCTACGCTCGCGCCGCCGTTGCAGCTGGGGCGTCCATTTTTGCGGAGGCGACGCGCCGCTCATTAATCTCCGCGTGTTCACTGGGACCGCGCAGTTGGCTGCCGCCAGCAGCCGTAGGAATCCTGCGCCGCAAAGGCAGCCCCGACCGCTGTTTGTCCTGCGCCGTAGCGAAGTTTTCGCTTCACTGGCGGCGCTCCCGGCTCGCTCGTTTCGCTGCGCCCGTGCGTTTCCCTGCGTGGCCCTGAACTTTTACGGCCAAAACTAATCGACAGAGAAACGAAAACAACAGAGCTCGCTCACCCGTGATCAAGAAGACGCACTAAACGTATCTTGTGCGCACCGCCTCGAGGAAACGTGTCACTATTATCGAAGATGCCTGGAGACTTTTTCTTAATGTACTTCTGACTGTTGTTTTCTCTTTTCCACCGGCGTTTCTCTCCTGCGTAATCCAAGGCTCAAAATGGCGATCTCACTAAAGAGCAGCCAGAAAATAATACTTTGTCGACTGAACAAATAACAGTTTGAATGTTTGACTAAGAGCACTTGCTGCTGGGCTAGTTGGTTTTGGTTCATATTTCAATAGGTTTTTGGCGCAAAAAACAGACGAGACACATAAGAGACACATATGGCGCTTCGTCCTGTTACCTTCCTATGTGTCTCGTCTGTTTTTTGCGCCTAAAACCTATTGAATGTTTGAGTAGGGGAGGAAGAGGGGGGGGGGGTGGGGGGGGGATTTGGACCATAATATTTATGAAT
The DNA here is from genome assembly GCF_055824585.1 of Amblyomma mixtum. Lineage (NCBI taxonomy): Eukaryota > Metazoa > Arthropoda > Arachnida > Ixodida > Ixodidae > Amblyomma > Amblyomma mixtum. The sequence goes on from NC_143014.1 coordinate 63,794,991, forward strand.
TTTTCGATGGGAGCTATCTTCATAAAATCTTATGAAATGTAACAGACGATTGCATGCAGGTGGGCACCTTACCATGCAAGTAAGAAGCATAATCTACTCCTAATCTACTCATTTGATTTCAGACTGATTTCTTTTTACTAACGCTTGGTGAGCATAATTTTCGCTCGGTATTAGGGGCAAAAGTAGATTCTTTATGCCTGCACGCGTGGTTGAATGTGCGTTTATCTCCTGCATTTATTATTTTTTTACTTTTGCCTCGATATCAATGGAGGGCTTTAATCTCGCTCTAAACAAGCAACACACACTAACGCTGCTGCCTGGAGTACCGATGGCGAATGAATTTTTTCTTGCGAGCTTGCGTTGGTTGCGTTTGTTCGTCAACTTTTCTTCAACCTCAAGCACATTCGTTGCAGCTATTGCATACAGTTTTTGGTCTGTATAATAGTCTTGCATTTGTTTCATCTTACAGGTCGCTTTTCCTAGTGTTCCTCAGTTGTTTTCCTCAGTACATGTTTCTTTTCATGTTGTTCGAAATAAGGGGCTTGCTGTGTATAAATTATAAATAATATTGAAACTCCAGGCACAAGTAATCGCTATCTTATTCGTAATTAAATGTTGCCCTAGAATAACCAAATATTGCCAGGAATTCATCCATAGATGAAAATGCCAGGTGTTTGAGGGAAGACTAAGTGATCGTCAAAAATATGATTTTTGAGGTAAAAATGTGGATTTTGTGGGAAGGCATTTCCAGGGTTGGCGGTCACAGAAAAATCGGTGAATCACCTTAACTAGTAAGCTGGTTTAATAATTTAAAACAATAAACTTTTTAACTATAAAAGTTAGGTACCCGGTCGCAATTAGGTATTTGTAGACGGTCGTTAGTAACAGCCATACCAGCTGTTATAATTTCATAAAAACGATTACCCTCGGCGCTGTGGCTCGACAAAGTTTGGCTGACTAGTTGCTGCACTGGAGTGGTTGCTTTGCCTGCATACTCTCCGAATGCACTTGTATTTTGGCACGATGTGCCCAAGTTTTGTCGGACCACAGCGCCGACAGTAATCGCGTTTTCAACATTCTAAAAACAGGTATGACGATTACTAACGACCGGCTACAAATCTTAATTGCAACCAGGCGCCTAACTATAATAGTTAAAAAGTTAATTATTCGAAATTAGTTAACCAGGCTACTAGTTGAGTTGATTCACCAGTGTTTCATTGACCGCCAGCCCTGGCAATACTATGCGTCAAAGCCACATTTTTACCTCAAAAATACTTTTTTTGAAAATTACTTTAAGTCTTTTCTGATAACCAGCATTTTCGTTCTGCACTAGCTAACATTGTATAACAGGAATATAATCTTGGTTTTGTATCATGCATTGCATCTGTTTATGTATCTTCATGTTTTGTAACCACTCCCCTCTTTAATGCCTTTGGCCTTGAGGGTTCCATAAATGGTTTGGTTTGGTTTGGTTTATTGGGGTTAATGAATGAAATGAAACACCTGGTATACGAACAATGAGATGTGCGAAAGTGCAATTGGCACCGATAAAAACAACAAAAAATAATAAAATGAAGAAAGTTACTTAACGTTGATGGCGCTCATCAATGACACACACACAGACGCGCAGATACATTGTCTTCTCTTTGTGAACTGCTATTTCCGAGATTCATTTCAAAGTGCTTCTCCACATCAACACCCTTTTTGCAGAAAAGCAGCCTTGCAGTTGGCTCACTGTGGAGATGGCATTAGCTCGATTTCAGCATAGGAGGTACTAGCGTACAAGCATGCTGGTGCATCCGGTTCCTAGCTGCGTGATCGCACTGGCAGGTGCGCGTTTTCATCTGGTCACTGAGCGCGAGCTGGCAGCACGACGTCGGTCCGGTATACTTCAAGGGTAGTACTTCTCCGTTCAGTGAAGACCTATTAGCTAAAATGTAAACACGGTTTTCGAGACTTGTATTTAAACTCTGCAGCTCGACGCTTCAAACAATTTGAACTTCTTTTTTTATTTTCAAATAAACAAAATGAAAGCAAACATCCATGTGCGATAACGCGCCAAAATTTGTATCTTCATATTGGCGGAACTGTTGAAACTAATCCATATCTCCTAGTGCCCATCTTGCTGTGTTGCATTCACACACGCAGGTCTTCCACACCACATAAGCTAAAGGCTAAAAGTAAAACAAAGACACGGGCTCCCATTATGCGAATAGAAGCGAGACAATATTTCTGGATGGAGGCCAGAGAGGAAAAACCACTTTTTTTACTACGCAACAATAAACTTGCTATCTTAAATATTCATTTATTAAAAAATATTGCTACACACGAAGTATCAAAAAGAAAGTTGCAGAGTAAAAACAAAACAACAACTATCATGATTTCGACACGTTTTCAGAACAGTGTCGTAGAAACGGCCATACAGCGGACTGTGGCGAAGCGATTCGGCAAAACAGTCGAAAACGGGCACATGCGAGTGAATGTCGTGCCGTTTTTATGCTGTTTTTATGCGTTTTTATGCCCTTTCTTTCAACACGCTGTACGGCCGTGTACATGGCAATTTTGTGATCCCGTTAAAGAACTGGCCGTGTTCAGGGTTCGTCTGAATGTTTCTCGCTTTTTTTTTCTTGCTCACGCTTTTTAAGAACTGTGCAAAAACCTGAAAGGAGCAACACACTTCAACCACTCGTCCCCACTCATAGAGGCTATGGCAACGTAGGTCGTGTACTACCTGGACCCAGACGCTGTCATGCGCAGGGTGTTCAAATGACGGCCACATGGACCGACCGAACATTTTACACGTCGCGTGGTTTGTTGAGAGCGTCACAGGGACTTCGAAAGTGAAGCTTCCATTACGCAGTCCGGAACTTCTTCAGAACACAATTGCTGTTTACAATGCATAATTTTTTGCGAACAAGAAGCGCTGCAAACGAAAATAATCTTTGCATTCAGAATATTTTCTGCAGCCATCTATGTACCTACTGACAGCACTAATGTGTAGGATGGCGTGTTTAATTAGGAGCGAGCTGTGTGCAGCATTTGTTCGACCAACTATTGCCCGCCGTGCGTGTTGATTTTTCGTCGACGCTTATTTTCCCTGGCGTGAAAAACTTTCGGTTTAAAAAGACGTCATTTTCGAAAGCGCTGCCGTCAAGACGGACAGATAAAGAGACAGACAAGAACGAGCGCTACTTCCGACTGTTTATTTGGTGAAAACCTAATGCGCTCTGTGTGCATCCTCAAGCACTGAAATGACAGCAGCGGCAACATGGCAGTTCTTGAGGATGCGCATTTGGTTTTCACTGAAGAAATCGGTTGGAAGTAGCGTTCGTAATTGTCTCTCTCTCTCTGTCAATGCTGACTGCAGCGCTTCCGAAAATTACATGTATGCATCAACTAGCCCAATCCGTTACCCTTCCAAAAGAGTGCACACTAAATGTTCGCGGTCTACTTTCCTGCCCACCGCCAAAGTTACTTAGGAGTGAAAAAAAAAAAAAATTAGATTTGATGAGAGCCGGTAAAGACAACTCTCGATCTTTGAAAATAACTTTGAAATGATTACGCGTGCAAGTTTTGCGGGAAAAAAAAGAAACAAAAAACAACGAGCTTGATATTCCGAGTGTTGAAGCCTGCAGCGCAAATTATTCAACGAACCGCAATTCGCTTCCGTCAACAAAGGCTATGCCCACCAGACGTGCTACGCGCAGGCCCCAGCTAAGCAGCTGTCTTAGAACGAACGAACGATCCGATCATAATAGCGCGCCAAACAAGCGCACAACCACAAAAGAAAGAAAAAGAAGCGATGGGCGGGCAGTCCGGTGGCAATAACAAAAGGCTCCTAAGAGGGAGTGGCAACAACTCGATCGGAGCACACCTTCGGGCTCGGTTCTATAGCGGGGACCCCACCGTTCGACGTGTCCGGTGCATGCTAAAAGATGGCCTTGATTACATCAGAGCGCGAATTCGGATCACGAATGACCACCTCGAGCCCCCCCACAGCCGTTCCACGGTGCCTCCGCCGCACACGAGGAAAAAAAAGAGAGAAAGTGAGAGGCAGGAAGCAAGAGAGGGAAGGGGGATCCAGAAATAAAGGGCAAAAAGAGCAGGGGAGGGCCCGAGGCTGAACCGGCGCGTAGATATTTAGCAGCGATGGCAGGACCGTGTATAGAAAGCGCTAAGTCCAAGCAAGTGCTGCCGCAAACGACTGAAAGAGACGTATTGTGGCGCGGTTCGGTCGCTGTGCTTGTCCTCATTACATTTTCCCCCGCGCCGTTGTTGGAAGGGGGAGGGGGAATCGGCGGACGCCGGCGTTTCGCCGCCATCGTGCTGTACGTAATGGCGTGTCACGTAGGCGGCCGCCGTCCTCCGTTGGTCGGCGCGTTGTCCTCCACCGCAGCCACTAAAGACGAGAAACGGCGCCCGCCGAACGGGATCCGCGCTTGGTTGAATATTTGATCGCAACGCGTACGACCTCGAGGCGCATGCCAATGCTAGACAGATCCGTGACCGGATTCGGATGGTGCTGATTTTCCCTTTTGATTCTCCCCCCGCTCCGGACACGCGGCGCTCATTGGGCTCCGCTGTGGCAGCCGCGACGGGAACTGTCTCTGGGCCCAGCACGTGCCGACACACACAGAGCGGCTTCGGCGTCCGGCCCATTTGAATTCAGAGCACCGACAGAGCAACACGTTAAGCTGTAGATGGGAGAAGGCAACAAGTTATTCATAACTGGCGCAGAAGGAAAACTACTGTGTATCCTCAAAGACGTTTACCGCCGACTACGACTAGAAGAAGCAAAGCGTGCATCAAATAGAGAGGAATGCCGCAATTCAGTGAAATGTTCACGCAGCAAAACTGTTCACTTAATCCCATGTACACTGCGGAGTGTCTTACAGATGTTTATAAATAGTCGGTTTGACATTTCCTTTCAGCCAGCTACAGAAAGAGCAGCGCTTTTCTGAAGCCCTGGGCTGTATTAAATAAGAATAGGTTAATTTATGTCACAATTTAACGCAGTCTGCGCTAAGATCTTTGTCGAATCCATTGCCATTTTATAGTGTCACATGTTCATTAGTGCCGCAAAGTTTGTGCTAGTTGATACAGAAAAACACGCCGGGGAAAAAAATGGAAGTCACAGAAAGTGCCAAATTGTTTACAAATACAACGAAACTCAAATGACGAAAATAAATGCCACATTTCGATAAGATCAGGATCGGTATGATGGGCCTGTTGAGAACTGCAGAAATGATATCAAAATTGCGTTATTGTTATCAAATGCTCGTGATGCACCTGTTTGCAAAATGCTCAGAGTAGCACGCGTAGTCAAAAACGTATATTTTTGATAGTTTAACTGCAGTTTTCTCATTAGCGCATACACGCTCAAGCTTTCCACCAACTTGTGACATCGCCTGATGTCTCAGCATTACATCTTCCGGCAAGCGCTTGCTGAATACGAAATTTAACGACTTAGAAAGAGGAGTGCTTTAGTAGACTAAAGCCCTCGCAGGATTTGTGGGGTCTGCAACTCGATCTTGATGAAGAGCGACTAAAGCCATTCCGCCTCTGCAGTCGCAGTAGGAGAACTGTGCTGGCTGTTTCCACTCGCGAACTTCTTTCTAGCCGCGTGTCGGGCAGACATTCCCGATAAGAAGAGGAAAATAAATCGGCGAAAAAAAAAAAGCACTCTTCGCGGGTTGTTCGCTGGAAATCAGCTTATTCGTCTCCTGTTGTTCGAACCACCAAGATGTCTGCGAGCCCCTCCCACGAAATTACGTTCAGGACGGAGCAAAGAACGAGGCCAAAATGAGGAACTGAAGCAGAGCGAGGCCGCCTGCGCGCAATCCCAGCCGCGTACAAGGAAAGGAAAGCCTGCAACAAATTGCCGCGTTTATTGATTGGCTCTCGTTCGTTACCAGCCTCCTGTAACAAAGTTCTCGCCGCACATAGGGCACCATCGCTTCAGCAAACGCGCCAGTCGGGGAAAATTTACCCCTTGATCCCGTTAGCAAGCTACCAACAGCCCATGTCATCCGCCAAGAAATTCGCTCGGCTTCCCACTCCTCCCGAACGTGGCGCGTATATTTATGACCGCCATTTTCGGCCAGCAAAAAGACCGCCGGAGGTTCTCCGTCACAGCGCGCTCGGCCGCACATTGGATTCTGTTGTTCGTATCGTGAGCTAAATAAGCTTGGCAGCGGAGCTGTGTTGGTAGAAAAAAAAAAGATTAAGACGTGCGATGGCAACTTCCTCAATAAGAACGCGCAGTTGCAGACGTTCTCAAGACCCGTTGGAAAATGAGCGGAGCTTATAACGTCCTGCACGACACCGAAATGAAAGCGACATCTCTTTCAACACTGGTGCCTTCCATGCTCACGGAGCAGTCGTGATCCTTTGAAAAGAACGTTATAGTTTAGTGAGACGTAGAATACGCGCGACAAATACTAACTTGCCTTAGTTTGCGCCACTCGTTGTAAGACTGGTGATTGATGCCAATGAACGTATTTGTATTCATTAATAAATAATGTAAGGAGTGCCCCAAAAAGATGTTTATATTATTTAACTAGTTCGGTGCGCATAAGACCAAAATTTCCAGTGTTATAAATGAATTATAAACACTGTTGGTCCAAAACGTTTGAACCGGCTGAAAAAATAAAAAAAGGTATTTTACTGACCTGAAAACAAACAGAAATATGGCATCCGGAGTCCACGAAGGAATGAAATATCGTCACCAAGGTCCCCTTAACTGGTTTGCCTGTGCCTCTTCAAAGAGAAGCCGAACAGATATACATCACAAAAGGCTTAGCATAAGTGCTCGCATATAGGAAGAGGAGGAAGCGATTATCCGCGGTAGTATCAACTGAAGCTGAATACTGATTCTTGAAAACAGCGCGAAGGACAGGACAAAAGAAAGACGGGCAACACGAGCGCTTCTGAATACTGAGAGCCAATATTTTTGCTCCACCATCTCGACGTTGCCGCGCTTTATTCAAATACATGCAGCGACCGCAGTAGGCGCTCACGTCGCCGAAACGCCTGAAAGAGCAGCGACAGCTCAGCCTTCGCGCGTCTCTCCAGCCGATGCTGGCGAGGCGGCGCTCCCTCCGCCTCCCTCCCCGCCAGTGTCGCGGTATCTGAACGCGCTGTGGGATCCGGCCGGATCGGCCAGCGCCATTGTCCGACACAAGAGACTCAATTTGCAAGACAAAGCCGCCTTCTTTCTGGCCGAAAGTTTGCGATACATCCACAGAGAGCTTTCTCGGCCGCTTGTCAAAGCAAGTGGTGGCCACAATATATCTAGATATCTCGCGCTCACTTTCTGCTCACTTTGGCCACCGCAGAGCTCTGCCTTTCGTCGTGCGAGCGCCGGCCGCATCGCTGGCGCTGACGCACCAGATAAGGGTGCGCTCGTCTCAGGTGCCCATTCTTCCTGGTCAGGCGACGGGCGCTTCTTTAACGCACTGGTTCGCTCAGGGAAATATGTTACGTCGAGTTAATGTTGAAATACAATGCAAAAATTCTTGTCCCTCGCACTGGCCTCTCTTTGAAGCCTGAGAAAGAGTTAGACACCGTAAGAGATACCACTTCAAGAATCAGCTTCCTTGGAAAAGTAAGTGGACGGCGACATATTGTTAATCACTTTAGTCAAAGATATTTATTTTACGGTCGTTTTTCTTTGTTTCTTCTTTCTTTTGTGTTCTGTTGAACAAGAAACGCAAACGACTCCTTTGAGAAGGTCTCTACTCTGTGTGAGATTAACAGTTTAAGAAGGAGAAACATAAAAAACAAGAGGGCATAAAATTTCGCTACTTTGCACCTGACTTCATAGGGGCGCGTATCCGGCGTGGTGGAGTTATCGAAGTCTGACCAATTTAGAAGCAAAAAATGAGGTGCGGACTGGGCGTAACAGATAGAAACATGGAGCAAAATGAAACAAAAAAGTGGCGATGATTTAGGAGGTATATACACACTTCCTGCGCTTCAGTTACGAAAGTACTGTTTGTGTTATTATCTTCAGACAAATGCTTTCTCTTCCCAGTTGTGCACTAACCAAAGCAATAGACCTTATGCGAAATGCACTGCCATCTAGCGGTCGCCGCGCGCGATCCGCCATGTTGGAGGATAGCCGCCGCATTCACGGCAGACACCGGTACACGCTCGTCGCGCGCGCTCGCGTTTCACCGTCCTCAATATGCCCACATACTGTTCAGTGTTTTGCTGTACGGGTCACAAAGACGTCCAGGGAAAAAAAAGCGCTTGATTTGAGCGCATTTCTATTCTTGGACAGCGATCCCCGACATCCGCAGCAAAAATGTTGCAGAACCGTCGCTACATGTCGAGGCATCGCACAACGCATTTCGTTATCTCCATGCAGCTAATGAAATAAGAAATTGTAGGCACGAAGAAAATATCACACAAAAGCTGTTTTTCTCCTGCGATTTTCCATGAAGTGCTGCGATTATCGGCCTCGCAAGAGAGTAATCGTGATCAGCTGTTCAGTGGTACGGGTCGCGCTTTGTGTGATCCGTCGCTCCTAGCGTTATCCGCCGCAGCGATTACATGCGTTAGTTTTAGCGCGAATATTTGTTTTGACGGAAGCACTAGCAAGGATTCACTTCATTTATCATGCAGCACACCACTCCGAGGCTCTTCGCTAGGCTGCTCACCACTGGTACGAACTGGCCGCTCGCCGCACGAAGCAACTTTAAGCGCTAGGGCAAACAAACCAACGCTGCATGAAGTTTTCAAGTAAAATGAAAGCCGTTGCATGTTGAGAGGCCACTTTTTTCGACACTACCAACATGAGCGTGAGGTTCGCTATCGTTTGCTTTCGGCGCCGACGCACCGCACAGAAAACGCTACCACAACAACAGCAATTCAAGCGGCACGCCCATTCGCAAAAAGTATCGAACGAAATAAAAACTGACTCAAACTAGACCGAAATGCGCACATTTTTAGCCGTAAACGAAAACTGTAATTGTCTTGTACGTTTGTTGGTCTTCGGCGTCGGCAGACTGACGTAGGACTCCGTGAAAAACGTTCGGAAAGTGTTTTGGGCGCGTAATAAGTGTTTGCGAAGTCACTTGGAAACTTGGGCAGCAGAGACAGGTCGACTGACCATTCAGTCATGTTTACAGGCTCAAGTGAAAGGAAATAAGACTTCCGAGCCAGCACAGCCGTAAGGAAGCTATCGCGGGGCGCGTATAAATCCAGAGAGCAGAGGCGAAACGAGCTTCAGTCATCCTCCAACATGGCCGATTTCCACTGGTTCTTCTTTTCTCCGATAGATGGCAGCAATTTTGCATAAGGTCTATAAAATTTAGCAAAATTATTCATTCATCATCATCATCAGCAGCAGCAGCAGCAGCCTGACTACACCCACTGCAGGGCAAAGGCCTCTCCCATGTCTCTCCAATTAACCCTGTCCTTTGTCAGTTGCCGCCACTGTACCCCCGCAAATTTCTTAATCTCATCCGCCCACCTAACTTTCTGCCGTCCCCTGCTACGTTTGCTTTCTCTTGGAATCCACTCACACAATGCACAGCTACTATAGTTCTCCATAAAGTCAGGAATAAAATTCCAATACGGAAAGGTGTCAGGCAGGGAGACACGATCTCGCCAATGCTCTTCACTGCCTGCTTAGAGGAGGTATTCCGGGGACTGGAATGGGAACAGTTGGGGATAAGAGTTAATGGAGAATACCTGAGTAATTTGCGATTCGCTGATGACATTGCCTTGCTAAGCCACTCAGGACAAGAACTGCAAAGCATGATCAATCAGTTAGACAGGCAGAGCAGAACGGTGGGGCTAAGAATTAACATGCAGAAAACAAAAGTAATCTTCAACAGCCTAGCAAGGGAACAACAGTTCGCAATTGGTAGCGAGGTGCTGGAAGTAGTAAGAGAATATGTCTACTTAGGGCAGGTAGTGACCGCCGATCCGGATCATGAGAGGGATGATATTTAGAAGAATAAGAATGGGGTGGAGCGCATATGACAGGTTCTCTCAGATCATGAATGGTAGCTTACCAATATCCCTGAAGAGAAAAGTATACAACAGCTGTATCCTACCGGTACTCACCTATGGGGCAGAAACGTGGAGGCTAACAAAGAGGGTTCAGCTTAAGTTAAGAACAACGCATCGAGCTATGGAAAGGAAAATGATAGGTGTAACGTTAAGAGATCGGAAGAGGGCAGAGTGGGTGAGGGAACAAACGCGGGTTAATGACATCTTAGTTGAAATCAAGAGGAAGAAATGGGCTTGGGCAGGGCATGTAATGCGAAGGCAAGATAACCGCTGGTCCTTAATGGTAACGGAATGTATTCCAAGAGAATTATTCATTAGTGAAACTTATAATAATCACTGGTTTCAGCAGGAAAAAAGATACAAAGAAAATGAACCTGACTGCGTCTGCAGGAAATTTTTTGAAAACGTCATGGAAACCAAGTCTAGTTCAAAAGCGAAAAGCTGCGTGTTTTTTTTTTAACTAGCTGCAATTTCAAAAAAATGTGGAATCAGAAGAAAGCTGTATTTCTTCGGAGGGATACCTTGTGTACCTTGCTGGAATAAAGTGCGGAGTGAACAGTCGCATAGGTCGAACATTATCATGATTCAAATACGAGGTTGAAGAGATTGTCATGAGGCAAGCAATCATGATAGTCAAATTTCCCACCCCATATTCGCCATGGTCTAGCGGACAACCATGCTAAAAACATTGACAACCACGTTAGAGTACCTGGCGTGAAATGGATTATCCAAAACTCCATTCCGGCCGTCAGTTTTAAAAGCCCTGTAGGAACTGTAGAGGACTTATCCTTTCATTTAGAAAGAAAAAACCTGAAAACTGCTTACGGATCAAAACGCAGCTTGAAGGGCTACGCTTGACTTCACCAATACATCGTACACCCTAAGCTGCGCGGTGCCCGAACAAGAAACAGAAAGAAAAAAAGTCGGCATTGTTTCGCCATAGACCATTCCAGTCGGCCCTGAAACGTTCCACTGAGCGAGTCAGCCCACTAATGTCTCGGGCACCGAAGCCATGTTTCTTTCCCGTCCTCGACCCTGCTCGCTGCTGGCATCGAATTCGGCCCATTTGCTTGGGTCCTGTGGTTTTCCGCAACAAGCACTACGCCGTAGATGCGGTCGAGACGAAATGCAGGAGCGGCCTTTCGTCTGAGGAGAACTGTCTGCCATGTTGATGCCGCACTTGTAGCCCTTTTCTTGAAAAGAGTCGAGCATAAAAAAAATGCCTCTCCAGGAAACACCGCTTCCATATAGCGGGAGCTCAGCGTAAACGTCTAACGGTGGTTAGGCGCACCACCAAACGGAAGCGGGAGCTATAATGCTATGCGAGTAAATAAGGAGAAAAAAAAAAGGTAGGAGTGGTGCGGCTCGGAGTCGGAACGAGGGCTCGTTTAATCTAAAAGAAGAAGATAACAGGGCCAAGCACTCAAGTCAGAGAGACGAGTGGAAGGGAGGGAAAAAGAAAAAAGAGAGAAAGTCAAGGAGGAGCGATCAGAGCTTGAGGGCGAACAACCGGCGGGGGTGAAGTCATCTTCTTCCTTCGGGGCCGACCTGAATGGCAGCCGCATGCGGCGCTCGTCCTCTCCCGGCTTGCACTTCCTTTGTCGCGCGGGGAAGAAAGGAAGCCGGGCCAGGGCTTCTTTCTCAACGCAAGAGTTGCATTCATCAGGTTGGCATGGAAGCGACAGGCGGTCCCAAAGACTTGCAAATGGCCGCCAGTCGCACAAAGGGAGCAGCGGAGGGAACCGCTCGCGAGATGGGCCGAGCGGGTGCGATAGGAGCCGGCGGTTAGCCTCATCTATTCGGCCGGCTAGCGCGGACAGCGCGCCTCGGAGGCTGCGTCGCCACGGCGTGGCCTAAACGCCCGCGTAAAGGACGCGGCGCCCGGAATGCGCAGATATGGGCACTCCTCAGCGGCCGCTGGCCACTTTCACGGACGCCGACGAGCCGAGTCGTTCAAGGCGACCTGGAAAGCAGCCTGGGATCACCTAGCACCAGCTGACGCCCCTCGCCTGTTAAGAACTTTACCCCGCTGGCTTCAAATTTTAGCCCTTTTTTTTTCATGCTGATAGCAAACATTCCTTTCCCCTCTCTGTGCCAGATTTTTCCATTTTATTTTTATGCTCAGTCAGTTCCGAAACAGCTGCAATTTCAGAATGACGTTTCTTCAGCCAACATTCAGTCGCCATTCCTTTCTTCCAAGCGATGTCAAGGACAAATATGGTCAATGCGAGCACTGCAGCCTTTGAATATCTGTAATCGAAATGTTTTCCAAGCTTCTAAGCCTTCATTCTACTGTTCTGCGCTGGGACTTTTCAACGTTGAAGTGAGTCCGTCATTTTTTTTTTCTATTGACGCACATGACATTAGTACGTTGCGTTCTCCTAGCTGGAAAGCCATGAAACCGAAAAAAAAAAAACAATTTTAGGAGGCACACTGAAAAATCCCATATTTGGTTTGGGTTAGTTGGTTTATGGGGGTTTAACGTCCCAAATTGACTCAGGCTATGTGGGACGCCGTAGTCAAGGGCTCAGAAAATTTCGACCACCAGGGGTTCTTTAACGCGCACTGACATCGCACAGAGCACGGGCCTCTAGAATTTCGCCTCTGTCGAAATTCGACCGCCGCGGTCAGGATCGAACCCACGTCTTTTAGGCCAACAGCCGAGCGCCACAACCACTGAGCCACCACGGGGGCCAATCTCATCTTTGATGGAAGCAATAGTTTCGCGGAGATGATTTTAAGCGCAGCACAACATTCATCCCAGGTGGTCGAAATTTCCAGAGCACTTCACTACGGCGTCCCTCATAGCTTGAGTAGCTTTGGGACGTTAAACCCCAATAAACCAAACCAGTGTGATGGAAACAGTCGCCTGCGCTACATCTTCCCGGCTGCACTCGTCTTCTCACAGCAGTCGCAACGGCCCATTCCTATTTTGCTTGAAGAACTTAGCAGCTTGGCACGACGAAAAAACGCAATCAGAGCGGAGCGAGTCGTTATACAGCCAGTTGTTTTTGTTTTGTCGATTCTTTTCCCTGTTGCGCAAAATACTTTGGAGAATTTTGTTGCATGTTCGCCGCCATCACTTCACTTTGCGATAGCGCGTGAGGCAAGCAGAATGATCCCTGACGCACGCGGCAGTACAGGTCTAACCCAAAGCGAGATGGCAGCTAAAGCCGTTAAGGATATGTGTACCTCCTTCAAGAATTACCGTAAAATATTCATTATTTTCGAAGCTAACTTGCATAAACTGACCTGCGCACATCGCGCAACTTGCAGCAGGCTGGCCTGCGGCCGCTAGACTTCTACTGCTATGCCACAAGATGCTGGAGTACCCCAAGGAACACGCCCCATATTTTGTGCAAAACTGCATTTGGCTAAGGTTTGAGAAACAACCCTACGTTAGCTGTATGTCAAAATTGCCCTCCCCAGACAGCGTCTGCGATCGCCCGCGACTGTGCCTTATATTCTCGACGGGTGCTGTCGACCGCACTCGACTGTGTTCCGTGCGTCCAGCGCGCTGTCCGCACCGACAGTGTCGTCCGAGTTCGCCACCACCCGCTCTCCCGTTCAGCCAGAAATAAAGGAGAACGTGTGCGAATCGAGAAAGAAACGAGGCTGCGTTGCCAAGAGGCGCGAGGCTGGCCCCGTGTGTGCCGACGTCACGTCGGGGGGAGACAACTCCGATTGTCCGCAAGAACGGGCCTGCAAGACGGGTTGAGTGGCAGGGCGTCGGCAGCGGTGCTGTAGCGGCGGGTCCTCCGAACAGCAGCCGCACCGGGGCGTTCCAGTGGCTCCAGCTTTCAGACGCCGAGCACACAGCCACGGGGCAGAAAGGAAAGAAAAAGCGCCGCCCCGCAGTCTGCGGGGGAGGGGGGAGGGCAACCCAGCGGCTGAAGGATACTTGCCGCACAATGTCGACAAGCCAGGCGCAGGAGCCGTCCGAGCGAAAGGCCAACGACGCCGCTCGCATACCGAGCAGCTCGTTGCCCAGCCCCGGCGGCGCACGCAAATATGCTGTGCGGTTCCCCGCCGCCAGGCTGTGCACAGGGACCCCCCGCCCGCTCGTGTGTGTGCGTTTTTGGCGGCACTAATGATTTGTATAAACAAAGTAGGCGCAGCAGCTAACGAAGAATATATGGCTTCTTGGAATCCGGACGCGGTCAACTGCGCCAAGCGAGACCCCCCGTGCTTTCTCGGCGGCGCGTGAGCTGCCTGCCCGAAGCGGGATCAATCGAGATTTCAAAATTTGCCGCCCGGCAGCGCCCGCGGCGTTGTCGTACGCAACCTGCGATGCGCCCAGGGTTATGCCCCGCCGACTTGGACAAACACGGGGAGAACTTTTAACGGCGCCTCCGCCGACCCGGAGCGGAAGAGCAGAAACAAGCGGGGTGCACTATCAGTGTCCCTCTTCAAACGCGCAGATAAGCAGCGCTCGAAAACGCATTTCTTGCCAACAGGCAGTTAATACAAAGTAGAGAAAACTACCTCGTCAATACTCTTTTAGAACGCCGCCGGAATAAAAATATTAATGGGATTTCACGTAATTTGAATTACTATTGACGAGGCTTCCGGTAGTAAACATGCCTGCCTAATCAAATTATTCCCACATGAATGTCGCACAGAGCGCAGAAACACACACAGAAAAAGAAAATTACAGGGAAAGTTTCAGCCCAATAAGCGCCGGTTAAAAGGCCAGAAACAAAAATGCGAACAACACAACTATCTTTGTTGCAAGAAATCACCTTCTCTTGTATATCTTTCCATGGTGCGAGCGTGATTTTTTTGTTTCTAGCATTCATTTCGAACAAGCAGGGACGGCAGTTTCGTCACAGGCGACTTTGCAAAACCTAAGTGCGACAAAACAGCCCCGTTCAAGGCACCTGAAGTGTTCAAAAGAAACACACCACGGAAAGGGAGAGTCAAGCTGTAATCAAGTATAGATAGGAGCCCTGCAAATTTAGCTTATAGATAAGAGGGCGACAAGGGCCGAAGAAGAAGTAGAACAACTGCAGCGCTTGTAGCATGCAGCTGCAATGAGATTAACTTTTGATTTGTCCTGAGCCGGCCTCAAGGAAATATAACTCCATGTTATTTTCGCGTACTTTTAGGCCTAAAAGCGTACCAGTGGCGTATGAATTATTGGAGTAATATCATCTTAGCATGAATACCGGGCCGAAAAGCATGTACTGCACCCAGGTAAAGAGAATCGAAAAAGAAAACAAAATGGAAAATGTATTGAAATTTTTTGATGATTTGTTGAAGGTATTATTTACAGTTACTTGAGTGCTGGTCATAGCTTTAGCAATAATTAAGCACTCGACAGGAGGGAAAGAGAGGGCTGAGGGAATACGCTTATTTATGCGGCAACGAATAAAAGCCTCTGCCGTCCAATTCAAATTTGAAAACAACACTGAGCATTTCATTTATTCAATGTTTTTCGGTTATTTTTCTCACATTATCGTGATACCTTCAAGTTTTATATTAGGGAGGGTATTAATTTTGTCCCCCCCCCCCCCCCCTTTTAGTCACTTCCGTTCGCCAGGTGCTCTGAACTGCGTTCCACATCCTGTCACTAAGCCGCCGCGGTGGCTCAGCGGTTATGGTGCTCGGCTGCTGACCGAAAAGACGCGGGTTCGATCCCGGCCGCGGCGGCTAGAATTTCTTTGGAGGAGAAATTCTAGAGGCCCGTGTACTGTGCGATGTCAGTGCACGTTAAAGAACCCCAGGTGGTCGAAATTTCCGGAGCCCTCCACTACGGCGTCTCTCATAGCCTTAGTCGCTTTGGGACGTTAAACCCCATAAACCATAAACCACATCTTGTCACTAAGTGAATACCTTCCATTAGCATTATGTGCGCTGGGGTAAACGATCGCTTAAACGCATGAACCGATATCTTTAACATGCAATGTCAAAACCCATTTTGCATGCACGTCTTAATGAGCGTCGATTTATCTTTTTCAGCCTTAAGTTGTCTCACCAAAATTTTCTGACAAGGGAAGTGAAGAATAACTGTGCTTGCTACACCTAATCATAGGCACATATAAGATATACCGTTCAATACGTTTCCCAAACTCCATACTAAGAATTTATTATCGACAGCTGCAAGCCAGGTGTACTCACCTACAGATATTAACCATATAAGGGGGTTTGCTGCTGCGTAAATTGCTCTATTCTTCATCACTGTGAGCTTCCCAACAAAAAGAGCACTTTCCACTTTTCTTGTCTTGGCACTAACGTGATGAAAGGGGGGGGGGGGGGGGGGGGGGGATTCCGGATACTTAGAAGACGACCAAGCCTTGAAGAGTCATGCGAATCAACTGCCCCGTCTGGACGACGTTCATTTGGAGTGCACGGGAGAGAGCAAGCTTCATTTCAACACACTGCTTAATTACGTCCTGTGCAACAAATCTGAGTCTTGCCAGTAGGGCCTTTAAGTGCGAGCGTTTCTTGCCAGCACTGTTATTTTATTCACAGGTTTCACTTGGCATGCACAAACATGTGAATACACAAGAGAGACGAAGGGGAGGAGCGGATGGCTAGTCAAGCTTGCGTGTGATCAAAGCTTTTACTACCTCTCTGGCAAGGCTTCTTTTTTTACTTGTAGCTTGCTTCGCTCAACAGCCACTATTACAACTCACTAGCGCGCCGTCCCTCTTGGTGCGCGATACTGGGGGGCTATTTTTCCGACTAACTCTTTCGTGACTAAGAACTGTTCATCACAATGGCGCCTAGAACGCCATAGGGCTTAAATGGAAGAATGGAAGGTTAACGCATCGTATGTAGAGAGCCCTCATGCTCATCTTCATTTTTAAGCAGGACTGCGTTAAATAACTGATAGACGTACGTACAGCTCGTCTAGAACGACAAACAAAAAGTTCTTTTTTTCTCTCTCTCTCTTCTTCGTTTTCTTCAGGGCACAAATTTAGCCCCGAGGGCCACTATTCGCGCTCAGAGTGGAGGTGGGGAAGACAGCACAGGTGCGACAGCGTCACTCCGTGCTTTCGACTTTATTGCGCAGGCAACACATCCCCAGGCGGTCGCAGGAGCTCATCAAATCTTTAGGCGGTTGGGCACACCCACCGCGCACGTTGGGGGCCTCAATTTTGACGGTGCAGCCCGCGACCGCGGCCCACTTTAGAATTTTGCGCGAATCCGTGCGGCCGCGTACGAGAACCTTAGCCCGTCCCTGTCCGGCGAGCTGCCCCAGCTGCCTCCTCGCTGCGCCGTGAACGGCACGCAGTTCGCCTACCAGCGCGGCGCACTGCACAGGCGCGCTGGGTGCTGGTGCAACAGAGCCGTCGATCGGAAACCCGGGGTCATTTTGACGTTGCTACCGCTTAAAGTTTGATGCGAACGGCCCGAACTAGCCGCCCCGAAAGCCACCTGCGCCGGGCCACACACTTGGCGGGGATGAAGTGGGTAGTTTCGTTTCTTTCTTTTTCTATGCCTTACTTTGCACAGGATTTTTATTGCGGAAAAAGTACGAAAATTTCTCATAGAATTATCAAAAGGGTCCCCTTATAGACTTCTAGAGATTTAGGTTCATCTTGGCACCGGGGGGTTTTCGGCTGGATGGCCATTACTCGGAGACGCCCTCTTTCGAAAAAAAAAATAAAATAAAAACAAGAAAGAAATGAAGCCGACGGCAGCAACAAGGCTTATAGCTCGCAGTTTGGCTAACGGCACACGGGGGCCGGGTGAAAACCGTAATGACAACAGTGGGAGAAAAAATAATGTAGATTTGCTTTTATCGACATTCCTTCTACCAACTATGTGTCTTCTAGGGGGGTGGCGATTATAGTGGGTTCACTTAGTTGCTTCCCTCGGCGTACCGAATCTCTTCTTTAGCCTCAAATAATCTCATTTTTCCAACGCTTCCAACAGCCTAATTTCAGGAAGCTCCTTTCAAGTGCAATTTTATACGCTTCTGCTAAAGAGCAATTCAATATCACAGAACATTCAGCAAATAATTCAACAGCCTGCAGCAGTGGCAGGAAGCGCAGAACTTAGATTTAGGGGACTAAAGTTTTTAGGGGATACTGCCGTGTCACTGCAGGAGCCCTCCATAACGGCGCTGCCGCATCGTGTATCGTCGACGGCAGCTTTCTGCGGCCAACAAAGAAAAAGGAAAACAAAACAACGAAAGAAAGCGTTTCACACGCGCCGAAGTCGACAGTAACTTACTATATTGTAAACGCCACCTTTTGCGTTGCGGACCGAGGCAATTACGCGAGCGAGCTGGTGAACGGCACGCATAAGGCAGTGACGTCGGAGCGAAGCCTGTTCGAGGCTGTATACACGGGACACTTTCAATCAGTCACAAGAGGGCAAGCGCATTCAATTTCCACGGCAATATCCCGAACAGAGCTCGAGATTCCGGGCTCCGGCGCACTTTTCCGAAGGGGCCTACGTCGGGAGCGAAGCAAAAAGGGGAGAAAACAAAAAAAAAGGCAGCGAGGGAGAAAAAAAACGACGGCAGAAGAAAAAGCTCATCTCCCTGATGAACCTCGCTGCGTTCATTCAAGGCGGGCAGAAAGAAAGTATCGGCGGTGAGAAAACGGCTGACACCGAGAGAACGGGCCGAGGAAGGGCGAGGCCTCGTGAACAGCGATCACACTTCACCGACCCCTCGCCTTCCTCTCGCGATTCTTTATCTCTTTGCCTTGGCGTTTCACTCGCGAGACTTGCTCAGAGTGCAACTGGGTCTGCTCGTTTTCGCCTCTTTCTGTACTTATCTTTCGAGAGCGCGGGTCCCTGTCTCCCTGGGAGAACGCGAGAAGAAAAAAAAGAAACGCAGGCTGGCAGCAATATGCAAAAGCGGAGGCGTGCGCGCGCGCGCGAACAAATTAGAATTGGCCGTCAGAGAACAAATTGGTTTATTCCGACGACTCACGGCGGATTACAGTCTGCCGTTATCTTTCACCTCGGCGGCAATTTCAGCGATGAACCTGGGCGAGCTGACGCCGCCACGACAACAAGGCGAGCTCCGGGAGCTGCTCCTGCTGGGAGCGGGTGACGCCGCCTGCGACAGTGCGTCAATTAGTCACGGCTCACGAGAAACATCTTGACGTCCCGAATTCAACACTACCGGTTCGACATCAGAAGCAACGAGCCGGCTCGATGGAACGGATGCTACACGGGAGACAGCGAGAATTGGTATGACTGGCATGCGATATTATCAAGAGTGTAACAACAAATAAGAGCTAAATGTTACCCCGACACTAGCGTTCAAGGTGAGGGCTTAGTCGGGCTGGCTGGTACATGTTGATGGAAATCTCCCGTCTGTTAGCACTGTTCAGCCGTTTCAACACTAGCGGATATTGTACATTTTTAGATTTATTGTATTCCTGTGTGTGTCGATTTTTTATTTCTCTTTTCGTTTTCAACCACGTGTTTTTTGTTTGTTTGTTTTTTGTTTTTTTGCTAGCTGCTATGATTAACACCGTGTATACACACGTTCAAAAATAGAGTAAGAAAATACTTCACGGTGAGGATGCCAAAGCATAAGGTCCACGAATTCTGGCTTCTCGTACCGCTGTAGAGCAGTGCTTTATCCTTGCGTGTGTGAGACTTTCGACAAGTCCAGGTTTGACAGCACAGTTGTGTGGTTTGATGCAGCTGCGAATATTTCTGGGAAAGGATAAAGCTTCGACCGCTATTCTTTCGGAAGCAGTGGAAGTTCCTCGCGCATAGTTTCACCACGAAAGAAAAAGCATTCTTGGTTGAAGTAATCGACTTCGACAACCAAAAATTCTTATATGCGTCTAAATGCAGAAGACATAAAAGAGAGCAAAAATACTCTTATTGGTTAGAATGGAGATATATTTAATTTCTGAGTAGCATTCCAAATCTTTACTTTTTCGTAAAGTCCAGGCATGAGCAGGTTGTTCACCTTGGGTGGGACACTAGCGTTGCCTAGCACAACCACTTCTTGTCGGGGCGCAGCTGAAAGATATCTTTGGCGAGGGAGCCAGCGAACAATCTGGCGCCACAGAACTACTTTCGCTTGTTCGGACAGCTGTAAAAAGAGAGTCTATATACGCACGAGGCCACCCGGTGCACCAAAGAAGGCGCCTAGTCCCTACCCCAAGAGGTGAAGAAAGGAAGAATATGCGGCGCCTCACTGCCGCCGTTGGAGCCCTCAGGGATCCAGGCGTCAAGCTGCTCCAGTCCGGCAAGGAGCGTGGCTTCGTCGTGGTGCCAAATGACATCTATTAAGCGAAGGCTTAATTAAGCAGCTACCCATGTCAACTTCCTAGAAGTCAAGGCGTAAAACTAGCCGGCCTAGCGAAGCTACCCACTTGCGTCATGGCATCCAAGGGAACGAACCTATCAGTGTTCTTCAGTGTCAAGACACACAAAAATGAGTGCCTCTTCCGCGTGACCGAGTCCGAACACGGCACGCGGCAGCGTGAAGGCGCAGCGTTTCCGCAGAAGCGCCTTTCGCAGCTGGAAGTGGATGTCCCATTCCTCATTAGCAGGCCCAAGGCTGTATCGGACTTCCTTCAAAATGAATGCCCACCTTATGTCAGCGCCTTTTCTGTTGACCTGAGAACCTATCTTATCCCTTGCCCCAGAGTTCCGTGGCCGTGGAAATAAGTGAATGCACTGATCGCTTTCCAGAACACATGTGAAATGAACGCTAGTAGGTTTCTAGAAATGGTGAATTTTTATTTACAGTCGACCTTCGTCACTCTGGACAACAAATGGTTTATCCAAAAACAAGAAATTTGTATCGG
Source organism: Amblyomma mixtum (assembly GCF_055824585.1). Lineage (NCBI taxonomy): Eukaryota > Metazoa > Arthropoda > Arachnida > Ixodida > Ixodidae > Amblyomma > Amblyomma mixtum. The sequence goes on from NC_143014.1 coordinate 63,815,753, forward strand.
GTCTTGCCTAGCTCCGATTTTAAGAGACTTACTTCTGGTTTGTTATGACAGCCGTCTTCGAACCAAGCTTGACGACGCAACCATTGTTAAAGTCATGCATCACTTTTTAATATTTTACCGCACTGACAGCACTCAGAAAACTGGTGGCCAGATTTCTGGCGTGTTCTGTACTGAACTAAATGTCTTACAGTTGACTACACAGAATACCACTAACAATAGGCTTAGGTTTTTACGTCTAGAACTTATAATTTCTAACGACAATGTGGGTTGGGTGTACTCGCCGTGGTCCGGCTTTTTGTCATTTCAGTCGGCTCACTCGAAGATAGTAAAGCGTGGAATCGCCAAAGACCTTGCTTGAAAGCCGCATTGCACAGGTCATGCATTCATCAAACTAAAACCAGCTGCCACACAGAGGTGGATAGGCTAACCACTGCAGGATACGCCATGAAGATTTTCTGAAGCATTGCGGAATCCTTGCTTGCCGAGTCCAGATTCCGAAGGAACAAGCGCACCAATGCTGACGGGATGTTCATGAAGAAAAGAGCCTGTATCCCGCTATACATTACGTGCACAAAGTTTTGAACAACCTCAAAAAAAAAATTGTGAGCGCAGCGGGCGTTAAGTTGTTCTTTTCCGCCCGGAATGAACTAAGAGGCATGTGGAGAAAAGTGAACGAAGAAGAAAAAAAGAAAAAAGGCTGTCAGAAAAAGCGCCAGAACAAGTTTGTTGAATGCAGCATTGGAGTAGCGCACAAGATTCCAGCATCATGTGGCCCTTTCTGTATCGATGAGACGGGACGCTGCATCAACGACCGCCTACCTGAGCTCTCCAAAGATATCGAGAACAAGTCGCTAAGAAATCATCTTCCCATATAGTGAGCACAGTTCGACAAGTGCGAAGCGTTTTTTTTTTAACCGTACCACCAATTCCCTAGATATAAACACAAGAACTCGAGGCTCATTTTCGAGCCCTACAATATACAAAATGTAAATGATGCATGCATCAGTAGCCCGTCAATAGTCTTGTTTCCATAGGAACTTGCTCATCTTAATCAGTGACTATGAATAATTATTGCAGTGTGCGTGGCGTGTGGACCCCTTTTTCCGTTTTTCTTCTTATTGCTCTTGTTATCTTGCGCGCCAGGTGCTTCGATTTTCACAATAAATCATTCTGGTTGCTAGTCAGCGCAGGTGTCTGTCTCGTTCTCTGTTCCGTCTTCAAATAGCGCTGTTATTGCTTTTCCTTCAAATATCATAATACACGCTGTCTGAACTAAACTTAAAAAGAAGGCGTTATGGGAGTAAAACAGGCGGTGCTACATTTAAGAACAATGCTGGAAATAAAACTCACAACGCACACTTGATTCCAAATTTTGTAACAAGAAAAAATAGTCCTCTCAAGCTGTTCTTAATCGTCGCTTCCTTGTTTTGAGAGAGAAGACAGCGAACGGAATTTGTTAAAGACCTGCCTAAGTGCTACTTAGCAGGGGTGAGACTTAATTTGTTTGCAACTTACACGACATTTCCTTCTTATTTTTTTCGCCTTTCGCTTTCTTAAATTCGCAACGCACACACCGCGCGCCGCCGCAAAAGTGCGGAGGTCTGCGCGCGCCTCTCGGTCGAGCCCTCAAGCTCACTCGCGATCGCACACTTGAACGCAAGGTGCGTTCATTAAAACGTCGGCGGCGACGCGTCCTGCTTCCGCCACCCCCCCGGCTCCTCGCTCGCATCAGGTACACGTATAGCTCAAGGCATAATGCGCGTCGTCGTAGTCGTCGCCTCCCCCCTCCTGTCGCCAATAGAGTGCGCAAATATTTGAGCGCCTCACCAAGCAGGCACGCGCGCACGGCGAACGGGAAAAGCGGTGCGCGTGCCATCGCAAATACCTGCGAGCGCGCCGAGCCCCCGAGCAGCTGCGGTTGACGCAACTTGGCGGAGAGCGCGCGCGCGCACCGCAGCCGCACGCGCGTTATATTGACGCAGATGCTTTGACGGGGCCCGCGGCGGCGCAAGCCTGCTCGCAAAGACAAACTGTTAGCCCGCCCGCGACTCGCACAACTTTTCGAAGCAGTCGGCGTCGTCGCGAGTGGCGCGCCAGCGTATTTGTTCCAACGGCGGATCTGCAGCTGCAAGTCGACGGCAGTGATGGGTTCGCGCGCGCGAGAAGCGGACAAACACGCAGGCCTCGGCAGCTCCTTTATGACGCATGCAAATTAAGCACGGCAATGCGTAGGTGTCGCTTTGTCTGCCTGCTCCCAGGTGCGTGGCGTCCTACGTTGTCTCGCCGGGTTGGAATTGGTCTTTTTTTCTCTTTAAGTTCCTTTCTTAATCAGCGCATTTGTGCCATTGATGAGTGCCTTTGTTTTTGTAGCTTGCGTATACAATTTTTTCCTTGTGACATCTGCACGCAGATGACCAGCGATTCCAGCACAGCATGGTTATGTTGTATATTAGGCTCCACGTCAAAAAAAAAGAAAAAACTTCCGCCTGCATGTGCAGCTCAAAGTGGCCGAAGATGCATCCGTAAAAGTACACAGGAGTTCAGTTACACTGAAGTAGGCAAAACAGAATGTATGATTTTGGGAAGAAAAAAAAAGGGTGAACTGACGTCCGTCGCGTGGCTGCATCAGCAAAGCTGTGTTCAAAGGGATGATGGGGCGAGAAAAACAATTTGTAAAACTGCGGCAAGCAAAGCTCTAGTTTTAACGCGATAGTGTTAAAGCCTTCGTTCTGCAGAAAACCAAAAGTCGATGCTGTCGGCGTTGTGAGCGAAAAAGCGGGTGCCTCACCTGCTACCTAGACCACGTGATCTAGATCACGTAAACGAGCCCACGTGGCAGTTGACAATTGAATGATTCGCTGCGAGAGGTTGCTCGGGAAGAGTAACCTGGGTCTCAAAAGCGTGGCCGCACCTGCCACCGCTGCAGCACTGCTCCAGGAGGGGTACGTACGAGGACTCTGGGACTCTCAGGGATCTATGAATATGAAGTAGGGAATGATCAATTCCGCATATATAGGCACTTACCCATTAACATGATCGCGTCATACCCTTAAGGCGGTGCTTGAGTGTGCCGTTTAGTTTTTTTTGTTTTTTCTGTTTTTTTGCCTTATATAGACACCCTGATTTCGCAGGTGCACTATCATCCACAAATGTTGCTTTTCTCTCTGACCTTCTGGTTGGCGGTGGTGGTAGGGGGCCCGAATAGTTTTATCTCTTTCATGGAAAAAGCCCGATAAGAGAGTACTGCTCGCTCTTTACCAAATTACTTTGTACCCCGAACTTTCGCGCTTTATTACAGTCGAGCTTCCTCACTTTATTACATGTGACAGTCACAGATAGCTTCCGGAATGAACACACTGTTAAGTCGATATCGGTGTACACTCTCAATATGCTGCGCGGATCGCAAATATGGAAACTGTGATGTTCTGTGCTTTCTGCCAGCTTTTTCTTCCACTCAGTGCTGAAATGCTCTTCGACAGACAATTAGCAATCTGACATGACGTCACATGATGTCAATGACGTCACAAGGTCACGTGACCTAGGCGGTTCCCCTGCCAGCTAGTGCTAGGGCGCTAAAAAAATAACATTCACCCACGCAACGAGTGCTGAAGTTCGGCGCAGGCGAGTGACCAACTCACGGGAGGCTATTCCCATTTTGGCTGAGTCCAACCTAGAGAGGCACCGGCTAAAGAAAACGGCATCCATTGCAGAAAATTCTATAGTGAATGTATGCGAAAAGAAGCAAAAGATATCGGTACAATCAAAACACTGTTGTTTAAACCGAAAATCTGAAAACACAAAGAAGGAAAATTTGCCCTCAACTTGCTCTTTCGAGGCTCTAATTTTCTTCACTTCACCTTCCCGCTACAAAAGTGAACATGGGCCTGTGGCAACCTGCGTCGTATGCGCACAAACTCAATTCTCAATGCGTGGTGTGGTTAATGGTTTTCGGTCTGTCTCCACCATTTTGGAACATTTTAGTTGCTTCGCACAACGGCTGGGGTCGTAATAAAGTAACAAACATGTGGACTATGCTACAATGTAGAGGCCCTCTGCAGACACGATGCAGATGTCTCCGAGAAAGAAGACAACGGAGCATGGGGAGAACTTGCGATGGATGTTCCCCCTCTTCCTCAGCAGCGACTCGAAACACGAACGCAAGAATGCAGCGAACCGCGAGCGCTCGGCTACTGCTTGGTCTTTTTGCCTGCCTACTTTGTCCGAAGGGATCAATCTCCCTGTCCGTCAAGAAACCTTCCGCCTTAATCCTCTCCAACGTGTAGAGTGGGGTTCGACTGGAGAAACATGTACGGGGCTCCCATTTCTTCGAAGAAAAAAGGTTACTTGAAAGAGAACACCGCGGAATGGTAGTCTGGCTTTTTTAACTGCGGTACATTTATAAAATAAACATCGTTAACTAACTGCAAAAGAACGCCCGAGACAAGCACCACTCGCTTATTTAGTAACATATTATTGCACTTTACGCTTACCTGCAGGTGTCCTGAAATAAAAAGCTGTAAAGCATAACGATGTTGCTTGCACGAAATGCGTGCGTCAGTAAGCGAGCGCAAACTACGCGCTTGATTTTTATCCGACCATAAGAGGCACAGTCCCATTTCACCTTCCGCATCCGCAGCGTGGGAGACTTCTAGCGCAGACGTAAAGATTTGGCGAGTAGAATAAAATAATGAACATGCTAACTGAGCGCCCAAACGGGCATACTATACAAAGCAATGCACGAATGGAATTGCACGCTGAACGATTATACCGATTATTGTAATAATTATTCTGTAAACGGTATTCCTCATTGAAATGTACGTATTGCTTCGCGATTTTCTGGGCATATGAACAACTTTGGTTATATGGTGAGGTCTGCTGTATAAAGGATGCGTGTCTTTTTAACTGCACCGACCTTTTCATGCTTTGATGACAGTTACAAAATATCAATAAAATGATTTCCTTTTCGACAACCATTCCTTGCCCCTTAGTAGCTTGTAACACACTGTGTTGGAATTAAATGGAACCAATTGAGAACTTAACTTTCGCTAGATTGTGCACGTTAATAACAAAGCTGCTGGCAGGAAAAGTGCTAGTATAGCTGAGTGTTGACAAAACCAAAAACGGCCTGAAGAGAGTGATACTGAAGTGCTCTTGGCACTGTTTTTCTAAATATTTCGTGCTTTGTTTCCAAACGGATTGAATCTACAGTGGAACAGTTTCCTAAAGCATAACGCAAGGCTAGTCTCCTCAGTAGCTAGCAGAAACCTCACACCTGCTGGCAGAAGTTTCTCGTGCGGTCTAACTACTTCGGCAATCCAGGATTGTCTTTCTGTTGACATTCCAACCTCGCCCAGATATTCATTTTCAGAATTAAATGGCAAAGTGTTCTAACACGTTGACCAACAGAAGTACACTGGTCCCAAAGAAGTAAGGACATCAACCTTGCAGGACACTGTTCTTATAGGACAGTGGTAGGGGGACATTTCTTTTATTACATGGCCCAGACGCTGACAGAGCGACTGTAAGGCTAATTCCACATGCACATAAGCACAACCACCTACGCCACACGGCGATCACATTAACATACGAGGAGAAAGTGTTTTTTTTTTTTTACTCTTCGGCAGTGGTTTCTTTTACTTCGGTTTTTCCTTCTACTGTGCAATCTGCTAAGGGCTCGTCTGCCAGTTCTACGGCATTGATGATAGCGTTGGCGCTGTCAGCGTAAGACCTCGACACACTAATTTGAACAATCAGTGTTGCCGCAGCGGGCCGTGCTGAATAGCCGGCTTGCGGAGACGGCAAGGATTACGTCACTAAAACGCCCATGGCCAAACACAACGCTGAGTGGCCCTAACACAGTGACTTCCCTAGTGATAGCAAGTGACGTCACGTCCACTCGCAGAGATAATACAACTGATAACGAATAAAGGACATATTTCCCGCCCGCCTAAAACAGCTGTCGCTACACACCACACACCACACCGTCGTACACACCACAATGTGTTCACTTCGTGCCCCTCTAATATGCTTGAACCAACAAAAGGCACTTCCTATTTCTACCGGACTGGTATCCCCTGTTGAAGCGGTGTCTACCTTTGCCGCCCTTTTAGCTGTGTTGTTTTATGCCAAGCTAGTGCAATGTCATCACTAGCTACGTGCTTTGTAATAATCTGTATATATCCCCTTTCTGTACATACATAACCTCGTGTAGCAAATACCATGTTTGAAAAAAAAAAGCCATTCCTGGCGTATGCGTTGCGTGCCAGCCCAGCACACAGGGCCCGGTTTTGAACCGCAATGTCGGCGATTTTTTTTTTTTTTTTCGAATGGTAATTTTCGAGCGGATACGCTCTGCCGACACGCTCTGCCGACAGGTTCTCTACACGCCACTCATGAGACAAGAAATCCCTTCGCATTAAAATCTTAATTACGTTTTCTGTGGCGCCAGTAAAGCTAGCGATGCACGTGCCCGAACAGGAAAACCTTTGGTGCAACCCAACAAACCGTGCCTAACAGTTCCATGACTACAGCGCAACGAACGGGACAAGAAGAAGGACACAGGCAGAGACACAACACAGCGCTTGCACGAACTGAAGTAGATCAAAGTCACATGCAAAAGAGTCCCTTGTACGAGCAATGAAATTTGACAAGGTAAGTTGCTGGGCGAGTTGGTTCCGATATTCCATGACTACAGCGCAACGAACGGGACAAGAAGAAGGACACCGGCAGAGACACAACACAGCGCTGCCTGTGTCCTTCTTTTTGTCCCGTTCGTTGCGCTGTAGTCATGGAATATCGGAACCAACTCGCCCAGCAACTTACCGTGCCTAACAGCAAACCTGACATTCCGAATGTCTCCTCGACCACCTCGGTGCAGCTTTTGTAACAAATAAAGATCATGCCAGTTTGGCCTCCTGAAATGTGTGTTTCGCGTTACGTATGTAATCGGGGTATATGCACTTGTACATTTCCCCACTCTCTCACCTCGCCGTCAACGCCTTTGGGCGCAAGTCTGCGCCCTGAAACAATCGGGCTGGACGAGTGAAGCGTATCGCGCGACGTCTTGCCCGTGTCGACCCCGTCAGCCGGAAGCCAGATCGCAGCAGCGGGGTGCCCGGCGGCGCCGTCCACGCCGTGGCTGCATGCACCTGTGGCGGCCCCCTCCGCCAGGTTCGCTACGGGCCTTGTAGATGAAGATGGATGGCTGCTGCGATAGTGCCACACGGCTCATTGAGCACCGATCAATGGCCAACCTGGCTTCGAGACGCCTTTGACGAGGAGAAAAAAACAAAGTTCGACAGAACGCTTCTGCCAACTTTCTGCACCTCTTTCTTTCCGTTTTCTTCTCTTTATTTATATTGGTCTTTTTTTTTTTCGCCGCTTCGGTTTAAGCGTTGAAGCCATTATCAAATCTTCTACGAGGCGAGACAGCGAGAATGCGCTTTCTCGAGCTGCTGAAGAAAAGATACTGCGTATTACGTGGAACTGGTGAGGGTCACTTAACTCCCCGTGGCAGGTTTATGCAGCGCAGTAAGACATAGCATTTATGCATGGGGATGATCAGAGAGTACCAGCCGCATTGTCCTTTCTGGTGGGTATTTCTCTTTGGTAATCTTTTTTGAAAGTCGGCTATCCTGCTGACAAAAGAAAAAGAAAATGCCGTAACCCGAAAGACGAGACAAAGCCGCATAAAAACGTTTGTTAGTGAAATGCATTCTATATATATTTTTAGATGACCCCAGTATAACTGAATGTTAAAGAAGCGCGACAGCCATGAATCAAACGACGCTAAATGTTTGCCTCACCTCCTGTTTTTTTATGTTAATTAACCAGCATATTTCTGCGCCACAAACCACACTTCGAGGCAATTAAAGCAACTACCTAGGCACAGTAAAAGACACCGCCTCGGAGATAGAAAATAAATATTGCGTGTTTGAACAACAACGGCGAGGCGAGAAAACAGCGGGCTGGAATAAAAAAAAATAAAAACGAAATTGCTTGCTCCAGGCTAACAATAAGGAAATGTGACGGAAGGTCAAATACTGTCGTATTGTTGTGTGCCCCCTCTGTCGGCGTCTTGTTTGTTCCGCAAGGTTGTTTGTACTGCCCCTGGGCAACAGCCACGCAGAAAAAAAAAAAGCCCGGGGTAAAAAATTAACGTCCATTATTTACAGGTACTTTGAACAATAACGAGAGAAGAATATAGACGCTTACACTGAAAACAATGAAAACAGGAAACACTAATAGTTCCAAAAGAAGTAAAAAAATTACAGAAATTGCTTTCTGGAAACTTGCAAGAATGCTTCTTGGCTCGGCTACCAATTTTAGGAGAATACAAATAAAAGTAACAAAGTGACATTCAACATTTTGTTCTAGATTAGTGAATAAGTTCGTGTTTGCGTACTATCCAAAAGGCAATAACCATATATCTTTTTTTATAATATATACAACACAGAGTTTGGAAATTGGTTAAAATGGAAGCACTACTTGTGCCGTTATGAATTCCAGGGCTGAATATTCTGGGCATTTTTTATTTCAGAAAAAAAATAAACGTTTTATGCTTTGCGCCCTTTTCTTCAAGTTTTGCATGCCTGTTGTTTTTCTTTTTTCACATATTGACCAGTTGATGAGGGAAGAAAGTTGGGCGAGTTGGTACTTAACAACAGCGAACGAAACACGGACAAAAGGGTGCGAATCGACAACACAAGCGCTGACTTCAACTGAAATTGATTACAGGAAGGGAAGAGCACATAACATCTTAGAAAAATTGCTGAGGCTCAGCTTGGCTAAGCCTGGGGAATGCGAAGCATATTAGTGGCTAGGCTTGGTAATACATGGCTTTCCTTGGTTGAATGCTTGGTCATTTTAATACAACCACTAGAAGCCTTCGTCGTGGGGGAAGACAACGGCATGGCTACAGCGGAACGCCGACTAACCCCGAGACGCGCGTTGGGTGAGCGCCTGGATTGCCACGGAAGCCGCGTCTGCCTGCCCGGTGGAGCGAGAGTTTCACCTACACCGAGTGTGAACGCGCGTTCGAAATGCGCGGGAATGCGCGGGTGTGACGGCTAGGGGTCCCACGGCGACGGCGCGAGGTGGATGCCGGCTCTCTCATCCGATGTCACGTGGTGTGACGTCACGGTGTCACGTGGCGTGACGGCTAGGGGTCCCACGGCGACGGCGCGAGGTGGAGGCCGGCTCTCTCATCCGATGTCACGTGGTGTGACGTCACGGTGTCACGTGGGGGTCCCACGGCGACGGCGTGAGTGGTAGCTCTAGCAATATGCTTCGCATAAAAACAAACAAACATAAACGTAACCGCCATACAAGGCGTGAGCTAATACGGTTGCACCCCGGCATTTTCTGCCACAACCATTCTTTTTAGACATAAAGACCAATTTTCTAGAGAAGTAATGGAAGGCTATCACATGCATAATTCTGGAAATTTCAGTTGAAGTCAGCGCTTGTGTTGTCGATTCTCCCCCTTTGTTCGTGTTTCGTGCGCTGTTGTGAATAATGAATTGAGCAGTTGTCCAACTTTCTTTCCGAAAAGTTTGCTTACAGCTGACTCAAAACCATATCCAATAGTTATTACAGATCGCTGTAACAGACTTCAAATCCTCACACCTAACAGAAAGTCGCAAATATTCTCTCTAGCGCATTAAATGAACTTCTCTGTCACAATTATCAAAATCGGCCATGAAGAAAATCATCAGTGCTGCAAAGGCGACTATTACAAGGGTGCTAGCGCGAAATATTTACCGTCAGCGCTTGCTGTCTGTCCTTTAACAGAGCTAAATTTTGCAAATTTACACCTTATCAATATTTGTCATCGTAACTAGATATGCACAGCAGAAAAAATATACAGCTCTTAGAAAAAATTACCGCAACGCAAGGCTTGTGAAACCGAAAAAAAAAAAAAAAAGCACCCTGCTCTACTTTCTCGGTGGCGGCTCATTATAACTGTGCACGTTTTGACGCAATAATTGCGGAACAATTTGACAACCTCGCGAATTAGCATACTAGGTAAAGTGAATAAACAAAAAATAGAAAAGCAACGCATGGTGCAGTTGGTGCAGAAATGGAAGTTCTAACAGAGGCAAGAAGGTCTGCTAACTCCGCATTAGCGTAGACGGAACGTCTCAACTTTGCCCCAAACGAGAGTGTAAGCCAGAAAGGAAACGAGAACGTTTACACTTGTACAAGAGCAATCGTTGTTTGTCTGTTTGTGATTTCAGAATGGCATTTCCCAAATGACGTCTTTTTATTTCAAATGCTCCTCATACGAATAGCAAAATGTGTTTGCCTCTAGGTGTACTTATTACAACCTGAACTAAAAGGAAAAAAAAAAACAGCCAAACTAAGCTTATCAGTTTAGACTTATTGCCGTTTAGCCAACTACACAGCGCAGGTTTTTGAGAGTTGGCACCTTATTATTGCACTCTAGTCATTTGCGCGTTGTTTTGAAAAAGAAAGCAGAGTGCTTAGGAAGGATGGTCATCCTCACTCTTCAGTGTCTCCATTGCTTCTGTCCCCACCTGCTTTCTTCTTTTTTTGCATGCAGGTGGCACCGTACATGGTACGATTTTCAAGCAAAAGCTCTAAGGGTATTGAAAATGCGCGAAAACAGGTAGTACTGCATTGATTTCTTTTATAAACGAAGTGCACACGGTACCGCGAGATGACGAGGCGATGCTAGCTTCCCTCAGCAAACAGGCAATGATCATCTTTCGTAAAATTCTTCTAGACAACCCACAAATGCTCCATTTGACAGTCTGGCATTCATTTGGCCACAAAGCACAAGAACAGAGCTGTGAAATGGTGATGTATGCGCCCGCACCTTTTCTCTCTACCTTCTGTTTTCAACCTATCTATCGTCAGCTGACGGTGTACTGCAGGCGTCCAACCAGACTGAGGCGCCACGTCTTCTCTTCCTTAGTAGCTAGCTGAATCCAATAAAGCCCTAGCATTCTCCCATGAATAACAAAATATTCAATAATTACCGAAAACAGACTGCCTAAAGAATATCATGATGCCTCCAGAAAGATGCTGGAATTCAGTGCGTGTAAATTATCGTGTTCGATATGCACTTGGATGTTCTGCCTTAACAGTTCTAAGGAAAGTACCCCATATACTTGTGTAGGGGTCGCACTTTATTTCGAGGTTTGGTGGAGTGCGTTCCTTACAAGAAAGTTGCATTGCTCCGCTCTGTTTTTCTGATTATATTGACACCCAGATCGTGCGTCCCGCTATGCGCTGAAGTGCATGTGGCGTTATTAGCAAGACGACCGGGCGAAAGGACGACACAGCAAAGAAGAACGCTACATCACTTTCAAAGAAAAAGTCATCAACTTGCCCAGTACCAAATCTACTCTCTGTGACGACCCGTATTTTGCGACAAATCATCTCGGGCAGATGAACTCTTCATAAGCATAGCGCACTAAAATGTCTGCGTGATTCGACAATCGGCGGGAACTAAGCGGAATAGAACAGGATGGCCACATCCGCTATTCCGAATACTAATTAAATACTGAGCAGACCTCCATGCAACTTTTCGCCCCAGTAAAAACTCAATTCAGTCGTTATTTCGGACTGCGTTAATATTTGTCCGACAGGAATACTGGCATTTATTGGCGAAAAATTGGATTTAAACGTTTTTTCGCCACTCAATTCAAACTCGTGATTTCTAGACTACATTACGATCATCGTCATCATTAGCCTGACTACGCACACTGCAGGACAAAGGCCTCTCCCATATCTCTCCATTTAACCCTGTCCTGTGTCAGCCGTGGCCACTTTATCCCCGCAAACTTTTTAACCACAGCCAACCAACTACCTTTCTGCCACCCCCTGCTATGCTTCCTGTCTCTTGGAATCCAGTCCATTACCCTTAAGGACCAACGATTATCTTGCCTTTGATTTGCATGCCTCGCCCCAGCCAGCACCACTGTAATCCGCAAAAAACGTTTGGAAGTGAATGGAGGTGTAGCCTAGTCTCAAGGATCTGCTCCAGAGAAACTGTGTTGACGCTATTGTAGATTGCTTGCATAAACGGCTGATGGGGGCAAGACCCGTATTTCATTTTTTTATCTCTTCTAGCTTAATGATATACAGATGCTTGAAATTAGGCGTTTGATTTCACTCCTCTGTTTATTTTACAAATGTGTTTGTCTCTGGAATCGCTCTCCGCTCTTCACAGCGCTTACATAATCCACTCAGCTTCAACCGGATATAGAGCAAAACCCAGTCATTTAATTCCTCTGCATTACCTAGAGCAATTAACCTTTTGAAGGATCTTCCTCACAACATAATCTCTTTCACTGATCGGGGAGAGTTTAAAAAGCACCTATGTATACATTTATCGCATTAGTATTGTTCTAAATGTTGTACTACTGTTTCAGTTGCCCTTGACGATGTTTTCAGATGTACCACTGTTTCTGGTGCACCTCGTTACCTCTTATTCGCGTATTCATAATTCTTTTTTGTTTTTTATTTTCTTTTTTCATGTTTAACGTTTTTTAACTCCGTTTTTTGCCGACTTTGTGTTCCTTTCGTGCATTTGCCTTGTGTCACTTTCGTTGTACCGTTATTCCGGGTTATTTTTCTGTATATTTGTTTTTTTTCATGCCCTTTTCCCCCAATGATCTTTGGGCCTGTGAGGTACAAATAAATAAATAAAAAAATAACAGCGCCGCTTTCAGCTTTCAGCTAGAGTAGCCCCGTTGTGATTAGAACGCGGTTATATATCGACATAAGCCACCTTTAATTTAGCCTCAGCGTCCCTTTAAGGCGGAGACATGTGCCTATAAAAATGCAAACTGGTGTGCCACTAAGTGTAATGGCGGTTCGGCCGACCGTTCTGAATAGTTCTCAGCGTGGGCCAACGGCGGCCGTCGGTAATGAGCGAATGTCGCCTGACCGGCTTTTCCACTCACTTCCATGCCAAAGGCATTGAGGATGTGGTGATAGTACACTAGTAATATTTGAGCTAGCTAGCGCCAAAGAACCTTCCGCTGTAGTTTCGATGCTGAGTACGCTAGGCGTAACGACACCTAATGAGCAGCGCGCTACTAGTTAGCCGTCGCCCGGCGCACCGGCGGGTTGTGATAAAGTTTTTGTCCTTTCTGGTGTGAACGCCTGGCGCATAAAACGTGTTCAACAGCTCTGAGACATAGCTGCACTGTGGCGAAGCCACCGTGTGATTGCGATTTTAACCGGAATCTGAACGAAACTGCGCGTCTTCGGCATCATCATATCTTAGATAGCAGGCAGTTATCACCATCCGGTAGTTTCCCTCGAAACGTGCCGCACAAAAAAAAATGCAGTTTCCCTTTGCCGACTGTCTTCCCCAATTTTTAGCTGCAGTTTGGGGGGAGCTGCCCTTAGGGGTGTATGCGGTGTATGATAACATTTCGAGCTTAACCTTTAACCTCGGCGCCCAACTTCCCTTGGGTTCACGTTCCCTGGTCGTCGTTGTGGTCCCAAAGGCGGGTGTTCTCCAACCTCTGCGAATATTTGCGGACCACGCGTAGCCAATCCACAAACATCACGCGCTTTCGTTTTGCTCTTACTAACTGCCGCGCTCTGTAGTAATTCTAACAAGTTCACACCAAAGAATTTGCGCCGAAATCGTTTCTTTCGTGCGGCCTTACCTTTTGTGGTCCCTAGCATATGACATTAGTGAAATCTGACGTAGCATGATTTGTACAATGGCGAATACTGCGCAGGCATTTTGTTTTTCTCCCGAATGTTGACTTTGCCGCTCTCTCTGAGCATGAACGGCGCGTTCCAGACTCCCTATACGCGTCACAGTTGTTTCATTTGACCTAAGCGACGCTGAACTAACAAACTGGGATAGTGGTGACGCGATGGAATTGTGTGAAAACGCGAGGATTGGCCAGAGAACGTCATGGTTGGATGCGAATCGCGCCATGGCCATGATGCCCACCGTTGGTTCACGGATATCTTATTTGATGAGGGTATGATATGTAGAATCAATTGTGACGCGACTGGAACCAACGCTATGAGTCTATTGAAGAGGCTTGAAAATTTGTGCAGAAGAACAGCAAGCATATAGCTCGACTCATACTGAACCTACACGGTTTGATATGGCGCCATCACTTTAAAGCATTTCTTGTTTCTAGCTTCACTTAGGAAAGTTGTACAGTGTTGTAACTTTTTATCGGTACCGCTAATGTGTATTGTACTTGCGTCTTGAATAAGCGTCGTCGGATAAAACTGTGAGGGCAATAGTTTTCAATGTCCCAGGTTAAAATTGCGTGTGTCGTCATTTTGCCCAAACACCTTTAGCAGCCATAACCACTATCACTGGAATACCCACAACCATGATAAATGAAGATTAGTGTTGAGAAGCAACTTGAAACTAGAGGACATGCGAGAGGTTTGCATAGTGCTGAGCTGCCCGTGTCATACGGGTCCTATTGATGCGACCTTGTAACCATTCGAGCGACTTCATGTCACAGAATATGAGCTCTTGGCACTAACACCGTCTTTTCCAACAGGCTACGCCTAGCCCAGCTTCCAAAATCGTACGTTAGAATCGCGTGGACTAGGTGTACTCTCATGTGACGCCATGCAACCATCGCAACAAAAACCTGAAAGCTTGCTTTTTCGCACAAAGGGTGTGATTGTGGAGAAGCATCCTAAATCAAACCCGTATTTTCGGGGTTTTGTGAACTCATGAATACCGCGCGCTCATTGTTTATGAGACTTCGCGAGAGGTAAGCATTCCTTATTGTTGCATGTTGCAGTAGCATCCCGTTTAAATACGAGTCATGTGATGAAAATGAGATAGACGAGGCTAGTTGTGATAGCGGTACAGCGCGCTGTTACAAAAATTTCTAGCAAATGAAGGTGTGAAGTGAATGTAGTATGGGGGCGCAACTCATGGCTACAGTATCAGTATTGCCGCGTGAAAACAATATAAACCTGCATGTACACCACTGCCGTGGTGCTTAACAGTCCAGCACGGTCATCAATTAAAGCATTCGGGGTCTATACTCGTGCCGTTTGAAAATGATCAAATAACGTGTTGCAAGCTTGATCAAGAGGCGCAGGGAACGCAAATCTAAACGGAAGTTTATTATTTATCCTGACCTGCAGACACGTAATAAGTTGACATTCAGGGTAACAACACAAACTTCGGCATTCGACAGGCATACATGCATGCAAATCTGCAACGACGTAAAGGCACGTTTTTCTCGGCTACCGGTTTTATCCCGATGGGATGATCACTAATAGCTAAACCTGGTCCTCGACCTTGGACTGTTTCTGCCCTCTAAAGCGTTTCTTGTCAAACCTGTGAAGGTGTATCATCTTTTCGAGTTGATTTTGGGAGCAGCTGCTTATGGGCACTATGTTCGGGGCTAGTGTGACGCCATCAGTGTGCACATGCTGCCACTGCGCGCATAGTCATCACAAATGTTCAGTACTGCCTGCTTCTCGATGAGGCACCTAGGACTCTGAGAAAGAAATGAGAATACGCAAGTTTTGATTAATGGGGCTGTTTTGTTTCTACACAGCAGTGCATGCTTGGTTGCTGCTCACAACACTATTTTTAAACCAAATAAACTCGACTATAATTTGCTGTAGCACTTTCTTTACCTTTCCGACCTTTTGTCGAGCAAAGTTTGCTTGTTGTCTTATCTGAAAGTATTTACAGGATGTTATTCCGGCAGCTTAGAGTAAGAGGAACATGGACAGCCACGATAACTGTAGACACTGAACAATCTTTTCCAGAGACAGCTGCGTGAGGAACGCTCTGCGCTCGCTATAGCGCTGACCAGCCTAAAACATTGACCAGCGGCGCTGAACTGAGCCTATGCCTAGACGGAGACTGAAACTTGGCATTCAGGCGCACTCACCCCAATTCAAAAATGGCTGTGGCTAGAGTTCCGTCCAGACGGAACTACAATTCGCGTTAGAGTTTCGTCCAGACGGTACTGCATGTAGCGATGGGGTTCCGTCCAGACGGAACTGTATCTGACACCATACAGTTCCGTCCAGCTTTATCTGCCGCAAGAGTTATGTCAAGACGGAATTAAAGCTGGCGTTAGGGATTGGGAAACCAGTTTGCTTGCAGACTTTTGCATGTCCATTTAAAAA
Source organism: Amblyomma mixtum (assembly GCF_055824585.1). Taxonomy (NCBI): domain Eukaryota; kingdom Metazoa; phylum Arthropoda; class Arachnida; order Ixodida; family Ixodidae; genus Amblyomma; species Amblyomma mixtum. The sequence continues at coordinate 63,831,878 of NC_143014.1, forward strand.
AGTGGCAATCCTGTTCCGCCAAATGTGTGACAGGATATTCTGCTGCATCATTTTATTTTCCAAGCAGTCAGTGAGAAATGGCAATAGAACGAGCTTTGGCTTGGGTTTGTTGGTGCGTTTGCATAATGCTTGCTGACCGTTTGTGTACGTCCTAGTCTTTTTCGCGCAACGTCATCTTGCAGCACAAACAGCGACAGGGCTTCACATCACTTCGCGAAGAGTTTCTGCACTTTGCTTCTAACAGTGTCACTTTCCCGATCGTGCATGCATGCACGGAAGTTATACCTTCGAGGATGTAACTAAACGCAGTACGCGGACAGATATTTTGGTGCCGTATACATGCGTACAGAGAACACTGGATACAGCTTTGTCAAATGGTTATTCCAGAGGCAAAGAAATGCTTTATGTGGGTAGAAATCACCCATTTTGTATAGTATGGACAGTACGGACATTAGACAGTTTTAGTTTTACGTACGTAGAACATTCACGCACGTAAACGTGAGCAGTCTACGTAGCATACGCTCGTGTCGCTTCGTACAGTTTTAGCTACATGTACGGGACGCAAACTGTGTAGATCTGCCGTAGAACCTAAAAAATGCGCTAGCATGTTGTGCCGCGCCATCTAGTACAGATAAAGAAAACTAATTTTGTTTAGTAACCACCGCGCGCTCGATTCAGGTGGCCGTGGTTTAGTCGAGCTGCTTGGAGCGGAGCCGGGCAAGCCACAGTGCGGGCGATAAATACTTTCCCCCTTTCTTCTGACAAACGTTGAGCGATTTCATTCCACCGAACTGTATATTACATGTTATCTTCAAAGGGATTGCATTCCTTCACGTCCCGCAGCTCATCTAAATCATCGTTTTTCGAGAAGCGAAGGCGCGCTGGTGTCCCACTCATGTTGGCGACGTGTGCGTATGGAGCCAAAACGTGCACCGTTTTGCTTTTCCCGCTGATTGTGCCGCGGGTCTCGCGATATCCCGCGTGGTTTTGAGCTTCGCGTGGTCTCGTGAGACCATCGGCACACTCGTTGCTATGACGACCACGAACGCTTCTCCGCCAGGCTTAGGAGCTGCTGAAACGGCTTTCTATGTGGAAAACAAAAGCTAGTTCTCACCTAAAACTTCATGCGAGAGCAAGAATGGACCAACTGAAGGCAAATACAGCAGTTTACAGCACGATACCACGTCGAGGGATTAGCGACGAAGCTGTTATCGTCGTGAAGCGGGCGGGCAGGGCGCCGCCATCTTGCCAACGCCACGTATGCAAGCAACGTGAAGACCGCAACGCGAAGATCCGAATCTCACGTCGTCCGTGCGACTCACGCAGACACTTCACGTTCTGCGCATGCACACTGGTGACCCGTAAGCGCTCTACGTACGTGAAGCTTCAACGTACGTGAAGCTTCTACGTACGTGAAACTAAAACTGTCTATTGTATGGACGGAACTCTAGCTGCAGTAAATATTCCGTCTGGACGGAACTGCAGAAGCAGCAAATGTTCCGTCTGGACGGAACGCTAGACACTCCGTTCAAAAATTCCAAGCGGATGTTTTTTCAGCATAGTATTTATTTAAGTGACCAAGTGGAAGTTGTGCTAGGACTACATAAAGAAACAAATAATTAACAATTATACCAACACTCCAAAGTCATGCATTAAAAAGCTATAGCCATAATTTAGCGCATGTGATAGGGCAGGGGTGGCCATACAGGCATATGCAAAGAGCCATAAAAAATATAATATTTTCAGTGAAGAGCTGCAATATAAAGGGGGGAGTACCTATTTTTTATTTCTTGCAACGAAGCTGACGGTAACAGTGTATTCCACACATGCAGCGATTGCTCAGTGTGCCTCTGCATTGCGATGCCTCATCCGTGAAGCAAGTACCGTGAAGTCCGCCTCGAATGTCGTGGTTGCAGTATAGAGCAGCTCAGTTAGATTTTCGTCCTTAAGGGGTAAAGGTCGCACGCTGTTTTGATTTCACCGCTTCCACTCTTTTCACTCTAGAACATAAGAGAAGCTCTCTTTAGAGACAGAAATGGGAGTGGGGAGAAGAGGGGAGGGGGGGGGGGCTATAAATTCCAGAGAGTTGCGAGCTGCACTGGGACCCACGAGCAGCCACAGTTTGGCATCCCCTCTGACAGGGCTTAGTTGCACTCTACTGTTGCCGTCATTCCAGTTATTACGATGTGTTGACCTATGTGCCTATTATAACGAATGAATCACTTTAGGCAGTTAGGTTAATTAATTAGTATCGCTGTTTATGCTTTGAAATGTATGTCTTTCTTTTACGCTTGACCCAAGAACTAACTGTTGGCTAATAAGTACGACAGTGTTGTGCGTACAGTCCGCGTCACCCTTGTGCAGAGAGCTCGAAAAGTGTGCAATATGCATTAAAAATTGAAATTATAAAGATTCCCACGGTTTCCGGGAAATGTTCTCATGTCCATGTTACATGCAGGCCTATGTGGCTCTACTTCTCCGCAAGCGTTGCCTCTTTAAAGAAGAAGCGGCCGCCAGATGTCGATTTTTATGCAGACAATGCACTCGAGCGCTCTACACAAGGGTGACGTGGATTGTATATTTTGCGTCAAGCGTGGGCGCAAAATAAAAGCTTCAAACATCGATCTCCAATTCAAAGTACAGGATTTATTTAGCCGGTGTCGAAGGAGGCACTAAATCAAGCGATGCGCAGTGAAGTCTGAGAAATTCTTGTTGATTAATTGGGCGAGAATCCAAACTAATCCAGTCGCTCAAAGCACTCTGTAGAGCGTCCTAGAACTGCATCTGCATGTTAACTCGTGATACAAGTGCGTTTTTTATATGCCACTCATTATAAGGTGCCGCAGGTTGCCCTTGAGCAAAAGTTCTAATTATTTTAAAAGACAGACGCTGGCATTCCACGACGAGTTTACCTGCACCCGCAGAGTTATTGGATGAAGGATAAGTTTTCTCCGCGCGTGCATCCACTGGAGGCGTCTGTGCGTGCACGTGCGAGCCCCAGTCGCGCAATCTCGGCAACATCGGTACGCTGTTGCGTCCCGAGCCTGATATGTCGAGCCTTGCGTCTTCCTCGCCCCCTCCGGTCCGGGTGGCGGGAGGAAGAAGACATCTGGCGCGCGCGGACAGCCGCCTAATTGGCGGGTGCGTGCTGGCACCTGCGAAGTGAGCGCCCGGCTCTTCTCCAGAGCGCGGTGACTCACGGCGCCGCGCCCGCGATCTGCGGCGGCAGGCATTAGCGCGCGCGTGCACGCGCCTCCCCGCGCGTTACAGGTTCGGCGGCGGTGCGCTCGGTAGGGCGTGTTGCTTCTTCCGGCGTGCGTGTCGACGCAGAGCCAGCCCCGAGGCACGCCATGCCTGTCGCTGCCTGACGAGCGCTGCCACATCCAGGGGCGTGCCGGGCTCTGGCGAGCGATGAGAAACAACACGCGGCTCCTCCCGCCACTGAATTCGGGGCATTAGCGGCCGGGGAGGAGAGCCCCGCATGCAGGCCTGCGCCTCACGTCGCTTCCCAGGCGACGAAAACGACTGCGCCACGCACGGACATCAGGCCTCCGCCTATCGCGTATTCCTCGCGCAGTGGGCTCAGGTGCAGCACCCCACCCGTCAGCAAAGCAGCTGCTCTCCGTGCTTTTCAGGCACCTACGAGAGTTTCGCGCTTCGAGACTACAAACTGAACGGAATCAAACGAGTCGTTTGCAACTGGTAGACATGAACTGGTATAAAAAAAAGTCCTTGATTCCGAAGTTGCTACAGCGGTTATGCTCAGAATGCGTGATGCACGAATTGCTAAATTTCTCAGTCCTAAAACACAGCGGTCCGTTCAGAAGAGGTGTAAGGACGTCGACTTCATATACTCTCTACAACCTCGTGCGCAGTCTGAGAAAAGCTCAACTGGATCAAATAATACGCTCGGAATATAGGCTGCAGGTAGGCCCCAACCACTTCCCACTACGCTCGGGCCGAAGAAGGGTGAGAGATTGCGGCTTCCGCGCATGCCGCGCTGATTCCACTGCGCCGTCGCAATGCAGCAAGAGCACAACCAACCATAAGCCACGAATGCAGTCTAAGGCGGTTGCAGGTGCCGCATGCGGTTCATGCTCGAGCGTAAATGCGAGGCTTTCGCCAGCAGCCTTCGCCGGCTGACGCGTCGGCCCCTTCTGTTTTGATCCCCTTGTGCATGTACAACGTTCGCTGTCTCTCCAAGCGACGGCCGCCTGCTTCCGCTTGGATTATTTGAGCGCGATTCGGTGCAGTCGGCGTTCCTCTGTAGCTCTCCGACTTTCATGAGCAATAAGTTTTGAAAGAAGCATCTTCATTTTGCTTCATATTTTGAGTACGAAACCAAGCAGACGGCATTTTCTCTTCGTGAACTGCTCATCAGCACCCAGCATTACACACGACAGGCCGTCATGACTTTGTTAAATGACCTGAGGCCAGGTGAAGTTCCTTTTATGACTGAACAAAGCCCCTGCGCAGGGCAATGACAACACCTCCCGACGCAAAGGTGAAAGGCGAATCACGAACTGGTTGCACGCAAAAAAAAAAGAAGAAAGCTTAGTGGGCCCAGGCGCAATGGTTACCCTCGAATGAAATTTTTAAAAAAGGCATGTTGAGGTTACTAATCGGTTTCAGAAAGCCAGTCGCCCAGAAGTGCGTTTTACAGAAATTTAGCATTCCATGTCACATCAGATGCAACATGCTCAGAACTGAAATTTCCAACGGACACTCCTGCCGAGAGAATTTTCTTTAGGTGACAGGAAGTAAACACACTGCGTTGACCAAGAATGACAGAAATCTATATCCCTCAATCCTTTCACACTTGATACACGTCCCCAGCCCACTCCCGCCTACCTTCACCCTATAAAGGCGCCCTCTAACCTCCTACGACACAACTCTACCTTCGAGAAGCACCACCCATCACCCAACCATCCACCTCCCCTCTCCACAAGGCTTTCACCCTCTAGAAGACCACGCATCAGCGGAACGAAAAAACTGAGGAGAGATCAATTGGATTGATGCGGAGGAAATGCGACAGCATACATTTCTCTCTTCACTTCCTTTGTGATATCGTTCTGCAGACTAGAGCACGAACTATGCCACTATTACTGCTACTTCCAACTTCACCAAGCCACCATCATCGCTAGAACCCAATCACTATCACTTGCAACTGAAGCGTCCTTACCAAGTTGCTATCGCCGACGTTGCATTATAGCCGGCATGACATTATAGCCTGTGTTTAATTCTAGCTGGTGTTATACCAGGTCACATGTGGAGTGGTTGCAGGTGTAGAGCAGGAACTCCCACTAAACGCACCCTGCCACATTAGGCATGTGGAGGCTTCACACATACGCCGAAGCCGATGCCGGACAGTTTACACCGTCATGGCTGATCTGAAGCCCTCGCATTAAAAGCGAAAAAGACATCGAATTCAAAGCCATGGTGGGGTAGCCAGCTTCCCTCCAGAAGCACCAGCCACCTCTCCACCCCACTCCTAGGTGGGGGCTGCCCACCCACCCAACTCATGCTCGACCCACATTCGCCCACCTTCAGCCTCCGGAAGTATTGTGTCCGGTGTGTGACGCCTCGCTTGGAGTAAAAGCATTAATTGCAGTAAAATCATCAAGTAATCATCGAGGGCAATCAAATCTGGCTACTTACGAAGAATTGCCCCACCAAATGTCTGATCACACGGTAATTTTTGTATTATATATTCCTCCCACTTCATTAGGCTTAATAATGCCTTCCTGACTGTTTTCTCTCATCCTCGATTCTACTTCGGCTTTTATGGAGGACCGAACACTGTCAGTCGCAGTCCTCCACTCCGACCAACGGTCCCAACTGTACCGTATAATACGCTGAATGCTGAACAAAGTGCACTGTACTGCCCTGCCCTGCCCTGCACTGCACTTCACAGCACTGCACTGCACTGCACTGCACTGTACTGTACTGTACTGTACAGTACTTTACTGTACTGCTCTGCACTACACTGCACTGCACTGCACTGTACTGTACTGTACTGCACTGCACTGCACTGTACTGTACTGTACTGTACTGTACTGTACTGTACTGTACTGTACTGTACTGTACTGCACTGCACTGCACTGCACTGCACTGTACTGTACTGTACTGTACTGTACTGTACTGTACTGTATTGTACTGTACTGTACTGTACTGTACTGCACTGCACTGCACTGCACTGTACTGTACTGTACTGTACTGTACTGTACTGTACTGCACTGCACTGCACTGCACTGCACTGCACTGTACTGTACTGTACTGTACAGTACTGTACTGTACTGTACTGTACTGCACTGCACTGCACTGTACTGTACTGTACTGTACTGTACTGTACTGCACTGCACTGCACTGCACTGCACTGCACTGCGCTGCGCTGTACTGTACTGTACTGCACTGCACTGCACTGCACTGCACTGCACTGTACTGTACTGTACTGTACTGTACTGTACTGTACTGTACTGTACTGTACTGCACTGCACTGCACTGCACTGTACTGCACTGCACTGCACTGTACTGCACTGCACTGCACTGCACTGTGCTGTGCTGTGCTGTGCTGTACTGTACTGTACTGCACTATACTGCACTGCACTGCACTGTAATGTACTGTACTGCACTGCACTGCACAGCACTGCACTATACTGTAATGCACTGCACTGTATTAACATTCCACGCTTAAGTATAATGTTGTCCTGTACTCAACTAATAAGCAGGAAATTCCTGAATCCACTGTGTGGGAAACTTTGGTTCCACGCGGGTGTTTAATAAGGTAAACATTTAGGAGTTAGCGAGTCGTCAGTTTACAAATTCCGGAGGGAAAAGTGCGACAACGTCAACGTGGCACTTAGCCGAACTTTCCGAACATCAGCCTTGTTTCATACCTTCCTGGTCGCAGTAACGGGCGAACTGGGTGGTGATTCGGTTAATCTAAACATGTGTCGTCACCTCTGTACGTCCGATGCGAAGGCGACATAAGCGATGAAGCGCCTCTTGATGCCTACATGGCTTCCATTCCTCTAGGATTAGCTTAACCAGTTGCCGTTTCTTGTTCACTTCATTATCCCATACATCCTGCCGTTTAGCTCTGTTTACTGCACACAGACTTCAACCAATCTTAATGGGATAAGTTTATTTCTTCTTCTTAAGCGTTACGAGCTCGCGAGGAACATGCACCAACTCTCTCCTTGCTGCTGATTCCAAAGTAACTTATTACAAAACCTTATTATATGTCCTTGCTTTTCAGCTGTTATTACATTGTGTAGGATGTCTCCTAGCAAAGGTTGAGTTGCCTTTTCGGAGTGGAGTACTGTGGCTAGACTGAAAGAGTTGGTCTAGATAGTAATGATGTCAGTAATCTCATTTATATATTGTCACGACCAGAGGAGCCGTGAAGGTAGACGTCGGGAAGAACTTAAGGCCGGGAGCCTTCTTTTAATTATGGAGCCAGCTTCCACGACACAGAACAGAACAGCGCGCCACGAGAGCCCACCGCCGCTGCGTCGTCGTCTTCGACTCAGCGCGGAGGCCGCGCAGCGCGTTAGGCGCGTGGCATTATTCCCCCCCCCCCCCCGCGAAAGCAAACATCGTCTCGATGTGGAATGGGGTATGTACAGTGAGGGGAGGAGGAACGAAAAAAAAAAAGACTGGGGGTGAGGTGAACTATACAGTGCACGCTAGATGAACATGCAGGGAGAGTCAAGTTCACACGTGGGGTAAGGGGAAAAGGTACGAAACAGCGTGAACACAGCGCTCAGTCACAGCGGAGCTAGTTTTCCCGACGAGGGCTCGAGGAACCACGTTGTCCTGAGGCGAAACGGGACCCAGAGGGCGAAGACCGGCGTGGAGAGGGCGATCGCGACTCGCGGCGCGGAGGAGATGGTGAACTACGCTGGCGGGTGACATACTCGGCGATGTCTTGAGGGCGCTCTCCAGGGCGTGGACGGGGGCTGTCGACAGAAAAACCGCGTAGTCCCATTTCGCGATAGGGGCACCGCCGGTAGAGATGGCCGGCCTCACCACAGTGGTAGCAGAGCGGGCGTTGATCCGGAGTGCGCCAGAGGTCAGTCTTCCGCGGTGCCTGGCGCCGATCCGCCCAGTAAGGAGTCGGCTGGGCAGAGTGCACCGCGACCAATGGTGCGGTGTAAGGCGAAGGGCCAGGAGATGGGGCCGCGCGGCGCACGACGTCCGCGTACGTGACTGGCTGGACAGGAGTCGGGTACGGCGCGGGATCGTATGGGGTCGGTTGCGGCGCCGGCACAGCTGCAGCGTCTTGTGCCCTGAGTGCCTGTCGGACTTCCTCGCGGATGACGCTGGTGACGGAATCGACGCGAGGGGCAAAGGTGGCTTGAAGGTGCTGCAGCTCCTCGCGGACCACGGAACGGATGAGTTCGCGAAGGGAGTCCGGATTCGTCCTGGGATCATGGTCGAACCGGTCCAACGTTGATAGAGTCGACGTTTGGCGCAGTTGCCGGTCGTACTGATGGGATCTTTGCTGCAGCAATTTCTGCATGTGTACGGCGTCGGCCAGGAACTCCGCGACGGTGTTGGGCGGGTTCCGCACGAGGCCGGAAAAGAGCTGTTCTTTTACGCCGCGCATCAGGTGCCGCAGCTTTTTTTCTTCAGGCATGGCCGGATCGGCGCGATGGCAAAGACGCTTCACATCCTCGACGTACATGGCAACACCCTCATTGGGAAGCTGAATTCGAGAGGACAGTGCACGTTCTGCGCTCTCCCGGCGGTCGCTGTTGGCGTACGTACTCAGGAGCTGACGTCGAAAGTCCGGCCACGTAGAGAAAGTAGTCTCATGGTTTTCGAACCACGTTCGTGCAGAGTCTTCAAGGCTGAAGTAAACGTTACGCAGCTTTGTAGCGTCGTCCCAGCAGTTAAAGGTCGCGACCCGTTCGTAGTGAGCCAACCAGTCTTCGGCATCTTCAAACAGGTCGCCGTGAAAGGGCTTAGGCGTGCGTGGAGTCTGAAGGGTGAGATAGGTGGGGCTGGCTGCAGGGACAGTTGTAGGCAGGGCGGGCAGTGGCGTCGCCATGAGTGGAGTGGTAGTTGAAGGCGCGCTGACAATAGGAAGGGCCTCGGGGGGCAGGCCGCGGATCCTCCGGCTGGCACGATGGACAGGGGTGGTCACAAGAGGCGGACGCGTCGAGTCGTCCTCAGGAGTAGGGAGCATCGGCCGCACATCCACCAGTGTCACGACCAGAGGAGCCGTGAAGGTAGACGTCGGGAAGAACCCAAGACCGGGAGCCTTCTTTTAATTATGGAGCCAGCTTCCACGACACAGAACAGAACAGCGCGCCACGAGAGCCCACCGCCGCTTCGTCGTCGTCTTCGACTCAGCGCGGAGGCCGCGCGGCGCGTTAGGCGCGTGGCAATAACTTTTTCTACAGCCACAGAAGGACCATAACATTCAGCAGTGAAAATCGATGCGTACTGAAGTATCCTTACTTTTTTCTCCCATGTATATTGTACTACTACCACTCTTCTAACTCAAAAAGTACGTAACGCTCAGTTAGGTTTATTTTCAAGTACTTACACTTGCAGCGAGTTTTTCATGAATCAATCATTTTATGGATACCAAGGAAAATCTAATATATAATTATTCGTGCGTGAAATGGCCTTTTCAGTCGTTGTTGTTGAGCACTAAAAGCTAGGAGCTGTGAGTTGGTTTTAATTTTGTAACCTATCATCACGAATGCGATTCTACCTGATAGTAAACGAAGCAGTGGCCGCCTTCAGTTAACGCTTGCATTTTTTATCTACACATGGTTTCTTGCAAACATAATCTCAGAGCGCACACGTTCATTTAGCGAGACCCAAAACGCGAAGTTCGAAGAATAAGAGGCCAAACTGGACCAAACTAAAGCAGGAACTGAATGCAGTCTTTTATTGTAGGTGATGAAGAGCATGTTTTCAGCAATGCCAGTAATTTCAGCTAAATATTTTCTTTATTTGCAAATACAAAGTGATCAGCCAGTCAAACCATTGCACGCAAGCCGAATGTATAGTCTCAGGGTAAAGAGACATTGTTTCTCTAATGAGAAGAAATAAAATCTAGATATTCGAAAAAGAGTGACAACTTTCCGAATATGGAGTGATAAAAGCTGTATTAGAAAGAGCGATACATCTTCGAGCAGTGGGCTAGAATAAAAAAAAAATTGGAGCAGATTCGTTAAAGCAGGAAGAAAAGAAAACTCGAAACTAGGTTTAATTTTATGAAAGCTCAGTCATATTAAAAGTTCGTTTCAATTCAGTTTTTTCATGTGTTGCCACTTGGGTGAGTTATTATCGCTGATTACAACCTCAAATACCAGCAAGATGTCTTCACAATTAAGGCAGAACAAAGGCCAGGGGTAGATCCGTAATAAGCCTTCCCTGTCTGCAGACATGAATTCAGAACACTATATCATTGGCAAATTAAATTTTATGTTGTTTATGAAGAGCACGTTATTCACAGAAAATATAAATGTAAGATAAATTTTCTGTCTTTACTTTAGAGCGGCCTAAGATTTGTCGCTAATTCCCTTTTTGTTTGCGACAAAATAGAGAAAATCAACTGAATGAAACGTAATGATTACAAAGCTTCGGCACCGTAGTCATCTCGCTGCAGTGGAATGTCAAAAAATAGCGAGTAGGGCAATGCTAAAAAGCGAGGGTAAACAGAAAAACAACCAATAGGTCGGGCGCAGGAACCACAATTTTAATTCGTCGCTAAAAGCTGTTTCACTACAAGAATTAGGACATCAATCAAAATATTTTCGGACAAAAACGAAAAAAAGAAAGTGCGCCACGCATGAACCCATTTCCGAGAGCACGTTCCAGACAAAAAAAACAACAAAAAAACTGAGTTCCCGCCACATAGCTTGTTGCGCCGACAGCCCAGGAGAAATACGTACTTCCGAACGGGCATGAAGAGTGCGCGCGCAGCGCACTGCGGTGGTGCCGCCCTTTGCGGGGAGTTTAATAGCCTATCAAGACGCCCGCTGAAGCGCGTTCCACCTTCTACGCGCAGATTTCGCCTCGGCAGCCGACACTCAACAGAATGAAGCACTTGCTTCAGAAAGAGAAACTGCCGCCGGGGCTGTTAACTTTTTTTTTTCTTTTGGAGGACGCAAGACACACACACAACAAAAAACAAATGCCCAAGACACAATAACAACGCGAAATACTTCGTACAAGACGAAAAGGAAAATGAAGCGAGAGAGAAGCGCGCTAATGCGTCCCCCATATTGGCCTCAGCGTAGATCTCACAACGCCGTAAAGTGGAGGCGAGGCCCAAGGCGACGACTTTGACGTCGCCGTCGTTCGGCCCGCGCTTCTGCTTTGTGCGCTTTCTTTGCTTTTTAATTACACGCTTCAATTGAAGGGTGCGGCGCCACTGCACACTGCTCGAGGGAGGGGGACGTGACCTTGTCTCGTGCTGCCGGCCCGGCCGCAGCTCCTGGTCCTAGGAACCTCCCCCACTCTTTTCGTGCGTTTTGTTTCCGGGCGCGAGTCGGTCGGAACGCGCACCGGTGACGTCATAATGACAATAATCAGGCCCGAGCGAGAAAGTCGTTATTTCGAGTGCGTCGCGGCACGTTCGTCCCCGTTGCTGTTTCTCCCCAGTTAGCGGCGGAGCTGGCCCTCTCGGTTCCATCATTCTCTTCCTTTTTTTCTCCCTTTTTGTTGCTGCCAGTGTGCTTTATTTCTTGCTTCTTTTGTCTTCCATTTGCCTCCTAGCTAGGACCGTCTTACTGCGGCCGCAAAAGAGGCGCCATCTAACGTGAACTAAAATCACCTCTCCCTCCTCCCGCCGCGCGGGGTTTCGATCTGCGAGCACGGCTCTGGACCCTCCTGTGCTTCGGGACCAGTCCTGGCGGCGGCCACCGAAGGAAGAAAGCAAAAGCAGCGGCCCCCGAAGGCGGAGGGATTTATTTCACCGCCACTGTATATGCTGGGGATTGGAAAAAATGGCAAAGGAGAGTGTTCTCCCTCGGTTTTTCCGCAATAGCCTATCATTTTCGGGCCGAAAAGATGTGGGGCGGCGAGATGCGGAACGCCGAGCCGCCGCCGCCGGCTGAGCGCGTGGAACAGAGACACACGAAAGAGAGGAGGGCAAAGGGAGGGCGAGGAGGGTGAAGCACCGGTGCATGGGAGGCCGAGAACGGCCAGAGACAAAATCTTGTCGGAGCCCCGGAGCCGCCGTGGGGTTATCACCGGCTTGCGGACCTGTTGTACAAAGAAAGTTCGACAAGGAGATCCCCTCTAAGACCTCCGAGGTAGGATTGCGCTCGCTCCCCGTAGGCGAGCCGCCGGAGATGAACCGCACGAGAACGCAAAGGGCGCGAAATGAAAGCTTCGCTCGGATGAGTGGCCAAGGGATGATTCCTTCCCCCCAACTCCTCGCGCCCTTCTGCCGTGCGAAGCAGATGTAATTACGATAGTAGCTCGGAGTGAACGAGGAGATCTCTAAAAGGGCAAAGTAAGGGAGAACAGGGGTGATTACAAAAGATGACAAGATGATGAAAGAGAAGTCGGGACGTCATTTCGAAGCACAGATGAGCCGAACGACGTTGGAGTCTTGCGGCTCGAAACAAAGATGCAACATAGCGACCACTTTGACAAAGAGGTATTGGCGAAGTTCTCTTACTTCGACTTAATAGCGACAAGTAGTACACGACTGTGTGCGGCTCAACCCATAGCATTCGTAACTTACCCAAAGCTAGGAAGTATTGACACATTGTCGGCCTCATTTAGCGAGGCGTGCTCGGTAACTACATGGTTAGGAAACGAGCAGCGAAAAAGTACCAGCGCAATGCCGAAAATGACACGCAGCGTATACGATGGAGCATGGATTTCCATTCGCCTTATTCGCAGGCGATGCCAGCTACATGCCCTCTTGTTCATGTGCACCGTTTTATGCAACGGCATATGCCAGTCAGACTTCAGTTATAAATTACAGCTTTTTAACAATACCTCTTTCTTTGCCAAGTAAGTTTCAACCGAAGCAAATGTCCGTCTTAATCATCATCATCACCCTGACTACGCCCATTGCAGGGCAAAAGCATCTCCCATATCTCTCCAATTAACTCTGTCCTGTACCAGCTGCGGCCATCCTATCACCGCATATTTCTTGATCTCATCTGCCTACCCAACTTCCTGCCGCCCCTGCTATGCTTGCCTTTTCTTGGAATCCATTCCGTTACTCTTAAAGACCATCTGTTATCTTTCCTTCGCATCACATGCCCTGCAGACACCCACTTCTTCCTCTTTATTTCGACTAGGATGTCGTTAACTCTAGTTTCTTCCCTCACTAACTCTGCCGTCTTTCTGTCTCTTAACGTTACACCTATTATTTCCCTTTCAACAGCGCGCTGAGTGGTCTTCAATTTCAGTTGAACCGTTTTTGTTAGCCTCCACGTTTCAGCCCCTTAGGTGATACTGCGGTTGTGTACTTTTCTCTTGAGGAGTATTAGTAAACTGCCGTTTATCATCTGAGAGAACCTGCCAAATACGCTCCATCTCATTCTTATTCTTCTAGTAATTTCACTTTCGGGATTCGGATCTACGGTCACTATCTTTCCTAAGTAGACGTATTTCATTACCACTTAAAGCACTTTCATTTTTTTTATCCCCTCACCCCTTTCTCCCCCGTGTAGGGCAGCAGAACGATTATTCAGCAGGCTAACCTCCCTGCCTTTCCTCTTCTTCCACCTCCCCGTCCTCCTTTCAGCACCTCGCTACTAATTGCAAACTGCTGATCTCTTCCAAGACTGTTGAATGTTACTTAGGTTTTCTGCATACAAATTTTTCGACCCATCGTTCTCATCTGCCTTTCTGACTCATTGATCACTCTTTGCAATTAATCTCCTGAGTGACTTTGCAAAGCAACGTCATCACCTAATCGAAGATAACTAAGGTATTCTCTATTAACTCTATCCCCAACCGTTCCCAATCCAGGCCTGTAAATACCTCCTGTAAACAAGCGGTGAATAGCATTGGCGGGATCGTGTCTCTCCCTGCCTGACATCCTTCCTCATTGAAATTTTATGCTGATTTTATGGAGTACTATGGTAGCTATGTAGCCGTTATAGATATTTTCCAGTATTTTCGCACAACACTCTTCTACACTTTGATTCCGCAACGCCTGCATGACTTATGAGGTTTCGACCGAGTCAAATGCTTTCTCGTAATCTATGAAGGCTATATACAGGGGTTGGTTATAGTCTGCACATTTGTCTATCACCTGACTGATAGTGGGACTATGGTATAATTTCGAGTATCCTTTACGAAAGCCTGCCTGATCATTTGAATGATTAAGGTTGTCCTTACTCTATTAGCGATTACCTTAGTAAATACCTTGTAGACAACAGACAGCAAGCTGATCGGTCTGTAATTTTTCAAGCCCTTGACATCTGCTCTCTTACGGATTAAGATTACGTTAACGTTCTTCCGAGCTTCTAGTACGCTCGAGGTCATAAGGCATTGCATATGCAGGGTGCCTAGATTTTCTAGCACAATCTGCCCCTCCATCCTTCAACAGGTCTGCTGTTACCTGATTTTTAACAGCTGCTTTCCCCCTTTGCATTGTTCCTAATGCTTTCTTTACTTCCTTTTTCGTTGCTGGTGGGATGTCCCGTTGCTGTGTGATACTGCGTATCTCATCTACATCCTCATTACATAATCTGCTGTATAGATTTGAGTAGAACTCTTCGGCTACGATAACTATCTTATCCATGTTGATAACCGTACAAGAAAAACTTCCAGCATGCGCAGGCACTTGTACGATCCAACAGAAGCATAAAAATGTAGCTGTGTTCGCCCAGCAACTCACAGGTGCCCTCACTGCGGCGCTGCACCGGACATTTGTGATGTGCGGCACCTGTTGTGGACTTTCCCAGCGACGGCCCCTATTAGAAAACGGCTGCTCAGGGAGGTCGGCCTGTGGTGGAACCGCGACGGGGACTATGTGAAGTGGACTATGGACAATCACTTCACCAGCAGCCTATGCGAGTACCTCGCCGAAACTGGTCTACACTCCTTCTTTTAACTTTCTGTAACCTACATTCCACTCCCCCTTTTATCAACTTATGCCTCATGGCAGACTTCTCGAATAAAAAAAAAATGTATGAAGAAGGCAAGCAAGGACGGGGCCAGTATAAAAGGTGTCAAAGTATACCGACCTTTACAATAGTAATGATGTGCGTGGACAGCCTAGTGGACAAGTCACCTAGTCCGTCCGAGCTACTCAGCTAGCCAGTCCATGAATTATCTCCTCATCTCGCCTACACCACATAATCCTGGCAGGCCGTCATGTGAGACTCACTGTGTGTTCCTGTAGCCACTACTGCCACGAGCAAGTTACCACTGTCTGTTTCAACAGTGTGCGTTTGGTGTTTGCCTTCCTTTTCAAGCGTAATAGCTTTTCAAGAATTCTCTACGAAGCAAATCTTTCCAGAAATCACTCTTCTGTACAGATGCTTCCGATTCGTTTCGGTATCATGACTTACTAGCAAACGTTCACCGTGTCAGCTTTTGCAGAACGTCGAGGGCCTTTTTCGCGCATCAGTCAGCGCCTGGAGATGAGGCGGCTATTTAGCGCCGCGAAAAAGTGTCAGCAGCAAGCTCTAGTTGCATGTATTCTCTTAGGCGGAACGACAGCGGTGGTATCAAACACTCAAGCCGTAGCGACAACATCGCTGTTAAGCACTTGGGGTCAATAACAAATAGTGTCTACCATGCCGTTCTGCTAAACGCTTAGGTTTCTGCAGTAGGTTCACGCTCCAAAGGGGGTGCTTTTTGCTTAATAGCTACTCTTTAACGGCGGAAAGCAGCAATGTTAGAACAGAATCGGCATCGGCATACCCGTAATTTTCGACAAACTCATGGTCATTTGTTAAGCTAAAGCAGATGAGACATTGGAGTTTTCCGAATTGAAAATATATTGCCATAACAAACTTTCATTGATTGAATTAGGCTACAGGAATGAACAGGCCATTCCTACAGATGCCGTACATAGAGAAGCACCGACATTGATTGGCAATCACCTTTCGAAGATTCTCGCGTTATTTTCACCGCAGGCTTTGAGATGAGGTCTACTTCCAAAACAGAATCGACATTACGGCCCTTATATTCGAAGTCTCTGCTTCGAAGAACATTACAAATCCTCATTGCATTTTTTTTAGCGAAGCCACCAAAACCGTCGGAGAGTACATTTTTTATTTCTAACTTATTTTTCACGCGCTGTTTGTTACTCGGGTAGAGTCGTCAGCCCGCCCTGTCTAGAGCGCTGGAGCGGTGTGCTGCGGAACAAACAAACTGACGTCGGGCGGCGTTCGAACGCTCTAGACAGGCGTGCTGACGACTGCAAAGCATCACCATCGTTCAGTTCGTTCCTGCTGCTGATAGAAGTTCTCGGGCCTCTAGAAGCAGCTGGAGCCAGCATGATGAAGTAAGTGACGTTGCTAAATCTACGCCATCCTTCATTGCTTCCACGGCCGCTGCTATTTCGGCGCAGTCGCGTTGTTATTGGCGCTGTCGGCCTATCAACAAGAGAGACTTCCGAATACCTGAAATCCCTCGCACCACGGCGAAAGGTCGTTTTCAACTGCGCTTAGAAAGACTCGTGCTCCTGCACGAAACGGGCCGTAGCGCGACGGCCATCCTTTTAACACCGTTTTTCCTTTTATCCGACGGTCAGCCGTCGGGGCTTTTGCCGGACGGCGACAAAAGTGGTCGCCTGAAAACACGGGGCCACCAGCGCAGGATCGATGGGCGCTCTGGCATTCCGTGGTGCCCATGGCGTCCCCGTGCAAAGCCAACGTAACCCGACATGGGAGAACAGCCGGCTCGCAATCGAACCGGATCGCGGATCGAAAAGCTCTTTTCGGAAGGAAGAGCCAGCCCGCTCGCCTCTCCAGCTCTTGTCTTTTTCGATCCTCCGTTTGTGTGTGTGTGTCTTTTTTACACACTGAGAGAGAGAGAGAGCGTTTGTTGCACCCTGTTTCCCCTCTGTGTTTGCTTTCTTCGCCTTCGACAAAGCGAAGCCCAGAGAGACATGCTGGCCTGCGCTTCCGTCTCTGGCATCAGTTTTTCCGCTCCACGGCGTGAACGGAATTGCTCGTGTGGCAACGAAAACGTCTGCTGTTGACGTCGCGTCGCTTGCCCAACTTTTGGGCCACTTGGCTCGTTGACTGCTCTTCCTTTCGGGCCAGCTTCACCCGCAGCCACGCAAAGAGAGAGAGAGAGAACAAAAAAGACGAATGCAAGACCAAAAGCGAAAGCTAAAAACAGCAACAGCTGCCGCGATTTTCCTTTTCTTTCTTGTTTTGAACCCAGCAAAAAGCTGTACGGCGCTGCTTCTGCGTGCGAAAGGAAAATGTTATTCGCCTATCTCTGCATACTCTACACGGGTCCGCTTGACAGGAACGTCGACGCTGGCAGCGTCGCATAGACGGCCGAGCCTACACCTTAGGTGCCAAAGCGAGGGTCCTGTCTGGTGAGACGTGATTTCTTTTGTCGTGCACAGCACACGAGCCGACGTGTGCGTCCCCCAGATGGATGTGGAACGAGTTCAAAACTGCTGAATGGATTGCTTTCTAAGGCCACTAATGCACGTTTGTCGGAAGGCCGCTTGATCGCATCTCGAAGGATGTTGAGTGGTAGCCGCTTCCAATCCCCACACTGAAACTATTTTATTCGAATGTCAAATTTGGCACGAAACGAATGCACCTTTCGTCCAAGTGGACTTGAGTAGAGGAAGCTGCGTTCATGCAGCATTACTTCTAGCTCATGTCTTCATTTTTTTTTTTACATGTCCTACGTCAGACGGCGCTAAAACAAAGTACTTGTGGTACGGGCTGCATACCCCAGAAAGTGGTGGGTATTTTTTGTTGTGTCATCAGAAACAGTTTATTTATTTGTTCAGCATTTTGCAAGTTATCCTCCGGGCGCATCAATTCTAAGCCTTTTTTTTTTTTTGCAATATGAAGAATGTTCCCGACATCTCCTTGGAGCCAGAGGTCATATTTTTCAATAAAATATGCGCCTCTTCATTACCCTCAGCACTCAACATGCTCCTCGAACAGGGTCAACCACGCCATGAGATTCAGGGCTCATGCGGATTTATGCAACCACGCTTGAGCAGCTGCGTTTCTGCAAAGGAGGGAACATGCGCTCCCATAGGTTATTTCGAAAAACAAAGAAAAAAGAAAACAAAAAGGTTCGTTACGCCACAGCATGCCTCTTCTACGAGCGAAATATCATATTGTCTCAGGATGAACCAGGGAGACAGTGACTGGCGCGAGATAAAAAACAAGGATCATTCCAAGACGTTTCCGAGCGATCGTATCTCGAAAGAAATAGCGCGTGCCATCCGCTCGGGGTGCGCGAGTGACAGTGACCACCCGCAACGACGGAGGAGCGACGGAAGCCGCATGACGCCGCGGTCGCGCACGATTTGCGTCCACCCCCGTCGCGAAGCGGCGCAATCGCGCGACGCTGACAGGCGGAGCCCGCTGGCGCAACTCCCGCGTGCCCGCGGATCGGGTGCATTCAAGCGGTGCGCGCAAAAAAATGGCCGCGCACACCGAGAGCCGCGTCCTCGATACTCCGGAGCCGCTTCGAGACAAGCCGCAATGCGTGCACAATTCACTCAGGGTGCCCATTAATCCACATTAAGAGAGCATAGCCGGCCGCCGTCTCCCGCAGGCACCGATGCGGCGGCCTACGTACTACATATGCACGCGGGCCTTTCTTCGGAAGGGGCGAGGCTTAAATCGAATTAGATAACCCTTCCAGTGAAGTTATATGCGCGCGCGAGCGCCTGTGTAGAAATAAAGTCATTATCACACAATTAAAAGAAGAAAGAAAGGAAAGAATAGCTGCAGAGCTCGCCGCGTACACTCGCAACCAGGCAAGAGAGACGGAAGCTTCCGAACGCGGGAAAATAAAAACAAAACATAAAGAGGAAAAAGAAGGAAATGAAAAGCGGCCCGGGACCGCTTTGG
Source organism: Amblyomma mixtum (assembly GCF_055824585.1). Taxonomy (NCBI): domain Eukaryota; kingdom Metazoa; phylum Arthropoda; class Arachnida; order Ixodida; family Ixodidae; genus Amblyomma; species Amblyomma mixtum. The sequence goes on from NC_143014.1 coordinate 63,850,888, forward strand.
TCGGCTGACTTTCCGAGAGCGGCGCGCGGAACTTTTTCTGCGTTTGGGTGCGCGCGCATTTGTTGAAGAAGCGCCGGGAAGCGCTTTGTTGTTATTTACCCGCAGTTAACGCAGCGTAAACAGGCATTTGTCTTAATACCGTCCCCCACGCTCTCTCTCGCTCTCCAGCCAGCAAAAAGTCGGCGCAAAGCGAGCATGAGCCCAGCGCTCGCGCGCGCGCACAAGACACGCGTCCCTGCAAGGAGGCCGCTCCGCACAGTCTTCTAAGCAACGGCTGACGGGGCTCCGACCACCACTTTCTCCGGCGCTACCCCTTCGCCCAGTCTAGTGGCGCACAAAGGACGGCGGCCGAATAAAGTGGCGAGGCGAGGTTTTTCATATCTCGAGCGCGCGTGCGCCGAGGAGAAAGTAAAAGGAAATCTTTCATGACGGCTTCGCTGAGGGATACCTGAAGAGAAATGAAGCAAAAAGAAACCACTTCATTTCCTTTATTTTTTTTTTCTCTCGGAAAATGGAGAGCCCGCACAGGCGTATAGGAGCGGCTAGCCTACGTGGAGCCAACCGCGCCGTCCTTGAAGCATAACGAGGCGAGGGCCAGAAAACGACCGCAGGGGGAGGCGCAACGGTCAGGGCAGCGTCGATCGTTGCTGATCGAGTCGAGGAAACTCAAAGTAAACACGGCCGGCGGATAGGGACTTCCCAACAGGAACTATATAAGTACAGAACGTGGGCAGCGGACACCAATGCTGGATCAATAAATACATCCCTGAAACTGTCAGCATTTTGCACCAACTCTCGAAAAAGCCTGGATGGGATTCGTACGTTAGTGCAAGCATTCCTTCCTCTCCTCTCCACCTCTTTTTTACTGCCGTGTTTCTTCGGGAGCACATCGGGCTTGGCTTCGCTCCTAATCGAGTTATGAAAAAGTACCGTGTCCCCTCATAAACAAAAAAGCAACAAAATTTTCGAAAATGTTTTCAGGTGACCGCAAGATAATCTTTTCATCAGACAAGTTTAAAGCACTCGAAAAACGTCATCTTGGAAACTAATAATTTTTTTTTTTTCAAGATTACGTTTAGGTGTAGGAAATACCTTCGTATTGGCGTCATGGTCTTAGTGCTATAAAAAAAAAAAAAACGAACTTTTAGGTCACGCTCAAGCTCATATCTTTAACCGCAATCCTCCAGCCACACATGACTGCACCACTGCGCACAATACACAGTCCTGTGATCTCCGTAAAATTGATTGAATTTTTCCATACTCAATACGCTGCCGTTTGTTCTCAACGTGTCCTGTCGTTCATATTTTGCAGTCACATCACGTGTTACGGAGCACGCAGATTTGTCTCGCTTTAAAAAGTCAGCGCGTGCTTCCGTTAGCAGCTGTTAAAAAGTTATTGGAGTTTGCTTTCGCAACGCACGTATTTTGAGTTAAAGCTGTGCAACCTAGGAGGAAACTTAACGAGCATCTTGCTTGTCAGATGCGGAAGGAACACCAGTAAGCACCCAAAGCGTTGACTCTCAATAACTCGCGAGCAGAGGCAATAAATCACGCGTCTACTTTAATTACGTCTCGTCCAGCGTCGAACTCAACGAGCAGTGCCTGGAAACAAGGAGGCTCTCCCTCCTCGGGGTCCCAGCCTGCCGCGAACGGCGAGACGTCTTCCTCCCTCGAGTAGTACAGGGAGGGCGTCTTTCGCTTGTTTTCGGGCAGTCCAAGCACCGCTGCGGTCGAGTTGAGCGGCCCCGGTACGCGCAGTGAACTGCGCGCTCTTTTCCTCCCTATCCTGCGCTTCGTGCAGCGGAGTCGGCGGCAGCCAGCACCGGCCGCAGGCCCCGAATCGCTCTGCCTCGCTGCCCACGTCGCGAAGGGCGAGCGGGAAGCAGCGCTGAGGCGGCCAGACCGCACACACCGGTGCGGGCCTGGCCCTAAGCAAGGCGCTCTGCTGCGCAACAGCCTGGCAACCAACCTGCAATTCATTAAAACTCCCGTAATTAATAGGCCGCCGCATTCGCGTTCGACGATCCGAGGAGCCTGCTGTGGCAGTCGCCTGATATAGGGGCTACATTCATACACTAATTAAAGCACCCCCGCCAGCAAAGGTGCGAGCCACGTCAGCTCTGGGCGAAGATCCGCACGCGTACATAATGGGTTCCCTTCTATCGCGCCGCTCGGAGCCGGAGCCCTCGATAACGGCCCGGGCTGCTGCCTCGCGGCGAGCGGCCCCGCCGCGAGAGGGCCGATCACTCTGAGGAGAGAAAAAGAGCGGCGCAGTCTTTATCCCGTTTTCTCCCGATTGGCGCGACTGCGTGTGTATGCTTTGAATGTGTCCGCGTAAGCACTTGTATCACCGTGGTCTTGCCACATCGCTGGCGACATCGGTTATTTTACAAGTCTTCCACTGTAGTTATTAAACAGCAACCTGATGGAATTGAATTCAGAGGTTCCCACCCCCCTCCAGTTTCTTCTCCATTTTAAGAGAAACTCAACAGGAGTAGCTCACAAGGGAGTGGAATTGTGTCCGTAGCGATCTGTACACAGCGGTTTCATCATTTCACTCTGCAGAAACGCAATAGAAGAGACCGTGTTATAGAAAGATTGGCAAAACGCTTCATGTGCAGTGCTCCGGAGCTCGGCAGATTGAGCTTGAACGTAGCTTGAGCATAAGACTCAGCGTTGGCTGTCTGTGCGCGCTATACAGCTATAACAGAGAGGAGTGCCGTCTGCAGAGTGGATTCCTTGCCTGTTTCAGCTCATTGACGCCTTGATTCCGGGAACCACTTCTGAGCAATAGCGCTCAAAGGAGCCTGGAAACACACTTGTCACTTACTACAGCGTTCTTCTGAGTGTCTCGACTGCTTTTTCGTCTCTTTCGCTTCTGGATGGCTTATATGTGCGTCCATTGGAAATGAAATACGATCACTGGCTGCTTTCACTGCATGAAAAAAGAGGGCAGCACGTTCACGCATAGGTAATGAAAAAACAATTACAAGAGACTCGTGATGCGTGGTGCCGGCTCCTATATCTTCCAGATGGATATAGTGATGCCGACATTAGAGAGAGCTTTGGACACAGAGCAGTGGCTACTTGAGCGAATGTTCGTACAAGGATCCTGAAAAGGTTACATTCAGCTAGCGCCTTAATAATCTCTGTGAGACGTTATGCCGTTAATGGCGACTCTATCTTTCTTTCTGATGACCGATGGACATGTCCTTATTATATAAGAAAAAACGTCACGGGACATAATTACGCTGAGCTCAAGTCAATTTTTTTCTCTTACAAAGTGCAATATTAACTTGAACTGAGTGAAAATGCAAGATTTACGCGCACTTCTGTCAGAACGCTAAAGCGCATATCGACATGACGTAAAGCGTATGTGCAGCTAACGTCGGCTCATAAGCGTGCTTATTAAGAGAGTGAGACTGTTTAAACAATGTCGAATTCTGCATAAATTTGAAAAAGGCAGAACCCCCCAGTTTTGTTTCGGTGGAATGTGCACGAGAAGAGACTGTGAGAAGCGAGAACGCTCACGAAGCTTTAAATGGTGAACTCTGCATCGCCTTGACGGTGAGAGACACTTTTTCTCCCTGCGTGCATTCTGAGAGTGACGGAGAAGGGAACAGGCTAAATCGCTAGAAGTGCAGTTGTCCGATTTGGTACTGTGCAGAAACTGTATCCATTTCTGCTTAAAGGGAGACTGAAGCACTTTTTTTGAAAATCAGGCTGGCAGTGGCGTCCTATAGTTTTTCATGCTGTATACTGGAATATCGCAACCAAATAAGGCAAAAACAAGCGGGAATTGCCTTTTTTAGCAGAAATATGCGGCCTGTGCCGCGGGGCACATTGGGCGGCGCGCCGCCGCCCGTGATTGGTCAAGAGAGGTCGTGACGACACTTTGAGGACTGGAGAAGCTGCCGATGCGGATCCGGCGCTGCGTTGAGAGCAGATCGCAGCTTTCCGTGGTGTTGTAAAAGTGAATATGGCGATTATTTTTTTACTGACCTCCAAAGAAAAGTATACTACAGTTTGTTCATTCCACGTATCACCTGAAACCAAAAAAGACACAGGCAAAAAATTCTACGCCTAGCACAAACATACGCCAGCGTGAAGGACGCGTATAAAGACCATACGTAAAAGGTGCCAGTACAACTTCGGCTCGTATTCTCGGAAAGGAAGTGGGTACGAACAATACTCAAGTCAATTACCACCACCGGACGCTTCCTGGCTCGCCTGAAAGAGCGTCATCCTAAAGAAAAGGCCCAAAGCGCTGTGTAGAAAAAATCCTGTACTCAGTACCCGGCGTAGTAGGTTGGGGCAAGAAAGTATTTCAAGGAAACGATGAAGCAGCACAAAGTTGATGTCAAAATGAGCGAAGCGCAGTGGCCAAGCACTGCGAGGCATGTGACCACAGGATAGTGACGCTATCATTGTGCGCTCGAAACCAAGCCAAATACGCGCACAAGGTTGCTGCTTCACTCGTGGCGCGTTCAGCAGATGCCAGAAAATATTAATCGCTTCCTCGGAAACGGTCGCCCTTCCTAGATTTGCAGTTTAGGTCCAGTGAAATGGTGGCCAACTATATGCGTGTTTAAATGCCAAGCTAGCTGCAACTCGCCCGCTGCCACAACTTGATGAAGATACCGAATAAGGTTGCGAAACATGGTGTTTTTTTTTCGCAAAAACTTAACTGGCATTCATTTCTCTTTGAAATTTGCATCCGAAATCAGAACGTCGAACGCTTTCATTTTAATCGCTGAGCTACGATTAAACAAGAGAGCCGTATATGAAAAGCATCGATGCTTGCTTGCTTTGCTTTATTGTGCTTTGCTTTGCTTGCTTGCTTGCTTGCTTGGACACGTCGAGCCGAGTATGAAATCACTAACCGAACCTTGCTGAGCACGCTTCAGGAGGTCTGGCCATCACCTAAGCTGAGAAGAGCGACATATGCTTGAGCCTCTATAAGGTTTCTGCAGGGGCTAAGTGAGCATGTTTCTACTTATAGAAGAGGCGATTCTTCGGAATGGTGGCACTCCTCTCATGCGCGAGAAAATCGAAAGAACTGTGTCATGGTTTAGCCGCGCCTTTTTGACGGAAATCTCCATGGAGATCACATTAGGTACAGGCCCTGCATGTAGCCGCACTTACGAAAGTGCTTCGAGCAGAGTACGTTTGCTTTGGTTGGCTTGAATTCTTAGTCACAGCAGCGAGCGCTTGCGCTGCGAGCTTATGGCGGAAAACAGTGGAAGACGACACAGTCGCGGCCGTTGTTGTTCGTGGACACGAACGCAGAGTAATACCTCGTGTTGAACATGATTTTAAAGGTCGACTGACACGCTTTGTACGTCACAACGCACGTAGTGCGAGGAACAACGCATGCAGCACGAGAAACAACGCGTGCTGAAAGCTCGCTCGGGTGCGCCGAAGTATCCCAGACTCCTCAACGTGACGTCACGTTGGCCGACATGGAAGAGGTTTCCCTCTCCGCTTTTCTCCTCTCCTGGGCTCGCGCGGGGCGCGGGAGATTTAAACATCGCGCTTTCAATTGGTGATTGCGGCACTGTTCTAGCCAAAATCTAAAAAATAATTTCACAGGCGTGATCAGTAATGACACTACTTCAAAACCCTAAAAAATTGGCTGATTCGAAAACCGCCTCAGTATACCCTTTAATGCAGGCCCCTGGTACCTTTCGTGGACACATGGCGCTGTAGTCATGCTGGAGTAATTCTAGAAAAGCCATTAGCATGACTTTTTCTGTAGGCGTTGCAAAATAGATCGAGGTTCCAAGCTTCTTCCAAAACGTCACTTGTAACGATAGTCGTGTTGCTCCACACATAGCTGACTTTGCGATTTGGCAAAAAAAAAAAAAAAAAGGACTAACACTTGGGGGTGTCAGCATCTTGTATGAAAAGCACAAGCAGCGGAGCTTGCAACTGCATGCAATGCTCAATCCATTCACGAAAGCTTATGGGCGAGAGGAAGACAGGTCAGGAGCTGCGCTTTCATGCTCCTTTTGTCAAAGGCGTTTTCTCCTTTCTTGAAAACTAACGCTACTCGTAGCTGCCGGAGTAAAATTGTGCGCATAAAGGGAACTTCATAATTCCTCATACGCGGCACAATTACGATTTGTCGCGAGTCGAGTCGATAGTGAACATGTTCATTGGATTCGTTCTTATGTCCAGTCCTCAGCATAGGTCGCAACAAACTTTTTCGCAGTTGACACTGAATCACGTAGGCAATGGGTTTCATAAGTAAATAAAACAAGAACATTTTTAAGCCTATGCGAGAAAGTGAAGACTTCATAGACGTCCCGCAGAGGTAGCTAGGGCTACCAAAGTAAACCAAGAATTTGTGATACATTCTCAATTTAATTGACTGCGTCTAATTTGTCCCCGAAAGCATCATCGTGACATAAAATTTCTGCACCGTACACAGCGTCCGCAGTGAACATGCAAATCGACTTTCTCCTAACAGGTGCGAGTAGCGTGATGTAAAAACTTTTTCTTTCGAACATGTACTCATACTACAGTTAATAAGCTTGAATGTCTCGCCTGATCTTTTCGTGTCAGTAATCATGCCACAACGCTTGAAGAGTAAGAGCCTGCTCTGCATCGACGAAGTTTCGGGTCTGTGATAAACGTGTGTTCTCCAAACTGGAAAGAAACGACTGGTAAGCAAACAAAAAGCAGTGTTGCCGACTAGCACCCTCGAAAAGCATCTTCGCCCACCATGAAGCTTTCAGGTACTATCTAGTTATTTTTCTCCCTTTCGTCTCCTTGTTCTTCCTTTTTAATTTTCTTTCCAGTCATGGCTGTTTTCCTTCGTGCTTTTCAACTGGTGGCATGTCTCTTATTCATTGGCCAGGCTCCATGTGGACATATCTGCATGGCTCATAGATTCTCCGTCATATGTGTACTCGTTTTTTGGCCACAATTATACTAGGTTAAAAAAAATTTGCCAACTTAACCTCTCAATCGCTTAGCTTACTGGAGGTCACCTAAAATAAATATCCTGCATCTATGGCATCCCCTTAGCTTTAATGCTCGTTACTTCGCCTACATTTCTCTCTGTTATTATCGCCAACCACTTAATGTTTCGTTTGCTTTTTAAACAGCCGGGAATTTGTTGATATTACCACCTAGTCAACCCGGCAGAATTCTAGCACTGTGTAGCCTATAAAAAGAGTTAAAGCAACAAAAAAGACTGCGAATATCTGTTACGCCTTGTTTAAGTTTTTACAGGAGGAACAAGAAAAATTGTCCTGGAAATGAATGTTTGAGTCTTACTTCAAAAGCAGTTCTATTCACGGGCTTTGAGCATTCGACACAACTTTTCTCGTTGATCAGCCGCCGTATGCTGCTAACTGCAATGAAATCTGTGCTGCTGCGACGAAAAAAAAAGAAAGATACAAAAAAAAAACAAGCACCCATGCAAACAACACATTGCGCGTTCTCCACCAGAGACATCGCACATCTGTTTCGCGCCGCTGATTCCTGTTCCCACTCCTCTCCGCAATCTGCCACCGCGCGAAAAAGTGTGAAAACAGCAGCTCGCGCGATCATGTAGTGCGGACTACGCTAGAGCGCCAAAGCTCACGCACCCGAGCCGCGCTTTCACGCTTTCAAAACCCATAACGAGTGCGCGGTCTGGAATGCCGGCGCCGGGGAGCGAAGAGCCATCGGCACGCACTGGCGGCCTTGTGCATCTTTCGCCCAGCGCGGCAGACACGCGAGCGAAGGGAGCCCGGCCGAACACGCAGCAGCCCGCACGCGAAGACGCCTTCCGTGCGAGAGATGGCCGCGTTCCGCGCAATCCTATCCGCTCGAACAGAACGGGCCGCGGGCATTGCACATTCAGATGAGCGCGCTTCAACAGGAAGCCTCCTCGAGCGGGGGGCAAGCGCGGCGGGGATTAGCGGCAAGCCACCCCCTGCCGGCGAGAGCGAGCAGGCAACCCCTTTTGCTTCCGCTGAACGCTCTATCCGTCTCGCGCAGAGCGATACATTGCAGCGCGCTGCCCTCCGGTGATCTATGTGAGCGGGCCGCTCCAGAAAGGATTGCTCGGAGGAATCTTGAGCCCCGAGGGGAGAGTGGGTGCGCGGTGAGCGAACCAAACGTGCAGAGAGGCGAGGAAGAAAAAAAAGGAAGCACGCAGCCGAAAAGGGACAGCAAGAAGGCGGGGAGAGAGTGAGATAAGTCGAGCCGCTGCGGCGCGGGAGCCGTTGAAAAATGGCGTGCTCCGGGCGACACGAATTTTCACGCTCCAAGGGTGCGAACGGCGGCGGCGGCGGCGCACGCTCGAGCCGGTCAGCTGCGCCAGAGCAGCGCCGGTGGCTGACGCCGCGACACGCTCGCCGGCGCAGAGCCCGGACCGCTCAGCCGGCGCCCAACAAGCCCCGAGAGAAATTGTCAACCTATGCGTCATCAACAAGCTCCCGTCGCGCTCGCCGCTTCCGCTTCCGCTTCCGCAATCGCGGCCCGCTTTCACTTTAACAACGCCAACTTCTCCGCGCCTAGGCGTCTCCGCGGAACCGGTCGAGAAGCTGGCAAAGTCAGTGTTCAACTTCCCCCTAATTTTGATTCAGGACTGGGCGTGGAGCAACGGGTTGCTGAATTATTTAGCGCAATCGAATTAATGAAAATTTTCATTACTTTGAATGAGTTCGCATTGAGTTGTCAGGCGATCAAAACCGGAGAGATAGCGAGCTTCCGTAAGAGAGTTTAGCTGACTGCTGTAGTTTTTGCTCAGATGCGTAACTTGACATTAGGTGTAAAGCGCGTCCTCAGCTTTCCACGACGTGCACCGCAGGCATCCTAGAGGTTTCGCATGGAGGTCGTAAGCGTTGAATGTCACGAGTGCCTCGCACTGAAAAGGAAAGGAGAACAACAACAAAAAAAAAGTCCAGACTTGAATCTGGTTTGAATCGGTCTCTTGTAGTTCACTGCGGCAGGTGACGGGACGAAGCATCACACAACTCGACCACTCGGGAACGACTCGCTTCGAGTGGCCAGTGACACATTCATGCTTGTCAAGAAACGTATGAAACTACTGTCATCCTCCAGGAAACGCGATTTTAATGATAAAATTTAAGACAGATTTTGAGACAGGTGTTTGCCACCCCAATCCCAGTTAAGCCAAGCACCTGCACTTCCTCCCAATTTCGTAAGATACAAATACCTCTTTTTTTTTTTTTGCACAGAGCGCTCTCATTCTCAAGAACGAAGTGCAATTTCTACAGAGTCCGTAGACCGTGGGTGTTGACCTTCTTACGTGGCGTAAGGGCAAACGTTGAGCTACATGCAAGAGCGCTACTGCATAGGTGATGTGTTGCGCGACTTCCGTAGTAACTTGTCTTTTCGGAACAACTGCGTGATTCAGCCGCAATAATTCGTTAAGGAGCGCAGCTGGAAAGAATGAAAACAGCGCCCCAGCTTCGTGCCTTCGGCGCTACATGTGCTAAGCGACAAGAGTCATGAGTCAATCATAAATCAATTTATGATTCATTGGGGCTTCTTGAGAAGGCGTGTTCAAGTGTCAGTACTACCTGAAAAGAAAGAAGACGAAATGCTGAAGAAACGGATCACAGGGACTACTCTGAGGTCAGCACCCGTCTTCAGACGACCGGCGTACTCAGCCCGACTAATATTTTGCCTTTCATCTTAAACGGCACCATCTTCGGTTGCAATTTCTTACTGATAGCATATCGATATAATGTGAATCGACTAAGTGTGAATGAGCAAAAAGGACAAGTTGCCGTCATTAGGCAACTCTGAAACTTTGGTGTTTTCATAACTTCTCGGATGCTGCGATAGACGCAGAACTATGCAGTAAAATTCAAGCTTTATGCATTGCGTATTTTATAAATCCTGCAATGCTGCTAGAATTGAGTCATGCTGTTCTTTACTAGGTGCAATAAAAAAAAAAAGCGACGAGGAAGACACATAAGTCACCCTTTAATGTTGTTAGTCATTATACCAGGTGTCCCAGCTAAATGTAACCAAGCTTTTAAAAAACACGGAGTGTCCTAGCCGTCTGAAACTAAATTAGGTTTGTTTAGAGTCGCGTGACCTAGTCTGCAGTATTTTTTTTGTTCTTCAAGGTTGACTAATTAGTTAAGCTTAATGAACTAACTTTTTAATTATTGACTTGAGGAACAAAGTGTCAATGGAAAAGTTGTAGACCGCTTTGAGAAACAGCTTACTGAGACATTTGCAGCAAAGTAATAGTTACTTAAAGTAGTTTTTTTACCGGCCTTTAACCATAACCCGCACAATAAGAAAAAGCTTCCACATGACAACTGTGCCACTTCAGCGTCCCAAGACGCGCCTTAAAGAATACAATCCATTTTTTCTGAAGTCCTCTCCTCGATGAGACTTTGGATGCTCATTGGGACAGAGAAGTGAGCGAGCAGCTGGTCACGTGACAACTTTCTTTTAATGCCAATAAATGAAGCTACGTAAATCGTAACTTGACGGAAATAGCACTACTATCGGTTTTTCGAGGTGATCTATAACTTTTGCATTGACACGTTCTTCCTGAAGTCAATAATTAAAAAGTTAGCTAATTAAACTTAACTAATTAATTAACTTTGAAGAGCGAAAAAAATACTCAAGACTAGGCCACGCGACTATGAACAACCCTGAGTTGGTTTCACTGGACTAGGGCACTTCGCCTTTTTAAAAGTTTGGCTACATTTAGCTGGGACACCCGGTATATGAGTCCAAGCCTCTACTGTTTTAAAGATAAGCGAAACTGGGACACAACAGCACATGTATAGTTTTCATCACCGCCAGTAGTCACTCAATTCAGTCATCAACACTCTGAAAATTATAGCTAACTTGCCGCTTTAAAGCTCTGTAAACAAAGCTTCAAGCATCAATATATTGTTTTACCGCTCGTTGGAGTTGTGAGCTCTTTACCACGGGAACCTTAAGTTCTACCCAATTTTTTTTTTATTTATCTCCATCTCCTCCCAAATAAATTCCGAAGGCTTTCATTCATGTGACTCGATTGTTCATTTGTTGTAGACACCGCTCAGGGGTCTAATGAGATGAAAGTCCACAGTAGACCATAGTCTATAGTGAAAGGGTATTTTGAACGAAAATTCAAGCTTCAGATAGGTAGCTTGCGGTAGTGATTAGCTCCCCCCTTGTTGTTTTTGCTCCATAACCGCCACGTTCATTGGGCTACACGCAGTGGGACGATATTTACAAGCAGCAGCCGCTAGCCTGACAAAGTTTTTTTTTTTTTAATTGTGAAGCTTATTATTTGAGATAGAGCCGCAATCACGAACTGATGAGCGGAAGTTCGTGTACAACTCGAGCAGCAAGAAAATAAAAATAAAGGTATTAGGGCAACCTCTTCCTGCAAGACATCTTCGGAAGGACCCTTATCATTGCACTTCTATGTGCATGCCAAACAGTAAAGGCGCGGCCTGAAGAAACCTATTCTTGAGCATTTCCGAGAAGTTCCCCCAAAGAAGTCGCGCCGTATATACACGCACATCATAAGAGGGGAAATTTGGGGGGACCGCAGCATCGCTCGTTTTGTCTGTGGTTGCATGGAGAGCGGGGGCGCTGAGCGATTTCCGATTCCACTGTCGAAGTCATTCCTGGGGGAAATAAAAGAGAGAGACAGAGGGAAAAAGGGAGGGCTGGATGGAGACAAAAAATAATATTAGTTGAGCAACAGCGATCTTTCCTGATGACAGGCTCTGCCCATTGAAGCGGCGGCCAGCGCGGGGGGAGACGGCGAGCCTCACCCCAATCAGGAATGGCAAAATTGACTGGCAGCGAAACGAAAGCAGCGGCTCGTTTCGAGCCCCCGCCCTGCAGGCCCATGACGGCCCCGAGTATCATACGATAAGCCGGCCCGCTATTCCCGGCGCTATTCTTGTTCCCCGCGTGATTTACGTCCCAACATTCAGTTGTCAGCGCCAACCTCAGCACTATTTATTGCGCATTTATTCGTTAAACAACTCGCCCGTACTGGCGAGCTCTTTAGCGAGGAGAAAATAGAAATAAGGTCCAAGAAGGAAAGATTAAGAGAGCTCGAAGCCGTGACTGTTTGCAGTTTTATGCCAATGAAAGAAGTGGAGTTTTCTTTTTGCGAGCTCAGCGCGTAAATAGCGGGAATTTTAGTTTTCGCTGCCTTCAGACTCAATTCCGGAGCTCCACTTTCGTTAATAGCAAGATCGTTTCAGTCCCTGATATGTAAGAGCTGATTTCCGAACACAAAAGCCGGTTACAAGCTTCACAGCATTGTGCTTTCTAATGTATGCTTGATACAAGTAATACTCGGTCATGCATAGAACTATTTATGTCCGTATTTAAATATGCACGCCAATTTTCCCGGCGACCTGCGGTGGCTCAACAGGCGCCCCTTCCTCTTCCGCAACCTATGGCCGCGCCGCCATCGCAATCCCGCAGCGCAACGCGACAGGCCAGAGATTCTGTTGTCATGCTACCCCACGGTCCCACCGTTCTTGTGTTCACGTCTCTCCCTCCAGATTTTATTTATTTTTTCTGAAATCTCAACTTTTTGTTCTACTGCTTCTCGCACGCCTTCCTTGTCCACCGTTTGTCATTGGCGATGTTCGCGGGACTGCGTAGGACAGGGCAACAAGTCGGCGGAAGCTTTGGAGAGCCGGGGTGATCCCTCTCGCAGGCTCTGAGGGACACCCGGCGGAATCGCGCGACTCGGCAGTTGCTGGAGGGAGAGAACGGTTCGTTCCCGCAGCCCAGCGCCGGATAGATCGGCCCGCTCAATGGCCGCCGACAAGCACCGAGCGCACGGCGGGTCGCGAGCATTAAGCGACCAACGACAAAAGGCCGGTGTCCGATTTACAAGTGCCGTGGCGCCTAACGACGCGGGGATCTCCATTCCGTCGCAGGAGGAGACTTTGAGCAGCTGTTGCGCCTCCGCCTCCCGCCGTCGCGTCGTTTGGCGAGCGACTCATAAAAATGCAACCCTTCTCCGCCGCGCAGCCACCCTCGCCCCCCCGCACGGCAGGATCCTCAAGTCTCTTGGCTGCTTGCGTAATGAAAGCATGCTTCATTGTTCCGCTCGGCGCGCGCACATCACCCTTCTGCCTTCGCCCGATGCCCGTTGCCTAATGACGTCAGGGAGGGAGGAGAAGGCGGCCCCAAGTGACGGCGACTGGCATCGTCATCTGCGTTGTGATGTGCCCCTAAACGGGGTGCCCGCTTTTTGATGATACAGGCCCTTTAAGGACGGCCACCTCCCGCAAAAACTGCCATTTGCAGCCTGCCCGCGGCGCGCCAGATAAGGCCCCCAGCGTTGGAGAATAGCCCGGCGAGGGGTGCCTTCTGCCCGCATGCGGCGCGAAGCGCCGCTGCTCGGGCTACGGCAGAGTCACGTGTTGCGCCTGCGCGGCGCCGCTCTGCGGTGAGCGCATCTATAGTCGGATACAACTTACGACTGCAGTGAAGCTCCGCCCACAATCAGCCTCCGCGCACAGAATTCCTCCACGACGAAAAAATAGTGCACTGCTTAAGAGTTTCTTGTTACGTAAACAAGAAGCTTAGCACAATAAAAAAAGTTAGAGCACTAGAATTTTGTTACGTGCAGTGTTTGATATAGTCAAACATTAAAAAACTGGTTTCGTTTAATTTCTCGATTGGCCAGCGGAGTAATACAGAACGCCGCGGACCGCGGCCCAAAGTTAGCAACTGCTGTTTTTTTAAGTTGTATCCTACTATAACAGCCGTCACTCCCGGCGTCCGTAGTTTTCACAGTAAAACGGTATTAACCGACAGGTGCTCTGCGTAGAGCAAGAACCACCCAGACCAAACAGTGAAGCAATATTCTTTAGTCAATGTTTAATTTCAAAAGCATTGCATTTGTTCCTGGATGATGATATTTTAGCAGTCTACTAATGAACTTATTTTACAGTTTAGCAATGCAATTAACTACAGAGTACTATGATGGATGAAAAAAGGACTAAAGATTCAGCGTAAATAAGATGGCGAAAACGATTTTTGTTTTATTTATGAGGGATAATTAACGCGATCACTTACAGCCTATAACACACGATGACTATATTATTAACCAAGTCGCCACAGCATGCCTACAGCGGTGATGCGCAGAGGTCGAGTGTAAATTCTCGGCTTGAATAAAGCGCCGCCCCCTTAATAAGTCAGGTGTGGCTTCCTTCCGTGAGCAGTGCTTATGCGGAAGAGCCAGCTTGCCATTGCGAGTATGTAGCACAGGAATGAGCTGTGGAATGCGGAGATACATTAATTATTTCTCAGTTGTTCCTTTCACTCTGACTGGTGTTATTTATGCATTTTTATTAGCGTAATTTCAAGATGTAATCCACACAGTGACGTTACGCAGCTGTTGAGGCACCTGCCACAAGAGAAAAGAAACCACAGAAGTTACCATAAAACTTCCGAGATTGAATCAATGCAATAGGCCTAGTACCACAAATCTTGTAGCATCCCTTCCAGCCCTGAAGAACTTCGTTTAAGGAAAACATAATTACAGGCGAAAGAACGCGTACTACTGGACCACTTCATTTTTTTTCTCGTCTTTCTCAAGCTCGGCAGTGCCGTACTGAAAAACCAAAGGATGAGCGTAAATAATGCTGTCTCACAGAAGGACTGACTTCTTCCACCGTATAAAATTTTGCGCTGTGTAGAAGTAAAAATGGCTTTAAAAGTTAATAATTTGTCAATTTGCTTCTTTTGTGAGTAGAGTATGTACGGAATGCCGCTCTCTATCAGTTTTGACTTCGGCGGGCACCCAGAAAAGTAACTTGTATTTCGGGGAGCAAATAGCAAACACCACTTTGGATCTCGATATTATTTCTCGCTTTTACCGGTGCAATGTTATACAACATATGCAGCAAGACTTCACACATGAACAGCCGTCAAACAGAGCACTATCTGTCATGAGCACAACTCGTACCGGAGACAAAAATAAGGCACATGCCTCAGTCACCAGTACGAGCAATTCAGTTCCTGTTTTTTTCACCCGGACCCACTTTATTTCTTTCAGCTCAAGTTGTTATGCGACAGATTTTTGTCAAACTGATTTGATTCGCTATCACTTGAAGGAGTACGAGCGTGTTTCGTAACTACTAAAACATGAATTCAAGGTGGTGGCTTAGAACCCCTCGAAAACAACCAAAACGAACGCAGTCGAACTGCGCACAAGTAGATGACTCGGTGCTCGCAGATGTCCTCGTATTGGGGGAACGTTAAATGAGTCCGGCTGGTCCGTCTACACCATCGTAAGCAAATACTCGCTCACATGGTGCTCCGGAGTACTCAGGTAACTGTTCCGCTTGTCTCACATCATTTCATTCGCACTTACTTTTATGGCAGGCACTGGCAACGTTCCCCAGAGCACGCGGCTCCAGTGTTCACACAAGGCTGTCGCAGAGGGACGTCATGCACTCTTGGCTGAGCCAACTCAATGCGCGGCCTCAATGCTTGTATTCCTAAAGCCAGACAATGCAAGAAAGCAAGTGACTAACTGAAGGCATGGGCTTCACTTCCGTAAAAAAAAAAAAAAAAACTGGCACCTAGCGATTCACATTACAATGATAAATGTGATCTTCGCAGCTTTGAATTTTTTGCTTTCCAGTTCGATATTTGTAGCTTTCACTGAAATAGCTTTTCCCCCAAGCTCTAAGTCTTCCAAAAGGTGCAGCACACCAACTGTTTCAACGCGTAAGTTAATAGCGACAAAAAGAATATTTAACCATAGTGAAAATAATGGGCTGTCTTTGTTGTTATCCAAGAGTGCCATTTTGTCAGAGCAGACGTGGAAAGCAAGAACACCACCGTCAACTTCCTTTATTTTTTTTTCTGATTTAAAAGTGCCGCCTCTTCACTCGGATTTATCTCTAACGATAGATTAATGGCAAGCGATTGAGGCCGGCCCTTCACCGAAAGAAAGCGCCCCGCACAAAACTCGAAGAGAGCCGGCGAGGATGACCGTCAAGAAGGCTGCCAGTTGAAGGGGGGCCTTTTTGATCCTGCATCGCCATTTGTTTTCATTTGATTTAGTGAAAACAAAATGTTCAAAAGCTTTCAGTTTTGTTGCCGCTCCACGGGTCACTTTAGGTGGGCAGGGAGGAGCCGCGTTGTAGTGCAGAGGTCAGACCACTTTGGAGGCGTTTTCATTCTTGTTGGCGCCGAGAAAGAGCCCCCCGAGAGAAGCTTGTTGTGCGCAGGCCTTAAGATACAAATTGCAGCCCCAAAAGATAGAAAATTAATGAAGAAATAGTCGCGAACAAAGGAAGCAAAACTCACGCCAAAAGGGCAGCTCGGGCTAGCCACTACAGTCTCGAGAAACAGATGGTGCAAAATCTCAGATTTGCGTACGAACTGAAGAAAAATACTTTCAGCCTATTGGTTTGCTTTCGTTTTCTTGGCTATTTCCAAGAACGCGAGAACTACTTCAGGTTTTTTTTTTTTTTTGCGAGATTACGTGCACATTCGCGGCCTCTGTGCACAACTGCCATCGATCAAAATTGAACGCACAGTTTCCAAATATAGCAAATGCTGAAGGCCGGCCAAACCCGAGTAACTTGTGAAGTGTTCAGTTTCATGCTCTAACGAACCTGTACGTGAAACGAAGAGATCATTTACAAAAATAAATGTATTGTCATGTACAGTTTTCAATTACAGTGATTGTGTTCGAATAGTATACTAATATTCTGGACGACAAATTTAGTGAAACCTATATATTGAACAAGTGATTACCACTCTGAACAAGGCAGGCGAAAGCCTCAGAGCGTTTGCGAACGTTTCTACAAACGTTGCCGAAACGTTGGCAAGCAGCCTTATTCATTCACCTCCCTTGTTTACTTTGTGATTGTCAAGAAACCACCTACCTTCCCCCTCGCTACCAGGAACTGCGTAATTCCGTTCAACTTCATAACAAGTCCTACTTTTCTTTCTAGCGACAAACCTGGGCTCTGTACTGCATTGACATGATGCCAAATCTACGCATAAAACCTTTCCAGTTGTAGAAATGCAGTGATATTCTGTCATGTGTGAACGATATGTGTTTGCGTAATTAAGGAGATCATGGTTTCGTTTACTGGAAATAGCTAATAAACAACCAGGTTACAATAATGTGTATATCTCACTCATATCGCGGGATCACGCACTTACAAAAGTAGACTAGTATCCTCCAACAACGCATATTGAGCCAAATCGTTCTCTTTAAATTTATTTTTTCTCCCTTCCATCATTATGATTATTCATAGGAGAAATGAGAGTGCCATGCGGCTTAGCCGGCATGATCTGATTCAACTATTTCCTGGACCACTCTATCCAATCTTTTTCCTGAAAGAAATTCGGTTGTTTCTTTGCGGCTATACTGATGTTTTTTTTTTTTCTGCAACAAAAGACAAATTTATTGATGAGCCAATTGGGTTTTAAAATTAAAACACTTTTTTTCCACCATTTGATCTAAACTCAGGACGCCAGGCCATCGTGATCATTGATTCGAAGTGATGGGTAATGTGGCCTAGCGTCCGAGATCTCCAAAGAAAAAAAAAATGTTGGCCTCATCGGAGTTACTTGTGTAAATAGCCTGTGGTGGTGATACCTGTATTTTATTTTTACGCCCTTATCTGGCCAATAAAACTCAATTTTTAGTGAAAATGGCATCTTTAGCATTAAAAAGAGGTACTAAATCGGTCAAGGCCAATTTTGTTTCAATCTGCTCTCAATGTCCCTTTAGCAATGCAATGCCCAGGCAGTGAAAGCGTCTCACAAAGTTATCAGCTTCAAGAGTTTCGTTATTACTGATTCCAACATTGCAGAGATAGTTGAAAGCAAACTGGTAAATTTCTTCAGAGATATAATTATCGCGTAATTAAACGCACCAAGTAACGATAAGTTCCACGCATCGAAAACGCGCTAAAACCGCGACCAAGTAGTCAGGCGCATAGAGTTTCAAAGTTCAAAATTATTATATCACCTGGCAACGAAGAAATACGCCCGCTGAAATTTTAGGTTTAACTGCCGTTAGGGGAGGCGAGGTGGGGTAGATTTTATCAATGAGTGACCTTTCAGCTGGCTTCCATGCTGTTTGCAGAATAGTGCGAGAAATTAATGTACAGTCGCGAGCAATACTAGAGGGAACAAGGTTTCAGCTTTCATTTATTGATTACTTCATAATTGTGTATGACAAGGACTGTTGTTAACGCGAAAGCATTAAGGCGCCCGTTTCGCAGAAAATCCGGTGTCGTCGGCGCTGTGATCGAAAGATCTCCGGAGAAGCAACCTATAGTGGGCCACCTATAGGTCACGAGACCTTGTGACGTCATCACAACCTGCTGACCCGATTGGGTGAGCAAACTGAGCACACTGGCAGCTGGCAGAGAAATTAATGACTGGTCGCTCGGGAAAAACAACCTGGGTCGCACAAGCTTCACCGGTGGCAGTAGCTACCATCGCAGGGCAGTGGCGCATTGCTTAACAACTGCACCACGGCGCCAGGAGTGGTATGAGGACTTCCAGGAATCTATGAATGTAAAGTTGAGAATGACTAATTCCGCATATATGGTAATAATTAAACCATTACTCTATCGCGTAATACCCTTCAGGGAGGGTAAAGTTTCGCCTGCAATTTTTTTCTGTTTTATAACCAGTTTTCCTCTTGCAGTATAATATCCGAAAGTCATTTTCTAATACAGAAATATAACCAGGAAATTCGTAATTTCGAGCAAAACGTTTGCTCCCTCCCATATTCCTCAGGATTGTAGTTTTGAGGGAATCAACGAAAACAATTCAGATTGTTTAGTCTTTATTGAGCATCAATAGTCGACCATTATGCAATTAAAGAGGGAAATATTTGCAGGCAATCGCTAACAAAAGCTGCTGCAGCTCAAAGCCAGCGTTTTTGCAATGAAAAAAATTAAGAAACCCTAGAAAACCAACTCTTATCGCCGTTTAACGTTGCATGATGCTGGCCAGCCAGTGCAAAGGCACAGATTATTCGCGTTGCGGGTGTTAAACAAAAAAAATGTTTCCGCATTTAGCAACCGCTAATACAAATCAAATCAAATCAAATCACATCATTTATTTGTCATTCTTTAAAAGGGGGGGCGAAGCCGAAAAAGCCTGCTGTTAAATCACCTTGACGGGGCGGCATCCCCTGTTTGGTTACCGCTCAGAAAAACCTATGTATTTCAAAGTATTGAAGAATTTGACAGTTGGTAAACACCAAAATTTTGTCATTACTGCGACTCAAAGTACTGTCATGGGATAATAGCACGTCGATAATAAGAGCACCTCAAAGATTGAACAAAAGAACAATGTTAGCGGAGACCTGCGTAAGCACGTTGCGTTCATCGGGGAAATATGTGAAGCGCTAGCCTACTCAGCTGGGCCGTTCGCTCTGACAGAAAAGATCTGCGCAAGAACGTGGAGATTTTGGGCAAGGAAATGTACGAAGCAAAATGGTATATTACGTCAAACCAAACAGGAGACCGTTCGCATCACTCACCAACATAACCGAAGAGCAACGTTGCGACAAATTACAGGAGGTTCATGCAGACCGCGCCTAGAGTACGCTATTTGGAAGGCACAGCATCTCGCACAAAACTGTATCAAAAACGCAATCACCGCGATGCCAGCTACGCTGCTCATGCATATATCTTTCCTCGTGGTTTTACGGACGCCGTGGCGGCGGCCACTCGACAACAAAGCGAAAGTAACGGTTTGACGGCTTAATTGGATTTCGCTGGCGTCGCTAACAAACCCACGGAAAGCCCTGACCGGAGCCGAAGGCCTATTCCCAAGAGCAGCAAAGCAAAGGTCCATGAAACAGCAGCAGACCCCCCTTTCCCCTCAAGCGGGGCGGCCAGCGGCCCCTAAAAGCGCGCTCATCTCCTCGCTGCCTTAGGATGGGGGCCAGCCCAAGTGTTCGCTTCAAAATTGACTTCGCTTCTGCCCAGGAGGAACCGTAGATTCGATCGGGCGGCGCAAAGTGTTTCCCTCGCAGGGCCGCTCCATTTTACGTCGGCATGCACGTGCTCGTGCCGACGTGCGCCTCCAGCGTATACGGCCAGTTCGACTGCCGCTCGACCGTGGCTCTCTGCAAACTCGGCGGGATCTGCGCGGAAAACAGCGGTCCCAAAAGCCGCTCTCTTCAGTGGTGCCGGCTGGGCACGAAAAGAGCGTGGCGGCGCTGGCCGCTGCTCTCTTCTTTTCTTGCTTTATTTGTTTCTTTCGTTCCCTCCTGCTCTCTTTCTCCCACGATTGGCTTGCACGGTTTACACGCACACTCCGGAACACGTCGAATTGTCGCTTTCTTGGGGGAACTTGTTCACTAAAAAATTGCACGTTTCCTTTGGGTATGTTAGAAAGTTCGCGAGTCGCAGCAGTGACTGGTGTCGAACAATATTCTCTCTCCTTGCAAAGTGCGGCCACAAAACATGGATTTTACTTCTGCGAGAGTTTCCAAGTTTTCCACAGCTTGAAAAGAACTGACCATGCAGCGCTGGTGCTCCAGCCCCACGTGAAACCCGTTTTCGTAGTCAGACTGCCCAACCCGTCTTTCTTTCTTTTTATTCCTTTCTTGCGAACACAATAAGTGCAAAATTGTACCAACCTCGGCTGGTCTCAACATTTAAGGAACTAATTTTGAACGAAGCGTCATTAAAGCCGATTGAACTTCAGATGGGTTGAAAGCCGTTTAGCGCACACTATCACCCAGCGACAATCTCTTTCAGAGTTTAATTAAGCAACAAACGTGTTTCCTGTTACCGCTAATGCTTCATTAAGCGACCCAGCTTTTCCTCTCTGGATACATAAATGCTCTTCACGAATGCCACCAGACTTTCACCAATTTATGCTCCCGAACACTGGGATTTACCTAGAAACCTTTTCAGGTCCCCGGCTGGGATAACAGTAAAGACCACCGGTGCATTTAAAACCTTACACTGCATATACATGGCCACGTTTGATGGAGCACTAGATAAAGGTTCCCGTTGGTTAGGACCACCACAGGATATCGGTGATATCCGGGTGAGCTCGGTAGAAGAGCAAGATGAGAAAAAGGAGGAAGAAGACAGCCTCCACAGAATACGGTGTCTCGTACCCAGCGTCGCTAGTGTACCTCGTGTGCGTGTTTTCGACTGCAATGTTTTACGTCGCCGGCGCCAACCACTAAGTCTGCAGGAAGTCCCTCGTACAGGGATCGTTGTAAGAGCCGCGATTGGAGCTGCCCCCGATTAAACTGCATCGAATAAATATTTTTCCAATGAAAACTCCTGATTCCAGCTGTTTGTCTGTTAAAATGGGATCTAGGTGGTTGGGTATGTCTCCGGGGAAATCTCCACGGTTATCATGCGCAAAGAAAGGTACCAGAACAAACCCGTAGTACATGCTCGATAGCGTACAAAAAGAGTTTTGCAGCAAAAAAGACGGCATCAAGACAAGCCTGTAGCAGAATTAACAAAACTGCCTGAGGCAAACTGGGACAGAGCGAGACACGAGTGGAGACGCAGAAAGCAGCGTGGTTGTGTCTAAACTTGTGCCCCGCAACCTTCCCGTTTACCTCGCGCAGTTTTGGTAATCCTGCTACAATGAACCAACTATAGCTCGCCAGAACTACTTGCTTAAGCCTATAGCCCCGGCACATTTCAACCACTGGATTAACAGCGCACAGAGGGGCGGTGGTCTGCAGCAAAGCTGCGAAATGTTTTTAATGCGAAAGCATTTAGGTTGTCGCCTTGAAAAAACCATCGGGTTTTTACAGGGCAGATAACCAACTTTTCTGACTCGTCGAGAAGGTCGTGACGTCATCAGCACAGCCAATTTTGAAAGTCTGAGGACTAGAATGTTCGAGTGCCTGCCACTGGATTATCATATGGGTTCATACTAACCCGACTCACTCTTCCACCTCAATTCACCCACTAATCACCAATAATTCAGAATATTCCACCCACTAATGCCTACCATTCTACCAATACCCACTAAAACACGCTAATCCCTTTTCTGGGGTGAACCTGCTTCCAAAATTTGGAGCCTTTGTAATATTTGGGGGCGGACCAACTTCCAAACGCTATCGCACTTATTTTCTTCTTTAAGAATACGGTTAAGAAAGCCCCACATTTATTTTTTATTTATCGCTTTGTTTGCTACATGAGACGCGACCAATACACTTTGAAAGAACGATGATCATGCGTGGCAGCTTCCACAGTGTTTGAGATTGGCAGTTTTTTACGAGCCTCATTTCAACAGTTCGCCGTCATGTTTACTTTTAATTGAGGGCGCCCGAGAGGCACGAGCATTCTCAACCCCACGACTGTCGTGTGCACTTGTTACTACCGCCAACGACAAGTTTTCTTTGTTTTGTGGGCAGAAGTTGGACGTCGTTAAAGAACCCCAGGTGGTCGAAATTTCTGGAGCCCTTCACTACAGCGTCCCTCATAGCCTGAGTTGTTTCGGGACGTTAAACCTTAATAAACCAAACCAAACCAAACCAAACCAAACAAGTTGGACGTAAGAAACATTTAGTGTCAGATTCTATGTCAGCCTTCTTCTGCCGTCACCACCACGTGATAATAAGTGGTAATGCGCTGTCAGCGACTAACTGATCAATCCCATGAAAAGGAATTGCGCAATACGGAGACTTGGTAAGCCAAGAGCACTGACCTTTGGGCTACTTGGTGCATAGCAGACACGTACAAGCGCAAAACAACACGGACAGAGAAATACTTGGGCAACACGAGCGCTCGTGTTGTCCAAGTATTTCTCTCTTCGTGTTTTTTTTTCGCTTGTACGTGTTTACTTGGTAAGCCAGCCACAGCGCTCAAAATTGAGCAAGCTTGCGATTGGCTCCGAGAGACGCTGCATCTATTGAAGGCGCAGAGGAACCCCGTTTCGACCTTCACGAGCCGCGGAGAGCTAGGAAGTGTAAACACGGCGGCGCACAAACTCCATGCTGCATGCTCAAAATGAAGGCCACATTTTGCGCCGCACAATGTCACTGCAGCAGAGGTGTCACGGTGCGGCCACGAGACGACGGAGCCTCAGAATTTGTGGTAAGCACTTCGAGTATCAGCGCTTGCAAGCGTCTAAGGCGGATAGTTGCTCACATGATCGGCTTGCGTGAGGCCTCGCTCCTAAAGCTTGCCCAAACCTACTGCAAGCGCAGTGAGCTGAAGTGAGGTCCGCTACTTAAGTTAATTTTTTTTAGAAATCCAGGAGAAAGAGAACGACTCGTGTGGTAGCCCAAGAATGTTACGGCATTCCATATCATTAAGAACACAAGACAAAAAAAATGCGGCCAAGCTACACTGGACTGAATCCGGCCAACTTTACTGCACTCACAGTAAAATAACTGCGTTACAAACACTTTTCAAAAGCAGTGCATTCATTTTTCACTGGAGGCTTTAGTGACTTCGCAGTATGAACGCCGATCGCTAACAGCTTGTTGCAGAACAACTGCTGCTGCGCCTAAAAACTTTCGAGCACTTTTTCCAAGAAAGTGTGTCGAGCCTAAAGTTGGGCTGACTGAGTACTGCAAAGTCAGGCAGCACATCAGTTTGCAGCGGGTCACCTGCCTGTTCGTACAAACGCCTTCCTAACCACATCGATTAGGTTGGGCTTATGCGATATGAATGCGGACAAGCCTCTGAGGTCACCTGACTAAAGAACATGGGGAATCTCAGCTAACTTGTGACGGTACGTACAGGCCAACAGAGTTCAAAATAGTGCACTTCTACGGCCATCACGAACCTTGTGCAACTTATCACAAGTTATTATCATGTAACCAGTCAAGGCGAATACACCCGGTTACTTGTAAAATTAGATATGGTAGTGTTTTGCCGACGACAAAGTCCTCAAATTAGAGCCTCGTATTCGAGGCAACTATGTCTTCTTCACCTCCTTTAACAAGGCACCGCAAAAGTATTGGTTCCTGCCACTTATCCTCTATCAGGGCTTGAAATGGCAGGCTCGAAGGCACAGCCACTCCACTCCTTCACACGCCCGTCAGTTGCAGTCGTCTTACACGACAACGAAGATGAGGCGAGCGCTTGCACCCCATCTCCTGCAGCCGGCAGCCATCCTGCTGTAGACTCCACGTTCCGCTGGCCATCAACTGTGGTGCACCTGGTCTGATGTTGACACGCAGCTTTTCGCGTATTTCTCCAGCTCTTCCTGGAGCAAACGAAAGTCAGATGAACAACGCGCGACAGGTGCACCACGAGCGGAGTCTATCAGAAGACCTGGGAGTCTAGCAGCAGCCTGGCAGAGACCCGTCGGCTGGTGCACAAGTTCTTCCTCGTCTTCTCTGACGTCATGGAGGGCAGACGGCGCAAAGGCACTAGGCACGTCAACCGGGCCGCTGAGGGAAAGAAGACTCCAGCAACATCCTGGGCTAGATCTTGGGGAAGGATGGCGAGTTCTTCCGGACCTTTGGTGGTGCGCAGGGCTCGTGACGCAGGCGCTGGTAGTGTACGCACAGAAGTGTCTGCCGAGGGACAGGTGGCGTCAGCAGTATCCGGGGTGAGATCTTCCAGCAGGACTGCGAGTTGTTCTGCGTCATCGGTAGGATTGAAGACGGATGATGCAATCGTGCCAGGTACGTCTGGGGCAAGGTTTGTCGCAATTCTGGGAAGTGCACCGTCAGCGTGGTTGAGAATCAGGAGCACGGAGGGGTCACCCACACGACGACGACAGCGCAGGCCGTGTGCAACGAGTACCGTTACGCGCCGGGTGAGGACGAAGATGACGCGATGTCCGGCGTCGGCTCCAGTTACGAAGAGATGTTGGGGCTGACCAGTGCGTTCTTGTTTAGTGTCAGGAATAGGTAGTTCGATTTGATGGAGCATGGCAACGAACCGGTTATTCGGGGCCGGACCGCGGCGACGCCCCATAGTCTTGAACAAGAGTATGAAGCTGGGGGCATCGGACAGAATAGGAACGCCTGTTACCTCTGCAAGTAGGGCGTCCGTCCCGTCACAGGCGTCCAGCCGGTGACCATGTAGCAAGCGCCCACACGGCGCAAAAAGGTATCCGCTGGACGACCACGGTTGATGCCGCTCAACAATGTTGGTGTGGTGGGCGGTCGAAAAAATCCGCACGGCAGCAGCGGGCAGTAGAGCAGGGCCGTTCCGTCTGCGGGCCCAATCTTGGGGTCCCGCCCAGCATCTTGCTCCAACGACAAAGGCTCCGTGGCTGTGCGAAGTGGTGGCGCAGCCTTCACCGAAGGCCGCTAGCGCCGTCAGTTTCCGGTTGACCGCACCCTGAGACATCATCTCGTTGCCCTAGGCCTGAAAGCAGCCTGGGGCGACTTCGGACGCTGAAGGTGGCTGGGTCGCAAACCTTCGGGTCAGAGAAAATTCTCAGCGGCCATGGCACGGTCCTTCGGTGGCTTGCGCCGAAAGCGGCTCGAGGACACTATGTCGCGTGATGTGCGGGAGTTAAACTGTATGTCATCCTTCTCTTCTACGGTATTCGCTAAAAGGCCCTCCTCAAAAATTTCGCTTTTTTACGTTCATACCTTGATGCCCAAAGACAACGTTTTCCGGGTGGACTGGAATCACTAGGCTCATATGAACCGGGAAGTCTCGAGATTATGCTACCTGTACTCAACGCTTCAGGTGGGTTAAAAGTAGACCGACGCGTGGAGGCGGAACTCAGAGAGCCGAGGGCTGACTGCTGCAAAAGAAGTGGGAGCTTTTCGCCTACACCAACACTGTGACAAAAAACAATATCACGCAAACGCAATTTTCCTCATTATTCTTGACAACACGTGTGACTCTCTTTACGTTTTTTTGTCGTATGCTAAATTGCCCAACGTCAAATTAGTGTTCTACTCGGAAAAAAAAATTGACCGTACGAGGCGCGCTAGAACTAGCGCGAGCATATGAGCAGGAGTAAAAGGAAAAAGACAAGCTCCTCGTACATGCACCCTGGCCAATCCCCCGCCGTGGGTATGTGCCATTCAGCCTGAGGACATCATCATCATCATCATCATCATCATGGGAAGCTGTTGTGCTTGAAATAGCGCAGTTTCGCGCTTAGCCCTGCTGGGGTCACTGACAATATTTAAGGTGCACTGCAATATGCAGTGCCGTCTTTTTTGCAGTGCTATGAGGTAGGAATCTTTAGATGGCGTGGCACTAAGGCTTTGAGTCACCCAGAGCTGGTAAATATCTTTGCTTCCGTTATGTCCCACACGATTACAGTGAAGCGCTGACCGTGCGACTGCCCACCAGCGACTATGAATCAAAACTACTTCGGTCACTGCGCGCAAGCATTCACGGCAAAGGCGGTTCCTCGCGTAGCTGTTTTGCGTGTAAAGCAGTAGTTGAAACAAAACTGACTGCAGGAAAACTGAGCTACCACCTGAAACTAGCTGAATGCCATGAGATTTTCAGCCTGTCTGACGGAAGAGGAGCACTTGCCTGATAATACGACCGTTGCTACACCACGCACAGATCAATGAAACAGAGAGCAAAGGAATAATCGATTGCGGGTAGTTAGGACTGCATCCGGTCGGCTACTTTATTGCACTCAGGAATAGATATGTGTTCCAAATACTCCTGAAAAGCAAATAAGATCTTTCCTCGGCAGAAAATAGCTTCTTGGCAGTATTTACGCAGAACAACTGCAACTGTGTCTTGAAAGCCCACAAAAATGTTCCCCGCATTAGCGGGTAGCGTCAACATGGGTCGGCTAAGTCCTGTCCACCCGGGTTCACGTGCACAACGTTTCGCGGTACGCAATGACGATTAGTACACACGCGAAGCAGCATCTTTGAGCACGGTTGTTTCACTGTCCCGCACGTACAAACGCCCTCTCCTTCGTAGTCATAATTCGGGGCGCCAAATGCTGTAGGTCTCGGAAGTTTGTTTTTGTCACCAGAACATGTTCCCGAATAGGGCACTCTCAGCTGAGAGATGCAGGTACGAGTGGTTAGACTCATTGAAGAGGATCCCATTTCTACGAGCAGTGCGGATTGCACGATTTTAATGTTTGTCGCTATATTTGCCAGTTCGGGTCATTGCGCCCGTCTACTTCATAAAATTCAGCTTAACAGCAGTTTGCCGATGACAAAGTTCTAACAATAGAGCCTCATGTCTGAGGCCATATCTTCATATATTCTACAATGTTCTTCCGGGATTCCTATCTCGCCTCTTGTCCTTCGGGAATGGAAGTGGCGGGCCTGGAGGGTGATTAAAGTGGCCAGGCTAAGTGATGATGATGCCTGCGCTGTTGTGAGGCGCCTTACACATGGGTACCACTGTGAAGCCCTTGCATTTTTTCACCCTGTCGTCAGTGTGCCGTCTTGCAACCATAACGAAGATGAGTCAAGTTTGTGCCCCACCATCTCCTGCTGGCAGCCATCCTGCTGTAGCCTCCCTTTGGCGCCGATCTCCCGCTGACCCTCAACTGTGGTGCACTTGATGTTCTCCCGCTGCGCGGCTTCGTGCGCGAGTTTCTCCGGCCCTTCCTGGAGCACACGGGAGCCAGATGGAAACGCGCAGCAGGGGCACCACGAGCGGGGTTTATCAGAAGATGAGGGAGACCAGCGGCGGTCCAGCAGAGAGCCTGCAGCTGGTGCACAAGTTCTTCCTCGTCTTCTCTGACGTCGGGGAGGGCAGACGGCGCAAGAGCTCCAGCCATGCCACCAGAGTCGCCGTGGGACGGAAGACTCCAGCAGCATCCTGGGCTAGATCTTGGGGCATGACGGCGAGTGCTTCCGCGCCTTCGGTGGTGTGCATGGCTCGGGACGCAAGAGCTCGTGGTGCGCGCACAACAGGGTCTGCCGAGGGCCAGATGACGTGAGCAGCATCCTGGACGAGATCTTCCTGTCGCACATCGTGTTCTGCGTCATCGGTTATGTTGAAGACGGATGACGCCCCAAGTACGTCCTCGGTAAGGTTTGTCGCAATTCTGGGAAACCCACTGGCAGCGTGGTCGAGAATAAGGAGCATGGTGGTGTCGACCTCGCAACGACGACGGTGCAGCCCGCGTCCAACGAGTACCGCTACGCGCCGGGTGTTGACCAAGATTACGCGGTGTCCGACGTCGGCTCCAGTTACGAACAGGTGTTCAGGCTGACCAGTGGGCTCCTCTGTACCGTCAGGATAAGGCAATTCGATTTGATGGAGCATGACACAGGGCTGGGTTTCCTGGGTAGGATCGCAGCACCTCTCCAGAGCCTGGGCGAACAGAATGACGCTGTTCCGAGCAACGGAGAGGATGACAACGCCTGTTACCTCTGCAAGTAGGGCACCCGTCCTGTCGTAGGCGTCCAACCGCTGGCCCTCTGGCAAGCGCCCGTAGGGCACAAGGAAGTGTCTCCAGGTCGACCGCGGTTGATGCCCCTCCTCCTTGTTAGGGTGGTGCGCCGTCGAAGAGCGCACGGCAGCAATCTCCAGCAGAACACGTACTCTCCGCCTGCGGGCACAACCCTGGGCTCCGGCGCAGGACCAAACTGCGACGAGGACTCTGTGGCAGAGCGAGATGGCGACGCAGCCCTCTGGGAAGGCTGCCGGCGTCGCTGGATCCCGTCTAACCGCATGGTGAAGGGTCATCTCGTTACCTTAGGCTGGGAGATAGCCCAAGGCGACTCTGGGCGCTGTGGGCAGCTGAGACGTAAGCCTTGCGGGTCACAGAAAATTCTGAACGGGCGTGGCACGTTCGTTCTGTGGCTTGCGCTGAAAGCGGCTCGAGGTGCCACGTGACACGCGAGCTGCCGTTATCTTTCTCTTCTGCAGTTTCAGCTTGCCGGCTATTGAAGCTCTCTGGCTACGGCGCTCGACTGTTGAGCGCGAGTTCGCGGGTTTTATCGCGGCCAGAACAGCTGTACATCGATGGAGATGAAATGCAAAAAAGTACCCTGCGTCGAGCTGATCTCTGCATCATTTTTAAAGTCCTTCACGTGGAGGACAAGGTTAATAATAAGCCATTAAAAGTGACACAGGATAAGTCTTTACCCTGCAGTGGACTTAGTTAAGCTGATGATGATGATGAACAACGGTATGAATCGTATCCCTGATGTAGTTTTGGCGCCTACAAATCTAGCTCTAGATCTATGAATTTCACTCAAGGGTACGCATATGCCTTTGTAGGCGCACATTGTACAATGGTCACGGATAACATACTTAGACGTAGTTAACGTAGACGTCAAAAGAAGGCAAGGGAAAGAAGAGAAGAAAGAGAAGAAATGGAGGGATGCTATGTGCTATTAAGCCTGAGAACATCATCATCATCATTCATCATGGAGAGAGAAATGGAAAGAAGAGAAAAACGAAGAAGAAAATAAAGCATGAAGGGGAGAAAGAAGAAAAGTGGAAAGAGACGAGGGCACCCGCCGAAAATTTTAACTAAGCCGTAGCCCAGTTTAGCCAGTTTCTTTTCCCCGTGTTCATTTGACGGACACTTATCGATAACATTTGGTGGTTCTATAAAAGAGCTGCCGGAGAGGTCAGAAAAAGTTCAAAACGAACATTTTTAAAGAAAAATGAAGAAGCTAATGAAGTTGGTGTCGTTGAAAACACGGAGAACAACAGCGACATCTTATTTGATAATGTCCAAACAACTCCAAATGCAACAAAACTCACTGGAGCTCATCCTAAACATACCTAATAGTGATACCGTGTAATAAATTTCCGCAAATTTGAACGAATTAATTTATAATTCCTTCAAATTTCTGGTCTTACCAGCGCATGTCCTCCTCAAGAAATGTGCTGCGCAGGCCCTGATACATCCCCCAATACTGACATGAACCTCCGCACTTCCTACGCATGAGATCGTCAGTCAAGAGTCATTGGTTTCCTGTTAGCAGCTACAAACACGCTAATTGCCCGCTGGCGCTTCGTAAGCTCAGGTTAGACTTGCGTGGAACTCGGTTGGACTCCACATAACCGTTATGGGGAGCGGGGACTACATAACTGCCGACGACCACATGACTGTAATAGGGTTCTTATAAAAGACGTTATCAGAGCTTATGAGTTAGAGGGCCACAAACGCCCCTAAGCTTCTGGTCCATCGTTTGAGGCAAAGCGCCAGAAGCATCCTTTCGTGTTTTACTAGCTTACCTTTGTGAGCACCTCCTCTGCGCTCAGAAGACTTCCTGCCCTGCCCACCTAAAAGAGCTCCTAAAAATTATTTTCTTTTGTCGTGCATTTGGCAGGCCACAAGCCGCAAGCTTTCCCCGCACTGTCTGGCGCCACACTCTAGATGACCGTGGGTTAAATGATGCTCGCAGCACGGCTAAGCCGAACGCGCTGCCTCCGGAAAGCATTTGTGCATGTTGGGGGTCTCCCAATAAGCTTTGGACAGCCTTATCCCGAAAAAGTTTTCCGCTTCAATTCAAACGCTTCTGTATCAACATCTCTTAAGCAGTGATATGACCGGAAAGTTTCGCTAAATTTAGGTTTTTTTAGAACGCTTCAAAACCTGCAGGCTGCAACAAGTTTTCCAACGTGCCATACTTCACACCCAGTCGGTGTGGCTGCTAAAGCATGGCAATGGCAAAAATAAGACCCAATTTCAACAGCCTCACTTTCCTTTTCTCTGAAAGCGTTTTTATTCGTTTTGGGGTAATTAATGAAAGAAAATGCAAGATTCGCGCAATATGAAGTTAGTGCGAACTTTAATTTAAGAGAATAAAACCCACTATTTACTGCATTAAATAGGAAAACTTTCACGGGCGAACTTTTTTTTTCGGTGCTTCTAGTACCCAAGAATAATGAAATCACTAGTGTATCAAAATAAACGTTATTTCTTGCGTCTACGAATTCCAGTGATCAATAAAACAAACGGTAAGTAAAATCTTCTACCCACTAAACTTTCCGTCAATGCGGCCAAAACTGACTGCCTTGCGAGGCTGAGAACGAAGCAAGAGTTCGAAAGAACTTCCACCCCTGCTAGCTCTACTGACTTGTCCCGATTGTTTGGGAGGATCTACGCGACGACCTTTCATTGGGAGGACGCGGGCATAACAAGTGAGCCGTGCACGAGGCAGCGGCCGCAGGTCCGACTGGCGGGGCTCCGGGCCCGTCTCCGGGGCGGAAGCCCGGCCACAACTCACGAGGCGCGCAGATTTGGCGGAGCCAAGCGCTCCTTGAGCCAGACGTCGGTCAGGCTTGAGCTCCGACTGGAGGGAAATATACGAGGAGTCTCCGAAGAGCACCGCGAAGGACGCGGCTCATTGAAGTCGGTGATTATACGGCTCATAGAGTCGGGCTGCTCTCCCCCCGCGATGCCACGGGCTTAACGACCCTTCGGAGGGAAAAGGCCGCGACAAAGACGAAACGCTGCGGGGATCGTCGGCCGTGTGCGCTAATTCTATATGCGAGATGCGGCCGCCTGCTGGCACGCGCCGATCAGCTGACACGTGACGCCGCTTCTCCGGCTGCCTGGGGCAGCGCTGCGAGCCTCTCGGGCACGGGGGGCGCTTCGTAGATCGAGATGCCAGATGACCCGCTACGAAGCGCACGATAGCGAGGTTCTGAACGATGTAGTGTTTGTGGAAGTACTCAGCCCCGAATTATTCTTATAGTGTCTTCTACTACATAAAACAGGTAAATTTTACTTAAGAAAAATTTAGTTCCACCTTATTGCAATTTAAGCCGCCCCGTTGGTTCAGTGCTTATTGCGTTCGGTTGCTGACCCGAAAGACGCGGGTTCGAACCCGGCCGCGGCGGTCGAATTTCGATGGAGGCGAAATTCTAGAGGCCCCTATACTGTACGATGTCAGTGCACGTTAAAGAGCCCCAGGTGGTCGAAATTATACGGCGCCATCCACTACGACGTCCCTCGTAGTCTGAGTCGCTTTGGGACGTAAGCCCTATTAACTAAATCAATCTTATTGCAACCTAAACGCACATCTTCCACCTTTGCAGAAATTCAGAATGTGACTGCAGCAAGTTATACACTTGATATATAGGATATTGTTAGTAGTCGCTATAAACGAGACCTGGTGCGATGATAACCACGTTAGCAGGAACAGCATTCGGATCCGTATCACAAAGCCATTGGCTTTATCAGGCGTTGTATTAATACAGGATATGACTATTAAATGCCAGTGTTTTTTTTTAATGCGGGTTGCTTGAGTCCTAAATCAAATCGCAAAGCTAGCGCATGCTCCCCATTAAGCGTCTGATGTGCCAAAAGCAAAGTCGGTTCATTTCTCTTTTTTCTGTGCTAAATTGACAACGATACCATCTAGCTGGGAGAAACATACTTTGCCCGTGCGTGGGCACATCATTCCTCCTCCTTCTTCCCGCTCTCAAGGACACTTCCGGTTGAAATGCCACCAAAATCAAAATTACAGCTACCAAAAAGAAACAAAAAAACTCGGTTGACTAGAAACTCCGCCTCCATACAGCGTTCAAAAAAGTAAAAAAAAAATCAGCTCCGGTGCTCTATTTTTAAGTCTACATTCGACATCAATCTTTCACTGAAAGAAACAACACTTCGATCTTAGCCAACGCTGTCAACGCAGCATGTCCTTTCAAGCCTCGCGAGATGCGGCACACGCTGTTGGAAGGCGCTCTCGTTCTCTCAATTTTCCTCCACCTATTTTTTTTTTTTTTTAGTCATGGCGAAATTTGCGTGGTTTCAGTAGGCGCAAGAAACGAGACGCTACTCCGTGTTATCGTCATCACTGACGCAAAAATGGCTATTCCACAAACAGGAAGCACACGAGAAGTGCGCTCTTATGTTACGGCAACAAAAAATGCTTGCTCTGGGATGTTTTCCTAGAGAGAAATATACAAATGGTATTTACAGAAGGCAAAGTAAAATTTAAAAAAAAAAGAAAGAAGTAAACTTTATTTTCAAAGCAGCATGAATGAAAGAACCGATAGTAACGGCCCTGCACGTACAGATGCACCAGTTGCTGTAGCTCTGAAGCTACTTACGTAACCTTCGCTCATTCTTTTTTTGTTGTTGAGCCGAAATATCGTGCTCTTAGCAGCCTGCGTGTTTGTGAATATTTGTGTTGAATGCTTCCTCACACCACCCCACCAACAATATTGCTCTGCTGAATGTGAACAACGTAATCACTGTTTTCGTAATCTTCTATCTCGACTGAATAGCGCCCTTAGGTTAGCGTTCGTCCTCGCTCACAGGATCGCGCGGCGGCGTCGACTTAAGGGCCGCCCTAACATTTTCTGAATGCTCACAGTCAACACACAGGACCGAGTGACTAGGTCTGTTAGGTTTACCTGAACTGGGTGACGCTAAGTGAGAGCTTACAGATATAACCACCGCACGGCGAAAGCTGATGATAGGCTGCTATTGTGCACTCGGTTAGCACTTTTCATTCAGAGCTCCTGCACAACCCCACAAAAATTTCATTTATAACATACGTCTAGGGCAATATCTGTATGCTTCTAACGGCACCAGAAAAGGGGACGGGTACGTTCATCGCTTCTGTCTTTAACATCTGGCACAGTTAAAAACGAAAAATACATTCTATACAACAAACAAGAACAAACGACATGTAAGCGACTAATGTTATTTTTGCGCAGATGTACACATCTTCACAATACCGGGAAAGGCAGAAAGAATGGTAGGGACGGAGGGAGTTGAGAAAGGGGGGAGGCTAATAAACTCTCAGCGCAAGTTTCTGCCTGCGACCTGCACATCTGAGCGCTGGTGTAAACCCCTAATTATCCGCGCAAATCGCCCCTCAAAGCGCGCCGTCGAGGCCGTTAATTAACAATGCGCGCGCGGGTGCCGGCCAAAGGCAAGTTGACTCCCAAGGCGACACGGGCCGCCCCCCCAAAACAAGCGCAACTCGGACGCACAACGCCGAAGCCCCATCCGAGCCGGGACCCAAATCGGCCCGGAGGCCGCCGCACTGCGCTTGCTTATGGGGCTTTTAGCTTGCCTCGAGCAAAGAGAAACAAAGTAAGCGTCCCCGGTCATCCGGATCAGGCGCGAGGAGGGTGAGGAGGAAAGATGGAAGCTGTCCGTGGAGCCGGCCGTGTGGCTGCCTCCAGTGTTATGACTGCTGTTCCTCGCTGAATGATTCTATGAGCGGCTTAGGCAAGCTCTCTGAAAGCCGGCGCTAACGTGCAGATCGGACGGTGCGAAAGGCGGGATTAGTCTCACCGCTAGCCTCGTAAAAAGCGCTAAGAGTATTGGCAACCGTTACTGTACGCAAGGCTGAGGTGCATGAAGTCGCATGCTGGCACTGGAATGTACGCATGTTCGCAGGTCGTACGGTAATTACTACAAAAAGTTTAAGAAAAGCACGAATATGACATAAAAACAGAAGTGAAGGTCATCACTGTTCCGTCTGGAGAAATTGAGGCCAGAAATCCAAATCCGTTCACAGAGACCAGACATCTAACAAAGTGGATTCTATAGAAGCGTGTGGCAGAAAGTCAGGGGGCGGATGAGATTAGGAGGACTTCGGGAATAAGGTCAGGGCTAATTGGAGGTCAATGGGATAGGGCCTTGTCCTGCATTGGACGCAGCTGGGCTGATGGTGATCATTGTGTATCTGTTACATGAGCGAAAATGTTTTCTTTATCTCCCTAGTGCTGTGGCCTCATCTAGTGCGACACAGCATCTATGTTCCAGAGCCTACAGCTGTCACTGCGCGCTCCCAGGCTACCGTTTTACGCGCAAGGGCAGTTATTCTTCACAGCACGGACGTGGGTCGTGTATTGAGATGTTTTACTCACACACTCTCCAATGGCAGACTACCGGATTCGTACCAAAAGCCGAATCCAATACTTCGGTAGAAATAAGAACGCAAACATGTCGCTAAGATTCAAAGAAAGAAGTGCGCAAACGAGACATTGACGGCGAAGAGGCAAAGGCGCATACAAAAACTACCCCTATACTACCTTTATTTTATTTTTTCTCTTTCACAATAAGCATACATTAACCGTAGAGACAGGTGTCTGGCAAAAATAGTCATCAGAGCCAGTGTAGCAGTAAAATACGACTATGTTACACAGAGCTTAAGGTCAGGGTAGTCCTTGCACGAAAAGATGCGAGTCACAGTCGCTCGAATGTTGAGTCGAGGTTGTCAACTGCGTATTTGCTGCAAAGGAAGCGCCTGCCAAGCTGGCTGGCGTTTCCTAAGATGTGGCTTTAAGGAATGACGTGTTACGCTGAACATCGGCATCAAATGAGTCTACAGGCCACAAGAAAGCGGTACGGCGTACAGAAACCCTCTCTGGGAGTTCATGGCGAGGCAACAGGACGTGCTGTACCCCCGCGCTTCCGAGCGCGACTCCCTGCGGACATTTGTAGCGAATGCGCGCCGAGTACGGGAAGCAAAGAGAACAGAACGAGGAAATTCTCCTTCCTCGTGCTATCCGCCGCGTTTTCTTTCTCTCCAAGCGCTAACGCTCGAAGGAGAGGAATACATTTCAGTTTGCCTCGGGACTAGGGGGCCCCTGTTTGGATGAAAAACTTGTCATTAGTGCGGGCGAGTCGGCAGAATAAATGGGAACGTGATTGAACAGGGCCTATTTGACCCCCAGCGGAACCGTTCATCACTGCCTGTTGCCCGAGGAAGCGGCTGCTTCTTTTGCTGCCGGCGCCAAGTGCCGCTCTCGTCGCGCCCGAGAGGCACACTGCAGTCGCACTTGGGCCGGCGGGGAGGGCGCGCCTTTTGTTCTTGGAACTCGCGCGAGCGAGCGCGCGCTCTAGTCCCGCCCGGATCTCCCGCGTAATAATGGAGTTTGGCGCGAGGAGGCGACGCGGCGGGGATCCCGATATGTCACGGCTGGGGCCCGAGCACCGGCCGATACAGATTATTACGACGCTAATCGGATTCTAACTGCCGAAGAGCCCGCGAACTCGCCAGCCTAGCATTACGGGCCAGAAAACGCAAATAGGACAGCGGCGCGCTGATGCCACTTTTCTTTTTTTTTTCGGCGACCGTGCGTATAACGAGGGCACGGTGACTACCTATGATGATCCGCCGCGCGCTTGGGGACGCATGCGCGCGGCCAGCGTTGTCGCCAACAGTTACCAGGGGTTCACTAGGTGCAATAAATCCGCTCTGCGGCGACCAGTGTTCTCCACCGCTTTCCTCTGCATGCTTCCTCTTCAACTCGCAAGTAACGGCTTTTCAGGCGTCTGGTGGTAAGCCCCACATCGCGTCCATTCTTCCCCAGGTTAATTTTACCTCGCTGAAAGGAACAAAAACAACACCAACTTTAAGCAGCGCTAAACTGCAAAGTGCGTCTTCATAAAAACTATTTAAGTAACACTACCAAAACCGAAAGGTGTATCTCTGCTAACATAGGTCTTCGCAACGTCCTGTACTCTTATAGTTCCAAAAAATTGGGCTTTAAACAAATTGTAGATGTTGTCCGTGTGCTATATATGCAAAATGGGGCAATGACTAATGGGAAAAACGGGCTGATAAATTCCTGAGCAGGATTAAAACACATAAAGTGTTGCCACTGACACACAAGTCCTCTCGCGGCAAACGTGCGAGCAACGACCTGCCGCCTGCACTACCAAGGTTGCCACCCGCTGGCCTTGCTTATACCTCGTGCTGTGCTTAACAAGTTAAATGAATATCGCATTCCACTACGTTGGTCTCGGCACCACTCTTGCCAAACAGACTACCGATACCGTAAGCAAATTGGCTGAAACACATTGCCTAAGCGCGGACTACGTCACTCCGAGAACACGCTAAACTCTACTGTGCGACGGTGGACTGGTAATCCGCAATTCGCGCTTTCTACTCAACACTCTCAGGGAACGTGGAAGGAACCCGAGCGGCGTCGTGCACGGAAGTTCCCTCAGTTCGTCTTTCTCCTAAGCCCCCTTGTTGGGTTTCGACTGCTGGGGACCGCGCCACATGCCTCTGATACAAGTCTCTCACGTCACACCGCCAGCACTTCGGAAGCGGAAGCAGCTCGCTTTCAGGTGCTCTCAGCCGCACGTCCCTCGTGCGCTTGTACCATGCTCATGACTCGCAGCAACAGTACCAGCGGGGGCGTTCTGCTGTTCGCGCATGATTGAACACGCAACGATGCTCTAAACACCAGACAACATGGCCGCGTCGCGTTAAGCGTCCGCTGCGCATGAAGACGGGACGTTGAGCGAGCAAGCTGGATACTCCCGCAGTGGTGACTCGGTGGTTATTGCGTTCGGCTTGCGAGGACGAGGCCACGTGTTCGAATGCCGGCCCCGGTGCCAGCATTTCGATGGATGCGAGATGCAAATGCCACCCGCAGGCTGTGAGTGCACGTTGAAGATGGTCAACGTTAATACTGAGCCCTCCACAATGGCTTCTTCTCTCTCTCCTTGGAACTTTCCTTCATGTGTTTCCTCGTGGCACCGTCTGGGTGTATATCTTAGGTGAGACAATTACTGAGCCTTTCTTTTCCTGACACCCGTTATAGGCAGGCCTAGCAGCACATCTAACTCATCTGCTGAAGTGCAGATGATGACGATGTTAAATTTTTATGGCGCAAGGGCATCTGCTGCCTAAGAGCGCCTTGGCGCAAGGTATTTTCGTTTACTCAAGGTGCGGTCAAAGACCCTTTCTCAAGCATTTCACCCAGAATAAGCCGAGTACCAGACCAGGGGAAATACCCATTGTATCACCGGTGGGTACCAGGCGGCACTGGGTGTCGAACCCCGCGCCTCCCGCATGCGAGTCGGATGCTCAAGCCGAAGTACAGAGTAGCTAGGCGTCCAGAGTAAAGTAACAATACGCCACCTCTCTTCTACACTGGGCCCTTTTCGCGCAACAGGTGTGTGTTCTAAAGCACTTCATGCTTGATGAAAATCGCACTTTGTTCTCACGTCGACAAAGCTCCGCATTTCATTTGTAACAATCAAAAAACTATTTGGACACTGCAGCCGCTTGTGTCTCAAAACGATGGAAATGTGACGTTCTGGCGTCGCATTTCCATTTGTGCACCTTTGTCTATTGCTGCGCAGCCAAAAATGCAGACCGCCATTGACATTTGTCCCTGTCCTTGCCATCGCTGCCGCTACTGCTGTTGTCAATATTTGAAGACTGAGCCCTTCGAAGGGTGCACCAGCAGTCTCAGTAGTCATGATTGCTCTTACTCGAACAGTTGGCGTAGCCCTGTTTTAAGAAGAAACCATGCGCCCTCAGTTTATTGCACCCTTCAAAGCTTGCCACGTGCATGTTGCGTAAAATTAAAACTCAAGACCTCTCGAGTACACTAACCGACACTCATACACACGCTTACTGCGACAAATACTAGACTAACAAAAAACCAATAAGACAGTCACCGAAAACTTATTTTAAACTTCTGCTAATTCAACACGCATTTTTTAAAAGGCGCAGCGAGCGAAAACATTTCTTTTATTGACGCTCCAAATGTAAATTTATTCTTTGGGCAATAATGCCTACAACACAAGCAACGGTGAGTTGTTGAACAATCACGAAAGTCGTGTATGCTCGATTTTTCTTTTATTACCACACCTTCCTCACAATGGAGCCAGGGATTTGTTCCTGCAAGCTCCGCCGCTTGGCAACATGCTGACGCCAAGGGTTGCGCCGAGCTACATATGTAAATGAGGACGTTGCGTACATTCAATATTTCATGAATTCGCTATGCGTTAAACGATCACAAACAAGAAATGTTCGCTCCATTATTTAACAAACTGCGGGCCCATACAGCACCCCAATAAATAAATGCATGAACTTTTGATCACACAGGGGACACATCAACATTCCAACGCACGAATTGTGAGCAAACGTACGTCAATACTGCAACATTGTACGGAAATGAGAAACAGCAGCAGTAATTCCAACATAATTCCTGTGAGGAAAGTTTAAGTGTGCTTAAACGACAAATCACGCGGCATCGCGGTAGAGCACTGCGACATTGCTCGCAATTATTCGCGCGAAAAAAAAAAATGACTAAAGCAAGATACAGTTTACATGCACCAAGCTGTTACTTGAACGTGTTGAAAATATGCAGAAGCTATTATGAGCACAAATATTTCACGTTCACGGGCGACATTTCAAAAAAAAAAAATGCGGGCATGTCACGATAGCGGCCATCATATCCGATGACTTTGCGCATGATCAGATGAAACATTCGAGCCACCCTTAGAAAAAAAGGTTTAGACAGTCTATAGAGTGTCTATAGACTTCTGTCTATAAAGTCTGTAGACTGTCTATAGACAAAAGTCTATAGGCAATACAAATGCCATAGACAGTCCATAGACAATCTATAGATTCATGGCCATAGACTTTTAGTAGACTTTTGCCTATAGACAGCCTAT
Organism: Amblyomma mixtum; assembly: GCF_055824585.1. Classification (NCBI taxonomy): domain Eukaryota; kingdom Metazoa; phylum Arthropoda; class Arachnida; order Ixodida; family Ixodidae; genus Amblyomma; species Amblyomma mixtum. The sequence goes on from NC_143014.1 coordinate 63,890,101, forward strand.
AGACTATGAATAGACAAAAAGCAATATCTATAGGAAGTCAATAGAGTCAATAAGAAGTCTATAGACTGTCTATAGACCATTTTTATAAGGGCATAAACTCTGGCTGCTCAGTTTTTCTTCTCGGGCGGGAAGCGGTATGATGCGTTGTTTAGTTGCTCTTTACTTTGATATTTTCAGCCCATTCGACAACATGCGCAAATATCGAAGCGCTAACGCGCGGCTGATGATATAGCAACGGTGGCCTAATGGTCCAGCGTGCTAGGCGCTTTTCCAAAGCCAAGATGCGCCCTTGACTGGGCAGCCTTGAGCCGCACGTCAGTTCTACCCTAACCGAACTCGCAAGCAAGGCCTCCCTATCACAGGGCGGGTGCTGCCAAGGACGCGAGCTGCAGCACTACAGTACCACCACCGCGGCTGCTGGTTCGCCGAACCGTACGCATAACGGCCGAGTAGCGCGACTCGTGTTTCGAGGGGCACATTTATGCTGAGCTCAAAAGTTACTAATTAGACAGTGATAAATGATGGATGCGACCTTGAACTCGTTTTAAGCGCACGGAAAGGGTAGTCGCGAGCCGCGCCATCACGATTAGCGTGGTTCGTGCAAGGTTACCATTCACTTCGGCAGGCCTTCGACGGATGCAGGACGAAATTAGGAGGCGCTTGCTCAGCCTGTCTCGCACGCAAAGCGCGTGGTTCTGCACTCTAAACACGAATACGCCTATATGTGAGTATAAAGAGAGCTAGCTGACCTCTATCGCACACCCTTATATAAAAGGATGCGCGCTAGGTGACAGCTTATTCTCTTTTTACTCCTTTTCTGTTTAGAGTGGGAGGTTAAAAACTGAGTACTTAGTTTGCGGCAGCCCCCTTATCTGAGTACATTTAGAGCAAAACTGCATAACAGCGCAAGTTTGTTTCGAATATTCTCAGCGGTTTGTGCAGCCACCAGGAACTCCATAGCAACCGATTGTTTCATGCATGACAGCTGGGACACTCTCGCATCATTGTCATGTATTTCGGAGTCATCCTGTATAGCAGCCAATGACAGTATTCGAAGCAATGCTATGGCTTAAGCGGAATATGTTCGGAATTTCTGACTCAATCTGAGTAGTTCTCTATAGCTTCTGGAGAGCTTCGTTTCATGTCTATTTTTTGCTCTAAAAAAAGTTCTGTAGCCGAATCTGCTAAGGGCGTTGCGTTAACAAAGTTACGGGAGATTCTCACATAAAGCAGCACTTACTAGGAGCACCATATATACGCTAAAAAAAAAATGCTGCAGTAAAACATTGGCAAAGGAGTTCGGAATTTTTTTAACAGAGCACTTTGTTGAGAAACAGTCTTGCTGGTTCGATACGCTAAAACATACAAAAGCCCTGAAACGTTTTTTTTTTTTTTTTTCAGACAATTTCTAAATGATTCAGTCAGCTCGTGAAAGCTAGCGTGGCTTGCGTGAACCATTTCATCTCAAAAAGTATTCGTACTAGTATAGGCAAAAAAAGACATGTTCTCGCTATTCAACGCCCCAGGGTGCTTATCTTAGCCGCTCCGGAATAACCCAAACATTTGACACTACAATACTATACTACAAGTTTAGAAAAGGGCCTCGCATCCACAGACGCTGCAAAGCCGGACAAGCCGTTTATCTCATTGCTTGCTGGTGTCATAGGTATGCAATCTAAGCCGTCGTTTAGATACCAGCCCACCTGCCCAGCATGTTTTTTTTCACAGAAAAAGGGGTCAGATGCACAACAGCAACTTGTTTGCAGTTTGTGCCCGGTGCCTTGCGTTGCTTACTGCAACCACACGTTTCCTCAGCTGCCAACGCCTCCATTTTGTTATGGGTCACTGAAGGAAGTCGAAAGAACCACGCTGGCGTAGGTATGTTCTGAGAACCAGGTTCTAAGAACTCGGTCAGGGATGGGAAAAGAAGTACCTTCTTTTTCGTCCATCTGATGGATCAGAACATCAAGCCTCTTCTTGTGATAGCGACTCGCTTGCAAAATGTCCAGCAGGCCTCCCGTGCTGGACAGCTATCAATGCAGGCCACTCTTTTCACGCTCAGACCTTGTTAGGGACCTGCAGCTAACGATACCTTCGCAACCAGGTTCCACTACTGGCAATAAAACCGGTACTTGCAGTTCAAACGAAGAAACATTAATTGGCTTAGGTGTCCCGCCCCGAACTCTGACGCAACCTGTTGGTTTCGAAAGAGCCACTTGCTGCGTTCAGTAGGACCACGCCTGCGTAAAGCAAAGTGCCTGTTTACTCGAAAGCCAAATTGCGAACGGGCTCTGCGATACTTTTTGTGTATATAAAAAAAGAAAAGAATAAGGCGAGGAACTCTTTAAAGTGAGTTCGGAGCTACGCCTCTAGGAGCTGCCTGCGCGATTTTCTTCCGTCGATCTTGGCGGGGCTCTCGCAGAAACACGCGGCAAAGGGAAACATGAATAAAAGAAAGGTAGACCATATTCTTGCGCCTCGTGTGTAGAGGCAGGGGTAGAAAGAAAGCGCGATAGAAAAAAAAAACAAGAAAGAAAGAAAGGAATGAAGGAAGAAAGAAGGCGCCAACAGCGGGGGACGCGGGTGGGCCGCGCTGTCGGCGCGAATGCGCGCAGTGGGGCCGGGCGCAGCAGTGCGCGCGCGACGCATCGCCTTCGATCCGACGGCGTTGGCGCGAAGGGAGGAAGAGGAGGAAAGCGAAGAGGAAGAGTGGAAGGAGAGGGAGAGGAAGAAAGAGGGTGCGCTGCCGCCGCTGCCGTCCTCTTCCCCGCACATCTTCGCAGCCGGAGCGACCATTTGCGCGCCGGGCGTAACGACTGGCTGCAGCCGGCACATCCCGGAGGCGCATTTGCATTCCCAATTGCATGCGTGATTTTGGAAGGCTCACCTTTCAGCAGTCGCGCACGCCGGCGCTTCTTTCCTCCCTTGTTTTGCCCCTGGAAAACCAGAAAGTGAGGCGTTGATGCGCCGCGTCGAAGCAACAGAATTCCGTCTCACCGCGGGCTGCTCTCTTCCTTTTTGCGCCGCCGTGTACTCTTCGGCGAGTGTATATATGCTTGGCCAGGACGGGCCCTGCCCGTGTTCGCCTGCGTTTGTTAACACGGTCGTCGAACCGGCGGCTAAAGTATTGCTGACTGGGGAGCGGTCCTTTCACGTCCATTTCCAAGTGATTCTCTGACGTCACTTAAGGATCTGGTCTTGACGTTCGCTGAAACTCTGAACTTCACATGTTTACTTGAAGGTCTTGTATTTGGTAGCAAGCTGTTGAGTTAACAACAGTTGTGCTCTTCGCACACGTGCGTGTATATAGTGAAAACACTTCGCGGCTTACGAACACCTCCAGCAAAGGGCAAGAAAGAAAAAAAAAATGGAAAATGAAAAAGATGCCAGTCAAACAGCTTGATTGCAGCAGCATCTACTTTCCCTCATAGAATCTTAAAGCCGATGTTTTATGTTTGTTTGGTCTGGTTTATTGGGGTTTAACGTCCCGAAGCAACTCAGGCTATGAGGGACGACGTAGTGAAGGGCTCCGGAAATTTCGACCACCTGGGGTTCTTTAACGTGCACTGACATCGAACAGCACACGGGCCTCTAGAATTTCGCCTTCATCGAAATTGTCAAATCATCAATTTTTCATTACTGCCTCCACCACAACCACCACTGACCTCTGGGCTTTCTTATTAAAAAAAAAAAAAGACATGAGCATGCCAATGTGTCCCGATGTGGGTGGCTTACCTTAAGGTCACATTCACCGCAAGCCTGTACGCATGCATTTACACCGAAGCAGCAGCGTACAGGTAATTTATATAGGAAGGTAATCCCGAGAAAAACATTTAATTAACTAAGACACAATGTATAGGACTAAGTTGCTGCTCTCCCGTTTTTCCTACAATAAATATAGAGAGTTGAATTGAGTTGCTGTGAGCTACTGTTGGGGTTAGCCCTAAAGAGAGTCGGAGGTGGCACAACTACGAGAATCACAAGATGCAGACTTATAACTCCTGCAGTTGTTCACGGAAGTAATGCAGGCATCTCGCGGTTTTAATCATTACGTCCTCAGGACCATAAACAAACTGCCCGCCGATTCAAGAAACTGCCTCTGTTCACCTCAAAAATGGTATTTTTTTAGAGCATCGACAACTTCTGCCCTGGCACTTTTATACTGCTAAACATCAATTTATTTTTGCCTCTATATTCACTAAAAGAGAAAGTTGCACGCTCTCCTGCAACTAATGCACATATTTCAAAAGCATATCGGACCCGCCGTCGTTGTAATTCTTTTTAGAAAATCAGTGACTAACGCTTTGTACGAGCTTTCTGTGTCCGCTCGTCACGTTTTAGACGTTGACGCGATCGAATGAGAAACCAAAACACAGCGCTTGCACAAAGATCTGTTGACACCACGTGTCTGTAAATTAAAACAAAAGAGCCATATACAACTGGCAACTCACGGGGGCGCTCAGTAAAAGCGAATCCCGCCATAAAAGAATTCAGAAAAGCTGGCATTTCTTTTTAATGAGCACCTGGGTAGTGAGCCGCTGCACGAGAGCTTTCATCAGAGGCGGCCATCTTTGAATCTGCAAAGTGGACGTCTTTAATTAAGCGGAGAAAAGCACGGCTGTGGCTGCTCTCGCAAACTCCAGAGTATTTTCTGCTTGGCGGCCTGCAAAAACAAAGTGTCCCTTGTTTTGCTGTGAAGCCCACGCAGAAGCTTCACCCTGCCATCAGCCGCGCATGCAAGCCGCTAGCTTCAATGCACTCTCCATCATTCTTACTTGGCACCGCTCATTTGTTGCTCGGAAGGTCAAATCATGGGCACGTTTTTTTTTTCTCTTTCTTTCTTGCGCGTGGTATTTTTCTGGTGCAGCCTTCGCGCGGTGTCCCTTCTTGTGACAGCGACGTCGTCTCGCCGAGGCTACAAGAAAATTCCTAATTTAATGAAACCACGAGATTTAGAATGCACATACACATGAAAGGCCGCGGGCACGTACTATGTACTAGGCCCCGACGCGTGTTCCCTCTGCTCTAGTCTCTCCCCCCCCCCCCCCTCTCACGCGCAAGGGCCGCCGCGTCTGTGCGTATCTCGGCGTGCATTACTCGTTCAGCGAAGCGCGTGATTTAAAGCCAGCGCCGAAGCCCAGCGGGCCCGAAAATAAAAGCTTGCTAAGCACTAGGGCCACTCAAAGGAAAATTAAAGTGTGCCTTTCTCAATACTTGCTCGGGGAGAAGACTTTTCCTTCCAAGAGTGGAGTGCGCCCTCGGCGAGCCGCCGCGCTTTTGTTCGTCAATTAAGAGGATGGTAAATAACATTCGCTTTTATCGTGCCGAGAAGAAAGGCGGCCGCTCATTAGTTGCGGGCAACAGGCCCCTCCTTGAAAGTGTTGTTCCCCCGCCAAAGGATGTTTTCGAGTTGGCTCCGAGGCGGATAACTGTAAATTGCGTTATCCGGCTATGAAGTCGAGGGTAACAAACCTTAGGCCCCGAAGAAAGGAAACTTTCCTGGCGGTGCGTGACCGCTCTAGTGTTCTCGGCCTCAATAAAACATTGTCCTCCTTAATTCTCCGAAGGAAAACGCGTGTACGTGTATGCCCTGTTATTGTGGACAGTGCGGTTCAAAGTTTTATGAATGAAAACATAGTCACTCGCGCGCCGGTTTTTTTTTATTTTATTTTACTACGTTTTCAGCAGACCGTCGCTGTTGTGTGCAGGAGCATGTTTCTCTACGCGGGTTTCAGAGGCTCATAAATTGGCATCGCTGCGTAATTTCACTGACGGCAACGTACCCAAGCAGACGTTATACCTGGTTGCGCGACGTGAAACAGCGTTGAAGTGAGTTGTTCGCAAGTTTCACGACACCTTTCTTGGCTGATGGCGCACACCGATGCTGCGAGGAACGAGTTTATTCCCGCTTTCAGCAGCGTCAAACCGGCAGTCAGTATTGCTGAAAGCGGTTTAGATATTAGTCGACCTCGCTATGCACCCAACCCCGTTTCGACGCTCAGTCTCACGGTTTGTTGCAGCTGAAGAGGAATTTGTGGGCTCCGAATGCTAAAAGCTGTGCGCACCACATAGCCTTCAACCAGCACCTTTGCTGACGCAACACCAGGTTAATCACGACTTCCGCAGTGACGGGCATGAGCCAGTAATGAACAGCTCTTGCGTGCGAAGAACGTCGATAATACGGTCCCCGATTCACTGGTGCAAGCTGCATATAGCTTCCGCTTCAGCGCAAGCAGATTGTAGAAGTCTAAAGCGAAGCCCGAAGCCCCGAGTTCAACCCTAGTGAAAGCAGCCTCATTTAGATGGAGGCGAAATGGAGAAACATTAGGGAACAAATATTGCAGTCCGCCTTAAATGATCGCTGGTGGCCGTAACTAATTCGGAGTCTCCAACTTCACAATGCGCCACGCAGTCCGGCTGCTGCTTTGCCGCGTGGAAGTTAGCGCTGTATCTAGTCGCTGCTTTGTGATCACGGAAGAAGCTCCAGATGAAACTTTCGCACTGTTGCGATCGACACAGCACGGCAACCTATCTCAAATTCGCGGCCACCGTCAGTGACAATTGTCATTATGTGAAATAGCGAAGAAACCGGAGCCCGTATTTCGCATGACAGAAATACGGTCTAAAAGAATTGAGAGTTTGCTCCATCGGCCGCCTTCGACCCAACCGGGCAGTCGCAGGCGAAGCCCACTGTCACTGAAGTCTCGCCCGCAGACAGCGGTGCAGTGTAGCGAAAATGGCGCACTGCTGTGACCGGCATGCGGTGGTCACGTGAGCAGCGAGGCAATCGTGGGGCCGATCAATAGCGACTCGTGTATCTCGTGCCAGACGGATGGCAGCTGCGTCGGCGCAACGGGGCTGTCCGGAGCCCCAAGAGCGCGCAGCTTATCGCGTGAGCCACGCAGCCTACATAAATAGAGCGGGAAGATTGATCTCCGCTAATGGGTCGCCAGGGGAATCGGGCGACAAGCAGCGGCGGCGCCCTCTGGCCGCTGCGCGCGTCCGCGACTCGCGCTCGACAACGCCTCTTCCTACACGCGCACTGATCCGCTGCGTGCCAGATCACGTGGCAGCGGGCCGCCGGGTGCTCCGCGCCACGAAGCCGCGGGCGCGAGGCATCGCTTCCCTGCCCACGGCTCGGAGTGCTGTCGACTGTCTTTGCTGCACATGCTCCCACTTGTTCTGATGGCGTTCCCAGCGAAGGCTGCGGGACATGGGCAAAAAGAGAGCGCACGTGAAATCGTACTGGCGCATTACAGCACATCAGGTATTAGAGACATCGAGCGCTTTCACAGTGTTAGATTTGCCGCGAAATGCAGGCGTAGGGGATGGAGCACTAGCGCGCACAACTATGAGGCTGTTGCGAAGTCGGATATTAGGGCAATAAAATTCAACCTTCGAACCTCTTCTATAAGAACGACAGCGCGATTTTCGGTAAGGCGTTGAGCGTTGATAAAGTCAGCGCTTTTGCTTAGGTGACACCGTCAATAATTTGGTTTCGTTTGGTTAGGAGCATGTATTGTTCATCGTTGTGCCTTTCACCGTTGCCCGTCCTCGAGCACTTTTTTTTACTTTACTGCAAACAACTCATGCGTGCAAGCAATGTCAAACTTGCTTTGCAATTTTCTGATGCACATCTCCAAAAAAAAAAAAGAATGTTAATTGCGTAGATGGGCTCCCACTTGTAAACCTCTAACACGGTACCCTCTTCTGGACCGCCGAGTCAAAGGAGGCCGCTTATGGCCGACTCTACAGATATTTCGCGCTAGTTTCCATTGCTGCACAAGCCAAGCCATCAAAAATGCCATCCCGGAAAGCTCCTTTCAAGGAATTTCTGCTGAACTTTGGCTTGAAGCAGTGTTGTGTGAAAACACCTGCTGATATTATATTGGTTCCCAGCGCTAAGACACAATTGAGGGCCTTAATTAATTAACGAGTCATATTTCTTTGAGTTAGCAGGATGGAAACAACCTCAGCAAAAACAACGAATAGTTTTCGCAGAAAAATCTGCAGACTCATCAAATGTTTGTCCCGTGCTGATTTTTTCTTTCATTCAACATATTTCCTGTAATCTCCATAATAGCAAACTAAGGCCGAAGTTGTTTTGCTTCAAACAAACACTAAAACGAAAGGTAAGGATTCGCACCGGTTATTTTTACATTAATCCTCGTTCACCGATACATCTTTATTCTTAAGTTGTCATTCAAATTTGTGAGTTTCTGTCGGTGCTTAAAGCAAGCGTCCGTACTGAAGCACTTAAAATAACACTTCGGTTTTGGTTTTACGGTGTTTAACGTCCCAAAGCGACTCAGGCTATAAGGAACCCCGTAGTGGAGGGCTCCGGATAATTTCGACCAGCTGGACTTCTTTAAAGGCCAATTCACACGACGGTCCGTTCACCCGCGGCCCGCGCACTACGTGTTCATGCGTAAGCACTTTGAGAGGCGCGCTGTCGGCCGCCATCCGTCCGCCCATCCAGCGCGCCTCTCAATGTGCTGACGCATGAACACGTAGTGCGCGGGCCGCGGGCGAACGGACCGTCGTGTGAATCGGCCTTAACGAGTACAGACATCACACAGCAGACGGAACTCTAGGATTTCGCCTCCATCGAAATGCAATCGTCGCGGCCGAGACTGAAGCCGCGGCTTTCAGATCAGCAGCCGAGAGCCATAAGCACTGAGTCACCACAGCGGACTCAAACGCATATCGCTGAGTGCAGATGCATGCAGTGCCCTCATCTTTTCTTGCGTTCAAACGAAGTAGTAACGATCAGCGCGACCTAACAAGGAGAGGCGGCGGGCTTCAGGTGATAGTTAGTGCAAATCTCCTCCGCTGTCCTTCTTGCGGGAGCGGCTCTTTTTCTTATTAATTTATCTAAGCTCTAATTACAATTTGCAGTTACCGGAGGTTCAATAGAAGGCCATGTTGTTGTTCTTGTTGTTGTTAAAGCCCATGTATTTTATCCAGGCTTCTTCTTTGGTTTCTTTACCTTCTTTTTGCAAGCCCTCCTGGATGGCATGCCTACCCTATATGCCTATTCAAGCAGCCATGTATCAGCACACATGCGTGGCCATGAATACAGTGTTCGCTTATAAGTTCACTCTGTGTGCCTTTACTTTGATGCAGCCTGGGCGTATGAAAACTCCGCTCGCGAAGAACACCGCACATGTGACGGACGCCGAAAATCCTGAATGTGGCATAAAATGGCATTCCTGCATTCACTTCAGGACTTTCACCCTATGCCGCGGTGAACAAGCCACAACAATAATTGCGCGATGGCAGGCAAATCCAGGTAGTTCGCCACTATATATTTCACCTATTAAACGGCCGTTCACACTGCACAGAGAAACCATATCTTCGGCGCTTTTTAGCGAACACCGCAGAAAAAAAGGACGAGCTCATTTAACTATCGCGCAGCACGCGACAACCTGTCCTCGAGCCACTTTCGGCGCAAGCCACCGAACGACCGTGCCCCGCCCATTTCGAACTGACTCTGCAGACCCCGAAGCCTTGAATCTAAGCTGCCTTCAGTGACCGAAGTCTCCCCGGGCGGCCTCTGAGTCTAGGACAACGAGATGATGCCTCACCGCGCAGCCAGACAGAAGCAGACAGCGCCAGCGGCCTTCAGGGAGCGCTGCACCGCCACTTCGAACAGTTACGGAGCCCTTCTCATCGGAGCTTGGCACAGCCCGGGAGCCCGAGGTTGCGCCCGTGTGCGAAACGTCCCAACTCTTCTGGAGACTGGCGTCATGCGCTCTTCGAAGGCGCAACAGCCTGACGAGAACGAGGGTCATCAGCAGCGGTCACTTTGGACATACTTGCTCCTGCCCAGTGGACGCCGGCTAGTTAGCCACTGGATGGACGTCTACGACGAGATGCAAGAATTCCGTGCAGAGGTAACCAGCGTTCCTCTTCTCTACGGTGGTCCGAAAAGCGTCCCACTGCTCCAGACACCGGAGCGACACCGCGGTTCTGTCCAGCCCCGGACGATTGGCATGCTCCACCAAACCGAACTGTCTATTCCTGACGACACAGAAGAGAGCACTGGTCAGCAAGAACATCTGGTCGAAACTGGAGTCGATGCCGGGCAGCCCGTATTCGACATCCACACCCGACGCGCAACTGTGACCGTTGCACACGGCCTGCACCGTCGTCGCTTTGAGGGTGACCGCATCGTCCTCTTGATTCTCGACCACGCTGCCAGTCTACTCCAAACGATTGCGACAAAGCCTGTTCTGGACGCACCTGGCGGGCTTATATCATCTGCCTTCAACACCATAAAAGACGTGGAACAACTGACAGTCCTGCTGGAAGATCTCGCCCAGGATAATGTTGCTGTCGTCTGTCCCTCGGCAGAACATGTTGTGCGCATACCAGCAGCGCCTACGCCACCAGGCCTTCACACCACCCAAGGCACAGAAGCACTCGCCATCCTGCCCCAAGATCTAGCTCAGGATGCCGCTGGAGTCATCCGTCCCACGGCGACTCTGGTGGCATGGCTGGTGCCCTTGCGTGGTCTGCCCTCCCCGACGTCAGAGAAGACGAGGAAGAACTTGTGCATGAGCTGCAGGCTCTCTGCTGGACTGCCGCTGGTCGCCCTCATCTTCTGACGCAACCCCGCTGGTGGTGCACCTGCTGCGCGTTGTTCATCTCGCTTCTGTGTTTTTCTGGAAGAGCGGGGAAAACTCGCACACGAAGCTGCGCAGCAGGAGAACATCAAGTGCACCACAGTTGAGGGTCAGCGGGAAATCAGGGTAAAAGGGAGGCTGCAGCAGGATGGCCGCCAGCAGGACGTGGTGGGCGAGAAGTTTGCGTCATCTTCGTTGTCGCTGCAAGACGACGGCAACTGGCGAGCGGATGGAGGAGTGCAGCGGCAGCACAGTGGTCCCGTGTACAAGGCGACGTCTTCGTCCGTCTTGCCATCGGCATTCTTAGCCTGGCCACAGGACCCTCCTGCCAAGCCTGCCACTTCGTACTCTGAATGGCAAGCGGTAGGAGAGGAACCTTGGAGGGACGTAGAAAAAAAAATGTGAAGAAATAATTTCCCCTCACATCTGAGGGTCATTTATTAGGACTTTGTCATCGGCAAACTACTTTAATTTTCCCCAGCACTTGGGCATATTAACCCGAACTGATAAATACGGAGATGAACCTTAATATTTTGAAATCCGCGCTGCTGGCAGCAATTATTCTCCAGTATTAATAACTACGCGCACCTCCATGACATAGCCCGGACTGCCAACTCGAGAATGTACTCTGGCGACAAGAACCACACAGCCCTAGTGCATCTGTTACAGAAGTCTGAATACTATTGAAATAACGTTTTTATCATCGGGAAGGCGAACCACTGCGCTCCTAATATCTGCGTAGCGTCCAAGGCGTCATCCGTATCTGAAAACTTTGTGCACGTGCATGCGGTTGGGTAGGACTCAGTCGACTCATGCGGACTTATCTGCTCCCGTGGAGGACATTTTTTTGGTGTTTTGAAGGTGCAGTCGCAGTTCATCTGCGTTTCCACTGCCAAGAAATTTCTTCCTGCCGCGAAAATGAACATCATTGTGTTTCAAATGAACGCAGTTCTATCTGAGCGCAGTAAAGTAGTTGGCCGAATTCAGTCCGGTCGACCTTCACCCGCTCTTGCCCAGCTCTATGCTTTTTCTCTCTCGTTGACATTTGATGTAGTAGCTCCCGCGCTATTAGGCCATATACTTCTCTTTCGCCAGGCTTGGGAAAATTGTGCGGAATCTCTGGTTTTTGCGGGGTTAACGTCCCAAAGTGACTCGCGCTATGAGGGACGCCGTAGTGATGGGCTCCGGAAATTTCGACCACCTGGGATTCTTTAACGTGCACTGACATCGCACAGCACAGTACACGGGCCTCTAGAAATTCGCCTCCATCTAAATTGGACCGCCGCGGCCGGGATCGAAGCCGCGTCTTTCAGATTAGCAGCCGAACGCCATAAGCACTGAGCCACCGCGGCGGGTTCCTACGGCATTCTTTTTGAATTATAAGTTCAGTTGCAGAAGGGCTCAGCGGATGCATGCTCACCTGACGCCGCCTTTAATCATTCTTACCAACTGCCGTCGCTTAGTGAAACCGACTTCTTGACCGAATTGGCACTGAACAAAATTCCACAAAATTCGAACAGCCATTAATAGATCGTTTTTTGTCAATAGTTCCAGTTACATCATTTTACTGATATATTTAATTCTTTCTTTCATTATTCCAAAGGATTTCTCACGATGCTTTGGTTTTATGGGATTTAACGCCCTAAAGTGACTCAGGATGTGTAGGACACCATAGTGCAGGGCTCCGGATAATTTCGACCAGCTGGGCTTCTATGAAGTGCGCTGACACCGCACAGCACATGGGCATCTAGTGCTATGTTGCCGCAACGCTAAGCTATCGGCGAGGCGTTACGCGAGACGCCAGGCCGAGACGCTGTGCGCATAGTGCTACACAGCCGAGACGCAGCACTCGAAGAGACAGACAGTCCACCGAGGGAGCTGGGATAGGAAGACGTTTATTAAGGCGAAAGCCTTTAATGCCTCATCGTTGTCGACAGAAGGTTGTCAGCAGAGGTGTCACGCTTATGTAGTCAGACCAGAAAAAAAAATATTTGTGCACGATGGGATTCGAACCGCCACCCTTTCGTTTCGCTGTCCAGCGTGGTAACGGCTACGCTACTTCCTGCCAATGCATATGTAGTTTTTTTTCTTCAACATGGTATTTATTACAGTGATGTAATGTTCTATGTACATGAACTATATACAAGCCATTATGAAAACAGTGGTAATCAATACATATTCAAAAGACATACACTAGAAAAGGGGCAATGCAGAGCACATCACTAATAGTGTTCTCCTTGTCTAGGATGCTGGAGAGTGTCTGCAGAAAGGCGTCGAATCAGACGGATGCCTCCCATACGACCTCCAGTGTTTCCAGCATTTGAGATTCACAAATAATTGTGTACTTTACTTAACCTCTTAACCACACATCAGTGACACAAGCAGCAATACCGCACTAAACGCTTTCGCCTCACCGCACTTTAGGTCAACAAAGTGCCCCTCTGAATTTTTTGGTAACCGGCCAGTGCTTTTAAACGGTAGCAGAAGGAGGGAGGAGGTGGGTAGAGAGGGGGGAGAGAGAGAGAGTGGGGAAAGAGAGAGAGGGGGGAACGCACACGCTGTTATGCGCCCGTACCGAGCCGACGCACGATCATCTGGCCTGATAACCATACAGCACTTCCTCCCCACTAAAGCGACAACCTGTCGGGAGGCTTCCGGGTGCGGCCAGAGCGTCGGGGTAGAATTGGTTCCCCGGAGTCGCTTGCCACTGCATCACTACCCGAGGTCTGACGGGCTGGAGGATCTTGGTAGTGTAGACGGAGTTTCGAAGGGTGGGAAGACACCAACCTCGGAGGCTTGCTCAGGCTCAAGCTGCGTTTTGCCGACTTCCTCCTCGACCGCGTTTGGGGATCCCCGTGGTCGCACTTGACCCACATGCCGCCGCTGCATTCCCGTTGGTGTATCAACCATGACCAAGCGTTGGCCCTGTACTTCCGTGATCGTTCCAGGTAGCCACCTTTCGTTTGGGTGATTACATTGTCGAGCCCATACGTACGTTCCAGGCGCGAGATGCTGCTCTTTGCAAGATGACTGCCTGCTTGTGATAGTAACCGCCTCTCGGTTCTTCCGTGGAAAACACGCACTCAGACAGGTTGGTGGCTGAAACCCCAGCAGTTGTTCTGCCGGTGACTTCCGATCCCGGGATGGTGTGGACCTGCGTCGTAATAAACGTTTGGCAAGTCTACTTAGTAAAGTTCCTTTCTGGTTTTTTTTTAAGCCCTCTTTCACGCTGCGCACAGCGCGTTCTGCCACGTCATTCGATTCTGAATAGTATGGAGCAGTTCTTACGTGACGCACATCATTTTCCCGGAGGAACCGCGATGTCACGGCGCTCGTAAACTGCGGGCCGTTACCGGATACGATAGTCCGAGGGAGGCTAAAACGCGTGAAGATGCACCGAAGCACATATACTGTAGTTGCCGGCGTCGCATTTCTTAGTGGCACCGCCTCGATCCAGATCATCCCGGTGTCAACCAAGACAAGTACCATGAGCCTTCGATGGGACCCGCGAAATCCATGTGTAGAAGCCACCAGGGTCGGTTTGATTTCGGCCAATGTGCCAGAACCTGTGTCGCAGGCATGTGCAGGTACTGTACACACTGCGGGCAACCTTTTTGCCAGTTTCTCGATACCTTGCCTACACAAGGATACCAAAAGATAGAGCGGACAAGGCTCTTCATTCCAGTTATACCAGAATGCGTGTCATGCAGCTTTTGTAGTGTGAACTATACTGGCCGCGGATGAGCAGTTTCGCGTGAGCGTGGATGAGCCAAGCTGCGCATGCGCGAGGAGTGAGTGACGTCACAGCTGCGCAGCCACTGTCATGAGCAGTTTCGCGTGAGTGTGGATGAGCCAAGCTGCGCATGCACGAGGAGTGAGTGACGTCACAGCTGCGCAGCCACTGTCATGAGCAGTTTCGCGTGAGTGTGGATGAGCCAAGCTGCGCATGCGCGAGGAGTGAGTGACGTCACAGCTGCGCAGCCACTGTCATGAGCAGTTTCGCGTGAGTGTGGATGAGCCAAGCTGCGCATGCGCGAGGAGCGAGTGACGTCACAGCTGCGCAGCTGGTGCGCCGGAGCCGCCGCCGCCGCCGCTGCCGGGGGAGACCCGCCAGCTTCGCATTCCAGAACTGTGACGTCATATGCCTGGCAGACGCGGCGGCACCGGCGCGCGTTCCGGAGGGTAGCAGACGGCCTATGGCTTCAGCGCCACGTTTCTGGCACAACGTTGTCAATGCCAACGCATGCAGCGCACACCTGTCACTACCGCCACTTAGGTTAAAGCACGGTTGAGGTGCCCACTGTTCCAAGAGGACAGTTATGCGCCTTCCCTCTGGTTCAGGTGTCCACCGAGATGTGGACACCTTGCCCTCACCTCACGCTACGTATATCCAGGCATAGCAGAGCTAAGCCACTGCCAATTTTTGTTGCGAAAGCAACACTACGCGAGTCACTGAGCCATTTCGCGGAGCTGACGGCAGGCCATAATGCGCATGCGCGAGGAGCAGTGACGTCACACGGCACACAGCTGGCGCGCCGCCGCCGTCGTTGCGGGGGTGACTCAGAGGTGCCGCCGCCGCGGTCGCCAGTTGCGCATGCGCAGTAGCGGCGCATAGCTAGCGTCCCGGGGCCGCCGCCGTTGCCGCGCGCTCCCCAGCGCCTCTCTCTCTCTCTCCTCGTTTCTTTCGCAATCCTCCAGGTCTAACCAGAGCTAAACCACTGCCAATTTTTTTCATAACAGCTTCCCGCGCTCCTTCCGGCAGAAGTACGCGATGGCCCCTAGCAGATAACTCCGTTACTAACAGCTAATTCATGCCGGCGCATTAAAAACGGCTGGAAACGTTTTTGTTCTGTGACCAACAGCCTTGGCCACCCTCGCAAGACCCGCTTCCTCACTTGGAGCATTTCATCTTTTCTGGTGTGGTCTGCCATTTCCTGAGAGGAAAGCGCAAAATCGTCCAGTGCTTGCGCATGCAGAACATATTCTGCCAGCTCGCTTTTATCGTCCGTCTCCTGCTTCGGCAGAGGCAAACGCCTTAATTCGCCCACATTTGCATTTAGCTCCCCCTTCCGATATTCGAAGTCATACTGTTAGGCTGCTAACAGCAGCACCCAACACTGAATTCTTGCTGCCGCCATTTACGCGACTAGTTTGTCGGGACGCAATAGACCTGTCAGGGGCAAATGCTCAGTGACGAGTGTAAGTCTGTTGCCGAACAGATAATCCCGAAACTTGGTAACTCCAAAGTTTAATGCCAGCGCTTCCTTCTCTGGCTGTGAATACCATGCTTTCGTGAGAGTTCTTTAGCGAAATGCAATGGGATGATCTATGCCGTTGATGCGATGCGACAAAACTGAGCCCAGTCCTAATGCTGATGCGCTGCATTCAAGGCCTCAGCGGATCGTAATGAACGAGGAAGTTCGCGCTGCACAAAGCGCGCTTAGTTTCCCTAAACGCAGCTTCCTGAGCAGGTCTCCCAATTCTACGAGACACCTTTACACATCACGTGATGCAGTGGAGTCAGTGTAGGTGCGGCAGAAATTTACAGTAACACGCAACCACTGATAAGAACGACTTCAGCTGGCTCGCCGATGTAGGCGTCGGCGCCTCCAGCACTGCTTCCAAGTTGTTCTGGAGCGGGTGAAGGCCTCTTGCATCGATTCGGTGCCCCACGAATGACACTTCTTTCTCGCGGAACCCACACTTAGCCCGGTTTACCTTCAGACCATTGTCTCGTAGCCGCTGAAACACCTTCCGCAGAAGAGAATTGTCGTGCCCTTTTTCCGCGACTGTGATGTCGTCCAGGTATACCTTTACACCTGGTAGACTCTGAAAAACAGCTTTCATGCGACGTTGGAACAGAGCGGGGGCCGACGCAATGCCGAAGGCTAAATGGTTAAAGCAATAAAGACCTTGGTGGGTATTCAGCACCTCTAACTTTTTGGCTTCCTCGTCCAGGGCAAGCTGGTTATACGCGCTACGCAAGTCGAGAGTGCTGAACACCTCGCCTCCGGACAAAACTGCAAAAATGTCATCAATTTTCGGGAAGGGGAACTGCTCAAGTTGTGTCGCTAGATTGACGGTGAGCTTGAAATTCCCGCACAGCCGGATTTCGCCGTTGTTCTTCGCCACAGGCACTACTGTTGTTGCCCATTCTGCTACGTTGATCGGAGATAGCACTCCGTCTTCAACCAGGCGATTGATATCGGCGGATACCTGTGCCCGCGTGGCTTACGGTACTGTCCGAGCCTTGCAAAACCGAGGTTGAGCGCCATCTTCAAGGTATAGCTGCACGGGTGGTATTTTGCAACACCCCGGCTTCTTTTCAAAGAGGTCTGAAAAATCGTCTAGAGCTTCCTTTAATGCGGTGCCGGCGTGCACAACATTAACACTTGCAGAAACTCTGTCCTCCAAAAGGGACACGCCCGCCTTGCAAAATGTGTCCATCGTGTTTTGTCCGCAAAGCAGAGGACCTTGACAATCCACAGCAACCAGTGAACTGCTCACCGTCGCTGTACCAAGCTGCACCTCCATATAAACCTTGTCAACAACCGACAGCGGTCCCAGAAAGCATGAAAGGTGAAGAAAGCTTTGCTGTGAAGCCGGCCACCATTTGCGATGCTTTTTGTAGACACTCTTGGGAATCAAGCTGATCGAGGACCCCGTATCGACAATCATGCGCAGTTTGCGACCCTCCAACGTCATCACGCGCTCAGTCGGTTGCACCGTGTTCTTGTTTGCCGAACTGTGTGCGACGAGCGCGTGCAAGATCTTTTCTTCGCTTTCACACTCCATTTCCTTGGCAGCGTACGTTCCCGAGAAGCGAGAATGGCCTGCCTTACAAGCTCTGGACAGGTGCCCTCTTTTGCCGCACTGGTGGGAGATGGTGTGACGATGTCGGCACGCAGCCGATTCATCGGTCGCACGGAGCGCTAGACGCTCGTGAATCGTAGCGTTTACTCGAGGGGCTCCCTTGCTGCACGACGCTGACGCTTCCGCTCGGTCTGCCCGTCTCCTCCATACCACATGCCTCTTCATTCGCTTTCTCCGCAGCCAGGGCGAATTCTTCAGCTTCTGCTCGTGTAAACTTTTTGCGCGCCAGTAAGCACCGGTGTGTCTCTTCATCCCGGATTCCGCAAACGATGAGGTCCCGCAGGCGCGGTCCAATGTTGTGCCAAAGTTGCAGCTTTCAGCGAGGCGCCGGAGCTCGGCGACATAATCTCGAACACTTTCTCCGTCTAGCTGCCTGCGTATAAAGAACGAAAAGCTTGCCGCTCTTTCGTTGGTCTCCGGGTTGTAGGGCTCTTCTAAGCATTTCACGAATTCGGCATACGTCAAGGAGTTGATGGTAACTGCCGGCTGACGTACTTGCAAGACGTGGACGCCGCTGTCGCTGAACGACGAAACCAACAGAGCACGGCGCTTGCTCGCATCCGTAATCTCGCTTCCTACAAGACAGGCTTCAAGCCGTACCCGATACGTGCTCCAAGTGCTCACTGTGTCGTCGAAAACAGGAGGTCGCGACGACATCCTCTGGGTCTTCAGTTGAGGTCTGGGCGCGCACAGAATCCCATCCTCGTCGCCAGAGCTACGTTGCCGCGAAGCTATGCCACCAGCGAGATGCTAGGCGAGACGCCAGGCCGAGACGCTATGCGCTTAGTGTTACATAGCCGATGCGCAGCACCCGAAGAAGCAGACAGTCCACCGAGGGAGCTGGAATAACAAGACGTTTATTGGTAACCGGCCAGCGCTTTTAAATGGTAGCCAAAGGAGAGAGAGAGCGATGCACGCCCTGTCATGCGCACGTGCCCAGCCGACGAAGCCGACGCACGATGATCTGGCGTGATAAGGATACAGCATCTAGAATTTCGCCTCCATCGAACCCGCCGCGACCGGTATCGAAGCCGCGTCTTTCGTATCAGCAGCCGAGCACCATAACCACGGAGCCACCGCGGCGGGCTCATACGGCATTCTTTTGGAATTATAAGTTCAATTGCAGAAGTACTCGTCGGATGCACTGTTCACCTAACGCCACCTTTAATCATTCCTACAAACTACTGTCGCTTAATGAAACGAACTTCCTGACCGTATTGGCACTGAACCACATTCCACAAAATTCAGCCATTAACAGGTCGTTTTTGTCAATAGCTCCTGTTACATCCTTTTACTGACTTATTTACTTGTTTCTTTATTCCAAAGCACTTCTTGCAATGCTTTGGTTTTATGGGATTTAACGTCCTAAATTGACTCAGGCTATGTAGGACACCGTAGTGCGGGGCTCCAGATAATTTCGACCAGCTGCACTTCTTTAACCTGCACAGACATCGCACAGCAGACGGGCCTCTAGGATTTCGCCTCCATCGATATGCAATCGTCGCGGCCGAGACTGAAGCCGCGGCTTTCAGGTCAGCAGCCGAGAGCCATTAGCACTGAGTCACGACGGCGGACTCAAACGCATATCGCTGAGTGCAGATGCATGCAGTGCCCTCATCTTTTCTTGCGTTCAAACGAGGTAGTAACGATAAGCGCGAGCTAACAAGGAGAGGCGGCGGGCTTCAAGTGATAGTTAGTGCAAATCTGCTCCGCTCTCCTTCTTGCGGGAGCGGCTCTTTTTCTTATTAATTTATCTAGCTCTAATTACAATTTGTCCTTACCGGAGGTTCAATAGAAGGCCATGTTGTTGTTCTTGTTGTTGTTAAAGCCCATGTATTTTATCCAGGCTTCTTCTTTGGTTTCTTTACCTTCTTTTTACAAGCCCTCCTCGGTGGCATGCCTACCCTATATGCCTATTCAAGCTGCCATGTATACAGCACACATGCGTGGAAATGAAGACAGTGCTCGCTTATAAGTTCACTCAGTGTGCCTTTACTTTGATGCAGCCTGGGCCTATGAAAACTGCGATCGCGAAGAACACCGCACATGTGACGGACGCCAAAAATCCTGAATGTCGTCAGCCCATTTGTCGGACTATGCACTCCATCATTCCATAGGTTACATCAATACTCGCCATTGCATCCTTAGTACCCATTTCATGGCCGCATTTTATCTTCGTTTTTTTTTTACCTCTTCCACACTGCTCTCCTTCTGTCTCTATCTCCCAAATTCCCCTCCCTACGCAGAGTAGCTTGCCAGCGATATTGAAACGCCGGCTAAATTCTCTGCATTTCATTAAAGAGTCTCTCTCTCTCTGTCTTAGGCATAAAATGGCATTCCTGCATTCACTTCAGGACTTTCACCCTATGCCGCGGCGAACAAGCCACAACAATACCTCCGCGATGGCAGCCAAATCCAGGTGGTCCGCCACTATATATTTTACCTGTTAAACGGCCGTTCACACTGCACACATAAACCAAATCCTGGCCCCTTTTTAGCGAATACTGGAGAAAAGAAGGACGAGCTCGTTTAACTATCGCGCACCACGCGACTACGTGTCCTCGAGCCACTTTTGGCGCAAGCCACCGAACGAACGTGCCACGTCCGTTTGGACCTGACTCTGCAGACCCCGATGCCTTGAATCTAATCTGCCTTCAGTGACCGAAGCCTCCCTGGGCGGCCTTTGAGTCTAGGACAACGAGGTGATGCCTCACCGCGCGGCCAAACGGAAGCGGACAGCGCCCGAAGCCTTCAGTGAGTGCTGCACCACCACTGCGAACAGTTACGGAGCCCTTCTCATCGGAGCTTGCCACAGCCCGGGAGCCCGAGGTTGCGCCCGTGTGCGAAACGTCCCTACTCTTCTGGAGACTGGCGTCATGCGCTCTTCGAAGGCGCAACAGCCTGACGAGAACGAGGGTCATCAGCAGCGGTCACTTTGGACATACTTGCTCGTGCCCAGTGGACGCTGGCTTGTTATCCATTGGATGGACGTCTACGACGAGATGCAAGAATTCCGTGCAGAGGTAACCAGCGTTCCTCTTCTCTACGGTGGTCCGAAAAACGTCCCACTGCTCCAGACACTGGAGCGACACCGCGGTTCTGTCCAGCCCCGGACGATTGGCATGCTCCACCAAACCGAACTGTCTATTCCTGACGACACAGAAGAAAGCACTGGTCAGCAAGAACATCTGGTCGAAACTGGAGTCGATGCCGGGCAGCCCGTATTCGACATCCACACCCGACGCGCAACTGTGACCGTTGCACACGGCCTGCACCGTCGTCGCTTTGAGGGTGACCGCATCGTCCTCTTGATTCTCGACCACGCTGCCAGTCTACTCCAAACAATTGCGACAAAGCCTGTTCTGGACGCACCTGGCGGGCTTATATCATCTGCCTTCAACACCATAAAAGACGTGGAACAACTGACAGTCCTGCTGGAAGATCTCGCCCAGGATAATGTTGCTGTCGTCTGTCCCTCGGCAGAACATGTGCGCATACCAGCAGCGCCTACGCCACCAGGCCTCCACACCACCCAAAGCACAGAAGCACTCGCCATCCTGCCCCAAGATCTAGCTCAGGATGCTGGTGGAGTCATCCGTCCCACGGCGACTCTGGTGGCATGGCTGGTGCCATTGCGTGGTCTGCCCTCCCCGACGTCAGAGAAGACGAGGAAGAACTTGTGCACCAGCTGCAGGCTCTCTGCTGGACTGCCGCTGGTCGCCCTCATCTTCTGACGCAACCCCGCTGGTGGTGCACCTGCTGCGCGTTGTTCATCTCGCTTCTGTGTTTTTCTGGAAGAGCGTGTAAAACTCGCACACGAAGCCGCGCAGCAGGAGAACATCACGTGCACCACAGTTACGGGTCAGCGGGAGATCGGGGTCACAGGGAGGCTGTAGCAGGATGGCCGCCAGCAGGACGTGATGGGCGAGAAGTTTGCGCCATCTTCGTTGTGGCTGCAAGACGACTGAAACTGGCGAGCGGATGGAGGAGTGCAGCGGGTGCACAGTGGTCCCGTGTGCAAGGCGCCGTCTTCGTCCGTCTTGCCATCGGCATTCTCAGCCTGGCCACAGGACCCACCTGCCAAGCCTGCCACTTCGTACTCTGAATGGCAAGCGAAAGCAGAGGAACCTTGGTGGGACGTAGAAAAAAAAGTGTGAAGAAATAATTTACCCTCAAATCTGAGGGCCATTTATTAGGACTTTGTCATCGGCAAACTACTATAATTTTCCCAAGCACTTCGGCATATTAACCCGAACTGATAAATACGGAGATGAATATTAATACCTCGAAATCCGCGCTGCAGGTAGAAATTATTCTCCAGTATTAATAACTACGCGTACCTCCATGACGTAGCCTGGACTGCCAACTCGTGAGTGTGCTCTGGCGACAAGAACACCACAGCCCTACCCCATTTGTTCTGGAACTCTGACTACGATCAAAGAAAAAGTTTCTACCGGTGGGAAGGCGAACCACTACGCTCCAAATATTTGCGCAGCGTCCCAGGTGTCATCCCTATCTGAAAACTTTGTGCGCGTGAATGCGGTTGGGTAGGACTCAGTCGACTCATGCGGACTTGCCCGCTCACATGGAGGACATTTTCTGGTTTTCTGAAGGTGCAGTCGCAGTTGATCTGCGTTTCCACTGGCAAGAAAGTACTTCCTGCCGCGAGAAGGAGCATCACTGCGTTTCAAATGAACGCAGTTCTGTCTCAGCGCAATAAAGTAGTAGACCGGATTCAGTCCGGTCGACCTTCACCCGCTCTCGCGCAGCCCTGTGCTTTCTCTCTCTCGTTGACATGGGATGTAGAAACTCCCGCGCTATTCGGGCATATGCGTCTATTTCGCCAAGCGTGCTGAGTATTGTACGGAATTGTGGTTTATGCGGGGTTAACGTCCGAAAGGGACTCTGCCTATGAGAGATGTCGTAGTGAAGGGCTCCGGAAATTTCGATTACGGGGGATTCTTTAACGTGCACTGACATCGCACAGTACACGGACCTCTAGAATTTCGCCATCATCAAAATTCTGCCGCCGCGGCCAGGATTGAACCCGCTTCTTTCAGGTCAGCAACCGAGCGCCATAACCACATGAGCCACCGCGGTGGGTTCATGCGGCATTCTTTTGGAATTATAAGTTCAATTGCAGAAGTGCTCAGCGGATGCATGGTTCATCTAACGCCGCCATTAATCATTCCTACAAACTGCAATCGCTTAGTGAAACGAACGTCCTGGCCGTATTGACACTGGACCAAATTGCACAAACTTCAAACAGCCATTAATAGTTCGCTTGCGAAAGCTTTACTACCGGACCTCGGGCTTTCTTCGCGGACCATGTAAATTAGACCTTCAGCTGAGTTAGAGGTCGAACTATGAAAAAGAGGATAAGAAATTGAATCAATACCCATGACTGGGAGTCGAATCCGCGGCTCCGCGAACAGATCTCCTTTAAAGAGAGACCACTAAAAAAAAAAACTAGGCTTTCGCCGCAGCCAACATGCCGCGTGTTAATCTGCACCACACTCTCGCGCTGTGCAGTGGAGAGCTGTCGTCTTCGTCAACTTCCATCTGCTCCGTTCCGCGGAACTGCCTGCCCACCGTCGTCTTCTAGGTAGCACAAATCCGTGCTTTGGTTTGGTTTGGTTTGGTTTTATGGGGTTTAACGTCCCAAAGCGACTAAGGCTATGAGAGACGCCGTAGTGGAGGGCTCCGGAAATTTCGACCACCTGGGGTTCTTTAACGTGCACTGACATCGCACAGTACACGGGCCTCTAGAATTTCTGCTCCAAAGAAATTCTGGCCGCCGCGGCCGGTATCGAAAAATCCGTGCTTTCGCTCCGATTCGATTGTAGTAAACATTCTCTGTAGTTTTTGTCAATAGCTTCTGTTATATCCTTTACTGGCTTAATTACTTGTTTCTGTTTTTATTCCAAAGTATTTCTCACAATGCTTTGGTTTTATGGGATGTAACATCCTAAAGTGACTTAGGCTATGTAGGGCTCCGGATAATTTCGGCCAGCTGGGCATCTTTAAAGTGCACTGACATCGCACAGGACACGAGCCTCTATCATTTCGGCTCCATCGAAATGGAAGTGCCGCGGGCGGTATCGGTATCGCACCCGCGTATTTCAGGTCAGCAGTTGAGCACCATGACAAGTGAGCCAATTCGGGAACGCCTGTTTAGTTGCGCCTTGGAACACTGCCGACCGGTTGTTCCAGTTCAAGCCCACAAAATGGCGGATGACTAACTGTCGCGATTGCGATAACAACATTACGTGAGCACGACTGCTGAAAAAGCGATTATTTATTCGTGAAGAACGTAAAACCCGCATTGCAGAAGTACAGTCATGAAATTTACGAGCGTGAACACGGCAGCGCGTGGCAGATAGCCTCGAACCCTACTCGTGGCGATACGCGGCGGCCGCTATCGTAAACAAAGTGGAAAGGGGAATGTGTCCTTCGGCTTGCCGGAAGCAGGCAAAGCGGCATAGCCGTTTCCACCGCGTTGCGGAAAGCAGCCGCCGCGTATCGCCACGAGTAGGGTTCGAGGCTATCTGCCACGCGCTGCCGTGTTCACACTCATAAATTTCATGACTGTACATCGCTGTGATGAGGCTCACCCCAAGTCAGATAAGGCACTGGCGATTCAAAGTGACCGATCAAGAGCGCTGATGATGTGTTTCCGGTTGCAACACCTAACACTGATTCCACATTCCTTTGCGCAAAAGCGTCGGTGCAAGCTATTGTACGGGGAGACACTTTTCGGTCGCTGGGAATCATCACTAGAGAATACACACAGCGAGCCATCACGGCCAACGCATCAGGCTGAGGTAGCCCTGCCTACTGTGCGTATACGAGGTTTATATGGCTGGAATATAACATTCAAGGCAGCCAGAGGCTTCAGTGTAATACACAAAAGATATAACAGGTCAACAATTTCTCCAGTATTGTCCCAACGGCGCAGGCATCCCTGCCCATAGCGCAAGACGTTACACCGCAGGCTATACCTGCGCTTGTATTTCTGGTTTGGTAAATGTACTTTCATCTGATTATTTCTCTGAGCACAAACGTGGCTACGTGAGACGAAGAACCGCTGAAAAGGCAATGGCGGCTCCTTTATGCTCTGATGAAAATGTTGCCTAAGGAGCAAGAATTAATACAAAACCCCGACAAACGGCGCCTGTCAGCCTGGCCTTTTTCCTCGAGCTCCCTGCCACTTTGCTTTGCTTGAACGTCTCACAGGAGGACGCGGTGAAATGCGTAGTGTTGTTCAAGAGTCGTGAAACGCAGGGTAAAAGCAGAGTCCTACAATACTGGCTTAATTGAAGCCTGAAGCTCAACATGCAGTTTCTGTAATAATGGTCATTATTCCAAATTTCTAAGGCAGTCAGTTGTTTCCTCACTAGACTCAGCGTCATTCTGAGTACGAAATATTTTCATACAGGCCGACACATCGGTAGCACCATGCTCGGATGTAAAAAGAAGAAAAAGTCTTCCAAGTGTCCCTGCCTGGCTGTACGACCAAGCTATTCTCAACGCAAAACCACCGTGGGGTGAAAAACATTTATGAGAAGACATCGCGACCCTACCTACCAAAATAAAACAAGAAAGAACGCTTGCAATGAACAAAAAAAAGTACATTCAATAAATGACTTTTTTTGCAGGCTTTTAGATTTTTTTTTACGCTTCGGGTATCAAAGAAAACGAGGAGGCTAAAGCCGGATACACGCCCAAATAAAAGAGTGGAAAACAATGCTCGCTCTTTACTGGCTTTCTATTTCGCCTTGCACTATGGGTCTGATTTCGTTTCTTTCACTTTCGTTTTTTTTTTTTTGCTTCCGCATTTTTTTTTTTTTTCTTGAGGCCGGACTGGCACATACGGAAAGCCCGCTTCCTGCCTCTCGTGGCCATGGCTCTTACTTCTTATGGGGAACTGTTGCGCACCGAACGCGGCGCTCACGTCGTCCTCCGTTCGCGGGGAAGGAAGGGAAAAGCCCACCGGCGCGGCGGGCCGGGATAGATACAGGGCCGAAAGAGAACAAGAGCGCGCTGCCACAGCGCCGCGCGGCAAGAATCGGGGTGTAGCCGAGTAGGAGGGAAAAAAATGGAGGAGGAAGTAGTGGTGGCACCCACGGGACGAGCGCGCCTTTGTCTGATTTTGTTCTGGCCCTTCCCCGAGTGCTCCTTATTTTTTTCTGCCGATGTCTATTTCCAGGACCGAAGGAATGGCCAAGTGCGACCAGGGTGCAGAGGAGAGAGAGGTCAGCAACTCCTGAAAGACCGGCGGCCACGGAGGGAAATATCGAGGCAACACGGCGTCGGTGAAACAGAAGGAAGGAGAGTCGTGGAAAGACGGGGGGTCTTAAAGCGGGAACGCAACAAACCGAAGGGCCGACGCGCCGGTTAGAAGAGAGGGGGCGCAAAAAGCAAAACGGAGGAGCAGCCGAAGGAAGCCAGAGCGGAACGTGAGCCCAGCCGAGCAATAAGCGCCACCTGTGAACACGGTATTAAGTTTTCGGCGAGGGGAACAGCAAGGGTGCGCGTCGCACTGGTGCACCCCCTCGTCCGCTGCCGGTGCCCGCGGGGCGCTGGCGAAGCATTTCCCCGGGGACATTTCCGTGAATGACGTCCGCCGGCAGCGGCTTCCGGAGTTATTGGAGACATGAAGTCGGGGCCGCTTCAAAATCGCTCCTGGTGCGCTCCGGAGGCGGCGTGCGCGCGCTGTGTTTACTTCCAGCCTTATTAGCTGCCCGGGGCACAACAGAGGCAGCAGCAGCCGAGGCGCCGACAACGCACCCGGACAAGGAGCGCGCGACAGGAAGAAATGCAGCGCTGGGGAAGATGGGAGGAACAAGGAAAACAAAAAGGAAAGAAACAGCGGGAACAGGCGCGTACCAGCCGAGCCTCGCTGAGCACCGCGGTCATCCCTCACGTTTATAGTGCGCGAAGGCGAAACAGGTTAAAGTTGTAAAGATAGGGAAATCGTAAACGAGGGAAGTGTGCCGGCAGTAACAATTTAAGCGGTCGGAAAGGGGACGGCACGAGCTCAGGGGAGCTGGGGAATAAGGGAGAAAAAAGGGCAAGCAGAGATAAGAAACGCACGCGCGGAAAAGTAAAGAAAGAAAGTTGGCTGGTAGAGACGCTGAGGGGAAGGTCGCGGGAGGAAATGGGCTTTTCTCCCGTCTTCTTCCTTTTAATATTCGGCTTGCAGTCAGTCCTCACGCCCTCACCCTTCTGCCGCCTTCATGTGCGTTTTGTTATCGCCAAGGTGGTGAGGTACACTCCAAGTGCGCCCCAACCCGGAATTACTAGCCCGTTTGCTGTTTTGTTTTTTGTTTTTCAAGAAGTATAGGAAAAGAAATATGTGCGGAGTCCAGTAGTTTTGGGAATATGATCAGAAACAAGTGAAAACAAGCAGTTTTTACTCCCACTTCAATCTTTTCTCCACACTTGGTTTTTTTTTTCATTTCGTAGTAAATTAAAATGAACTTACTGGACGCTTTCCTTTTCGTTCTGGATGTATTACTCTGTCGTCGTGAGTGAAGCTTGCCCTGCCAATCTTATGCACACACACAAGTGTGTGTTTGACGGATGAAAGGACAATATTTGGTAAGGGTAATGACGCAGTCAAGTTATGTTTGCTTCGCCAACAAGCGAATTAAGCAGATGCAACTCTACTGTAGACATTATGCAACTAAAAAATCTTTATTATGAAGTTTGTTTTGCGGGAAATAAAACAACTAACGGCGCAGCCTTCATCATGATTTTATGTAAGATTTATTGTGCTTTTATTAAGCTTTAAATGCAGGCCGTCTAATGCACTATTTTTGGGAAGCAATGTCTGCGACTACGCGAAGATGGCAGAGGCGGGTTCACTTTGGGAGCCGTAAGTAGCGTGAGTCGGCAAGTATTTGGTATAAGTTAAAATAAAGGGAACCCTTCTCATTCTTTCTGCTCCTAGATTTAAGAAAATTCGTCGCCTGCTTCGAGTAGAACAGACAAGGTTGTACCTGTTTAGTCCGTTCACATTTCTTCCGGACGCCATTCCTTTCAGAGGACGAATACCGCGATCAGCTTGTCGGTGTGCAGCATGGCAGCTATGGAAATGAATGGTTTGGTTTATGGGGGTTTAGCGTCCCAAGGCGACTCAGGCCGTGAGGGACGACGTAGCGAAAGGCTCCGGAAATTTCGACCACCTGGAGTTCGTGCACTGACATCGCACAGTACACGGGCGTCTAGAAGTTTGCCTCCATCGAAATGCGACCATCGCGGCCGGGGTGGAACCCGCATCTTTCGGGTCAGCAGCCGAGCGCCATAACAGCTGAGCCACCGTGGCGGCGCCTATGGAAAAGAATGCAAACATCTTTTATCTATGCATTATTTGTTGAGCTCGGCAAAACGCTTAGAATGTTCCAACTATCTTTAAGAATTTAAAACAAAAAGCTACATTTGCTAATTCTAATTATAACATGAACCCCCCTACAACGCACACAAAAAATCCAAAAACTCATCTTTAAAAAAAGTACTTGTCTCGCAAAAAGTAGACAAGAACGGTAATGTTGCAGTTGTTATGCTTGTACAATTACGGTATACTACGTCTTCTGCATCTTTTGTATCGGTATTATGTGCAACAGCTATACATGCCCAAAAATAGCGAAAGCTGTTAGTGCACTAATTTGCCTATTATATTTTATAGACATTACAAATTTCGAGCAGCTTGCAAGTAGTATTTGCATTCAGATTTGCACTGCGCTTTTACTGTTCAAAGTATTGAACCTTTCTGATCATTAGAAACTTGCGAAATTTCTGAATTCATGGTTAAAACATCGCGGCTACGTGGCACCCCGCGGCAGGCGTCACTGCGTCGTCCTGAGACGCAGTCCACAAACGCACCGGCTAACAACGCGAAAGGGAGCTACTGTCGCTTTCATGTTCAACCACTACGATAAGAGACACTGTGAGCTCGAAAACAGAGCTTGGGAGGATAGCGGAATGGGCAAGCGCTCCTGGTGTCCGTGGGCGTCGACCGTTTTCATCTTAGACAGTTTCCGTGTTTTATTACAGAAACTCCTTATGTTATGCCACAGGGTACAAGACAAAGCGGCTGACGGACCATCCCACGCAACTGCACCTCATACAGCACGTCCCACGTGTAACCCTAGTGGCGTAGTTTTGTTTTCTAGTCTTCGGTTCGCAACGGCATTAGGGCCCACCGGTTTGCTTACAGTGCGGCGAAGCCGATACCTAAGGGTTAGGCGGTCTACGTCCAGTCGTGAATGCTGAGCTTGGGACGGCGTTCCACAGTCCGCGCAAAGCGTCGCGTGAGCGCGTGTAAAGAACGGTCCGTCTCTCCAACATCTGGCGTCACTCCACCAGTGAGGAAATGTGTGACCACTTTACAGTGCTCCACACCTACATTCAGCACTTGGCGACAGCAGTTTAAATTCCTTCATGACAGCATTCCGTAAGCTCTCGTCATCTAGGCATCAAGCCAAACTGTCATATCCGACTTTTTCGCTTAATAACTATTGCTATTTTATGATCCCCCGCCCCCTTTCTCTCCAGTTTAAAGCGGCAGTGAGGACAAACTGAAGTTGGCCGGTGCCGATTGTCGATAGATTACGGCACTCTAAAGAAAAAGACGCTCCTTCAACGGAGCTTTTATAAGCTAGAAAACGCCGAAAAATGAAATACAGCAGTCGTCATCACCAGCCGATTTCGCAGGTAAACTGCAGCCATCCACGCAGTTTTCTGGGCGCGGATCCCGGAAGCAAGGCTGCGCACCCATTCTCTTGAAAACTGGGATCACAGAGTCCTTTTCGGAGGAGACGTCACGAGTTTGAATCGAGTGGAAGGAAAATTTTTATATGCAATTTTCTCGGCAATAAATGTTTTTTCCTCCCTGGAAAACCGGAGCCACAGAATCAATTTTTTTTTAAGAATAAAATTCAATGGAATTGTATTTAGTGGAAATTCCCAATTACGTCTTACGGGCGTAATAGGCTATCACGGCGAAGAATAAGACAAAATTGGTGCGAAACAGTTTTTCTTTCCCTGACAGTTTTGTGAAAAAGCTCCTTTTTGTTTTTGTTTTTTCTTTACTTTAAACTACATGTATTCGATTCGCATCCTTCGTGATGGCTCAGTGGCTATGGCGTTCGGTTGCTGATCCGGAAGTCCCGGGACAGAATCAAAGCCGCGGAGGGCGCATTCCGACGGAAGCGAAATGCAAAAACGCCCGTGTGCTGAGCGATGTCAGAACACGTTAAATAACTTTATGCGTTCTAAATTAATCCAGAGCCCTCCACTACGGCGTCCATCATAAGCTCTGTAGCTTTGGGACAAACCCCGCATGCACCATACCACATACCAC
The DNA here is from genome assembly GCF_055824585.1 of Amblyomma mixtum. Taxonomy (NCBI): domain Eukaryota; kingdom Metazoa; phylum Arthropoda; class Arachnida; order Ixodida; family Ixodidae; genus Amblyomma; species Amblyomma mixtum. The sequence goes on from NC_143014.1 coordinate 63,919,969, forward strand.
AACCGCATTCGATTCGCAATCATTCTTCATTACCATTTTCTTCTCATCTACAGAAACTTTAATTCGCCGCCGCTAATTACAATATGCATATAAATATTCTATAGTTTCCCAATATTTTATATTGGTCCAACATTTAGGGGAAACCCCCAAGGTGGACTAGATTTGTAATAAGGGACCATTTACTCATTTGGCATCCAGCCAAGCGTAGCTATACGGCAAAGGAAACAAACAGTGCATATTACAATTGCAATGTCTTCAATGACTATTTTTACATCATTGGGGTTAATTCGGTGGTGTTGTATGTATTTCTTTAGCTGAAAGCATAGGCCTGCGTGCCAATATTCCTTTTGTAGAAAAAGTGGCAATCAAGCAAACGCCTTTCCGCTTTATTCCGCTCATTTTCCATAAAAAATAAACAAGTGGACAAACAAAACCACCCATAACAATCTCACGAGCAAGGTGGAAGAGCGTGACTTAAGTAATACACCGATTATTTTTCTCCGGTATTGCGATAGAACTCCCAGAAGAACTAGTCGGAAAAAAGTGTTGACTACAGCAGAGCTTGCAATGTACGCAACACAAACAGAAAAAATAGGCGAGAGGATGTCATGTTCTGTGGCACATCAGCTACTAAAACAGTATACAATAGCAGGACGTCATAAAATCTATCAAAAAAGCTTATACTCTGTTTTCTGGAGATGCTATACCGGAGACATTCTTATTGTCGACCACAACGTATCAAATAACTAAGTCATCTACAAAAGAAATGTGCTGACGTGAAGTTACGATGCGACTATTTTTTATATGTCCTCCGCTACATCGTCTCCGGGAGCCGCACTTTGTAACGGCTCTTTTCCTGGTTAACATTGTTTTTGTTTGGTTTTTTTTGCGCCTTTACCCTCGGTAGGACCCACTTGATACCGCAGCAGGCGACTCACATTGCTTGACAGTTAACAGCACTGCCGTCACAGGTGATGAACGATGTTACTGCGGCCAGAGAATGAATGAGAAAAAAGATCCTTTCAAAACTCGGCCTCTGGTCGCCTCCTTGTGGCCAGTTAAGGAAGCCACCGTTGTGAAACGTAAGGTAGGAGTGGAGTGGCCTGAGGCCGAAGGAAGGGGCAGGGGTGGGACAGGCTGCGCAGCGTTGCCTTTCCATTGTTGCTGACAATTGTTCTTGCTGTGGTTGTTGTCATCGTTGGTAGTTACGGGTTTGTCGGAGTGTTGTTAGGTGGTGCTATTATGTCCTCCCCTCCCCCTTCTAGTATTTCTTTTTATTTCCGTCTGTTCTGAGGCTCCACGCTTCCTTTCTGCCTGTCATGTGCCCGATAGTGTATCAAAGCCTCGGTACACTTAACCCCCCCCCCCCCCCCCAAAAAAAAAAAAAAAAAAAACGATCTCTCGGAGTCAGGTAGATGTTAAGAGTTAAGGGTAAGGCGAAAATGTGAACCGTCCGAGCTTGATGCAAGCATGCTGGACTTCACGGCAGGAACTTGGCAGCGGTAGGTAGCAATGTTCGTTAGTAGTCCGAGTGAGTTCTTTTTTTTTTGCCTCCCCGCCTTCCAGTGGCAAGCGAAGCTAGCCATTTGCATTACTTTGACAACATCGACTTCAGGGCAGCGCAAGCTGGCCTTAACCGCCCTTAGCTACGTGATCCAGTGGGAAAAGTAGTTTTCCCTGGTAGCCTTCTCTTTTTTCCTTCCCTAAGTAGCGTCTCACGTGTCTTTGCTTACATAATCGTTGTTCCGTGCTGACTGTCCTAGTTCTACTGTACCGCGCATTGGCCTCTGGATGTTGGTCAATCCTGACCCACTGCTGCGTCTTCCATCTGGCATATACTAAACTACGACGTGAAGGAACCATGTTCTGCAGTTTACTGAGACAATCCAGCATGTAGTTTTTCTTTTCCCTTGAGGTGCAGAGCAAAGGATAGCTGTGGAACGTTGATCTGCACGTAACCGTCTTCACAATAGCCCGCTGACGGAGTGCGCGATCCATGGGCGATGACCCCTGAAGCCTCAGCTTACTCTGATCGTCCGGATCTACGCGATAGGTCTTGACAGTGCCATGCGCTTCCTCTCACCTGTTCATTGCGTTCCTCCTTCTTCCATTTCCCTTTTCTTGCCCACTTGGTGATAGCCGAGACGAGGGACGCCAACCAGAACTGCGTTTGGCTGACTACTGCCTTCTTTCATTCTTCATTCTGCCTTCTTTGTGGCGCAGGAGAGCAGCGCAAAGCAAGATACGATGGTTGAGGCACTGTTCATCACACCTCGTAAAGCTGGTTTTCACATCCGGTTATAATGAGGTCAGTTGCAGTATGCAGCAGCGGAAGAAGAACCAGGCCTCCTATCCACGCTTTCCAAGCGCTATGCGTGCAAAAACCAACCGTATCTCGGCGACAGCCGATTATAACAGGATATTTGCGTATTTGCGGGCTACATTTTGCTTAAGGAAACGAAGCCTCGCGTTAAAATTAAAATACTCTTCATCTGTCGGAAAAATTATGCAGGTGTGCCGCTTTGAATTTCTAGCATTAAAAGTTTCCAGCATTTCTTATGAAGCCTTCTTATGCATTAACGGCATTTCTTATGCCATTAAGCCTTGCATAGCGGGGTAGCTCTTTTTTGCGTTTCTATTCGCGGTGTACTATATAGTAACAGATGAAGGGAAACGGAGGTAATGTTGATGGTCAGAATTCCAGTCTGCAAGTAATAGAAACTCTGTATAAAAGATGCAGCGACCGTACAGAGACGATGAAACACGAACACCAGTACCGAGCGCACTATTATAAAGCTCGAAGTACTGCCGATAGGTGTAAACGCATGGTTTGAAATCACCACGCTCATTTCCCCAACAAACAGACGCGTGTGCGCATAAATAGATCGAAATGTGGGCAAGTTTAGAAACAAGCAATAATGGCAACGCTGAAAGCCTTGTCTCGTTTGCGCCACCTTGTTTTGCTTTGCCCCCGCGCAACATCAAAATTTAAGGTAACGAACTCGTCTACACGCGACCCACGACACGCAGCACATGGGCAGTTAAGCTGACCACCGGCAAGGTTTGTATACTGCCCTCCGCCCCTCTTCCTCGTGCACTTGGTTTCGGCCTGCGCGTGGAAGAGAGACAATAGCCGCTCCTTCAGTGCCCGAACGACCTAAATGAGTACAGCCAACAGATGGTGCATGGGCAACGGTCGCTGCATGCTTTAGGGTGCTGAAAGTAAGAGACTCGACCTAAAGTGCCACCTTCTTCCACTGGAGACTGTTTACAGAGGGGCAGCGCACGGGGAGAACGTCTGCAAACAGCTGGGACCGTTTCCGCACGCGGCAAGAGCAATAGCGAGACCCAAACAGCACTCCAGGAGACTCAGGTTCCTTTAGTGCGCGCAGGTTAAATCGCGAGCAGAATTTACGGTTTGATGGCACCGCCGGTGAGCGGCGAAAGCGCGACGTGCGCACAGCGCCGAACGAGCGAAGCAACAAAAGACGGCAGCGGAGTTTGCGACGCGTAAACGAACGTCGGGAGCGGCACGGGAGCGCGCATCCCACGAAGGGTGGCAGCGGAACATCGCTCCCGATGCCGTAAATTCAGGGGCCAGGCTTAATTACCGGCCATCGCTTACGAAGCGGTATAAGGCTTGCCGCAGCTCATTGGAGAAGGGAGCTCGGGCCGCTTGAGGCAGCGACAGCGAAGCGGCCAACGCAAAGCAGCAGCGAGGTCGTGCGAGCGAGGGGGCGGGCAACTATCCAGCACTTACCGCGGCCTGATTTATGCGATCTTCTTACAGCCGTGCTGGCGCTTTTATGGCCATCCTGGTTTTGTTTTACGCTGCCGATTCAGCGCTGCACTTGGGCTGCGTCCGAAGGCTCTGCACTGGGGAAACACGGCGCCGACGAAAAGTGTCAATAAATGCGAGCGCCCGCCTTCGACCCGTGTGCAGCTGCAGCGCGCGGTAAAATCGGGAGCAAAAGCGACTGTTCAACTGTGTAGCGAAGAGGTCGTGCGGCCGTCCATCCGTTTCTCCGTGTCTTGATCGTCTAATAAGCAGTGCTTGTTAATTGGAAACTTTTTTTTTAATGAGTACTGACCTTGTTCGCGTTGTGATGCGCCGTGCAAATGGTCTAGCTGAACACAACTGCTGGGGTTTTAAGCCGCTGTCGTAGTCCCGCTGCCCATTGGAGGCGCATATAGCGCTGCACTGCTGTTTTCTCAAGGGTAGTGCTCAAGCAGCGACCACCCCTGCAGAAGAGCTAGCCCTAAACGTTTGGTGGTGATTAGTGAAAATTATATGCAGCATACATACAGGGCTACCTAATCAGCTAAATGACCTAGATGATCTAGATGCCAAAATACCAGAGAACGTGCGGCTTGCAAATGATTTCGTTTCGTTACCACAGAGTGTTATAACGCGTCAGGGTTACTTGCGATCGTGCCACGGCTGCATTCGCGCCATTTTCACGAGCGCTTACAAAATAAAAAAAAAAAATCACTCGACGGATGGTCATGAGCAAGACCTAAGGGGATAAATTGTCTCTTCCTCAAGAGGGCCTGAAAACAGCAGCTGTCAGAAATTTCAAGGCGGCATAAAATTGGAGTCAATTTTTGCATGCCAACAGCGTAAGCGGAGGGGCCGTGCGTCGTCTTCAGGCTTATGAGGACATGATTAGGCGCCACCTGAGGCGAATCCAACAGGGTATATTTTGGGCGCTTTTTTTTTTTCACAAACACGAAGAAACAGCAGACTACCATTACACATTGCCTAGCTTTAAGTTTGCTATATAACTAGGTAAACAGTAGTCCATGTATTCAAGTTCCTCATCCAGCCAGGTAAATAAAAAATTACTATTGCCTTTTAGACCTGCATTACTAAAGAATACAGCTTTCACCCTCGACATTTGCGTTCGTGCCGCACCTTTCCTACTTTTTCTTCTTCTTAATAATTCCGGCGAACTTCACTATGCATACAAGGTATATCCTGTGAGCGCAACACATAAGCCCAAATTTCGTGCCGCCGGCGCTCGGAGCCGAGCCGCGGACAGCGTCAAGCAGCAGCAGCATAAGAGCGGCGAGATCGCGTTGCGAGCGCGTGGCGCAGCGAACGAGACGGGTTATCGTTCGGACCACGGCGTTGTCACGCCAGCGCGGAGTTACTGCTCTACCCGTGTTGCCCCTGATGGTCTTCTCCTCCGCGTTGGTCTTTGTTTAATACGCCCTCACCGCCGCAGCTCACGCACGGGGAACTCAGCCGCCTGGGGTAGATTTGCATGCGGGGGGGGGGGGGGGGGGGGGGTACTATGTACCCTCCACGCGAAGTGCGTAATTGCGCGAGAGTGCAATTTGCAGCGCTGGAGAGAATAACCTCTGGGCGCACTCGACTACTTACACGCGCTCCGCCGGGGCGGGTGAAGAGAGGGCCCAGCGCGGTCCATTGTTCGCCGCGGCGGCGGGCCCCACGCAAGCGGAGACAGTCGGCACGCCCAAAGCGCGATTGGTCGAGGGAGAGACTCGAGCCCCTATCGGATCAGGTACGAACGAACGTCATGAAAAATTCAGCCACACCGGCCGGGCAAATGAGGCGTTCGTCTTCTTTCCCATGGCAGTGATTTTTTTTCCCGCCAGTCCCTTATTTTTTTTTCGAACAGCCACCGGCCCAGCGAGCCCACTGGGTCCTGGTTGAGAGCACTTTTCCGCGGTAGGGGCTTGGGGAATTTCTTTACATCAGCATTTAAGTTCGCTTTTGAACGCATTAGCATCACAACATTGTTCCATCTTTAGCACGCAGCACAACGACCTGAACGATACGATAATCGACAAAAGTGACACTCGGAATAGGTGTGGTACAAAGTTAAGAGAGATGGATGCTCCGACATTATTCGACAGTAGCAATGTTTGAAAACACGAGTCCTTTTAGCTCCGCTTTCTAGAGAACGTAGCCGCAAGTTACGGCTCGACCATGCTACAACACTATTATGGATTGCGTTGACTATATGAATTCAGATGTAAAGAGTCGTGGACAAAAGTAATAGACCCAACCGCTCGTTTTGAATTTTGACAGTGGTCTACTCGACAATTTCCCTGCCGTTTTTTTGTCCTTCTGTGTTATGTTTCCCTCTTAAATAAGACCCCAAGCCAAAAAAAAAAAAAAATCCCCAACAGCTTCGCAAGTAGAGGCTGAAAACAGGGATGAAAAAGCGAAGGGCCTGCGGCGTACATGTCTAACCGCTGCAGATGGCCCAGTCATACGCCATAGGGCTAAAAAAACTAAAGCTGGTCGTTTCGCAGCAGTGCATTTATTAACGTTCATTGTAAGATTATCTATTCAAAGCCAACAGAAAAAAACGGTTCGCGTAAAGGTTAACGCTGAACAATAATCAATACTTCCTCCGAGAATCTCAATTTTGCTAAAGTAATCTTTATATATTCGGTTTCACACTGTAGTTGGCTAACACCCTGCGCTCTCGGGCGGGTCTCTTTTAGAAATCACTATTCGCGCGTGGCCATCGATATGCAACGCAAGAAGCCTTCAAGGCAAGAGGCTCAGCAAGCTCTTGCATGAGCACATCGATGACCAAACTAGTTCGAACTAGACGCATGTGCCAAAAGTTTTCTTGCCCATGAGTTCCACGTTTGCAAGAAGAAATTTTCTTATCTCCACTCGAAAAAGCAGAGTATGACAAGAAAAGCTGCCGCCGCTAGCCATAGCTGACGCAAAAGGGCAGTGAAGAGGTCTCGGGGCAGGGCACTGAAAAGCAGGCGCTGGGCTCCAATGCAAAAAACAAGGTGGAGTAGCCGGCAGCTGATGCTGGCCCATAATTTCCCACCACCGTCACGTTCGCGCCTCTCCATTATCCGTGCGCGAATAAAATAATGAAACAGAAAGAAAGCTGCTGTAGATGGGGAGGGCGTAATGGGAGAATGCTGTTCACGGCGAGGCTCAAGTGTTTGAGTCCGAGGGAAGCTCCTGCTTATCACGCATGGATGACGTGGACGAAGTAACAGAACAGCGAGCAGGAATTTCGAAAATGCGCCCACCTTTGACGGGAGCTTCAGCTTCGATAAGCGTTTTTCGCTCGGCGCTCATAAACGGTACTGCGCGAACGCCAAAACGAAGGCACGCCGACATTAACGCCGGGAAACTGGCATTTTTTGATTTAATTCGCTGCCGGCACTTCGCACTTGGTTTATCTCGCGCGCAAGAGTAACATTTTCGTGGAAAAAGAAAAGAAAGCGCCTTTGAAGGTTAGCGCTAGGACGACCCTGGGGAGAAGTCAGGGAAATAAGGACACGTGAGGGAGAGGAAATTCGAAAGACAGCATACAGAGATTCGTAGCGTGTATGCTGCAAGAGCGTTCAAGCCGAAAATGCATTAGCTGGGACTAACTGCAGCACTTAGTCCATGGGGAGACTAACTGTAGCTGATGTCTGATGCCCCGTAGGTGTTACGCTCTAAGGGAGTAATAGTTGCCCTCTGAGGAATTGATTGTCCAGGCAGTCCAGTTAGGCCCCAGAGGAATAACTTGTATTCCTTTCTGGCTGAGAAGGCGGGTCCCAATTGCATGTTAGGGTTTCTTTTTCCGTGATCACAATAATTTATTTCACACAAATATAAACAAGCCAGTAAAGAATCCTGTAAAGTGGCACATAAGAAAGCTAGAAAAATCTGGCGTAAGGTCACATGAAATGTCTCGCGTCATTCCGCTCATCTGACACTTCATTCACATGTCGAATAAGAGTGAGTGTTTGGCGGCGCTGCCGCTGTCCGGACAGGATAGACATAATATATGTGCGCAAGTTGGCTTGCTGATTGTGCACATGCAGTGAGATCATGTTTTTTTGCTAATCAGAGATCACTGATAAGTCGGTGCAAGTCTATCATTACTGGCGACGGTCTGAATCTCCGCTGGCGACATACTTGTTTACTGAATAGATTATAGCGATGCCGACACCTTTAATGTTGTCACTATTACTATGTCAGCAGAGAAGCAGCACCGCGACCAGTAAACGCAGCGGCTTTTCTCCATACGCCAAGACAACGTTTCAGAGCGCAGTGTACCTCACGTAAATTTTGTTGCCGAGTGCGTTCGCAGTGCCCGTGCACTTGATGCATGTACAGCTAACATTCTTTGTGCGACTCGTCGTTGTCCAGTTGCAAGACCTTATTGTTGGTCAAAGTTGCTATGACATGTCAACTGAGTTCGACATGTAGCCTTCATTTGGCTGTACGGGATCAGTTATTGCTATCACACGCCTGCAAACGGCACAAAAAAGTATTTATAGCAACAACATTATAAAGAAACAGTCCACACACAAAAAAAGGATAGTTACAGGTAACGGCCCTTACAGTAACGGCACCATTGCAGCACGCGCTTCATGAAAAGACAGTCTCCAAACACCGGTGTTTTCTCGTCATTGTCCACTCCAGCCACCGATACTTGTATGTCATGACGTCACATTCGGCCCTTCATCACACCACTCAGGTCATGTGTCAAAATATGGGATAATGCCCATAATAACCGGCGGCAAGTGAGCATCTTGCGACACCCAGGTACAGAGGTTTCGAAAAAGAGACAGGTGTGATAAGCAGCGACTGTCGCTGAACACGAGTGGTGCTCTGGCCTCTGCACTGCTTTCGATTACGCTGGACAGCGAGTGTTTGGAAGCACTTTGCTTCCAAAGTGCTTGTCTTCGTAAAGCGCATTCTAGTGCGAGGTAAAAATAGCACCAGCATACATGCGTCAGCAGGCATAAGACCCTGTCGTATGTTTCTAATAGACGACGTACACTACAAAAGGATACACAAGTGTCGTGATGAACAGCCTAGAGCTATGTTTTTCAAATTAAAAGAAGCCGTTTTTTATCTGAGGGGTACGAAGAAAATTTGTGCTAAACACTGCATTAACTGTGGATGCGAACGGACATATCAGAGCGTTCCAGATGTCCCGTAAAGTGCATGCTGCATTATCTCTTCTGTTGTCCTGACTAAAACCACAAGTAACCATGTTAAATGCTTCTAAACGATCGCTGAGAACCTACTTTGCTCTGGCCACGCTCCGATACATCGCGCGTATCAAGATTTATTCCAAGCCCTAATTAATAAATGAAAAATAAACCAAGTTTCAGCGTTGCACGACACTGTGCTTCTGTCATCTAAGCACCGCCGGGACAGGACTTTGGCATTCAGCGCAGTTGCCACTCCACCAGTCACGGCATGTGTTTTGGTTCTGTCCAAAAAATAGCTTTTCAGTTGGCAGCTGTGTGTAATGACCAGTAGTAAAATGGCAGTTTGGGGCGAGTTGGTTAAGCATCTTGTAATAAAAACAGCGCAAGGACACAGGACGAGAACGGAGAGTAGACACACACGGCGCTGAACTTGCAACTACGTTTATTGGAAACACACGCTGCTTTTCAAGGCAGGGCGTCAAGAAAGCGCGCGCATGCGCTTTGTCAAAAATACACTTATCGGGTAATAAAATGCCTCCTAAAGGCACGTGTGATTATCGGTGCTAACCACTGTTTAGCAAATTCATTTCCTTAGAGGACAATGCTACTGAAGGCTGGCTGACACATCTGTTTCCTTTCCTCAAGATATGAAATGCCTCTGCTACTTCCCTCGTGCTACGATCGTTATGTATGAACAAGATTTCGGTGTCAACGAAAAACGGGGTGCACTTACACTCGAGACAATGCTTGGCCAAGTTTGTTGAACACTTTCCCAAAGAGTTTTTGTGCTCCAAAAGCCGTACATTAATGCAGCGACCTGTCTGGCCAATATAAGTACGGCCACAGGACAGAGGAATCTAGTAGACCACAGCAACCTTACACGAGACGAACCTGTTTGCGTGATTAATTTTACACCCTGTTTTCTTTCCCATTCCATCCCTCTTCCTTTGAACAGCTGCCCCCACTTTGCCTACCTTATTAGGTGCCGAGAACACAACGTTGACACCATACTTGGCCCCCACTTTCTTAAATCTGTGCGAAAGGGAATGTACGTACGGCATTACAGCTATATTCTTTGTTCTATCTTCCACACTGGCGCGCTGCTCAGAGTCATGTTCGGGGGTTTTCAATTTTTTCAGGATCTTTTCCGCACACGACACAAGAACTGAGTCTGGGAAACCGGCCTGCTTACAGTGGTGTACCTGGGCGCAGAGGCTAGTCTTCATTTTGTGAGAACAGGATTTCTTTAACGCCATACTCATGCACCCGGTTACTATCCCGTTTTTTACTAGTTTCGAGTGGCAAGACCTATAGTTCAGCAGAGGCTTCTCACTCCGAGGGGAGTATTGCCAGCACACGTGGTCTTTTTCGAAGACCAGCAGTAAGTCCAAAAATTGTAATGTGTTATGCTGAGGAATTTCATGCGTAAATTTCAATCCGGACCCGTTCTTTACAAAACAATCTAAAACACTTGACACGGTTTCTGCCTGAGGGGACTTCACAATCACAAGGTAATCATCAACATACCTAAAAATGCGTATAAAACCACCTGCCAATTCATTCGCCACTTCCTTGTCGACATGACTAAGGAAGATGCTGCTGAGCACCGGGGCTACTTTAGATCCTATACACACGCCAGACTTTTGCAGGACTGTTTGGTTTTCCCAAGAGACATACGTATTCTTGAGATAGAAGGTGAGGACCAAACAGTCCTGCAAAAGTCTGGCGTGTGTATAGGATCTAATGTAGCCCCGGTGCTCAGCAGCATCTTCCTTAGTCATGTCGACAAGGAAGTGGCGAATGAATTGGCAGGTGGTTTTATACGCATCTTTAGGTATGTTGATGATTACCTTGTGATTGTGAAGTCCCCTCAGGCAGAAACCGTGTCAAGTGTTTTAGATTGTTTTGTAAAGAACGGGTCCGGACTGAAATTTACGCATGAAATTCCTCAGCATAACACATTACAATTTTTGGACTTACTGCTGGTCTTCGAAAAAGACCACGTGTGCTGGCAATACTCCCCTCGGAGTGAGAAGCCCCTGCTGAACTATAGGTCTTGCCACTCGAAACTAGTAAAAAACGGGATAGTAACCGGGTGCATGAGTATGGCGTTAAAGAAATCCTGTTCTCACAAAATGAAGACTAGCCTCTGCGCCCAGGTACACCGCTGTCAGCAGGCCGGTTTCCCAGACTCAGTTCTTGTGTCGTGTGCGGAAAAGATCCTGAAAAAATTGAAAACCCCCGAACGTGACTCTGAGCAGCGCGCCAGTGTGGAAGATAGAACAAAGAATATAGCTGTAATGCCGTACGTACATTCCCTTTCGCACAGATTTAAGAAAGTGGGGGCCAAGTATGGTGTCAACGTTGTGTTCTCGGCACCTAATAAGGTAGGCAAAGTGGGGGCAGCTGTTCAAAGGAAGAGGGATGGAATGGGAAAGAAAACAGGGTGTAAAATTAATCATGCAAACAGGTTCGTCTCGTGTAAGGTTGCTGTGGTCTACCAGATTCCTCTGTCCTGTGGCCGTACTTATATTGGCCAGACAGGTCGCTGCATTAATCTACGGCTTTTGGAGCACAAAAACTCTTTGGGAAAGTGTTCAACAAACTTGGCCAAGCATTGTCTCGAGTGTAAGTGCACCCCGTTTTTCGTTGACACCGAAATCTTGTTCATACATAACGATCGTAGCACGAGGGAAGTAGCAGAGGCATTTCATATCTTGAGGAAAGGAAACAGATGTGTCAGCCAGCCTTCAGTAGCATTGTCATCTAAGGAAATGAATTTGCTAAACAGTGGTTAGCACCGATAATCACACGTGCCTTTAGGAGACATTTTATTACCCGATAAGTGTATTTTTGACAAAGCGCATGCGCGCGCTTTCTTGACGCCCTGCCTTGAAAAGCAGCGTGTGTTTCCAATAAACGTAGTTGCAAGTTCAGCGCCGTGTGAGTCTACTCTCCGTTCTCGTCCTGTGTCCTTGCGCTGTTTTTATTACAAGATGTAATGACCAGACATGGGCACCATCATGAGTGCGTCCTCAGCCTCACCTCGTGAGGACTTCACTCGGTGAACTGAGGGTGAGGTAGGATTGGCATAAAAAATGTCTGAGGGCGAGGGTGAGGGAGGGCAGAGGTGTTGAGGTGAAGATGAAGGAGGGAGAGATGGACGGGTCGACACTGAGAATATGCCTCAAAGCGCATGCCTGCCTTGGCCCTTCATTAAGTTTCCCGTCCAGTGCACAGCCTGTTCCAGACCGCACGTGGCCACGGGGACGACGACTGAAGGAAAACAACTAAACAGGAACTATTGCCTAAAGGCGAGCTGCGCGATCCGTGAAACCGATTCAATCCAAGCTGCGTACTAAATAAATACGAAGCGAGAGTAGGCGATCGAAAACACAACGGAACTGAGAGAAGCAGAGAAAAAGTTTCAACAAGCGACGAAGAAAAACGCCAAGTTACCAAGCAGGTGACGCTATGTTTCCCGAAATGTAGCCAGCGACAACAGGAGGGCCAAGCAAGTGGCGCTGAATATAGTGATGGCCTTACATCACCATGGAAAAGCTTCACAACAAAAGACACGAAATGCAGGTTTCTCCCGGACTCCAACGAACACAGCGCTTCTATAAACGAGTGATGGCTGCGAACAAAGTGAAGTATTTTTCGATACGGACCATGGCCAAAGAGAATCCGTCATCTGAGACCAAAAGCGACGCGGAGGACGCAACCAACGGGCGATAAAACAGATGGAGAGGACGCATTCCGCATGAGGGCGGCTGGCAAAAAGTATGGCCGAATGTTGTCGTCGGTTAGTTATTGCCCCTTTGCAGCCTTGTCTTCTGCCGCCCTACCAGTTTCCGCACCTCACTCAACGAAATAAGTGTTCATTTAAAAGTCAGAGCTCGTCCGCACGCGTGAGTCTCTCCCGTGATCACTTCGCTTTCCTTTATAGATGTCTGCCGCCGCGATGGCTCAGTGGTTACGGCGCTCGGCTGCTGACTCGAAAGCCGAGGCTTCGATCCAGGCCGCGGTGGTCGAATTTCGATGGAGGCGAAATTCTAGAGGCCCGTGTACTGTGCGATGTCAGTGCACGTTAAAGAACCACAGGTGGTCTAAATTCCCGGAGCCCTCCACCACGGCGTCCCTTATAGCCTGAGTCACTTTGGGACGTTAAACCCATAAACCATTCCGAACCTTTATAGGTCTAGCTTTAGTTTTCTCGTGCCGTCCTTTTAGATGGCCTTTCTTTACCATGAAGACGCGACGACAGAGAAAAACAAGAGCCAGGCAGATTGCTCGCAGGAAGTCTGTGCATGCGACGCGTGTGAAGCTGCAGCCGGGGATGTGGCCGGCAAGCGAGCCTCCGGCCTGGGTCTGATACGTCGAGTGCGGTGACGGCGGCCCCGAAGATGCTTGACCCAAGCTCACCGGCATTCGTGACATCATATCGGCCCCACAGAGAGCATCTGCAGCTCGGCGGCTACCCCTGCGACCGGACCTTGCCACTCCGCAGATAAGCTACTGTTTCCCACCGCTTCCTCAAACTCTTTCTCCATGTAGTTCTACCTATATGTATCTCGTCTTGTACTTTTGTATTACTTTGTTCAGTCGCGTAACACTGTGTACACTTGTGCATCTTTTTTTTTTCTCAGCCAAAAGTAGAAGACACGCTAATATTACACACAAATATTTTGAAATTACTGCTCATTTTTTGTAGTCATATCGTCTTGAAAACGTACAAACGGTCGCCGACAAACAAAAAAAAAACGAGCGGGTTGTTTTCAGCAAATTCTATGACATGGGGAAGTGCACAGATTTCGGGGCACGCCGAGAAACACGCGAGTGGCGCAAGCACTTTCCCGCTTTATTCGAAAGCTGCCTTACTGTAAAAAAATTAAAAAACGAATACGTCCCAGCAGGCATTACACAACTCCTCCTCATACGCATAGTGCCGCACACTCGCAGTATCGCGTCTACCTCCGCCTACAGACCGAGTAGCCGGAAAAAAAATCGAAATGCAGAGACTCCGACGGGTCTGCCTAGTTTGCTGGGCTGTTAGCCAATTCAAAAATGCCACACGCCTGCTTCAATTTCTTTGATACAGTCATATCAACGTGTGCACAGAAATGTTCAGCACAAACTTTCACACGCCAATGCTACTAAAGTGGTGGCGGTTCCGGTGTTGTGCGCAGGCGCCGAGGTATGGCGTCACTATCGCAGCTGGTATACAAAGCTCAAGCAATATAGGACTGATGCATGCTGAACATACGAAACAAAGAAATGCTGAATCAAGAAAAATACGTTAATTTAACCACCAAATCTTTTTGGAATACTATATTGCGAATAAAGCACCTCATGTCGCACTTTGTTTATTTCCACTTTTCTTCTTAAATCCTTATAAAAATGGTTGAAGCGCTGCGAACCATTCTTGCCAAGCCTTTACGACGTCAAACGTGGTCATGCAGTAATAATTACATTCACTTTGAAACTCTGTCTCGTTTGGAGCATTTATCGAAGCCAAGCGATTTGCCTATGCATTGCTTCAAGCTCCAGTGCGCTAATGGCTTATCCTGCTATTACCATGACTGTTCGCATTATTCTCAAACATGTGATTTGCTCCCGGGGGTGGAGGCAGAAAAACTAATGAGTGTGTGTTCTTTTTGTCACTAATAGTTGGCGCTTCGTTTCGTGCCAGTAGTACAGATAACCAGTGTTATTAAAGCATCTTGGCGAAATCGACAAGTGATGATAATAGGCGACAGAAGCTTTTAGAAAGACGACAATGCCGCAACGTACATGTCCAGAATCTTGAAGAATCCACAAGCGTAAACGCTAAATTTGAAGCGTTTAAGGAGGCGCAGTAACTCAGTAGCCCCATTGAAGGGCGTAGCACGCTTACATAGGGATATGACCACCACGTCAAAACTTCCGGAACAACACAGATCTCATTATCAGTATAACTATCTAGATATTTAGATATCTATATAGATATCTGATTATCTATATAACTCTGCTCGCAATATATAAATTGCGAGACTAGTATAATACCGCCTCCTTTAACCGCTTATATACACCACCCATTCCTTTTACTTTAGCCTCTAAGCCAATTTCCAGACACGTTACTCATTAAAACCCTTTTATTTTTCGTCTAGGAAAAACCCATACGCGCCTGTAATTCTGAGTTCGATTTGTTAATCTTGATTGGAATTGTCTTGTTTCTCTGCTGCATTGTTTCCTTCAGGATTTCTATTTCTGCGGGGAGTGGGTGCGGGTGGCAAGGGGGGGGGGGGGGGGGATAGAATTTTTGCTCTTACTAAAACGTGGCCTCACGTCCAGAGAAGCCACCTGCTCCAGACAGAACAGTTGCAGCGTCAACACTAAACGACCACACCTTGAGCCTGGCGCAACGGCTTCTTTTCTTTTTCTCTCCATCTCTCGCTTATTCCAATTCATTACTGCTGCACTCGCGCACGGTGAATCCCTGTTAATCTAGGCCATCTGGCTGAAATCTTGGTGTTAATCTGGGTAAAACCTTACTCTTTTTTTAATTAAACCTGTTCCCGCAGCCTCGCATTAATAAGTAACAACTTGTTTTTAATCACCATCATTCACGTTTCGTGCTCGCAGGAACATTCTCAGCTCTTGCTTCTGTTACTTTTTTCTATACTGAAACTTTCGCTCCGCCCACTGTCGTTTTTTTTTTTTTGCTTACTTTCTTTTCTTCTTCGGGTGTTTTATGGAACCCCACTTACAGATCTGTTTCCGAACGGCTCCCAGCTCGAGCGTATTTAACGCGGAATATAGGTTTCAAGACAAATGCTTCGACGGCAGGATTGAATCACAGCAACAATTAATCTCGACTTCGTTTTGTCCCGTAATTATTTCCTCATTAACATTTGAAACGTTTTAATGGCAGCCTGCTGGGCGTGGGAGGTTGATACTCATTTAAACTGCATAAGGTAACGTCTTCGCTGTCGGCAGTTCGAGAGTGAAGAGAAAAATATACAAGCCTGTCATATAAGTAATTCTATTACGATCAATGCGCCTTGCGCTTGGCTCGTCTGAACAAATATACGCTGAGAAAAAAAAAGTCTAATTGTTATCAATTTTTGCGGTGTTTAGAAAGTAGGCAGAAGACATTCCAGAAAGTTTCACAGCCATTTAAAAATCTTTTTTTATTCTGTGATTACGTCGCATCTGAGATCTGAACTCTCTGCCATGCGGCAGCTTTCAGGAACTTAGTGGCTTTTACTCGCCTGCTTTAAACACAAGCAGTCATTTGTCTTGTGCATGTTCAAGAAAAAGCCTGCCTCCCCCAAGCTTTGTGGCGGCCCTTTGCAACGCAATTTTGAGAACGTTCGCCGTATAGAGGCATTAACGAGAAACACATAGTCTCGTTTGTCAGGACCCTCCCCCCTAGCAGCCTGCCTCTCCACTCTAAAGACGTGGTAAGGAAAAACTAACTGGAGCACGCCAGATAAAATCGCCACAAATACAAAGAAGGCAGGAACAACAGGGTGTGATAATCTCGTGGCGACTTCTTTTCCAACACTTATGCCGGGCGAGGGGGGAGGAAGCACAACAGCCACTGTTGAAGGGCGCAAGCAGCAAAAAGGCGAGGAAGGCAGCCGCGCTCCCACGCTGGCCAACAACAGGGCGAGAGCAAAAGTGCAGCTGGTATAATCGGTGGCCTCCGGAGACCACTATTCTTCATGAAAAATTCACGCTGCCAGCGTCGGCGCCCGCCTTCGGTCGGGCGCCCCCTCTCGCCCCTTCCCTTGTTCCCTCGCCTCAGCCCGATTCCTGCAGTTAATCCAGACATTTATTTAGGACTTGGCTGCTGCTCGTTATGACTTTTTAATGGCGCTGCCAAAGTTGGCGGCGCCCAAGTGCTCCCGCTACCTTTCACGTCGTTGAATGCAAGCGCGAGGCCGGCAACGCCGCTCGTCGCCCACCCGCGGCCAGAAAGAAGAGCCGGCCCCCCAAAAAGAGACACTGTGCAAGAAAGCATCGTCGGACTGACCAGGCGCTAAAAAAGCGTCGTCCAAGACAAGATCAACCCAAAAGTTTCGCCGCAAACGCGGGGTGCGCTGCGAGTTGGTAATAGCCGCCCGGCACGCCACCGGGGCCTTTCGGAAGCAAAGACAACAAAGCGCTGCTCGTGAAAAATGATCTGCTAGCGACTTCTGCGCAACTATGTTAGGAAGGAGTTGAAGCGAGCGCCTCTCGAGAAATGCGAGGAATCCGGCGCATCTCCGTTTGCTTAAAAAGAAACAGAGGGAAAGATTTTGCAGCCGGCGACCAGGATCCTTGGCCGCGCGAGAAGCCGGACGCTTCGCGGCGACCGCCTTCACAATGCGAACGCGTCCCTCTCTCTCTCTCTCTCTCATATGCACGTCTTCTCAAACAAACATGTCGAGTTCGTGGATCAACTCCTTTTTTCATTGGGTGAAGTGCCTGCATGATATGCACTAAACACAGCATATACGAACCTCTTTTTAGCCCGATGGTTTTAACTGACAACGCTCCAATCAAATTCCTGCTTTAAAAGTGAAATGAAGCAGTTTCTGTTTGGCGTCAAATGCGTTGAAGTTGAAATGTATGCTCAATTGAAGCCTCTCGCAGCCGCTGGTAAGCTTCAGGCAATTGTCAGAATTAAGACCAGGGAGCTTTCGCTTCTCAACAAATTAACCTCTTCCATCTGAACTGTAATTGCCCCTTTCAGTTCACTGGCGCTGGACCGGAGTCCTGCCCGCTGCCACCATTACCTTCTTGTGCGAGTCGACTTTTTGGCTCTCCAATACCTAAAATGTGTAAAAATTTGGGCAGGTTAATAAGCCACACGCGAAAGGTTCATCATCAATCATAGAGATTAGGTTTGATTAATCATGCGAAAAACGCTGAATTCCTCAAATAATTCCGCCAAGGGATTGAGGTAAGTTGCACGAACGGCTGGAACTGAGGACTTGCAAGCTCTGTTTTTAAACAAAAAGAAGTTCTAGATTAATGAGACGTGACTAGGAAACTACAGGCATCTGCGACATTTTAATGAGATTAATGGAGAAAGTGAATTCGAAAAACGATCCATCTTGTTCGATGTTACATAATAAACAAAGCCTAACCACTTTTTTTAACTGTGCGCAAAGATGGTTAGGAGCTTAACTGCTTCGTTTTTGAAAATTTAACACCAAAATCCGAAAGAGAGGCAGGACGGAGGGTGTTTGCACGATATTTTCTCTACGAAGTGAATTTTGTTCCAGTTTCATTGTCGAATAATTGGCTGCAAAGTTGTACGAGGGAAGTTCGTAGTGCCATTTTTCCCACTTCACAATCTATATCTGCCAAATCTTGGAGCCAATGTGGTGCTTTGCAGTGTTATTAGCATGCAACTTAGTTTTATGGGAACGACTGCTTTGAATAACTTGTTCCAACGCGATGATTAAAGCTTTGTTAAAGTCATTCACCGTGCTAAAGGTTCAAACAGTCTGTTTCTGTAAACAGGCCTTGTTAATTTTTACTCAATTCACTTGTCAGCCTGAACTCTGTCCTAGCACAGACTGTAATAAATCTAAATAAAAAAAAACTGATGGTAAGACAAGTTAGTGCGCGTTTGAATTGAAAAAAAAAAAACTAAAGTTAACAGAGGTCATCGAGTGTCATACTTCACTGATCGAAAACAGGCTGTTTTCTGTGATGGACATGGATCCACTCTTCAGGCTATAAACTGTGGAGTGCCTCAGGGCAGCCTTTTAGGTCCTTTTCTCTTTAACGTATACATAAATGATCTCGTAAACATTGACAGTAACGTTAAATTCATTCTGTACGCAGATGACACCAGTATTTTCTTAACGGGCTCCTCAACAGATCAGTTATTAAATCGCGGTAATGCTGTTCTTAAAACTTTGCATGCGTGGTCCGTTCAAAATGGGTTGTCTATTAATACCAATAAATCTAAAGCTGTTTTCTTCAGGCCTAAAAACGTCAAAATTAACTTAAACGATGATCTTCAACTTGGGAATCATAAAATAGAAATCGTGGACACCTTCAAATCACTCGGTGTAATTTTTGACGCCTGTATGAGCTGGACCGCACACGCAACACATCTTCGCAAGAAATTAGCTCCTTCCGTTGGTTTTCTTGCTCGGTACCGCACTGAATTTCCTCCCTGTATAAAACGAATGATTTATCATGCCCTATTCCAATCATACATTAACTATTGCCACATAGTTTGGGCTACCACATCCAAAACAAATCTACAGAAAATTCTAATTCTCCAAAAGAAAGCTATCAGGATTATCGCAGGTGCCAGTTTTACTGCCCATACGGCTGAATTGTTTACTAAGTATGAAGTAATTCGTGTCAATGTTTTTCTTGAGTACCGCCTATTATACTATCTCAAATTTTCTTCACCATCAATATGTAATTTTTTGCTTAATATCGCATTGTTAAAGCCCATAGAAAAGTATGTTCAAACCCGATCAACTGCAAAATGGACACTTCCACGAGCTAGAACTAACTATGGTAAACAAGCACTTAACTTCCTTATACCTAATGTTCTAAACAGCTACGAATCTAACCAGCTGAGCATGTATAACCTCCGACCACATGATTTAAAAGTGTACTTTGTAAAAAATATTCCATAACTTCTTTTTCATACATTGTAGTTTGTGTATGTATCGGTGTCCTTTTCCCCTTTGTAATCAACCCAGCAGTGTATAACTTTCAAATGCATTTGTTCAGTTTTAATTGTTTTTTTTTCTAGTTTCAAACTACATCTCTGTGTACCCATCAGTTCAATCGTAAATATTATAAATTCTTTCTACAGTGTGCTCGTTTCCGATCTTCCACCGTTGTATGCATGTGTTTATTTTATTATTTTGTTATGGCTCTTAGATGAGCCACAGGCATTTTCAAGCTATTTTCTTTAGCTTTTGGCCTGTGGCTCATCCTAAAGACTGTATGCACATTTGTAAAATAAAATAAAGTTTGGTTTGGTTTGGTTTGGTTTGCAGTTAGTTGATCATGAAAGAAAAGCTGGGCTTTACACGGTAGAAGGATCTATGATCGCAAACGAAAAGTGTCTTTTCTGGGTACAGGGCGCTTCGTAAATACAATGACATTCCTTTTATTGCCTACATTCATTGAAAATATACCTCAGCTTCAACAATTCAAAAAAACATGCACCGATCTTTGCCGATTAAAATATTTTCTTTTTTACTTATTCACCCTTGACTACAGCTTTCAAACGTTCCACGTGCGGTTGCAGACTATCTCAACAGGCTCTGCTATGAAAGAGCTTTTCATAGGTGCTCGGTGACCTTTTTTTAAGGGCCCTCGTTCTTGTGGGTGCCTCTAAGCCTAGCGGCCTTTTACGCTCTGTTCTGCAGCTACTCGGTGATTCTCTTTCTCTCTTACGCCATGGATGATGTCAGCCCCTATTTTATAACGTTCAAATTTGTGCGCCACGTGTCGAATTTGGCAGGCTTCGAACGTGGAGGGCCAATTTGCTGAGTTGTGAAACAAGGCAGATGAGCATTGTGATGTTGTGCGGAGACTCCGTGCTGGTGCAAGCTCGAACTTGCGGCTGGTGTACATGGAGGTGTTGGTTTTGTACCGTTGTGGCATGGAATGAAACCGGTAATATTATGACGGGTAGAACTCACTCAGGCCTAGAGCATGATGACAGGGTTCAGAACCACGGCTTTGAATGATCCCATTAGGCCGCAACTGTGAGCCTAGACATCCTGAAGAGCGCACACGAAGATTGTTTTACTTCAGAGACCATCAGCGGGAAAGCCTTCTTCGCCCGCGAAAAGCACATTCAGACGCAGCATAAAGTTTCCATTTCTTCTTTTCTTTTATGCGCATGTTAGATTATACGATTACTTCGATAATGTCGGCAGGCATGTTGAGGGTCCACTCGAGCCCTCTGCACTGTCGTGGTGCGAGACGGTAACCAGAAAAACCATGTTTCCCACTCTCATTCGTGGTGCGTGCAACAGTCTTCAGCTTAGAGGCGGCCACAAGGCGGCAATTTAGGGGTGCGCAACAAGACTGTTCGAGACTGTTCACGGAGTAAACTGAGTAACTGATATAACTTACTGATTTCATGTATTTCAAGGTGCATTTTTAATTAAGGAGATGAATAGAGCATGAGAGAAGGAAAGGCACCGAAGTTCGGAGCTGCGAGTATAATGAGCTCTATATTCGAAGTTTAAACTAGAAACTAAATAGATACGATTTGAACAAACCTTTTCAGCTGTGATCAGCAGTTTTCGAGGATTATCGTGAACAAAAAAAAATTATTTTGAATCGCTAGAGAAAGAAGCCTCTTGATTGAGAGAAGAATAATATCAGTAACTCTTTAAGATTAATCTTTTGCGGAGCAGCTACGGAGCAATGTGCGTGGTCGCACTCTGAATGCGACGATTGTGCATTTAAGGCACAGAGGGAACGAGCGCCTCTGTCTGGCTCCTAACTCGTACGGTTCCCTCCTCCTGTTGAGCGTTGGATCGAGAGAAGCCGCAAGTCTGCCGCGCCCCTCGAAGTTCACTGGTGCGCGGTGATAACTTCCACGGGCATCACTCGGGCTGCGAGGCATCGGTGCCCAGACAGCCCGACACGGCACCACAGCGGAGCTCTGGCGCCAGCCGCGGTCGCGCTGGCGCCGCCGGTGCGCCCTGCACGGCCCGTGTCGGTCGGCGAGGCAGCCTCTTTCCGTCCGAGAACTGTTACTCTCGTCGCCTTTATGGATTATTAATGACCGGCGCCAGCCCCCGAATCTTGGCCGCGTCGCCGCCAGGTCAAACTTTCTTCATTACCACCGCGGCCGGCTGGTTATTATTCATCAAGAAGCGGAAGCGTCCGGGGAAAGCGAGATGGCGCCGTCCACGCCGTCGCGCGACACGCGCTCAGGTTCTTCGCGCCAATCTCGGGCGGCGTTTATTTTGCATTAGTGCACCGTACTACATAATGGTTCCGGCCTGCATCATTAGCTGCAGATAAGGGGAGACACTTTATTTGCTCGCCCGAGACTTGCCTGCCGCGCGGCTGGATTCCAGCACCTTCGCCGCTAAGCGCCTCACCTCCCTCTCTTCTCCCCTATCTCGCCGCGTTTGCCTTTATCAGACTTCCCCTCTTTCGCGCGTTTCTCATCTCCTGCCTTATCAACGCCGCGCCGCTGCAAGCAGAGAAAAAGAAAAGAGCACTTGCACATGAGAAAATATCACAAATAGCAACTCTCTGGCTCCGTTTATTTCGACCGCGAACGCAAAAGGACCGGTTCCTCAGAGGTTATTGGGTAGGAGGAGGTTGTAGAATTTACGAGGCACCGTTTAGTGTCTCAGGATATGGTTACCGGCAGACGAGCTCAGCACAAGAGGAGGCCAGGCTATGATCTCACGACACGGTCGCACGGCCAGAGACAGGTTTAACGACTCTGTTCTTCCTTTCACGCTGTTCTTCCTACGTTCACTAGAGCTGGCGATGTAAGCCGGATAGCACGCATTATCACCATCCTGGCCCGGTGCATTCCGCGCTGGGGTCATAAAATGAAAGATAAGCACCGCCTACCCATACCGCTAAGCGCGGCTTAAGATTAAGCAATGTGTCGCCACATACAGCAACCTCCTTTGCTTGTTTCTATAGCTGCTGAACTCGGCGGTACGTTCTGCAAAAAAGAAAGGCTGAGGTTCACGATCAGCTGTCGATCTAGTTCACCTGCTTTCGAGCCAGAGAAGGCAGCATCACCTGTGGGACACTCTGCTTTTTGATAAAGCGTTGATCTTCCATCGGCTACAAGCCACAGCGAGGACTGTGGATACCAGCGCAGGACCCCCCCCCCTCCTGCCCCCTTAGACCTTTGTCAAATGTTTTTCGTGCAGAAAGCATTAACGTTCATTGCAGTAGCTGATGAATGCTGTAGTCAGCTTTATGAACTCCTGTAAACGTTGTCTCGAGTTTCTTGACTGCTCGCGTGTCACTCTGCTGCACTCACTCATTTCAAGGCAAAATACGCTACAGAGTCGTCGAATGGGTGACAGAAGAGTGTTCCATGCAAGGCAGCGGAATCAGGCACGGCAGCGGAATCACACCGCTTAACACGCTCACGCCACAACGACATATGCTACACCCTCGAAAAACAGTGCAGGACGTGGTTGTTTCGAATTATCCTTGCCATACGTCATAGCGGTAGCGCGCGCACCTATCTCCTTTTCAGGATTAAAGAAAAAAAATTGTGTAAAACTAGCGCGTGTTGATGAAACACAATGCGACTAGTAAACTAAGGTTTTGCTTTGGCGTCCAGATTGTAAAAAAGTAGTTGTTTGCAGCTATTTAGAGATGTTTTGCGTACGTGGAACATGATATCTCCTGCCTCGAGACAATCTTAGGGTCACTATGAAATGACCAGTGGCAGCGAGTTAAATTAAAATGGAGTGAATAAAACTCCAGAGAAGACTTTTAGCAGCCATGCCGATGTCACAGTTGCTTCCAAAAAAAAAAAAAAGTGGTCATCAAAGCTTGAATGTGAAAAAAATAACGAATGCGTAAGAAATTATGAGTGTAAGAAAGACGTTGGCGAAAAAAGGCAACAGAGATCAAAGATTACAAGCAAACGTAGGTGGCTGCGGGTGACGCTGAAGTTACTGTGGGGCGAAAAGTCAGAAATCGGAGTAGGCTTAATCACCACGAGAGTCCTGGTACTGTATTTTGCAGATTAATTTCCGGATTTCATGCTTTGATCTTTTATCAGTGGAAACTGCCGCCTACGACATGAAGGCCGATAGACAGCAAACAATGTCACTGGTCGGCTCATTTCAAAGCCGGGTATGATCAATACGGCAAAGAGGCAAAATAATGGAAACTGAAAATAATCCGTACAAAATAAGACACCTGATGTACGTTTCACCACCGAGGTCCAGCGCCATCATTTGCATGGGGTCGCGTAACGAAAGCAATGTGACGAGACGCTACGCAACGCAATGTAATGCAGTGCAATCCAATGCAATGGACTGTAATGAAACGAAGTGCAGTGTAGTTTAGCATATTGTAGTGTATCGTAGTGTAGTGTTGTGCAGTCTTCAGTAATGCTGCCTGCCACGGCTCGTAATGGCTCTATAGAGGGACGACATCTGAAGGAAGCGGCCAAAATGTATGTTCCAATAGGCCGTGAGGTACGCAGGTTGAATGAGATTTGTCCTATTAGATAAATACAGGACTAAACTTTCATTCACTTAACTTGAATAGAAACGCTGTTTCGAAATAATATGTGCTTACACGACCATTTCCCGCGAGACGTCACGCACGTCTTCTGCAGTAGGCCATCAGGGCAAAAATCCGCAGGACGTTCGTGTCTTTTGCCATGGTGTGGTTTGTACATGCGTCGCACTTTACTCGAATTTCTCCTGCCAAAACTTGGGTGTTACGCTCCCTGTTTCTGCGATATGTGAAGCTGAGTGGCCCGTGCTTGTGCAAGTGTGGTTGTGTGCCACGGCAGTTGCATTTGAGACTGGCGAAGAAGCTGGCAAGCGAGCCTCCTCGGTAACGTGTCTGACGCAACAGTACCGTTTTCACACATGCTTCACACATTGGTTGAGCTTCACCTGAGAAATCGAGCGCAGTTTTTTTTCGTATTTCCTTTTTTTTTTTTACAAAATACAGATTTCGCTCTTTTCTACCCGTGCATTGTTTCAGTGCATTCGAACAATCACGTTGGAGTACAGAGAAGCAGGAAAACAGGGAGGGCAGGAACAGTGTCATGGCCATCCGTCTGGCTGCTTCCCCAGTTATTGTGGCAATCCACCTTATCGAGGCTTAGCTTAAGTTTGCTACTGTTGCAATCGTCTCATGTTGAACTTGTGCTGATTTTGTTATGGTTTTTGGGTTGAAGTGCGAGTGATTTGATTTTCATTCATGTACTCAATCCTGCCTGGACTGCTAATAAGCAATCGTCAGGATCGACATAATATACAAAGAAACAAAAAGCCAGTCAACCAACCAAACAAACAAACAAATAAAAAAAACAGTCAAGGTACGCTCGATTTCGATATACGAATTTTGTCGTGCTATACGAGTTCTGAGCGTCAGGATGCCAAGAAAACCACTTTCGAGGTGGTCCTGAAGGAGCGGCGTTATATTTCCACGAATAATATTAACGATGCCATTGGATTAGTGTTATTCAGTGCAAGGACTATGCAGTCATAATTGCTGGAAGATTACCTCTCACACTCGGCAACCTGTTTGCTTAAAACCAGCGCTGATATGTTACGTTTTTGTCACGGAAAATGTTTCCTAATTCTGTCTCAAACTTTGTCGGCGTACCTCGCACAACCAACGCACAGTTTTCGGCATCAACTGTACGGGTGCTACGGCACCTGTATGCCAGTGCCAGCATGCTTCTTTAACTTAGCAGGACTATTCACAAATGTTAAGTTGTCAGATTAATTAGAGGAGGCAAGGCGCCCTGAGGATGAAGAACACTTTCGCCCATTCTAAACATACTACTCATTGAGAAAAATCTTGAGAAATTGATCATTTAGAAATTTACCCACACCAGTTCTGCACGCTGGACATAAACATCGAGACCATTTTATTTCACTGACGGTTTGAAACTTGCGACGAATACTCTTTGCCTCGTCCCAGCAGCGTCAACTCTACTAGCTTCACCGTATAAAAGGTAATGTACGAATACTTCAGCGATGGGAATAGAGTCGAGCCCAGCACTGCTTAGTACTACGCCTGCAGCAAAAATTAATCGAAACAGCGAAGACTGACGACCTGGCCACAACTTTTGCAAACTAAACAATATAAAACGCTTTCTTTTTTATCTTAAGCAGTGAAATACTTCCCTGCAAGGAAACATTGTGAATACCTTGCATACATAGGACGGAAACAAAATGTTTCCGCTGCCTGAAACCGGCTGCTCGAAGTACCGCGGTTGCGTATGTTTACGTGTTTAGTCTATCGGCGACACACTAGCATAGTAGTATATCGGCGACACACTAGCAGAGATGCATACCGGTTTACCGAATGCCTCCAGCGCACGCGCCGAGGCAGAGACGGTACTAGACGCGTAGGTGAGCATGCGCAGCCGGCGTCCAGCAAACCGGTATGCGTCTATGCTAGTACTCTAGGGAACAAAACTCTCCAGACGCGAAAAAAGCGATCTAGGCCCCTAGGTGTCACGCCTGCCAACGAACATCTGCTGTCCCTGCATCACATTGGAGCACAGGAGTATGACTAAAACTTCCATAAGTTTGGATTTAATCAAAGGCCTAATAACAGAGCTATCGGCTTTTGTTGCCGGGTATGCGTCCTGGAGAGCTTTGTCCCCAACAGTACGTCTCCGTTATGCTACAAGCCTCTAAAAGAGGCTTTCAACGTCAGCTTCGTCAACGAGCAAATCTAAACTGGGGACAAAACTGAAGCCCAGCGTCAGTTCGAAAACCGACTTTTAACTATGCGTAGAAGGCTTCGAAAAGCAGTTCACGCGGGGCGTCGAGTTTGCGTCGATACAGTTCTGCTGCCCACGACAGTCCGGCTGAATCGCAAAGGATGCATAGTTTTTTCATCAAGGACTGCTACTTCAATTTTTCCGAAATTAGGAAAGGAGTGGCTGCATTAGATTTCCTACTGCTGCAAGCGAAAACCTATCTTTCACCCAAAAATACGGCATCCGGAAGTAGGCAGGTTCATTGGTTGCTTCTCGAGCAGGAATAGAAAGAGTATTTACTAAAAAGCTTCATTTTATAGACCTCTAACTGTGGCATCAGGCGGTTAAGCTGCGGCGCTCTACAAAACGACCCGCTTTCTGTAGAAGATGCAGACGTCGCAGATAGAAGAATTTTATCTTGCGCGCCTCCTGCTGAGGTCAAGCTAGACCTGCAGTTCTTGCTTACTCTATTTTTTCACCTACTAAGTACCCAACCAACATTTTTTAGTTGTTTTTCTTTTCAGGGGGGGGGGGGGGGGGGGCGCATGAATAGCAACCCGCCCACGTATTGACGTCTCTCAGTGTACAAGCTTAATATCCGAATAAACGTATAGGGAGGGCGTCCGTATCCTGTAGCCTGGGGCCATTCTCCGGTACTCTAGCGGGCAGGCCATCCGGTGCTAGTAGGACACTGGCGCTACGTGCGTGCGCTCCACGGTTCGTGCAGCCGACATCGTGGGCGCACTCCCGACTGGTTGCGGAGCTATGGGGTCGGTGCATAGGGACCACGGCTTCAGCTGCTCCCGCTCGCTCTCCCGGGGGCTGAAAGATCGCACTACAGAAACGGGCCAGAAAGTTAGGTGCGTACTCTCAATGCGGTCGAAGCGGCAACAAGCGGCATAACAAGCGGCACCGCTCTGTATGAGCTGTGAAAGACGTGACGACATTTGGTTTGACACCATTGGTTCAACAAACGCCGTTCGAATGCCGGCAGAGGACTTTTTAAAAGCCAGCACGCAGGCATGCTTCCCAGCATGCGACTTTTGGATCCATCTCGTTTTGCTGTATTTCTTTGCGAGGCATCGGTTTATTTGCCATTGCGCCTAGTTTATCTGGCCACTCGTTCATATTCGGTCGTCTGCAATGGCTCGCTTCCAGCTTGTTTGCTCTGCGGTCGTTGAGTTCATTCCCTATTTTGAGGGCTGGCTCATTCATTGTCCTCCCCTGGCCCATATAGAAGTCGAAAACTAGAGTTCGAGCACGAAGAACTGCGGTAAAGAGGATCTGGTTATATCGTTTATATAGATGTTCTTCCGCAGAGAGAAAGGATGGCATGAAAACGAAAAGAATAAGTGCACGGGCCTGTATTGGAGTCGTGATAGCTGCCGCTGCCATGTGCACATAGGAGGAGAAGAGGAGGGAGGAGTAGAAAGAAGGCTCAGAGAGAAAAATGAGCTGCGCAACGGGCAGCACGCGCGGTGAAGAGCACAGACGCGCTCGAGGTTATGCTCGCTTCCATTTCCTTTGAAAAGACCACGAGATGCTGCAGCCCCCGAGATGCTGAATGGTGGCCCTCGCGAGTGTGACGCTGGCCTGGGTGCCAGCTGGTAGGTCCAGGCGCCGGAAGCTGAAGCAAGCTGGCTTCTCCCTCCGCTGTGGAAAGAAGCTGAGGCAGTTAGAGATGATGTTCTCCAGCATATTGACGGCAGATTGGGTGAGTTGGTGTTCCATGGTGACAAGAAAATTCAAACAGCCCTAGACAACTGGACCAGAAAGAGGAGAAGACCATGTTCAGCGCCGTGTTTGTCTTATCCTCTTTCTAGTCCAGTTGTCTAGCGCTGTTTGAATTTTCTTGTCCAGCATATGCTCAGGGGCTCTACAACGTGGGAGATCGTTAGCCAGAGAGAGGTCATGGCGGGAGAGACGGGAGCCACTCTAGCAGCATTGTACAGCATTGTACAGCAGTGCTTTACAATGAACAGGCGACATGAGCATTTTTGAGAAGGCGTCTGCCCCTTCGTTGCCTTCGTTGCCTGGTGGTCGAAATTTCCGGAGCCCTTCACTACGGCGTCTCTCATAGCCTGAGTCGCTTTGGGACGTTAAACGCACATAAACCAAACCAAACCAACCTTCGCTGGTATCCCGACGCACCAAGGAACCCAGAAAAGGCGGACAGAAGAGCCTCGGACGCAAAGTGCGTCGATCCTGGCTACTGGTCACCGTATTAAGGGAGTGGGGCGACTGGGTTGCCGCAATAGGTGCAGGGCAGCTCTGATGTGAAGGCGCGCCAGTTCTGTAATGGTAGAGCAGGAGACAAAGAGCAGCCTAGCTTACCTGGACACTCCAAGGAAAGGTGTGACGTGTTGGGCCGTTGCGGTGTTACTGATGGGCAGATCCCAGCATCGAGCAGTCCGTGCAGAGGTGCACGTGGTTGGCAAGTTCATCGAGGAGTGTTATCGCCGCTTCCTGCTGGAGGCCCATCGTAGGTGTGCACTTTTTTCGTCCAATCTCTAGGAAGAGAGAGAGGTATCTAGAACCGGCGGCCGATGTCAAGGTTAAAAGGAAGGGAGAGGTCCTCCTGCAGGTGGTGGTGGTGGAAAACATTTATTTACAGATAAACTTCGGGAGGTGAGGTATGAGCTGACCCAAAGGGGGCCAGCCCTCACAAGTACTAGGTGGAGGTCCCTAGTTCGGGACCCCAGTGGCGTCGGCCGCTGCCCGGGCTCGCGCGACCAAGGCCCGTTGGGCCTGCAGGTCAGAGCAGCCGAGCAGGGTCGCCTCCCAGTCCTCCCGGGTTGGGTTGGGGTGAGGGGGGATAGCAGGGTTGGAGGGGCAGGCCCACACCATGTGGTAGATGTCCGAAGACTTCTCCGCACAGTGCGGACAGCTGCCAGAGAAAGAAGGGTCAAAGTGTTTTAGAGCTGCCGGGCACAGCAAAGTATTTGTATATAGGCGAAGCAGAAGCCGCTCCTCCGCCTTTGAGAGACCTTTACACGGGCGGGGATAAAGACTATGGCCAGATTGATAAAGTAAAGAAATGTCTTTAAACGAGTAAGCTGGAGTGAATTCGAGTTCCTGATCGTCGGGGTCGGAGGGGAATGTCCGGTGAGAGAGCGCGCGGGCGGCGGCGTCAGCTGCCTCATTTCCCTCAAGGCCCATGTGAGCAGGAGCCCAAACGATACGCCGGTGAGCGGGGTCCCCGGTATAGACGCTGTTTTGGAGAATGCGGTAGGCTAGATACGGTACCCAGCCCTGCTCGACGTTCCGACATGCCCCTCGCGAGTCGGAAATAATTGTTTTTGAATTGGAATGAGATGCAGCCAAAGCAATGGCGACCTCCTCCGCGTGTGTTATGTCACGGGCTCGGAAAGTAAGGCCGTTCACTGTTTTGGATTCGTGGACGACTGCGGCCGTGAACCATCCCCCATGGTGGGGGCCGGAGGCATCCACGTAGAATACGCCGGGTTTCGATCCATAGTGGCGGGCCAGGGCTTCCGCCCGCGCCAGGCGCCGGCCATTATGGTCCTCACGGTTCATGTTCGCGGGAAGAGGGCGCACGTGGAGGGCGCATCTCCACTGGGATGGAATACGTACGCGCTCTTCCATAAGAGTGGTGTGTTGGATGTGCAGTCGGGCAAGCAGGCGGCGACCCGACGATGTCTTTGAGAGACGTGTGTATTGGTTGGTCAAGTGGGCTTCCCGGAGCTCCCGAAATGTGTTCACCATGCCCAGCCCCAGGAGGCGCTTGTTGGAGGTGTTCACGGGGAGGCCCAGAGCTCGCTTAATAATTTTGCGGAGGATGACTTCGAGTGAATCCTCGTCTTGCTTCCGCAGGTGGAGGTATGGAGTCGAATATAGAATTCGACTGGTTACAAATGCATGCGCCAGCCGCAAGGCGTCCTTACATCGTAACCCCCCGCGCTTGTTAGAAACCCGGCGGACCAAGCGGCCCACCTGGTCCCCCACCTGACGGAGTTTGGCCAATGTTGTTTCTGACCGTCTGTTTTGATGTATGAAGAGCCCCAGTACCCGGACTTCGATATTTTCAGGAATTGGACCTGTCTCAAGAGACAATGAAATTTTGGCTGTGCACTTTGGTGAGGGGCGTATGTGCACAAATTCAGACTTTTGGGTGGAGCATTGGAGGCCGCAGCGGCGAGCATAACGGTCCACTATGGTCGCCGCCTCCTGCAGGTTGGCCTCAATGTCTCCAAGGGATCCCTGTGTAGCCCACAGGGTGATGTCATCGGCGTACAGCGCATGCTGCACACCGGCGACAGCGCCCAGCTGGGCCGGTAGGCGCATCATAGCCAAATTGAACAACAGGGGAGACAGCACCGCGCCCTGGGTGTACCCCTGGTTCCTAAATGAAAAGGGCCATGTTCTTTATCCTGGACTCGAATGTAAGATTGTCTGTCGGTTAAAAATTGCCGAATGTATTGAAAGGCGTTTTTGCCGCAGTTAGTTTGAGAGAGGTGGGTGAGAATGATCTCGTGGGTAACGTTGTCGAATGCACCCTTCAAATCCAAGGCGAGTACGACCTTGTCATTGTGAGGGCATTCGACGGGGTCGAGGACATCACGATTTAGTTGTAGCAGGACATCCTGTGCAGATTTTTGTGGGCGAAACCCGAACATGGTGTCTGCGAAAACGTGTTTGGATTCCATGAACTCGGACAACCTGTCACGTACCATCGTCTCCATGAGTTTGCCCACACAGGAAGTCAGAGAGATGGGGCGGAGGTTGTCCGTGTTGATGGCCTTGCCAGCTTTAGGAATGAAGGTGACTAGGGCGGTCTTCCACTCGATGGGGAGTGGCACTTCCCCAAGCCAGATTGAGTTAATGTAATTCAATAAAGACAGGTATGCCAGGTCGGGGAGGTTGGCTAACAATTTGACTGTAATTTTGTCCCGACCCGGAGCGGTGCCGCGTTTCATTTTTGCCAGGGCCGCCCTCAGGTCGTGGAGCTGGAACGGTTGATCCAGCTCAACGTTCTCAGAACCTGCATAAGAGTACGCCGGCCCGCGGGGGTCCTGTGTGGTGCACAAGTACTGGTCCCGGAGCTTGTGTGCCAATTGAGTTGTGTTGCCCTGAAAGCTGTGTATTGCTCTTTGGAGGTGTTTTTGAGTTTCCATGCGTGTTTGCGTTGGGTCAATTAGGGCGCGAAAGAGCCGCCACGTGTTCCGGCTGGACATTTGCCGCGCGGCCGTATTGCATCGGGCCACCCAGTTGGAGTCGGCGAGTTGGGCCGCATACTCAGCCGCTCGTTGAGTGAGCTCGGCGATGCGAGCTTTAAGTTTTCGGTTGTGCTTTTGCCGGCGCCACCGACGGACGAGGCAATGCCGGGCCTCCCAGAGGTGGAGCAGGTGGTTGTCCACATCCGAGACCGCCTCTGAGAGTTGAATTTGAGTTTCGGAGGAGCGAAGGCAAGAGACCAAATGTTGTGACCAAGACTGGTAGCCTTGCTCGTGTATGGGTGTGGTAGTGTTATAATTTTGCCTGAACTTGGTCCAATCTGGGAGTCGGGCTTGCGTTGTTGGTCGTGCGAAAGGATGGGTCCTAATCATTGTGTTCAGGAGGCAGTGGTCGCTGCCGAGGGTTTCCTCGGTGTTGACCCAGTCTGCATACTGAATGTTGCGGGTGAAGGTCAAGTCCGGACAGGTATCCCTAGTCACGGAGTTGCCTATACGAGTTGGATGGAGGGGGTCAGTGTGAAGAGTGAGGCCCAGCGTTGACGCAAGCTCCGCCAACTTGCGTCCCCGTTTCTCTTCACGACAGTAACCCCACATCCGAGCGGGAGCGTTGAAATCGCCCACAATCAGGAGGGGGTCCCGACCCGCAACTCTCAGCGCGCGGCTAAAGAGGTCCGCGAATGATACATTCGGCAATTTCGGATTGCAGTATACATTGAGTATGTGTAGCGGTGCATCCTGCTTGCGCAGTGGGAGGAGGGTCACCATTACATAGGAGTATTCAAGTTGTATGTCTAAGTCGACTTGGTTGGCTGTATAATTTCTATGGACTAACAGACAAGACGAGGGGTCCTGCTGGAACGTCGTATAATTTGTTAGTGCGGCGCCTTTCCCTGGCTCTTGGAGGGCAACCACGGCTGGCAAATGCTCAAAGGTTGAAAGGAAAAGTCGGAGGTCGGCCCGCTTGGAACGGGACCGGAGCCCCCGACAGTTCCACTGAGTAATCGTAATGGGGGAAGCCGATTTGGAAAGGGGGGAGCGCCTACACCGGGGGTGTCCCGCCATGCTCAGATTTAGAGGTGAGAGGTGGAAGTGAGGCTGCCCCCGAGCCAGATACCAGGGGCTGAAGCTCAGCACCTAGAGGGGGGCAGCTGTCTTCGTCATCGTCAAGGTCATTTACTCGGCGGGACAATCTGGAGGGCCGACCAGATACGTCCTTAAGAGGACCGGCTCTGCGAGAAAGGCGGGTGTTAGTCGCGACGTGTTGAGCGATCATAGAGGGGATAGCCTCCATGACTCTAGCGATGAGGCGTTCCATCGCTGTCTCCAACAGGGTGTCAAATTTGGAATTTAGACGGGCTTCGAGTTCGGCAAGGGAAGGTTCCAGAGCCGGCGTCGCCGCCGTCTCGCTCTCCATAGCGTCCGTGTCGGAGTTACTAGGGGGAGGGGGAGTTGTTCTAGCATCTAAGGCTTCAATTTTGGCAAGTAGCATCTCGTTTTGTGCCCGGAGAGAAGCTACAATGTTGTGGAGCTCAGCGTCAGCCGCCGAGCGAGGGGGAGGGGAGAGGAGGTGGGAGGAGGAGGCAACCCTGCCTGAACCGCTCACCTGTTTGCCATTTTTGACGACGTTGGCCCAGGAGCCGGTCGCGCCATTGTTGTCTTGGGAGCGGGCTTGCTTCTCCTGGCCGCCGTGTGGGGGCGTTGGTGGCACTTGACAGCTCTTGGCGTCCTTCCCGCTGGTAGGCGTCTGCCGTTTTGAAGCATCGCTGCCGATGCTGCTTGGGTGACGTGGCTGCCTGCCCGTCCCGCTGGATTTCCCGCCCTTAGGGGCGGCTGGCTTGGTATGGCGATATTTTGCAGTGCAGTCCCGCGAGTTCGTGGCATGGCCACCACCACAAACCGCACATTTTGGCTGACACTCGTGAGGGGTCCGCACCCCCTCTTTTACGGGTGCCTGCTGTCCACACAGGCCACACGTGTCTTGGGTTGGGTTGGGGCAAGAGTACACCCGATGGCCGACAGTTCCACACAAGCTGCAGGCCGGAATAGTGCGGAAATATGGCTGCACTGTGACAATCTCGGAGTTGTAGTGCACGTATCGAGGCCTCACCGTGCCGGCAAAGGTAAGCCTGGCCTTGTTTGAGGAGCCGAACTTGCGGATATCTAGTAAAGTGCCGCTCCTCCACTGCACGCAAGGTTGGAGAGACTCAGACGTCTCTTGGTTGGCCACCGTAATGACCCCATAGCAGACGTCCTCTTGATGTTCTTTCAGATGGCCGGCGAGAGGCACATCTTCTTTGGTCGATTTGATGGAAAACTCGCCTAGCAGACGGTCTGCGACGTGAGCGTTCCGGGTGCTGGCGAGGATCAAATTTTGCTCCTTGCATAGGAGGAGGCTCAACTCGGCCGCGTTAGGTGCCCCGAGGAAAGCGCCGAACGCTGCACCGAGTTCGCCGTATTCAAAGGCGTCCCGGATGGCCAATGATTTCCGGGGCTTGATGACGATGACAAAGTCGTCTTGGTTGAATTTTGGTAGAGGCTGCAGTCCGTGCACCAAAGAACTGCTCCAAGTCAAGGGCCGACTCTCCCTTCCTAGAGTAGGGCAAGCCGCGGAGGCGATCCAGGAGAGGACATCCGTCTGGCCTTCCGTGAAGCATTTCTACATTGTAGAAAGTAGGGAGCTGTGCTATTAGCGTTATTGGTCAGGCACATGCTTTAGCAAAAGTACGTGGAGCTGGTCCAGCGCTACAGCCGACAGCAAATTGGATGCCACTATGGAGCAGTAGAGACGGTGCTCCAGTAATGCTATGATACCGTGGCCATCAGCCAAGAACTTGCGAACTGTCATCTAGACACGTGTTGCCTCCTGAGAGAAGCTCTGGACATCGGGCTGCCAGGTGAGGTGACGGTCGATCAGCAGCCCACACTACTGTAAGCGAGTTACCGAGGATGATCAGGTGAGTGGTACCAGGTCTGTAACTGAGCCTGTTGTTGATAAGCATCGCCGTGCACCTGTCCGTTGAGAGGCTTAGGCCAATCTCACTCAGGCATGAGCCTATCCTATCGATAGCGTGCTGCATAGTCCGGATGATGCAGAGTTTATGCTGTCGTGGAGCTCTACACTAAAATGCAATTCCGTCTGCATCAATGAACGTGCGGACAGAAGGAGTTATGTCTTGAGGAGCAGATCCGAGCAGCTGGGCCATCAGTAGATTAAACGACAATGAACTCAGGGCGCTGCCCTAGGGGATACCTTGCTGAAATCACCTGAAGGAGCTGGTGGCTGCCCCGCTAGGATGCATCGATCTGCCAGGAAGCCGTAGATGTAAGGCCTGGAGGTTGGTGTCCACCCCTAGGAGGCGCAAGGCTTCTGTCATGGCCCCATAGCAGACGAATATCGGATGCCCCCCTGGCGTCCTGCAGGGTAAGAAAGACAATCTGTCGTGCGTGTCGAGCATCTTCATGCATGGAACTGAAGCTGCAGAACTTGAGTAGAGCAGCCGTCTTGCTGCTTTCGGAAGTATCCCTTGACAGTGTCGTATCTAATGATGTCGTGCGAGCTCAGTTTAGCCAGGGACACTCCCTCTGCTGCTACCTTCATCATATGTGCTGTCTTCATCCGACACACACTGATGGGTCTTTGATAATGGTTACAATATCCTGACCTTTGACCTCTTTGCTGTCCCCAACCCCATCGTCAAAAGTGACAACTTCAGAAAAATCCTTTTCTCTAAAAGAATCTCTCACTAGCAACCAAACCCCAGACAAGCCTGCGTACCCATATTGCAGAATTCCGAGTATCTGTCACTTTCCGAAATCCACCTTTCTTAACACAGTTTCTAATGATGTCACTTCTAAGTTGTTCCCATACTGCAAACACCGACACTGGGAAGGCATCATCATTCTTATTTTCCTGTTCATGCTCCTTATCAAAAAACAGGCGTTCCGCAAACCTGATTCTACAGGGGGCTTTAACTGCGTACACAAAACCTTGGTCAATAGGCTGCAGAGCTGAAGTAGCATTCGGAGACTAATGTATAGGTGCCAGAGCCGAGAATCGGAAGGATAGGAAACGCTTGGTCTCCCTACTATAGAAGGTAGCGGCATCACGCGCTTTGATGGCAGAATTCACAAACTGGTGGTGTTTACTGTTAGAGTTCCGCGCTCAACGGGAAAATGGACATCACTCGGAAGTATTGCTTGGTGACGAGTTGAAACTCAACACAAATTATTATTGTAAAAAGTGTTCTGGACCAGATTTTACCACCAACTTAGTCTGCTGTAAACGACAAACTGTCGTAACCGGGTTCGTTAAAACCGAAACGTATTAGACTTAAAATGTGCGGCGATCAAAAAGAAAATTGTCATTATGTCCGTATCATCCGGAGCTGTTGTGACGAGCGTCGGCTATAAGTCGCTACGAGCGCAAGTGCCTGATATTATCTTTGTCATATATTCTTCCCGCGCCGATCGGTGGCATAAATGTGGAATTTTCCCCTGCCTCGATAACGTCTGTTCTTAGTCCTTCATTCTCCGGACCTCTAAATACTGGAACCGTCATCCCAGATCAACCACTGAACCACCGCTATCTCGAATCGCGACACGCTTCGCAACGTTTTAGCTAACATTATTTACTGAGGACTTAACCATCACTGCACGACAGTTCCTTGCTGCTTTCTTATGGTTCGATATCTAGCAAGATTTCACCCACTCACATCTGTAGTGCGCTTAGCTTTGCGGGTGAAGTAAACAAATAAATGTAAAATAAAGTTAACATGCACACTGATCGGCGTCGCAACGTTCACTACCATAGTGGTCATGCAGTACAAACGTCATACACTGCCGATTGCACACCGAATCTCCTGGAGCGCTGCGCTAAGCTTTGGTCCCTTTTGCTAACGCTGACTTCACAACCGTTTCACATCGATGACTGCGCGGGCATAACCACAGCTTTCGCTCTCGTACATATTACACGATGGTGTTAGCAGCCCATAATTTTTTGCTTCATTTCGCCACCACTCATCAGCAGTCGCCCCGGTCAGAAACGAGCCCGTGATATTTTGCATGCTATTAAGTAACTTGAACTAATCTGCATGTATTTTTTTTTTCGAAACGACAATCAAGTTGGCATAGATAATGTAGAGATCGAGCGCTCTCTGCAACTTTACGGCAGTTTGCTTTAAGCTAATGAATTTAACATGAGCAACTGCTGACTTCAAGCATTATTGTTTATTGGTATTATACGCCGATTGGTGGATAAAACTGGCCAAAATAAAACAAGCAACGCTTCTTTTTAAATACTTACATGTTTCGTCGCCTTGCCTGTTGAGCTCCTTCCACTGTACGACATGATTTACACTAGTGAGGTTCCTTCGAAATTTCGAAGTCATCCTACTGCCGAATCTATCTGGCATTGCATACAGAGCAGGAATCATGTTCAAGTTGCCCGCTCGTGCAATTCATGTCTTTTTTGTTTCTTATAGCTTAGCGCACTTTAAGACATCGTTAAAGGATTGAACAGATTATTTCACACGTCAGCTTTTGTCAGGGTGGAGCTGTTGTCAGGATAAAAACCTGTGCCCGTCTTTTCTTCAGGAGTAAAGCTATTGGTTATAGCTGCATTTTGTTTCTGCTAGATGAGCAATGATCCTATGCTCAGTGCAAAGGGTACAACTGTCGCTCTTCGCCCCAATAGAAATTAAAAACCTCGGAGTTCCTCACCGCTGACCTGTCTTTCTGTACGTTCTGAAATGAAACACTGCGGCGCTCTTCGCGCTGAAAGCGTGCATTTTCAGCGTTTTATTAAACAATATAGCCGCCTTCGGAGCTCAAGAATTCGCAGGCGTCATCAATTCTTACTCGCCACTCTTGTTGTTCAACGTCTTTCGGCGTTTTCGAGCCTATCTTAGGCATTAATTAATCATCGCAGTGTATTGGAGACTGGGCCAGCCTTCTTGCTCTTCGTTACGGCCTTCGCTGCGACCGCCGCTAACGGCGCCTTCATCAGGGGACGCCGACGAGCGCTACTAATTTCAGCTGCTTTTTAGTGCGACCTCGCTGCAGTCTTGAGCGCACATTATCTGGCGGCAAACGCCGAGGCTAGCTTAGCGGTGGTTGCCTTGCGGGACGAACGCTGCTCTCCATTTATCTCCATTGGAAACAATGCTGCGCGCACTTTCCCTACAGTCCGCTTTCCTGCGTGGCGCTAAAAGATTCAGAGGCAGGTTCCTTTTCTTTTTAAATTTGTCACCGTGGCTAGGAAATCCGGAGCCTGTATACGAAAGGTTTTGTGTGCCAAGTAAGATTTTGTTTTATTTGGCTCCACACAAGGGATTTTATTTTCGAAAGAAGTCCATAAGACACAGAAAAAAAAATCATCCGAATGTTATTCCTCACTTATTTGAAAGGAAACGCGATCAATTTAGGGTATGTAACTTGACGTCCCCCCCCCCCCCCCCAAAAAAAAAAAAAAATAAGTGGCGTGTTAAACTGATGGGTCACTTTTCTTTTCATGGGTTAGGAGAGGGCTGTTCTAGAGCCCTAAGCTTTCACTGTAAACAGAAGGTAGTCGTGTACTGCGCTGCAAACAATAGCTGTCGGTCGTTTATCGGTTCGAACGCAGCCAACCAGACAGCAGCAGCCAGTGTTGACTAGAAAAAAAAACAAATAATTATAGAGGCTGCTTTTACTGGCAGGAGTGAATTCCCGTGCATATGGCCGGTATAATCTCTGACACTGCAGCTTGTCTACGATTCCTCAGCCGGGTTAGGGAACGAATCAAGCATCGTTTCATTCGCAGTTCTTACAAATGGGCTCTCTCCAGGTAACACCAGCAGTAAATACCCGAACGGTCCATTCGATATGTGCTTTTTGTTGTTCTTTCTGCTGGTTTTGTTGATGTTGTTTCTGCTGTGGCCTCTATTGCTGATCTTGCTGTTGCTGTTACTGTTGTTATTCGGGTTGTTGCTATGGCATGGCATGGCACGGAACGGCACGGAACGGCACGGAACGGCACGGAACGGCACGGAACGGCACGGAACGGCACGAAACGGCACGGTACGGTACGGTATGGTATATGCGGTTTAATGTCCCATAACAGCATGGGGTATGAGGGACGCCGTAGTGGACGCCTCTAGAATAAGTTCTACCACCCTAGTGAACTGAAAATGCACAGTAGACGGGTGCCTTGCGCTTCGCCTCCATGGAGACACAACAATCCCGGCCGGGATCGATCCTGCATTATCAGACTCAGCAGCCGAGCGTGCTAACCACTGATCCACCACGGCGGGGATGTTTCTTTTGTTGCTGCTGCTGCTGTTCTTGACGATTGCAAAACATCCAACACTGCTTGGAGCTTTCTAAAAGCCATTTCACCATAGAATAAGTTTCATGCCTTCTCCAGCGAAATTATTAACCATCGCCACAAATTCTCCAATAAATTTCTGAACGAAATATGAGAATCCGACGACTTGTCTGTCAAATGAGAATCGAACCATCCTATGGGAACAGCCAGCCCAGTGCTTTGGCCACAGCCAAGAAGTTGTGGCATGGTAACCACCACAAGCGCCCCCTACCTGGCTTGTGAGCGCAAGCAAAGGCAAAGTCACCGCTGGTTCTACAACAAAGCGTCCGTTAGGTTCGCCGCCATTGAACTTGCAGCGTTTAACAGCGAAAGCTTATATAAGGAACCTTCCATGGCACATGTCGACGGTCTACGCGTACACCGTCAACATCCGCTCACGTGACATGCGCCAAGCACGTCACTATGCGCCCGTTACGATCGCTGCGGTTGCCCAGGTTGCCACACACACTAGGCCTTAAGCATTAGCGAAAGACAGAAGGGAGGCGACAACGTTTTTACGCAGAAGAGTGTAAACGCTTGGCAATTTTCTTCTTTGTCGAGCCACGAGCAAAAGCAGGCGCCTTGAACTGCGCTGACGAGATACAAACACCAACGCGCAGTGGCAAAGGCATAACTCAAAATGACCAGTACGACAGCCACTAGAGGAAAAATAAAAGCATATCCCTTCACCGTGCAGAGATCTCTCGCCATGAGGCCTCTTGTCAGCAAGGTGCAGAGCAAAAGTCGCTGCAGCGGGAATGTCGCTGCACCGGAAAGAGAGAGGGTCTTCGCAGAAGAGAGCATTGTGTTCACAAAGCTTTTTCCTTGCGCACCCGACAGCTTGTCTTAAATGAGATCCGAGCGAGTGCGGCTCGCGAACGATGCAGGGTCTCCGCACCGACTTTTGCTATTCGTAGTCTGCACTGAGCATATCCCAGCAGTGAGCCATTCGAGCACTTCGATTTCTAGGCCAAATGTCGCACATAACAGTGGACCGACAAAGTGACTGTTACGACCACATAAATCTACAATTGGCTCCCACACGCCGAATGGCATGGGCATCTCCCGCCACTGGATTGTGAAGCGGAGCATCTCCCATCACCATGACTGCTACCTCGCCGTGAAAATAGCTGCAGAACGACGCTGGCGCACGCATTCAGCGTTATATGCGTGTAAAGTGCTATGCAAACACCACAGCACTTCGACAACAAAGCGGGGCCACAACGAACTGAACTATAAACGGAATGGATATGATTTCTTTACATTTCATTATTAAGACACAAAAAAACACAAATGTTTCTCATGCCCGTAGTTATGGCTACTGACGGTTCCAACATGCGAAGGCATGACACAGCGGCGCTGAAGCACAGACGGAAGCATGAATTTGTTACCAAGAACAGTTTCATACTTTGTAAATATTAGACATCATCATCTCTCATCATCCCCTTATCCTCACTTGATGATCGCGTTTCAGTTAATAATTGCGCATATTTGCCTCGTTCGTTGTTTAGTTCTCCACATTTAGCACCACAACAGAAAAAAAAATATATGCACAATCAGTCACGTTAGACTCAATCATCATGTGATGGAATCGAACGTGTTGTGAATGGTCGCTGATTTTCCGTGGAGTTAGATGCGAACGCGTGTGAACGCTTCAATTCCGCACTAGCTGGGTCCATGCGCAAACAACAGGTGGCATATCGAGCGGCAGAGTTACTGCTCTGCGCCTCCCTTCACTCTCGGAGTTAAATTCCACGAACTTGTGCAAGTGGCGCCATCTGTAGGGCTCTGGAGAAAGCAATTTAAAACAACCAGAGAATATGAGATGCCGTTACTTTATTTTTATCAGAATGTTCCACTTTCGCTCTCTAGTTAGTCAACGGACAGACTTTCACTAACTCTCATCAAAGAGTATTCGAAGCGAAGTTATTGGAGCTTTTGTTTTCAATTCTTTTTTATGTTTGTACAAAAAATGGAGGATGTGTCAGTAAAAGGATTCGCAAGCAGAGTCCTTCTTAGGGAACACATTTATCTATATACTAAAAAGATTTTTGCGCCAAGACAATACACACAAGAATAAACCACGGGCGAATTTCACCTGTTTAATGAGGGTGGACGCACTCGACATATATAGCCCTCCAAAACCCCGCGCGTATGCGCACGCAGTTCACCCGTGGTGTCTTCTTTCTTGTGTGTGTTGTCTTTGCGCAAAAATCTTTTTAGTGTGTATGATCACCAGCTAGCCCAGAAGTTAACTCTTCTAAAGTATATTTATCTATATGTGAGAAATAACTTCTAAAGACAACACAACAGCAGATAACAAGTGGCATATATAAAACAAGAAACAAGAAATTCTTTTCTCTTCTTTCCACTGCCATGTCATGAAAAATGTGATAAGCAGGTGACTACGACGCGAGCGCAAAATAAAAAAGAAATGGTACACCGCCTTTGACTTCCAGTTCCTGGCATTCCGTAGGTGAGCACGTCTGGTTCAGATGGAGTAACAATGAACGCAGAGCAGCAGCGCCTCGAGTTGCAAATTAATAGAGCAAGAAATAGCCATAAGAGCCTCCTCGTGAAGATCAATGGGCGTAACGCTCTGTCTTAGCAACGAGCATCTGGAAACTACGGAGAGCTCTTTCTTCCAGTAGCATTATTTTCTACCTCTAACGTCGCAGTTATAGTGAAGAAAACAAGCGCCTTCCCCATGTTTCCTTTCCTTGTTCTGTTTATGAGGTGTAATCTTGAAAAGTTTCTTAACCAAATTACCACCGCAGGAAAAGCAACCGCTTGCCCACCGACAAGTCATACTTCTGCATTACCCAAGTGCTGTTTTTCAAGAGCACTGTCTTTCACCCACTTGCCGCGTATAAAGGTCCCTGAATAAGTGCAACGATACATAAGCATCAGATAATGATCCATAAAACAAAGCACGAAATAACGGTGCAGGAGAAAACTAATGACACGGAACTAGCGGTTTCGCATGTTTGTCGTTATTTGGCATGGTTGTTTTATTATGAGGCGGTAACAACTGGTCCAGCTGTCTGTTCTACTGACTAAACGACTAAGAAGGGACAAGACAGACGTTTTCTGTCGAGCATCAGTCCAGAATCAGACGTCCAGTACGTGTCAAACGTACCTATACCCGCTATTCAGCGAAATTAAATGCGTGCTACATTCGCTGACAATTATTCTTTTGAGAGGCGAGTTATCATTCAACAACCATCAGCTTCTCTGCTTTCTTTTCCATCGATTGAGTCTCATTCAAAAAGTGGTCGCGTGTTAACGTAGTTAAGCCGAGTAGACGTGCAAAAGCATGTGTTTAGCCTGGTTGGCCAATGATTTTGCTTTGCTGGGTCTTCCGCACGCCTGGCTACGATATTAGTTCTACAGTGGTATTAGTTGATGAAGACGATGACGTGCAATGCACAGCGCGAGAGTCTGCTGCAGTGAGACACGAGGCGTGATTGGCTGCGGC
The DNA here is from genome assembly GCF_055824585.1 of Amblyomma mixtum. NCBI lineage: Eukaryota > Metazoa > Arthropoda > Arachnida > Ixodida > Ixodidae > Amblyomma > Amblyomma mixtum. The sequence goes on from NC_143014.1 coordinate 63,962,352, forward strand.
GATACCATAGTGCTCTCGTGCACAGGCCAGTGAAGGTGATCTGTTTGTGCCGTCGCGGGTTCGGAACCCAGTCGCGGCAATATTTACTTTCTTTATTTATTTATTAGCCTCCAACCCACATATTTCGCAAGATCTTGCTTGGGGTTTACCGATCAGAATAGTGCTTTCGCACTAATAATACAACTATTCCTGTAACGTGAAAACTGGCGCCGAACAGCCGTGTGCGCCTCACGTCACCTGCACCAACTTTGTCCGCATTAGCCACAAGCTAGAATCATCCGTGAGGCACATGACACGCTACTTGTCTCATGAAGATATGCCAAATGTCCCACGTGACGTGAATCTACCGGTTACCAGCAGCCACGCAGCAAGGCTGTGGTACGAACAAGCTGGGGCAGCATGCTGCTAGCGCCACATTTACAAAGGAAGAAAATTGGCGACACGCGATACGCGCATGAGAGGTGCACTAGAACAGCAAGCCGGCTGCCGTACAGCCAAGCGCACCGTAGGCGCGTGCCTTGTGGACTTGTGACGCTTTGCCTTCTCGCCTCCGCGTCGTCCCAGCGGCATTTCTGGCGCCGGGCGGCGACCGGCAGTGCGCCCAGCACTGTGGGTGCGGGGGACCATCGCGAAAGCGGCGCGCTCAATGAAGCAGGCGCGCGGCACGGAGCTGGCGCATCGATTTGGCGTGCACGCGTCGCGGCGCGCAGTCATGCACGCGCACTGCGCGCTGCGAACGCGGCCAGTGCACAAACACCTCATTCCAAGCCGCGGAATAAACAAATCGGGCCTCGATTCACGGCTCGGTCGGTTCGGGCTCACAAACGGCGAAAGCGCTGGGCCGCTTGCGAACTAGATATCACGGCGACGATGCGCGCCCGGCTCGCGCAACAAGGTGCAGAGCGACGCGCACCGTGCTTCTCTTTCTCTCTCTCCTCTTCCTGTTCTGTTTTTGTGTGTTTGTGCGTGATGTAGGTTTTTATTTACGATTACATTAAGCGGTGATTTTTCATCCGGGATCATTCGAGCGATGCACGAAATCCAGCGCATAATGGCGCACGGCACTAGCGTGCGTGCTAAGCTGCGCCGGGGCGGGGGAGGGGTCCTCTGCTGCGCGGGAAAGCGTGCGCACGCCTCGGAAGCCGCACCGACAATTTAAACGAGCACGTCCGATGCCCGGAGAGACTGGGGCAAGCGAAAAGGTACATCCACGTAAAGAATGGGGCCGCAAGGAGGGAGCGAGGCGGGCGAGCGGAAAGAACAGCGAACGCGGAGACAGCGGCAGAGCGCAGCAAAATGCGACACAGGACTTCATTTTGAAAGATCCATTGTTCGGCGGGGGGGATACCTTCCGTGCCGATATTTCATTTTGTGTCCTTAGACGGGAAACCGAGGAACAATGCACTTTCCGTGCAGTCGGTCGCGGAAATGGAAAACGGACCGAGACAGCGATACGAAAACAAAAACGCGTCCATCATAGAGACAACTGCACGAGGGGGCCAAATTGAGAAGCTTGCCGTGACGCACGGGAATTCTTCTGGCGAGTCTGGAAGAAGCACATCATTCACACCTGCAGTCCGAGCGGGAAAGGCGCCAGAGATCGGTGTAGCCGGGCAAAAACTAATTGTCTGCCAGGCCGTTCATTTGGCTTGCAACAGACGATAATGCGGGGCGGCGAGAGGGCGCTTTCTGATTCACTCCGAGTTCCGACTGGTCGAACGCGATGAATCGGGCGACCATTTCGTGCTTTATGGCAAATGAGCTCTGAATGCTTCAAGTCGTCGAAAAAACGGAGAACTGTTGGAACAAAAAAAAAAAGAACAAATCATAGAGAACTGCCCTTCTGCCAGCAATATATGGTTAATCTGACACTTGTTTCAGGCAAGTCCACTGAAGAAAAGTGAGGCGGCCCTGACTACTATCACCCATATGCAGTACGTGCACCACAGGGGAGCCTGCAAAATATTTCAAGGGTTCGTAAATTTCACAGCAAAACTCAGCAATCTACTCATAAAGCAAAGTTAAGCAAAGTCATGGTTGGTGACCGCACAGAAAACTTGGGAGAATTGCCGTATGTAACATTAGCTGCAATGTAGTGGCAATCTCGGCCACTGAACTTACCAAAAACCTCACCTAACGACTATCTAAAGACATCCGTCTAAAGACCATGTCACTGTTCTTTCTCCCAATTTTTATGCAATAAAGCAGGAACACTTTCCAAATTGGCAAAGATGTCTTGCATGTGGTAGCTTACTTTGGCGATATATAAATTAATTTTGCGCCTAGTTTATTGCATTGTGACCGAACATATTAAATTAGACCGCTAGAACCTGGGCTACTTTGATGCCATAGTGCTCCCCGAGTCAAAAACCGCAGCCCTTTCAGACATGGCGCACACAAACGTGTACGCAACTTGTTTTGTGCCAGCTTCAGTTACTGCAGAGATATAGTGTGCCGCGAATGGCTAGGGCTTACATGCAATACAATACAAAATACGATACAATAAAATAACTTCTTCATTACTTTTTCATAGACACAAGTCAGCTGGTCAGCCTAGGAACATAGCGGTTATTTCCTGACCTGTCAGTTTTATTTAAAAAATTTATTCAGCATACCCTAAGGGCCCAGCAGGGCATTACGTAGGGGGGGGGGGGGGGGGGGGGACTGATGAAAAACAAACAAGCGTGCACAAAATTTTTACAGAAGAGCAGAAAAAGAAGCAAGCAAAAATACACACGCAAACAGGGCAAGAACCATTCCAAATAAATTCATAGAATACAAGGACAAGGAATCAGCACTGAGCAACAACAAAAAATAAAAAATATAAAACCCACAAAAAAAGCTAAATTTACGAACTATTGTTGGTTGAAAGAAATATGAGTAAAGCAGACTGAAAAAGTGGCAAGTTTGGCATTGACACAATGCTAGATGGCAAGGAATTCCACTCATTTATCGACAGAACAAGAGGTGAGTTTTGGTATTTTTTGTGCGCGCGAACACTGGGCAGACTTTATAACCATGATCTAAGCGAGATGAAAAATGGGGCGCAGGTGTGATAGTAACTTGAGAAAAGGGCAGGTCGCCGAGATACAAAGTATAAAAAAATGATAAGCGAGCATGTGTTCTGCGCGTGGCTAGTGTTTGAAGGTCGAGAGAATGTTTCAATGCAGATACACTTTGATGACACGAGTAGCATGACGTGATAAACCTTGCAGCCTTGTTCTGGACGGATTCGAGAATATTAGTGAGATTATCCTGATGAGGGTGCCATATCAGTGAAGCATATTCGAGTGAAGGTCTGACAAGAGTTATATACTAAGCGTGATATCTGGTGTCGCTGTTAGCAAGAGCCAAGCGTTTCAGGAGACCAAGTTTCTTAAATGCTTCACTAGTTATGTGCTCAATGTGCGTGTTCCAGGTTAGATTTGAATTCAGGTGAACGCCGAGATATCTATAACTGAAAACCACTTCCATTGGGTTGTTATTTATTGAGTACTGGCTTGGTGGATACATTGGTGGATACAGAGTTGGTGGATACATCATCAGTTAAATTTAAATTTGGAACCATTTGCCGTAAGCCACACACCACCATTGTAATCAATGCATGCGATATGAACGCAGATAACTGTTTTTAAGATGCAAGGCTATGTTTCTGGTAAGTGGTGGAATCGCTCCGGAACGTATGTGCTTCCGTTACTTGTTTTGCACGCATCAGCGTTTTCAGAAAGTTCTAAAGCAAGCTGAATTCTTTACACAACTTCTTCTTACAGAAATTAGTGTAAATAAGTGCAATTTTCAACCTGGAAACACTGAACAGTCATGACATGCAAATATTATGACCCGGTAAGAATTGCATAATTTAATTATCAGAGGGGGTTCATTTGTTTTTGTGCGCTTTGGAGCGCGTTCTTTACGGAAATCTGAAATTTCGAGTTTTCATCTTACAGGATCATAATTTGGGACTGAAGGGGATTAGGTTTTAACTACGAAATTATGTTCATGATTACCTGCGCAATCATGAACCGCGAACTTTACACGCCCGTTTCCTTCAATTCAACTCGCGCTGCAGTGAGCTTGACACGCAGAAAAGCCCCGTAACAAAATAGCGAAAAGATACCGAAGTAGCCAGTACACTTCCTTCGGGTGAAACGTGGAAGGCAATGGGGATGGGCGCAGAATCAAGTTTTACTGTGCTTTCTCAGGGCTCGGATTACCTTTAAGAAAACCAAAAAAGCATCAAGCGAGGCTCGAAAGGAGAAGATCTCGGAGGAGTTCCAGGCAGGAGGCGCTTGAGAAAAAAGGCGACAAAAGGGGAAGTAACAAGTGCGCAAAGGCCAGTAGATGTGACTTGCATGGCTAGAATCTGCGCGGGCGCTGGTCGGCGAATCCGCGCCCAGGGCGCGCGCCGCCGGCGCACGCTGGGGAGCTATCGGGCGTCCTCCGCCGGCCGGGGCGGCCCGAATCAAGCGAAGGGGACCCCAGAGAGGTGGATAGATCTGGCCGCAGTGTTGCCAGGCAGGGGCATTCATTCCGCCAGCCCAGCTGTGACCGGCATTGTCAAGTCCCTCGGCTGCGGCCCTCCAGGCAAATATATCTTTGTCACCCGGAGGTCGGGGACAGCCTCGGTTGCGCCACCCCAGACAGTCCTAGAAGCGCCGCACACACACGTCGCTGTGGGGCCCACTCAGGTGTTTGGCGGCAAACGGTTAAGCGACAAAGGCGCCTCTTCGGAAACAACGACCGAGCAGCCGCGTTGGTGAACAGCAAGCGAAAATGAAGGAGGCCCATTAAAGAACTCCTTTGTTGCCGGGATAAAATTGGGCGCATTTATTTTCCTCTGTTTCCTACTCGAATCGCGACGACGAAACCGGAAAAAATGTGGTGCTGTATTTTGACGCCACGGAAACTCCGGGTTCGGTAACCAGAAAGCATACCGTGTTCCTCCTTCATAAATATCGGTGGTCCGATGCGTGACGCTCATAAAGAAGCGCTCGGAAGTTATTGTCTCTGCCCCATAAACACTTCGGATGTCACAGGAAGTTTCTGAGAACGTGCGAGAAATTTTCGGCGCTTCTCAGCGGGAGAAACATACGATAGCTGAGGCACTTTTTTTCGTTGTGCTCGCGCGTGTTTAAGCTCCTGAGTAGATTTGTTTTTCTTTTGTAATGTTAATAATCCGGAGACAAACAAAAGCAGTGGGACTAAGTACCATGTATGAAGTAAAATTCATTCATTCATTGTTTAGGCTCACCATATCTTACAAAATACAAAAGAAAAGACTTTTGTTTGATCGTCACTGCTCACTTCTGAAATCCCCGCAAGGAATCAGCTCTTATGACTGCTGTATACTGCTAGGTTACCCATCCCTTTCAAAATTTGTCAAGTTGGCGTTTCCTATTCGCATGTCTTCATAACGGCGCCACTAGCCATCAGTAAAATGGGAACAAAGTACTGAACTTGCATGTTACTACTTCTCAGGCGCATGGGGTGTTGTAACAGAAGCCACACTGACACATTCCGTCCACTCCCTAAAATGTTCGATCTGCAGCGGAATACTTGTTCTTGTAAATTTTCTGTTCTGCATTAGTACGGCATGGGCCACTGAAGTAAAGCCGCCTTTTCGTTTATAAAAGGGATCCACTGTTCATGGGAAGAAACATTAAAAACACACGAACAAACCCTTTTTTGTGGCCGATTGAAATGGGTGTCCTAATCCACTCATCTTTACTTGAACACCCAATAGACACGTATTTAAGGCATGGGCGTGACCTCTATTCTATGTATCCGTCCTAACGCCGTCTCTTGTTCGATTTCCAGACACGCAGCTCTCGAACCCTGGGCTGTCGACGTAGCATATAGAGAAACAGAGCCTTTTCGGCGCACCAGGACGAATATTCGTGCGCACTATTTTCATAGACCTGATGCACAGCTTTCTCAGAGGAAAGAGGGCTCCCAAATGGTGTCTCCTTCTCTTTGAACCCCCAACCTTTAGGGGGCATCTAATAGTGCGGCTTCGAGCGCAGGCATGGGATGGGGAAGACAGCGCAGCGTTGTTTTACGCAGCGGCCTGCGTCTGGGGGGCTTAACCGGTCCCAACATGTTGTGTCGAACACAGGCTGAAATCTCATGACATACAGACCCAGGCTCCACCAGGGATGAGCACTCTTGCTTTGACTGCGTATTCTTTTACGCAACCAAGAACAAACCCTACTCCCTCTACATTGCCGCCAGAAGTACTTCACCAGCTGTAGCGTCCCAGCAGTCGCGGTTTGTTGTTCTGGCTTCTTTGTAGCGGAAATTGATGCTTACTAACTCACGACCCCGGCTCTCTTTGAGCCTTCGCGAAATTAACAGCGTTACAGGAGGAACATCTTTGCGGTCACACTAGGCTCTGTACGGAGCCTGGCAAGGCTTCGAAAATTTCAAATCCATGAGCTTCATCGAATCCAAAGGACAGTGTCAAGCAGATAACGAAAACTGATATTTCGATACTATACTCCTCTCCTCCCCACTCCGCCTTCTTCGTTCTTTTCTTCAGTAGTGGCGGCGGTTGCTTAAAACAAACTATTGTTTTCAGCAATGTGCTAATATAATTAATTAGTTGGTGTTAATCATTGAGGATTTAAGTACCTGGTATACGCGAAAACTGTCTGTACGAAAGTTGCAAAGTGTCAAAGCAGTAATGACAGTTGTTTTTCAAACGGAACTCGTGTACTGTAAAAAAAAAAAAGAAACGTAAATAATACTGAATTTCTACTCCAAAGGTGTACTCTGAAGATTTCTCACTGATTTTTCTTCTATTGCGAATATTCAAAGCAGTTTTAGCGTAAAAGAGAGCAGCAACAAATTCTTTGCGAGCAAGATGGCATGGAGAAGATGGTCGATGGTATCCAGTGCAAAACTACAATGACAGTAGTATTTTGAAGACGCGCGTTTGTTCTGTGGAGTTCTGCGGAAGGCCATGAGGCGGGAACTAAAACTGAGCGCAAATAATTATTGTACTGCCATGCCCGGTACTGCGCACCTCGTCAGGCAGGAAGCGCTCTACTAGGATGCAGGTTGGATGTCGTCATCTATCCTACCCTTAAATTGCTTCAGATTTTTACGCAAACTGTACTAACGTGACAAGTTGAGCGAGTTGTTAGGTATTCTGCAAATAACTATCATTTTGTAACTTGGAAAAGTACTCCCGACGAGGACACTTCTTACCTATGATAAATCGTCGAAGGCTGCAGCTCAGCATTCTCACGGTGAGCGAAAAGGCCGTCTTCGACTCAGAAAACACAGAACTCAGAAAAGGTAGAAAGATTAGTACTGGTTCAAAAAAGTGCGTTTTATTGCTGGTGTAGTCTCGACTCTTCAGCTCAAGGCTTTAAATTTATCGATCGTGTCTCGTAACTCGCAGGAATAACTCGGTTTCAAACTGAAGTCGTTCTGCTGCTAAGAGGAGCGTTCAGTAAGGTCTAAGCATGTATGGGCTTGCACTGTCGCGGTCGGCCAGAAGAAAAATTGCGACGAGAGCGCCTGCTGGTGAGCGCACGTCGCGACGTCGAGCCGCCTGTTGACAGCGCTGTTGCAGGTGCACGCTTCGCGGCCCTCGAGCGCGATGCCGCCTACGTGCGGCTGTTCGCCGACCGAGGAGGCGGTGCCCATAGGACGCCGCACCAAGAATGCCCGCCGCGGAATGGGGGTCGTTAACTTGATTTATTGCCGCCGGAAGTTGCAGCGCTCGGGCGCGTAGTCTATACTCGTGCGGGGGGATTGAGGTGCTACCGAGAAACGACTTGAGCCCCGCCGATCGGCGGCGCTCTCCGATCTATATAAATTCGCCATTCCGTCGGAGCGCGGCCATAGCCGGCTGGCGCACTCTCCCTAGGGTCCGCCAGTGGAATGGGCAGCCGGCGGGATTTCAACTCGCGGCGCTCTAAGCTGGAGATTAATGAAGCGCGCGCGAAAACAGAGGCCGCCTCGTTACTGGCTCACAATTAGCCAGGCAGAGCGCGCACTTTGATCCGCCGCGGGATCGCATCCGCCCGCACCTGTGCGTGCGATATTCGCAGCTGGGCGCGGAGGGCTTCTGCGCTGCTCGCCCAAAGCTGAACACCGCTCGGAGAGCCGCGAAGACGAAACGAGCACACGTGATCGAACCTTTCGGACGAGTCCAGCAGCAGCGTCCGCAAGGTTTGTGGCACTGCCGAGGGACAGAGCGCAACACGCCGGAGAATAGGTTTTAAAGACAATGGTAGACGCTTGCATCGTCAGGTTAAACTGAAACAGAAAGCCATGTAATCTTTGGTGCGCTACCGAAACCGCACCAGTAAACGGTATTTAATTAGACACGTGGGATCATATTACGAAGACCTCGACCGCGTACGGAGTGATGGGGCCGTTGGGAGGCCCATTTTGAGTGAAACGTCGCATGTAAATTAATGTCATCTATGCGCCTGCTAGGGTTCACTGGCGCCTCCGAAATTCCCGCTTTAGAAGGTTTCGAAGAAATACATTTTTAATCTGAATAGCTTCAAGATTTCTCATTCGGACGCTCCTTGGTTAACCTTAGCCACATGGTTAAGCCCCAACACTGAAGGTTTTCAAAGTGCTCGCATTTTTTCCAGCAGTAATGGTTTGATATCCCACACGCATTTACTTCCATCTGCCTTGCGTAAATTAGCATCAGTCACAGCCTGCGCTTGCGGTGTGGACACAGCATTCCTTGGCAGCGAGACCAAGTTTGAAAGTTTGAAACCATTCAAATTATGATCCAGTGTGTTAACGTTGACACCGCTTGCAGTGTTTCTGCCACCTCTGGAGGCTACGCGCACCGTCAGTGGCAGACGGACGTGCGTGAATACGATGAAGGGAAAATTTTAATCGACTGAATAATTTGGTTCAACTCACTGATACCCTTGCGAAACATTTACACGACCAGGGCTTACCAACCTGTTCAATACAATCCAAGTCTACAATATCGTTTTCTGAGGGGCGGCCCATCGTCGCAGAGCCGCCGATTATCAAGGAATCTATCAGGCGATGTCATCCGATCTCCCTCAAGCAACAAGTGGCCAACATGCTGTAACATATCCGTTTAATCTGTTGTAAGAAACTGAAATGCAAGTCTTGGATAAGATTTTTTAGAGCGCAGCGCTTTGGCGCCCGTTTCTGCGTTTCGCGGCGTCGCCGTCGCCGTCGTCCGTTGTAGCCAGCAGTGGACACCTTAGTCGCGCTTTAAGCTGCGAAACCAATGGAGCGGGAGCTTGGAAGGCAGAGGGAAGGCGCATAACTGCCCTCTTGGAACAGTGGGCACCTCAATGGTGCTTTAAGCTACGTGGCAGTAGCGACAGATGTGTGCATGCATGCGTTGGCGTTGACAACTTGTGCCAGAAACGCAGCCCTGAAGCCATAAGCCGCCGGCGTTCATTCTGTTCATCGGCGTTGGCGTTGACAACAAGGAAATGAATTGCGCATAACTAGCTCCCTGGGTCAGTGGACGCCTGAATCGCGCTTAAAGGTACGTGGGGTGATGAGAGAGAGATGTGGGCTGCAGGCATTGACAACGTTGTGCCAGAAACTCGGCGCTGAAGCGATAGGCTGTCGTCGTTAATTGTGTTCATCAGCGTTGGCGTTAACAACGTTTTACACTGCGATCATTTTAAGGAAAGGAAGTGCGCATAACTGGCTCGTTCATTCTGTTCATTAGCGTCGGCGTTGACAACGTTTTACACTCCGATCATTTTAAGGAAAAGAAGTGCTCATAACTGGATCCCTGGGTCAGTGGACGCCTGAATCGCGCCTATAGGTACGTGGGATGATGAGAGAGAGAGATGTGGGCTGTATGCGTTAGCGCTGACAACGATGAGCGAACTCTCGCGATCAACCATTAACTCCCACCTGCCAGGGTGGCAGGGTGGGTGGGGACTTTAATGTAGATATAGACAAACAGGAATATCTTACCACTTAAGGGGGAGAACATCCCGTTCTTATCACTCGTAACGAATCTCGCGGCTGTGACAACCTCGCGAAATACTTGCATAGACTTCATTTTTGAGAACCTGGGATTGGTGCAGCAAGTCGAGCATATATTCATCTATTTCTCTGACCACAAAGCTTCCTTCATGACAATCGAGTACTGCTGGTGGAGTGCTTCTTGAAGAAGGAATACTATGTGTGAAAAATAACAAGTTGTCTGTAATTGTACATACATGTCTTCCTCTAATTCTTTGTCTCAACCCATTGAAAAGCTGAAACAGCTGATGGGCTGTATTCAAATTTCGAGTTAGGAAGTAACGTAAACGTCGGCAATTTTTTTCTTCAAAATTGACGCCAAAACACGAGAAAGATCAACTATTGTTGAACAAGCTTTTGTTATGGGCACATAGCTGACAACAGATAACGAGCTGAGAGTATAAAAATTACGCACAAATTCTCGCCACGCAGTAGTAACAGCAATGTAGGACATGCCACGAAGCGACTTCCGTCAGAATACACAGACCCAGTCATAAGCCCAGATTCAGCAGTCTATTATTTCAAATCAAATTAATCCGCAAGCCTACTCCCACGCACATTTAAGCGTCAACGACCAGTCAAGATTATGCCATTCATGTGGTATACGTATCAGTATAGTTTTGGCGCGCGGGTGTTGATGCTTGGATTTATTTTCATTGCTTTCTAGCGATAATTGGAGCAAATGAATGGCTCCTACTTACTCGCTAGTAATTTTACTGACGTTTTAAGTCCTGTCTTTTTTTTGTCCTGTCTTTTGATTGCCTATTTTCTGTGTCGTTGCATGTTTTTCTCTCTGGTAGATTAGTTCTTGTGCGTTTCTATCCGGCTGTCAAATACTGACGCAATAATCAGGCACCAACCTCACGTTGTATTATGCCAGCAAGAAATTTGGCACCACGGTTATGGCAAATATTTACATACATACAGGAATTTTATTGCAAGATATATATGCAGTACATAGTGCAAGCGCTTGTGGGCGGGCCACGGCAGTCACAACAGTGCGCGGTCAATACAAAACGCTGAAAGTACACAAGTTACAATCCAAAAAGAAGAAGAAGAAAAATTAACAATAACACAAAGCAGATATATTTGCATATAGTTCAATCAACGAATTTAGCGACTGATAATTATGTAAAGCAAAGAAAATCTGCAGCCAATAAATGGAACACAAATTTATATAGCAAGATGCAAATTACCAAGCAACGAAGTATTTTCTTTCTTTGAAACTTTCAAGCCACGCTTGCAGTCCAGATTTGACAGCCCTCAACGAATAACAACCAAACACCTTTGCAGGTAGTTTGTTAAAATAGTAGGGTATATAGAACTGTTGTGTCCTTTTACCATAATATGTATAAACCCTGGGAACTTTATAACGCGCTATGTGCCTAAGTGACTCTGGTATTTTTTATCTGGCTGTTTGAACTGTGCTGAAAAGTAATTTCTGAGAACTACCAATTGCAAGTACAAGTCATGCAGTGGAATAACTCCTGCTTTAACCATCCTGGTGTTATGGTCGGAATTCTCGTGAGCAGTGCCATACAATAAATTAGTGGAGATTCTGCACAGGAAACTATCTACATTCTTGGTCTTACAAGGCGCACAAGAACCATACACTGAAACACCGTATCTAAGGATAGATTCTCCTAAAGATCTATACACAGTCTGACGCAAGTTTATAGGTGTAGTGTATTTTATACGATAAAGCTGCACAGAAAGAGCACGGAGATGTTTTAATAAATAGTCAATTTTGGAAGACCAGCACATGTTCGAATCAAGACATAGGCCAATATATTTAACACTGCTCGAGTAGGGTAGTGGCGAACATACGCAATTGGCACAGTTGCTACCATGCAGAAGAACTGACTGGGTAAGATCAACATTCTTGTGCGGATTTCTGGAACATATTAACACAGTTTTCTTTATGTTTATGTATATTTGATTTCAAGATAACCAGTTTACTATTTTATTGATATCGTACTGAAGTAATTTCAGTGCGAGTGGGCTTGATTCATGGGATATCACTAAAGCTGTGTCATTAGCATACTGAAACAATTTTGCATTTAATGTTAGGTTAACCATATTGAATATCAGAAAAAGCACTAAATGATTCTTTAATTTTGACTACTTGTTTACGGTGCGAAAAGTAACTTGCAAAAAATTATTGGTATGGACCACGGAATCCAATACTTTCCAACTTATGCAACAAACCAGAGTGCTCTACGGTATCTAATGCTTTCGATAAATCCAAAAATAATCCAAAAACACAATGATTAACATCCAAGTTACCATTGATAAAACCACAGCAATCTTCGAGACGCTCAACCGCACCAATATTACGACGGAAACCATACTGTGTAGTACACAAACAAGAATACTTCTCACAAAAAGATGTCATATATTGGTGCACAATTTTTTCCATCAGGCTGCTAATGACTGGTAGTATGGCAATTTGTTTGATCTCTCTTTTTTCCCGAGTTGTAGATTGGTCTAAGTACTGAGATATTCAGACCTGATGGTATTTCTCCTGTCTTAAAACACCCATTAAGTATATGTAAAAGCACGTCTTTAAGTTTGGAGTAATTGTTTCGCAAATAACGCAGTCTAATCCCATCGTAGCCTGATGGCTTGCTGTCTGGTAGCGTCCTAATAAGGTTCCACAACTCTTCTTGATCAACAGGAGGAAAAACAGCAGAATTAATTGTTTTCTTCCCTTGGTGTTGGATGGTAGAAACGATAGATTGTTTTTTTAAGTTCCCTAATGGATGACACAAACTCATCATTAAATGAATTCGCCATGGTCGAAGGATCTGCTTTCAGAAAAGTACAGTGCAACTTCTCATCCAAATTAGATTTCTTCTGTCTACCTAATAATTCATTTAATAGACTCCAAGTTTTCCTCGTATTGCTGCTACACATAGAAAACTCAGCAGAGAAATATTGCTTCTTTGCTTGTCTCAGCAAAGCAGTAAGCTTATTACGATGTGCCCTATACTGCTCTTTCGAGGCCAGATTCTCCACGTCTTGTTTATAGTCATTCCATAGTTCGTCCTTTTCATGAGCAAGTTTAAGGGTATCATTCGTTATCGATTTCTTCTCTGGATTTTTTAACTTGATTTTAATTTCCTTAGTGGAACTGGCATATAGCTCATCAAACTTGGCTACTAATGAGTTATAAGTATCAATGTGAGTTTGACTTAGCAGAGACCTCCGATTAAAAGCTTGAACGTGCTCGTCCAAGCACTTGTTACCAAATATTTTTATCGTTCTAGCGGTTTGACCGGACGTTTTCATTTCTTGCGCCAGAACACACAGCACTGTGAAATAATGATCCGCCACCTTTCTTCGTATTACTGCAGCGTTGGCGACATTATTCGGGAGTCTGACTGCTATATGGTCGATGCACGACTGAGTAAGTTTGGTGCCCATTACCTCTTCCCTGGTAAAACTAAAAATCATATTTTTTATTCCGTATGAAGAAAGTAAATCTAAATAGCACTCAACACCAGGTTCCCTTATTTCGTAAATGTCGATATTGATGTCTTCAGCTATTATTACATTAAATCGATTGTGGTGAGTTAAAACTTCCGCAAGTTCAGAAAAAAGTACTTCGAGTATTGAGTTCGGAGGGCGATAAACTGCTAGCACAATAAATGTCTCGTCTTTGCAACTGAGTGAAAGAGCTACTACTTCCGCCGCACTAAAAGCACAAGCTACTCTTTCAATGTGCCAGCATTCTTTAACAAATCCTAATACACCACCACCCCTACCAGAGTCACGACAACAAGAGAAAGATTGAATGTAACGCAGAACTCAACGACAGCTGGAAACACCGGAGGCGCCACGATTGTGCAGCAGCAGAGTCTTATAACTGGACTTCCCAACACGCCCCATGAAAGGGAACACTGCGCCACTGGTTTAATCCAGAGTATTGACGAATTAAAACAAAGATCACTTCAAGGCCCTTGTTCGTCGTCTGCAGTAACTGCAAAGTACGGCTATTTAGCGTACTGCGTCGGCTAACGACGACAAACTTAGGTCGCGAAGCGGTGTACTTTTGCCGCACAACGGCGACATTTTCGATTGCTCCGGTAACGCTAGGTGTCCCTCACCCATGTGCCTAGAATATGGCTGCCAGCAAATTCAAGCCGACGTAATAGGCTGTAAGCAAAACGGCTTTCATCACTTCATATTCTTTTATAATTTCAAGTCCATGCCGTTCGATTGCTTCTCGGCATTAATTGCAATTATTCCTCCGCATTAATCGCAGTTAGGAGTATCATGGACAACTCCCCCATTGGTTAACAAAAAATCTCAGATGCATCTGGTCTATATTCACGACGTCGTCAAGTGCGCTGCCGGTTTCGGAAGCCTTTTCATGATAGACACGGTGCGCGAGACCGTTAAAGCTTCAAACTTGAAGCCGAAAAAAAAAATCGCGCCGCACTTTTGGACCCCGCCATGGCAAGTAAAGATGCATCGATTCCAGCATGCTATCACTTGTTGTTCTTGGGTTTAATGCGCTCTGTGGACATTTTGTCACAAGAGCTGTTGAGCCATCAGCCACAGATCGTGCCAGTACACTCAGCCTACAACGACGCACAGGAATATTTTTCGAGGCACACGAGCGCGTCTTCCTGCCCCACACCCCCGGCTTCCTCACGCGCAGTCCGTTTACTGGCGGCAATTACCTTTCCCTAGCCTCCACTTGTACCACAAAATACATCTCACTCTATATTCCTCCACTTTCCAGTGGTGGTCCCCCCCCCCCCCCCCCCCTTTTTATCAGCTCACCTGGGGCTGCCGATACAGCCCGGTGGTTGTCAACGTCCTCAATCCCACCCTGTAGTACTGCGAGCAAGCTCTGTACAATGGGTGACTGGAAGACCAGCTGCAGCTGATTGAACGGGCCCGTGCGGTGGCCACGTTGACTGATCTCCTGTACTGAGGAGTCTCCGCTCATCATGCTCGTCAACTTCTAGGTCACTAAATGTTTTCCCCTTCCTCCTACTCCTACCCTAATAATAAATGAATTCGACGAATCACGGGAGAATTTAAAGAGCTACTTTCGTGAACTTGAGTAGCGCCTTTGCCAGTGTCAGAGCAGAACGACAAAAAATGAGACAAACATTCACATTCTCCGATGCTGCAGGCGGCTTTGTACTTCGTTCTGGGTTCGCCGGGGGTCATAATAACACGAAACGGTGCTATAAAAAGTTTAAGGTGAACTGACTCATGAGAAAAAAAAAATGAATGGCCAGTCATTGCAAGAGAAACTACTAAATCCTATACCTGCCCGCATGCAAAGTCGTTAAGAGGAATCAGTGCGGAATCTCAGTGAGGAATCTCTAGTCCTTTCACATGACGGACGAAAGCAAATCGACACATATCTGCTTCACACGATCAGAAGGAGAACATTTTTTTTTTACTCAGGAAATTCTCTGTCTCATACGCTAACGAAATGATGACAAGCTGCTGAGCTTTGTTTCCCATAACGAACTCTTCACTTGAATACAGGGCACAAAAAGTACATTTGGGAAGGCACCGTACACTGCCACTTAGGGGTCAAGAACAGTTACTTTGTACTTTTTTTTTTACTATAAACCACGTCGTTTGTCGCCACCAAGATATCCGCTATCGAGAGTATACGGGGTGTTTACAGCCACAGTGTTCAAATAAGTGAATAAGTGAAATAAGTGACCGGTGTGAACCTTTTTTTTTTTCCTCGCGCAGATACCTATGGGCCCACCTTGAAACAAAATAAATACCATTTTACACTTGGTTTAACAGCAAAAAAAAAAATATATGTGGTTAAAAAAGTACCAGAACTGCGTTATTTTGGAGCCGGGCACCGATCAACTGAGATGAGTACTACATGTCATTTATATTTCCTGCTCCCACTAATATTCATCTAATTATTTTCATTCTGCGCTGCTTTCTAAATAGTTTCACATGACGCTTCTGCCACACTTGTGTCCATTTTTTTTCAGTTCTCGAGTTACTTAGCGTGTGGAAATGTTTCTTTTTCTTTTTTTCAGTGCAGAAGCATGCAGTGTTCTGCCTACGTCATTTTGTCGATCGCTACCTCTGACCACGAAGACGTTTAAGGAGAATTATGACCCCCACTAAGTGATGACTAGGCCGTGACGAAAAACATGTACTTTATTCCTCGGTAGCTAACTGCTGTGTTTGTAAAGCAGCGTGATTTTAAATTTACGACAACTTATGCGACAAAAAGCAGCTCAAACCCTGCTCCATTTAGCTGTGAAGTAAGGGCGATCCATGAAGGGGATCACCCCTTCATGGATCGCTGCGTTATCGCGGAGGAGGGGCTTCCATATGCTTTTGGAGGAGAACAAAGGGCAATTTCAAGTAGCTCCAGAAAGAGTGAAACGGCTGGACTGAATCCACATGCACACTCAGCTGCGGAGGTGTCTGGATGAGACAGGAAACTAATGCTGTTAGGAACTATTTCACACAGGAGCTTGCACTGTAAGATTTATGAATCAAGGTTGGTTGGACGTCGTCAAGAGGGAGATGAAAAGATTGAACATCGACATCTTAGGAATCAACGAGCTAAAATAGACAAAAATGGGAAAATTTAACTGGGGCAATAATTATATCTACTACTGTGGGAAGGAACCCCTTAGAAGGAATAGACTAGCCCTCATAGTCAACAAAAGAGTGGGAAAAGCAGTATTAGGGTACAACCCCAAGAACGACTGAACGATCTCAGTTCACATCCGTCGGAAGCCATTCAACATCCCAGTAATCCAGCTCTATGCCCCAACCACTGATGTTGAAGGAGGTGAAGTTGACAGGTTCTACAAAAACCTGCAATACCTTCTACAGCTTACACCAAAAATAATAACGGCGTCATTTTCATCATTGGGGACAGGAATGCTAAAGTAGGAAGTCAAGAAATAGCTGGAATAACAGGCAGTTTCGGTCTTAAGGTACAAAATGAAGGAGGGCAAAGGCTCTTAAAGTTCTGTCAAGAGCGGCAACAAGAGCAAACATTCTTTTTCAACAACACAAGAGACGACTCTACACATGGACTTCACCGGGTGGTCAGTACCGAAAACAAATTTTTTGGCCACCTAATACGAAGGGAAGAGTCGATGGCAGAGAAGAACTTGATGCCAGCAGAGATTAAGGGTACTAGAAGAAGGAGACGGCAGATGATGAGATGGTTAGATGAGATCACCGATCCAATCCGGTGATTCCATCTCCGAGAGACGGCGGAGGTCCGGAAAGCCTGGCGTGCTGTTATACATAGGGTCACAAAGAGTCGAAGGCGACTCAATCACTGAGCAACAATAACAAGGGGCGAAGTGACCAAGGCTGTAGTATCAGATAGGTGCTGTCTCCACAGCTGCTCCGCTTTATTATTTGAAGGTTCCCGGAACACACAATGGACGGGCTTCTTCGAAGCTGTGTGCTAGCCTTATCTTCACAAATTTGTATGTTGACGTCGAAGCGACGGTTTCTAGGCACACTTAAGCCATTGAAACATAGGACCGGAATGCGCACATTATAAAGAACATGTGCGAGTTCTCATTTACCAGCGCACACAAATGAATGCTGGTACGACCAAGCTGTTGCAAAAGGAGAGGTCGACTTTATACTTTCAGTTACTAACGCGTAGGGCACAAATATACGCTGACTGTTTTCAGGCGGAGCGTTCTTTCGTAGCATCGAGGCGGTGGTGAGAAATGCCCGCGTTCCTTCGCGTTAAAATGCCCGCAAATGGTCGGCTGCCCGTTCCGGCAGCGGCGAAGAAACGGGGCCACCGAACCCGAACAGCCCCAGTGCGCGACGGATGGGGTGCCGGGAACAAAGGGCGGCCGGCCGCAGCGCCTCGCCGTGGAAACGTCGCCCACGGGGGAGAAAGGCCGCCAGCATCGGAGCGGATCGGCGCTTGTTCTGCAAACAAAGTTGGTCCCCGTTCGGGACACGGCGCGAGACTCCCGCAACGTCCCTCGAAGCCCGGCGTGTGCCGCCGGAGAACATCACATGTTGAATAGGGAAAAGGGGAAGCGGCGAGGGCGCCGGCGTGGTGGCGAGAGAGAGCTCCCGACGATGCAAAAAGAAGCAAAGCGATCATCCGTGACGCGTGCAGATCTTCCCCACTGCGCAGGCGCAGAGCGCCGCCTCCTCGCCCGCAGGGCTCGGGCCGCGGTGGCAGCACCGGCGGCGGGATCGCGCTCTCCCCTCCTGGCAACCATGGGGTAGTTGTTGCGCTCGAGACCCGTCGGCTGGCCGGGGAAAAATGAAGAGCGAAAGTTGGTAGCCCGGGAAGCGCGGCGCCCAACGAGGAGGAAAACGAAGCGACGACCGATCGCGCTCTGGCCGGATAAGGAACGAACGAGATGCCGCGTTCCTTTCTGGTCAAGAAGGTCAAGTACCCGGTGGCCAACCACCACGCCGGAGGACCCCGATGGTACCGCCAGCCGTCGAGCCCCACGGAGGCGGCGCCGGTGCCGAGCCCGCAGCCCAGCTCGCCCAGCCGCGGTGGCGCCGTCGCCCTACCAGCCTACGGTGAGTGTGCGCGCCGCGCTCAAGCGCCACAAGTGTACGGCCTGGCCTGGGTCGCGTGTCCGCGCCGAATTATACCCGGCTCGCTCGATAGGCGCCCGCTGCACGTAGACGCGCCGCAGGAATAGGCGCAACAGGTCCACGGGCCTCGCGACATGGGATCAGCTGACGACGCCCCACCCGAACCGAAACTAAACGAGCGGGACGCACTACCTTGCGGTGTCAGGCGCACTAGTCGCACCAGCTGCAGTTCTCGTACACCGCGGAAACGAGAGTTGCATGCGGTCTGTCGCAGGGCGCCTCTAATTCGCAACTGCGAGAAGAGTGCCACCCGTGGTTATCGAGTCGGACGCAGCTCAGGTCGGCTATGAAGTTAACCGCTTTCATACACTGCCCAAAACTAAAGAGAAAAGGCATCTGTGTTCGTGGTTTTTAGCCACATCAGAGCTTCAGTACACGCAAGGCATGAGATGTAGCCTTAACGTCGTCTTTTGTGCACCCACCGGCGACTAAAACAGCTAGGCCGTGGTATAGTCGTAAAAATAAAACATCAATTTCCTTGTGGACTAGACGCACAACGCTGGTCGCACGTTCAAGTCCATAATAGACGTCGCCGTTCGAGGTTCCTGGAAAAAATCAGCCTAGAGGAATAGGTGTTTTTTTTTTTCGTTATCTTATGGCCCTACTATCCGTGTTAGCGGGTACACATGATGAACAGGAAAACCCTAAAACTTGCAAATGCAAAATTTTACACCAAATAGTAACTTCAGAATATATTTTACCGTCCCGCCTTTTTGCCCTTTCAAAATGGTGGCCAGCTTTTTCTTCTGATGATTTATTTACTTTTTTGGTTTCTGTACTCAAAGCAGGATGAAGAAGCCGCATAGGAAGTTTCTAGTGCCGCATTTGTCGCCAAAGATGAGTGGTTGGTTGTCTTTGCATTTGTTGTGTGCTCTTGAGAAAACCCTACTGCGCTGCAGCCGCTTGCGACGAGAAAGAGAGCTTTCTGGTCGAAAACGACTGGCACAAGCATGAGCACAGTTCGAATTTTCCAACCCAGTGGCCTTGTCGCATAGTGTACCACAGCTCTGAAAGGTCACTTCAGGTAATGACTTGGAACGCGTACTGTGATGCCTAACTTTCCGTTCATGATGTCTTTCTTTTATTGTACGCAGCGCCATTTGTGGAAACACGTTAAGGTTGGTAACGCGGTAACGGAAGTAAGAATCGCGAATTCCTTTTGTTTTTCGTCTTTTCCAGGAAGTAAGAACCCACCCAGATATCAAGAATCACTTCTCTTCTTCACAAATTTCTCTAGTGAGTAAGATAGCTCGTTCATAAACTGAGTGACAGGCGTCGGTACCGTCTTAGTTCTACACGTGCAGCGCCCAGAAAAAGCCGGGAAACATAAAGCCTTAAAACGCACTCAAGAAGGGATTTGGCTCCTGTATTAGTTTTACGTCTTGGGGTGGAAGGGCATGAATAACGGATATTAGTTTTATTCCATCACGGTTGTCTCCGCCTCTCGGAACTGGCTCAGGCGAGACCGCGCACCGGTTATCGAGAGGATCGGTCACTCGGGGACGCGAACGGGGAGAATTGAATCGAACCGAAAGAATATATTCGTTGGTTCATATATACCCTGCGGTATCAGAATGTAGCTTTTGAATCTGGTGCCGTAATAAGCAAATTGCTCGTCCTTAAGAGAGCTCCGTGACTGGCCGTCGCTCGTACGCTAATCATTCGTGACAGCCAATGAGAAGAGCGCCGACCAATCAGGGAGAGAATTTGCATATTATAAACCCTCTTCGCACCGATCGCTGCGAGAGATATCTCAACCTACACGCTGTGGGCGAGATGGTTCACTATGCTGTCTTCAACAAATTTATCACTCATAAACGACGCTGCAGCGGCGACCTGTCATACTTGCTAACTGTCTTCGGGAAGCTTAGTGCTAGCGTAAATACGTTGCTTGCTTGATTGGTCGCCAGTGCTCTTTTGTTTAAACTGACATTTTACGTCCGAATCAGCTACCAGAGCTACTCTGCCCCCTGTTCACTTTCAGCACGCCTGGTAGTCCTGGCCAGCACTACATGCGCTATTCGACCTTTTCTAGTAGCAGTAGTTCGTAAAATGGCAATCCCTCTTTTGACCGTTGCGCCAAGCCCACTGCCCCTCCACTCGAGGTTCAAGGCGCATTTGGAGGCAACCGAATCAACCGCCCTGTCTTCGCCTTTTCTGTGTGCTGTCTCAACGCTACGTTCTTCGTTCTAAGAGTATGTCTGAACAACTGACCCATCAATATAATTTGTCAACTCAATCCAAATATGCAACGTAATTCGGCGAGCATAGTTTGCAGCGCTGGAGTGCAAGAAACAAAGTTTCACATTTCAAATACTGGCCTCGGACCGTTCACGAGAAATAGTTAAGCCCATGGATTTTGGTAAGCAAGCTGTCTCTTGCCCTACGATTAGACCTCGCGCGCGTTGAAACACGCGTGAACTGCGGGAAAGCATGCCTGGTAGAATCGCACACGTAAGGCGCGCAATTTCGATTTACAGGCATTGTTCGCAACGCAGTGTGGAACCCTTACCGATGAAAGGCGCCTCAAAATCTGCGCACAGTTACGAGCTAATTCCGGAAACACTTTTTATCGACGTCCTTTAGAAACAATTTTAACGGCAAAATATCGCTGTACGAATCGCGCACCACAAAGTCTCGCAAATCAAACTTCATGTGGTGGTGACGCTCAATCTAAGTCTACTCACTAATTAATCTACCAGCATTTTCAAGGACGTTGATTACCCCTTCATACCAGCTTTTTCCCGAGATGTCCGTTAACTTTCTTTTGCGCCTTTTTTTTTTTTTTGCAGTACTGCCAAGTAAGTGTTTCGCAGAAATACTTTGAAATGTAGTTTCTGGGTTGCTTTTACATGCTG
The DNA here is from genome assembly GCF_055824585.1 of Amblyomma mixtum. Classification (NCBI taxonomy): domain Eukaryota; kingdom Metazoa; phylum Arthropoda; class Arachnida; order Ixodida; family Ixodidae; genus Amblyomma; species Amblyomma mixtum. Next base: position 63,983,828 of record NC_143014.1, read on the forward strand.
CCTTTGTTCACCAGTTTCTGGTACTCAGATAGAGTCACAAATAAAATGTGGCATATTTGGAAACGACGCCCGTCGGTGTAAATCCATGTTACGGTAAAGCGATACCTCATTTTTAGCAAGGAACTTAGCATCTCACCTGCAAGCAGCCAAGTGTGTGTTTTTTCAAATACTTTCCAAAAGGGCTCTATTTCCGAATTTTGAACTATGCACCCATGACCTTAAGTTTATTGCTTATATACTCTATAAAATCAAATGTAAAGCCAAAACCCCAACAAAGACTATGTCGGGTTAAGCACAACTGAAAGTGCGTTTAGTTGTTGAGTGCACTCTACATACATAAGGTCCATGATGGCTTCCTGTTGATTTAACACGAACACAACAGAACGTCACCACAAGCTCAAAAATAATTTTGGTAAAGAGAGACAGGGGGAGGAAACCAAGTTTCGTAAACCGCCTTCTGGTTTCGCCTCTGGTATACACGCTCAAATTCGTACCGTTAGTCGTGTTACTGCCGCCAGTACGGCAATCACGAACAGATGAAATATGGACTAAGTAAGATACAAATGGTACTCGTACAAAGATCTCTAGCATTGTCTACGGCACTTGTCTATACGTACGAAAGGGTTGCGTATACCAACAATGGCGTCTTCTTGTGAGCGAAAGGCGAGAACATCGGGTAAGAAATTTTGGTGCAAAAAGGCTCAGCTGGTCTGGTCGGCACTCATAGCTAGCGCTTTACTCATTTTACCAACCCGTTTTACGAAACCACTTGAGTGGTTTACTCATAGCTCGCGCCTTGATTTGGGAAGCAGACGCCGCCTTAATGACGTCCTATTTTGTATACAAGCATCAAAAACCGCGGTTTTCCGTAATCTTGTTTCGTTTTTTTAATTCTTCACGACCTGTTTCCGCCTATGGGGACCGCTGTTTGTTTTGGGGGCATGTGTTGTCACGCATGCTAACTGCACGCATTCAACACAAGCTAACAGGATAAAATGCCACAAAATAAAGTAGCAGAGAATAATGCGCTACGTCAGCAGTCAACAAGTTGATCAAGCCCGCCTCTTTTCGCGCATTTAGCGTCTAAAATCACAGCTCGTAAACAACACTCCAGGCTGCCAATACCGTTAAGCGGGTAACAGCTGAGACAAGAGAAACGCCCTACAGAAAGGCCAGGTTTGTCGGGTATACAACTGCATCAGGCAACTATCGAAATGGCACAAAACCAGGGCCCCCCTTCCTCCGTGAAGCGCTGGCCCCAGATCCTTTGAGCTAAGGCAACAACCCTGCAACGCTCGGATTTCCACATTGAAGCCGGCGTCCGACACAGCATATCTCTGCGCGAGCCGTTGTCGGCCGGCGTGTAGGACGGCGGGGCGCATTAAACGACTGCTTCGTTGTCGCTTTGGCCGCTGCTGCGCTGTACGAGTGTGTTCTGCCGACGCGTGGCTGCAGCGCGGCCCTGGCGCCGGGCCGCGCACGCATCGGGGCCCGGCGCTTGTCGCGCGCGAGGAGCGTCCCGGGCAGCGTGGCCGGAAGCCTCGGGGCGGCCGACCATGGCAGCCGGGCCCGGGCGCGCGGCCATTAGGAAATGAAGCGCCGTACGTGACACAGCCTATCGAACAGCTTGGTCCAAAAGTCGCCGCCGGCTCTCGCTGCTTGGCAAGGAACGGACAGAGAAAGGACGAACCAGAAAAAAAAAAAAAAGCCCATTTATATACACATATATAGGGATGGGGGGCGCGGGTGGGGGAGGGGGGAGGGAGGGTCGCGATCTCTGGACGCGCGCAAAGCCGCGCGAGAAAGGGGAAGGACATCTGTTGTGCCGTCGTCATTGGCCGCGGCCGATCACGTGAGCGGGGGCGTCACGTAGTTCTCGCACTAATTACCTGTTCAGCCACGAGCGCGCAATTAGAAGACTTCAATATATATACGGGCCATTTTGCCTCCACCCCCCCCCCCTTTCCCAGGCCCTCCCTTTACCCGTGCTCGCCGCCCGCCGCTTTTTGCTGGCCGCCCACGGCCGCCGCTGGGCAGCGCGGAACGCGTATGCGGCCGCTTCATTACGGCACCGGGCTGACGGTGCTCGCAGCCCGTCTGTTAGGTCGGAAACGCTAATTGCGTATACACTAGAACGGCTTTCCGAATTAGTGCCACCGTCGGTTCATGCCCGAGGCTCCCGCTCCTGTGTCATGAAGCGTCACCGCACTACGGACGCCGTACGCTGCGTGCTGCTCCTGAGAGGGGCAGCCGCCCGCACCCTTTCCCCTGTAATCTTCCTTTTTTTTTCTCCACTCTGGCTAGACCAACAGTCGACGCCATCCGGCTTGGCAATCGCTGGGACGCCTGCACAACCTGCATGATTGTTTTACACTCTCTCTCGGGACGTTGACTCCACAAACAACGCTGGCTGCCGGGCTCGTTGTGTTTCACCACATATCGTCTATACGGGAGAATTTGGTCCACCGCTAAGAGGGGAATGGAACTGGGCTCACGCTGGATTCAATTACAGTAGATCACAACGTAAGGATCACAATTTTCGTTTCCAGGGGATCTCTCGTTTCAGATCTCGTTTCAGAAGCACGTGTACTTCAAGTGCGCGACCGACAGTAGCCTCGTGGTTTGGCCGGGCACAATCGCAGGAAGTATGGAAGTTCTTGAAAGAAGCACGACGCGGCAAGAAATGCCCTAGGCGTATTCAGCCGCCCTCAATCGCTAACTATGGTCGTACAGCTAGGCCGCGAAGCTTCGTAATCGTCCTTGCTCAGAATTTCGCGTGCACATCTAGCCTGCTCATTGTCGCAGCTAACATTAGTTTACTGGGCGCTGAGGGGGTCTTGTATCGTCAAAACTAATGATAGGTTTAATACGAGTGCCCCAGTATAAAGCACTAGTGGTGCCACAGGAAGAAAAGAAGACAGTACTTTCAAAATCGCCCCGGAGCGCTCAAAAAGCTTCGCGCAGCAAATTACCTGCGTAGCTCTAGCTTGTATGTAATATGGTAAATGCCGCCAGCACTGCTAGGCTCTTCCTCCTCTTGTTTAATACAGGCATGATTGAATGTGGGGCCGTCGATAAAGGAAGAGCAAAGAAAAAAAGAGCCGTCAACACTAAGAAAAAAAAGTGAAGTAAACCATGGATATTTTTCCGAGGCAAACTATTTACGTCCCCAGGGAATATATAGGCAGAGGACGGTGGCATAAGCCCAGGCAGTGACGGTTTTTTTTTTTTCTTCCCGTTTTGGCGCTGCTTCCTACTTTATTTTCAAGGAAAGGGATGAAATAGAGAACACCACCGCGATCATCCATCACAAACGGCAGGTGAGGAGGGAAAGCCAGCCTTGTTTGTTGCAGGTTCACAATCGCCTGCGAAACAGCGCGTGAACGCCTTCTCATGTTTAACAAAACTTGCGCGTGGCTTTCGCCTTTTCATTCCATTTTCGCCCTTCTAGGCACGTGCTTCTGGTTACGTTTGTGTTGTTTTTCTTTTCCTCTCATTTTGCCCGGCCGAAGGGAGCGGTTTAGCCGTGTCATACGGGAAGCCTAGATTGCGTGCACTCCTGTTGACACGGGCGTCCCCCCACTCGGCGTCGCTTGTCTAGGCGCACCTGTGGGCTGCGTGCCTTCGCACGGGAAGTTGCGTGGACGCCCCTAGATGTTGACAGGCGGCCATTCTTGACAAATGCATTAGCGCGGGGAATGTGGTGACGACACGGGCGCATGGAGGGAAGCGGACACGACGGGCCCGGGAATGCGATAATGATCTCATCGAAGTGGGTTCCGCGCAATACCACGGAAAATCTCTACTAGATTAAGACACGAAGGAATGGTCCAGGGTCGCTGCCCCCCTCCAGTCGTTAGTGTGACTGACAAATGCCTCACCTACATATAAACGTCACGGTGACCTACGAATAACCAGCTGCTACATTTATGAGCGAAATTTCTTGTTCTACTACAAATCAAAATAGTGCTGAGACTACAAGCGCTAAGCCTCCAACTTGGGCAGAAGGCTGCTTTGTGCGAGTCGAGTCAGAGTGATGCGCAGCCAGAACGCAGGTTTATTGGCGTCTTCAAGTTAAGTGATGCGAAAAGAAGACGTGATCATGCTTCAGACGAACAGTCACGTCTAGTGTGTAGTCAGCAGCCGGCTGCGGTCTGATGTAGCATCGCGAACTTTAGCACTGACAGGTGAAGCGAGTTCGCGTTTCATTCCGGCCGGTCAGTGCAAACTGGACACAGAGAACAGCACATAAACCAAGTGCAAAAATATACGTCGTCTTAAACTGTGCGCAGTATGTAATATTGGCCGGCTGATTTCAGTTTCAAATTCATGAAATTAATGCCTAATACTTCGTATAACAAGCAGCATATAAAGGTATTACTGTTCAGGAATGTTCACACTTAAAGAACCTTGTTTCTTCTTCACGCGGAACAGCCACCTTTGGCCCCAATGGTCTTAGTGAGCGCTTTGCGGGACAAGCACGATGATTCTACATACGCGTTCAGTATACCCCCGCCGCATTCCCCGCGTGTTTGTGTCATTATTGTGAATTTGTGAGCAGTACAGCTTCTTCTATAGTGCTCATAGCGGCTATACTAACTACAGCCAATTTCCGTTAATTCTACCGAATGGTCGAGGGAATGCAAAAAAGGTTCGACTCACTAAGTGATAGAACTCAGGATGCATTCCCGTTTTGCAGCAAATTGAATCTTTACTGGAATCCACGGTGTAATATGTTCTTACACCTTGCTTGAAGCTTTTAAATGCTGACTTTAAAGCATACTCAGCAGGCATTGCTCAAATGATATTCGAATACAAATTTTTATTGCCCTCTTCTACCGCAACTGTCATGTGGAACGTGATCGCAGGTGAGCAGCGGTAAATGTGCGTGAACCCGCGACCGCCGCCGCCATACATAGCTCGGTAGGCCACCATATCGTATGCGTCATGCGGAGGTCGTGGTTTCGGATCGCACCGGCGGAATGCGGTTGTCTTTTCTTCTAATTTATTCTGAGTTACCCCGTACCTAAAAGAATTCCCCAGTTTTCACTCATCAAATGCCACAATAAAAATAGTGCAAAAATTGATGGCGGTTTAGCATTGCTAAGCATGAAGCATTGACCTTAAGCAGGTTTTTGCAGGTAGACACCATCGCCACGTACCGGAAAGCGCGATTGAGGCGTCCACTGACCCAGGGAGCCAGTTATGCGTGTTTCCTTTCCTTTCGCGACTTTTGCGCACAGATTTAAGCCGATGAAGGCGACGACGTGCAGTGCACAGCGCGAGAGTGTGTTGCAGTTCAACGCGAGACGTGATCGGCTGCGGCGATAGCATATATGCTCTCCTGCAGTCACCAGCGAAGCTGGTCTGTTAACGCCGCCACGGGTTCGCAACCCAGTCGCGGCAATATTTATTTTATTTCTGCAGGTATCTGAGAGGCTTCAGACAAACTTCGCCTTTTTCAAAGGATTGCTAGCCAAATAGAGCTTTAGCACTAAAAAGTAGCGTTCCCCTGTGCCTTCCGCGCCTTCGAAGCCTGTTGGCTTCTTTCTAAACGTATCTTAAAGTGATACCGAGAACAATTCTGCCCGATTATTGATTTTACTCAAAATCAATTCTATGGTTCTTTCTGGCTCTTTCTGGCTATGTTCAAGATTGCAAAAGACGCGTTTACCGCCTATGAAATTGGATGTAAAAATCTTCCCGCCACTGGATTTAAGCTCGTGACGTCTTTGCCAAAACGACGGGCTGCCCCTGTTTTGAAATTAATGGCGACGTATCGTAGCATCTGAGGTCCGCAACCAAAGATCCCTGTCGACCCATGCATTCTACTTGCAATACCGGCAAGTGATGACGACACCTTGAATTCGTTTTCCGGCCCTTACTACCTTATAAAAGCTCCATTTTTCGTGATAGTGATGTCTGTGTGGTTAGAAAGCCCTACTTTATTGATGCAGGCCAACTTCCATGCGTCCTCAGTTTCCCTTTCACGGGCCCCTCATCTCTGCTCATACCACAGCGAGGGTCTCGGTTGTGGCAGTCTTGATGCCAAAGGTAGCACAAGAGGGCTCTCGCACAGTTGCCGCTGCCCACCTTCGATCACGTTCCACGTGAAACTTGCGGTATCACAGGATATGTCCTAAGTTGTGTAGCCTGGATGTGTAGCCTAAGTTTCTTCGGGACGTTAAACCCAAACAAACCAACAAACCAAACAGGATGTGTCACGTCCACCGGTGCGGTAGAAGACGACACAACTGCTGCCGTATCTGAGTTGGTAGAGCGTCGTACACGACATGAAGAGGTCGAGGGTTCAGATCACACCATTGGCATGTGGTTGTCATTTTTGTAATTTGTTCTAAATTATCTCATAACAAAGAATTCCCAATTTTCTCCCATCATCAAAAGTAGTAATATAAGCAGTGTAACAAGTGACATTCCCCTGTGCCTTCCGTGGCCTGACTGTTGGCTTCCTTCTTAACGTAAACACAAATACACATGCAAAAAAATGCTAGAAATGCGTTTCTTGGAGAAACATTTATTATACCAACGGTTTCGGATGGTGGACCTTCCTCCATCGGGGTTTCTGTTGAGACATCATCTTTCAACTCCTTACTTACGTCATCAGCAGTCACACACACACACACACACACACACACACACACACACACACACACACACACACACACACACACACACACACACACACACACACACACACACACACACACACACACACACACACACACACACACACACACACACACACACACACACACACACACACACACACACACACACACACACACACACACACACACACACACACACACACACACACACACACACACACACACACACACACACACACACACACACACACACACACACACACACACACACACACACACACACACACACACACACACACACACACACACACACACATTATATATATATAAACGAAAAAGCCATACTTACGTCAAATACATTGTTCCTTCCCAAGTCTGACTGTTTTTTTCAATATGTTCGCAACAATGTCCAATGAACCTATTTTTCAGACACACACGCATGCCAGATGTCGTAACTTCATGGAACCAAGCTTTTAAAAACCATGGAGTGCCCTAGCCCAGTGAAACCAACTGAGATCAGTTGAGAGTCCCCTGGCCTAGTCTGCAGTATTTTTTCGTGCTCCAAACTTGATTAGTTTGTAAAGATTAACTTGGTAACATTTCAATTATTGTTTTCAGGATCAAAGTGTCATTAAGAAGTTGTAGATCGTCTTGCAGCTGACTGAAATGTTTGCGCCAAGCTACCGCTCATGTTAAGAAGATTTTTTTCACGTGACTCGTATAACTCACACGATAAAAAGCTTCCTCGTGACAACGGTACAACTTCAACGTCCAAAGAAGCGTCACACAGAAGACAATCCGATTATTTTTTTTTTTAGGGTTGTCCCCGATGAGGCTTTGAATGAGCACTGGGGCAGAGATGTGAGCCAGCAGCTGGTCACGTGACAGCTTTCTTTCAAGGCCAAAAAAAAAAGCTGCGTAAATTATACCTTGACGGAACAGCGCTGTTGGCTGTTTTTGAAACGACCTCCTGCTTAAGTACTGACAATTTGTTCCTCAAGCCAATAATTCAAATGTTAAATAATTAGTCTTTACTAATAAATCAACTTTGAAGAACGAAGAATATTTCTGAGTAGGCCACGTAACTCTGATCAACCCTCAGTTGGTTTCACTGCGCTAGGAGACTACGTCTGTTTTAAAAGCTTGGTTACATTTAGCTGGGACACCATGTGCGCGTGCGTAGGGAACTAAGGCATAGGGGAATGATAATTCTTTTAGAACTAAACTTCAACAGAATTGCCTGTCTGGTTGGGTTTGATAACTTACAATTCTTTTTACTCGCGGTGTTTCTCAATGGTAAATTATTAGTGCAATACTTTATGGCTGAACACTTCTCAAACACATTTATTGTCGACGTTTCGACCACGGTGCGTCTTCTTCAGTCCTGAAGAAGACCGCACTGCGGTCGAAATGACCGACAATAATGTGTCTTTGATAAGCGCTTACTTCGCTCAACCTTTTCCCTGCCGAAGCCAACGAAAATTACTTTCGTAACTGGCAAAACACAGGGTTAGTAGGAGAGACATGGGAGAAGCCTTTGCCCTGCAGTGGGCGTAGTCAGGCTGATGATGATGACGCTCAGCTAGCTTGTCCATGTGCTTTGTTGTCTTTGCGGTACGTGGCTCAAACGCCCTGGCCAATCGCGTTCATTCCAATACACGTCGCAAGACCGCTGGTCGTTTAATGCTAATCGTTGCCACAAACAAAACCAACGTTTGCGGGAAAGATTTCGCCTACTGCGCTCCACATTGCTTCTAGAGATTAATGATGACCGTCCCCTCGCCACCTGCTCACGTCAGCGCGTCACGAAAAGGTGCGCAAACTTCGAGCGTGCCATCCCCGTTTGTCATACGCCGCCGCGGCCAGCGCTGACGGCGTAAGCCAGGCAGCGTCAATCAAGTCCGCGTCGTCCTTTTCACCTGCGAAGCTACGCCCGCCGCCGTGCCGCGGCTGCAGCCTCGTGGAGGACGCCAAAATAACCGCTCCGGGATCGATCACAGCGTGCGACCACAGTGGGCGTGCGGCCGCTTACGCAGGGATGGCAGCGAAAAGAAAGCAGCAGGCTGCCCCCCTCCGCACAAACGGCAATTTCCCTCTGTCAACGATGTTTTTCTCTGTCGGTGATATGGCGGAGCTCTACGCGCTGCGCGCACGGCGATGGCGCCCGTGTTTACGGTCGCGGGAGGCCACTAATGAGAAGCCCTTCTAATTTTCTCCGCGCCGTACGGACCGCTCTGGCCAAGACCTACTCAGCTCCGGCACCAGCACAGATAACATTGCTCCAGAGCGCCTGTCCTAGTTGATCTCCTTTGCCGTTAGGGTCGCAACTCTACCAATGACGTGGCGCTTCTCGCAATCTCTTGCTCGAGTCGATGGCAAAATATTTGCGCTCACTACTTGCTATATTCGCACCTTTTCAACGGCTTTCGCACTCGGTTCGCAGAACTTAGCTATGTATTGGGTCAAATTATCATTATTTGTGGGTGGACAAAAAAGAAACGATGACGGATATAACGCATAATCGCAGGTGTCCACACGACTGGCTAACGTAATTGACCCGGTACGGAACAGATCCATAATACGTCATTTTAGACACATAATTACATAACAGGTTACAACCTGTCCGCACACGTATCTAAACGAATCTCAAGCTTGCAGAACATTACTGTACGCTGCGTTGGCGAAAAGTTGTGTATTTGAAAGCTTCTAAGTTGTAGACGCCGTGTTCTTTAACTCTCAAAAAACAAGTCCACAGCTCACGAATGAAGCTACCGGACAGCTCGCCGTTCACGACAGAATGACTCCGGAGCTGCCACAAAAAGCAGACAACAGGTTGTCGGAAGGCTTTCAGCAGCCTAACTGCAAAAGCGCTTTGGTGCACGTCTCCCTATAGAGACCCGGCATCTGGGCAGGTCTGAAATTCTTGTAGGTCTCGGTGCTAGCTTGTGGCAGCGCTGCTTGGATGACCGCCCTGCATGCGCGACTGCCCATCGCCCTCGCTTGTTGCCTTCTCAGGGCAATACCGCGGAAAAGTTTGTAGAAAACCACAGTAAAGAACTTGCGTTAGTATGGTCCTCCAAGCTCGGTCCTCAAGCGGACTCGAACGGCGCGTTCAGTAATAAGCTTTCGGGTTGTGTAGGCTCCGAGTTCACGTCATCTGCAAAAAAAACTTGATCGCGAAATTTAAGGTGAGGTGATGACGAGCGGCCAGAGTTGATATTGCCTCCGCCTTTAGAAATCCGAGTCCACACTGGCGCACGTTCATGGCTGATTACGGCCGCTTAAAATTGTCTCTTGGGTGATTCTTAGAGCAAGTAGGAATTCCTAACCGCGGGAGCTATAGGAAAACTTCAGAGACGTTAGCTACGCCCTGATTCGTACTTGCTGTGCAACTCTGTGAAAGCAACGAAAATATTGTGGTCGCAAAAACGTATCACAACGCCGCGCAACATTTCTAACTTGTTCGCAGTTTCATGGAACCTGCGAAAGCCGAGCAGCAGCTTCCGCACATGTGCTCTCCACTCGCACACGCGAGCCAACCGCACAAGTCTGGAAGCCGTTTGGCGTCGTCACAAGAGTAAATATTTTCTTTTTCAACATTATCAGGTGCCCTCTTAACGCTTGGGGGAGGAAACAGCATTTTGAACGGGTGCGAACAAGGTTATGAACGCAAATGCAGCAATTTTAGTAAGATCGTTACCTTAGGCAGCGTTGAACACCAGGTATGGTAGGAAATATTCTCTAGAACAGAAAACAAATCGTTACCCTTGTCACATGGGCGCCCTCAAATATGCAGGTGAGTCAAGGACCTTCCAGACTGAAACCCAAAGAATTGTGGCGCTGCTACACAGTAAGTCGCACAGCACTGTCAACTTCCTTTGAGAATTTCAATATTCTAGCACCGAACAATTTGGGATTACCATCGATACCGACGGTTTCATACGAGCAGTAACAATCAGCTCGCTGCTTTGACGAGGAATGAAGATAGTGTTTGTTTTTAAAATAAAGGTAGTTGACTGAAATAATGCCACTTTATGGACCTGCTGTAATTTTATTCATGCACTTTTAAGCATCTTTTAGGCGAGTACGTGTACCGTTCTCTTTGACTGGCAACACTGCCTTTGCTTAAGTGTTTTAAACCAGACTTCTCTGGCTCGTGCTAAGCAAGTTTTAAGCATGAAATGCTTTTAGCTCCCGTTGTCGGCAGTGTGGTGACGTCACGCCGAGACCGAGAACCAACATCCGGGCACTGAATTCCACTCATCCGGGCACTGAATTCCACTCATCCGGGAGCTGAAACGAGAGCATCCGGGCACCGTACGAGATTTAACGAGACTCTCTAAGAGAGAGGGCAGCTTAGAGCAATAGGGGAGCTCCAGGGCGAGAAGGGCTTTGGGCGGAAAAACTGCTTCCACGCCGTCCCCAAGGATGGCGCCGCGGTCCCACACTCACGCATGTAAAAGACCGGCCGCTGGGCCTTTAGCTCATGGCGTTTCCCCCCTTTGGCAGACAGATGTATACACGCTCGCGGAGTATTCGAACACGCTGCATATACATTCTTGTCAGGCCTGCGTCTCGTCGTGTCTGCGTACGCTTCTGCATCGTCCTGCATTTCAATGCCGCCACCGTCACAGCTGCTTAAGCCGAGCAATGGAACCTGACAGAAACCGGATACAGCTGACGAGGCAGGGCTGAAGAGATTCCCCAGACACTCACAGGAAATGATTGCGTCCACATGGACCAGTGCTCAGTATGTGTGGTGTGGTCTGTTGAACACTAGACCCATTTCAAGATTTTGACTAGTACCATCTACAACCAATGTGTTATGCCCGTAAACATTTCATGCTTACTCTACTCTCGGTTACGGGAGAGGCAGAGATTTTTTTAATAAGTTCTATTAGTCCAGCTTCAACTGGAACCAGTTCAACAAATTTTCGTTGTATATGCAGCTGCCATTACTATTTTGCAGAGTACATAGCTGCGAGAGGTTCGCAATGTACCGCTGGCCGTTCGAGGCGCACTACGACAGATCAGGCTTTCGAAGTCACCGTGTGCCACCGATTTAACACTGGAGAGCCGTTTCGAACAATCTTACTCAGCGGGAAGTACGGCACAAAGCAGTGACCTAGGGCAGGAAGGACGAGCGTCCCCACTATACTCTCTTTGCTGGTTCGTGTTTTTATTACGGCAGCTGTATAAGCTGCTTCTCTGGGGTAAACGGCGCCGTTGTGTGTCATAACTGAAAACTACCGCTTTCACCAGCTGACCAATCAGGACATTATCAAGGTGGGTCAATGCTTTTTTTTTTTCTCACGCTTCGCAAGGTTAGCGGAGTTTAGTCTTGTCTGCGACAGACAAGACTAAACTGAGTTCAGCGCGCAACTCGAGGGATAAGTCAAAGCATACCATTCTATCGTGACACCGCTGTTATCGCTTCTTTCTGTTACTCATAGAAGTGTAACTAACGTATTGTGCAAGTTGCGGACAGAGGACTACATGACTCCGGAGAAGGGAGAAGCACGGCACCCACAGATGGGCACGCCCGTTTATCAGCGTCGTGTGAGCGTTATGGCTTCAACAAAGAGGCAAAGGAATGGTATGGTATGGTATGGTATGGTATGGTATGGTATGGTATGGTATGGTATGGTATGGTATGGTATGGTATGGTTTAACGTCGCGAAGCAATACATTCGCTACGAGGGATGCCGCAGTGGAGGGCTCTGGATTAATTTCACGTACCTGGGGTTCTTTAACCTGGGCTGACATCGCACAGCACACGGACGTTTTTGCATTTCCCCTCCGTCGAAAGCGGCCGATCGGGGCGGGAATGGGATCGATCCCGCGACCTTGGCACCAGCAGCCTAGCGCCAAAGGCACTTCACCGCCACAGCTAGTCAGACAAAAACAAAGAAAGGAGAGAGGGGGAGGTTAAGCAGGCATAACGCGCAATTGGGGGCTCTACAAGGGGAAGGGGGGGATAAATAGAGAGAGAGAAAAGAGAAAGAAGATAAAAGTCAAGAAAAGTCGGGAATAGTGAGCATATACCAACAATCCCAAAACAAAGCTTCGCTTGAACTTACGTGACAAAGTCGTGGTGTACGGCGCCACAAAACAAGAACTCACGGCGTATTCTAATCGGCGATTGGGAACGTCGCCCTGAATCCGAGAAGCACATTATTCGTAGCTGTTCAGTCAGAACTAAGGATTTGAATCCAAGTCGCCCACTGTAACACGCCCTTAGGTTTCGCGGCGCAAGAAAACGTGTTCCGGGTCATTGATTGGAATGTGCCATTAGATTGCGATTAGAGCGAGTAGGATCCGTTGAAAAAAAAAGTGTCAACGGACCTTCGCTGATTTTGAAAAAAAAAAAGTTTTTACCCACTTTCATATCAGAACACGACTAGTTGCCCCTGAAAACGCAGATCATATTCTTTATTGATAGTGCAAATTGCGTGACAGATAGATTTGCTCTTCATCTCTTGAGTTCACAATTGTTCGCGAAACCGCGCTAGAAATGCCCTGCTTTTTGTGGACGACTGCACTGCTGTGAATAACGGACATTTCTTTACACGCAACCTACCCAACGAAATATTCCATCGTCAGAAGAACCGAAACGCGAGCGTCGCCGCCCGGCGCTGCGTCACACTCAGGGCATTGTTTACCGCTGCCAGGGGAGCGTGTGCTCGGTCACCGAGAGGCGGACTTGTTGGACGCGGCACCTGCGCGGACGGCTGCGTGCGCATCGCGATCGGCGCTTTCTCGCGCTGCGGCCGCGCGTAATCCTTTAACAACAGCTAGCGTGACTAGGGCCTATAAATATTTTCCGAGACGTTTCCCCAAGTCACGCCAAGGTGACAAAGAGCCACGCCTGCACCGTAGCGCAGCGACGCCTCGGGAGGCGCTGCGGCGTCGTTTCGGCCGCGCTTCGAAGCGGCCGAGCTGCAGGTGCCCTCCCCCACCCCGCCGCCGGGTACCTGGGCCCGAGATAGCACGGCGCCCCGCGCACGCCAGCCACTAAGCGCCCGCATTTGTTCGCGCCCGCGCCGGCCACGATAGGATCCCGCGGAGCAGTCTCATTTGCAGAGTGATCGAAGGAGCGCCGAGAAGCGGCCACGCGATCATTAGCCTTCGCGAAGGACTCGGTTTCAGCGCGCCGTGTTGCTCCAGATCGCGGCTCCGATAAGGGCGCCCGGCACCACGTGCGAGCTGCTCATCTGCGAAGCCATCAGGGAACCCTCGGCGACAGGCCATCTGTCGCCCGGGGGGAAGAGGGGGTGCGCATTCTCTAGGACCACCCGGGGCCGCTGCCGCCGCGGATTAAAGGGATTACGCACGCTCGTCGCGCACGCGAGCGTGTTGCTCGCTTCGCAGCGTTAGGTCACAGGTGTAATGGTCGAAGCCGCCGCCTCTGGGAACCACTCGAGCACGGGCAGGCTTTGGAAAAGGGTTCGCGCCGACTCGAACTCGGCCTTCTTTTGCATGACAAATGGCAGCATCGGCCGGGCCACGAGGAGGGTAATTTCGGCTACACTATTCGAGTGCGGACCACATAGCGTGCCACCGAGAGACGTTCGCCGAGTCGCTCCGTGCGCTTGAAATTTTATACTTCTGATACCAAGACCTGTTATTTGTCCATTGTCCTGATGAGTGCCAAGTTACCCTAGCAGCAGTGGTATAGGAACACTGTCTAAGGCGGACTTAAGCTAATGCATAAGGCTTGAAGTCTAATAGCATAATCATGTGTTAGAGTTAAAGACCCCCTCCCCCCCCCCCCCCCTCCCAAGTCCCGCGCTTACCTCGATTACAGAAACGCGTCTAATAAAGCATGTGGGCTAGTGCTGGAAAATCGTCCACAATGAATAAAAATTTTAATTTTTGCAGCTAATTATCGAGTTATGTTCGGGAACGAACTATTGAGTAATAGCGCAAAAATTGCTAGCACAAAAGGCTGTTTGCTAAGGTGTGTTACGCCATCCCGCTCCGCTGTCATAAGATACAAGCAAAGCATGTGAGAAGGCAAGGTGTTGGCCTATCGACAGCTAGAACTGAAGGTCATTGGCCTGACGAATGCTAAAGCAACTGAGAAAATGTTGGCACTTGACTGAGGCTTTCGCATTATGCTCTTTTTGCTTAGTGTTTCCGTCTGCTGCCTTCATTTTGGCAGTTGAACATGGACGCTCGGAAGACAACTCTAAATTTACTAGCAGAGGTAGAGCCAGGCGCCACCTTCATTCTTAGGGGATGCAGATAAAATACATCCATCCAGAGGAAGGCCAGATCGCTTTGTGGGCGGTGGTTACTACAGTGCTCGGCCCCCTCGTGGCAGCTATTCTGTAAGTCCTCTGAAAGTAAAGAAGTCCAATCTCGGAAGAACATACAGGTTCTAAGAAATGGGACTGGATTCAGCTGGTGCGTTCTGAATAAACCGCTTAAACGAAATGAGGGACCACAGCTAACGCCCGGGCCTGAGTGGAAATGAACTCCATTCGTGATTGGCACCGTCAATAAAACCGAAAAGCAAGCAACTCGGAAGTTCGCATTCACTGCTGTCGATCTGGCCGGAATGTAAGGAACGCCAGCAAAGGATATCGATTCTTAATTTCCAGAACCCGCGCAAAGAAATCTCCTTTTAACTCAAGAAAAAGACGCGGGAAGCACACCGAGCTGCAGGGTGCCCAACTTGATTGCGTCCAGAATGGGGGACGGTAAGAAGCTGAGTTTATTTTTGCGCTGCCATGACCATTTTCTTGCCCATTTCCGGGACAATGCAGATGTTTGATTTTGGTTGCGTTTACTAGCTCTACATACTTTTTTTCCTTCCCGCTTTAGTCTTGCCGAAATGAAGCCAGATATCATAGGGCACCTTAAGCTGTAGATACGATGTAGCCAAGCCTTCCGTTATTTCACTAGTGCGTCAGTGTGACCACCCAGATTTTAAAAGCACGAAAGACACTGTCAGTGGTACGTGTTTGTCCCCGCGGCTTCTCTACGCCACCATAAACGAACGGAAAGAATCGCTTCGGTGCTGTGGCCGTTCTTTCCAAAACTAACTTTCTATAATCTTGCCTTCTTAGCTTCATTTTGACCGTAATACGTACTGCACTAATTTTTAATACGGATGAGTCAGTTGTTAGTGAAATCAGGGGAATGCATTTCGTCCCAGCTGCCAGGACATGAATGCGTAACCTAACGCGTCATCCATTTTTTTGTGTTATTAGTTGCATGGCCGCCTTTCCGAGGTAAACGTTTCACATTCTTCATTTTCAACATCCACAATTTTGGCGGACTCCCCGACAAATGGCTGTACGGAGAGCTTGACGAGGTCAGAGAGCCGTTGCCAGGCAACAACGACAGCAATAGTTTTGCACAATCATATGTTGATAATAAATGAATGTGGACAGTTTTTAGCACAGAATAACAAAGAAATGAAGCAATAACATCATAAGAATACACTCCAGAAACAAAGCTCCCGTTTCAATACAGGCATAAATACAGCATAAATGGACACATGAAAACCACAAATGAAAATAATTCTTAGGTTAATTACATATGATACCACTACAAGGTGGAAACAGCAACACAATACAGATCAATCGAGAATAATTAAGAGAAGAATTTTGCGGGCTAAGCTAGAATTGTTGAGACTGTAATGACGTAGCTGGTACTTTATAGGTAGGAACGGGCGTGATAAAAATTAAAGACTGCAAAAGGTAATTTGTTTAGTGGCATGGAATCACCCGTTTTTCAGAGGAATGTGTTATACAAATATTAGAACGTGTTGTTGCACGCAGTAGAAGATGCATTATAATTTGCTGACATGGTTCGTTACCAAAGTGTACGTAGTAGGCGAGACGGTAGTTGTTAAGAGACTGAATACTGAACATTTGATTCTGATTAAATCGTTCTTTTTAAGGATGTATATACGGTACCTTGTTTACACAACGTACGGCTTTTTTTTCTGTGGAGACAAAAGGGTAGCAATTTTTTTTATTGCTTTTTCCCCAATGCTAAATATTGTCCTTTTACTCCGTGGAATATAACTAAACTGAAGCAGCCATTGGAAACACTAATTTAGGTTTGACGTCATTAAGTATTCGACATTCAATAATCAGAGCACAGGCAAATATGTGCCATGATGTACGCTGATAAGCACGAAGGGTTGTCCTCTTCCCACAACGTTTTTTTTTTTTTTTTCACGATGGCTTCCTTCCTTTTTTTTCTTTTTTTTTTGCTCACAAGGCAAGAAATTCCGAACTCCTCTATATAGCAGCAAGCTTTGCTAAAGCAAAACCGTGCACCCTGCGAGCTAATGAAAATATCTTCGTTCACGTGCTCGGTAGCGGTGAGCGCTAGTATAATGAATGTAAAAATACCAGCGCATTCATGGGACGGCGGCTTTTCTGCGAGGCTCTTGCCCTTCCACGTGCCGTTTTCCTTTTGAGCCGGCGTCGCGCCGAACTTGCATGTGCGTCCACATCCGTGGCGCTATTGTTCGGCTCCAAACCAGACGGCTGACTTTGCAAACGGCGGAACGATGCGCGCGCACATGCAGACAAAAAGAAAGTATGGTTAGTAATTTTTTAAAAATCCATCGCCTGACACAAAAACGCTTAGATAAACAGCGCAGCGGAGGCTTTCAGCGATTCACGACGGAGAGGAAGGAAACGGCAGTCGCTTTCACGTGGAGTTCTCTTTCGAGTTCTCCGGCGTCCGCCGAAGCCCGGGCAGCAGCGTATCGAAGAGCAACTTTCCGCGGCGGAATGTTGCGCCCTGGCGCGAGGGCCGCGTGCACGCCGCGGCAGGCTGCGGCTATCGGCTTCCAGGGCGCCGGCCACGCATTGATTCGAGGGCGCCAAAGAAGCTATGACCGAACCCTATTAGGCATCCGGGAAGCCCGAGCCGCGTGCCCACTGCCGGACGAACTGGCAGCGGCTGCTGCTTTGTTCGCCCCCCCCCCCCCCCCCCCCCTTTCGGCGGCAAATGCTTCCGGAAAACGATCGCACGGCCGGAGTACTCACAGATAACCCCGCGTTCGATCCAAAAGTCAATACGGCCCAGCTTCCGCCACGCCACGCCAGCCTCGACGCAATCCTAGCGAGGGCCGTCCAAATCCGCCGGATCCTGCTGCTGCCACCGCCTCCACGGAGCGCCAGCCGGCTGGTCACGGGGCCCGCACTAATCACGAGCCCGTGACCGGAGCCCGGCCGAGCCCCAGTGCCGGCCCAGTTGCGGGACGCGATGGGCTGACTCACGCCTACGGGCGACGCCGCTGACAACTTGAGATACGAGCCAGCGGTTGAACACTCCTGGGCAGCAATACAGCTTTCTGACGAGACGCGTTCCGAGTTCAGCTTACGCCCTGGCTTCGGCAAGCATGCCAAGCGTAATTCGGAGGTTATCGAGTTTGTTTCGCGGCATAAACGGCCCAGTAATTTTTTCTCCTGGCGTGACAGTCGCTTAGTCTGCTCTAAAAATGACTGTGCGGGATGCAGGAATACTTCGGCTAGCTGAGCTCATATATTCCTTCCAGCTTTCTTGTGGAAAAATTGCGGAGGGCGCTTAAGAATGCGAAAGCTTTATTTTTTCTATTTATTTCTTTATTTCTGTTTAATTTCCTTTATTTTTCTGTTTATTTTATTTCCTATTGACGCACCTATTCATTAGCATGCAGTCGTAAGGCAACGCAGATATTAGGTTCATCTTGGTTCGCTGAAAAGCCACGTGGTTTTGTGGCCTGTGGGCTGTTTGCTCGCATCGCGTTCTGGAAGTCGTGGGTTCAATTCCCTTCACCCTCGGAAGCAAATTTATTTTTCTTTGATACCACGCCGATGCCATGTTCGATTTTTGGGACTATACTTCTGCGGTAAACGGCAACGCTAGGTTTTGTTGCTGATGAGCCATATAATGCTATTGCATTAATAAGCTGTGCTAGAGCAGTTTCCAGTATGTTAAGCCTGAAGTCATCACTTCTACTTGTAGAGGCGCTCACATGAACAGGTGCGCTCTCTTAAGTCTCCTCTGAGCTCTGTTCTCGACGGACTCAAGGAATCATGTAATATCGATGTCACAAGTCTCCCGCACGCGCGAAAAGTGATCTCGCCGCGTAGTTACCAACGTTTTCAACGACGACCACATTTCACTGTCCCACATGGCACGCGAATCCAACTTTAGTCGACACAAGTTTTGGTCTCAAGCCACAGGCTGGTAAAAGAGTTATTGGCATCGGTGGCGGATCACACGTCCTGAAGACTTTTGTCCCGATAGTATGTAGTCGTACCAGCTGGTCCAAGCACTCTACTTTCAAAACAGATTTTGCTACGCACTTCGTACCCATCACTCTAACTTCCTGTAATTAAAAGTATTATCATTTCATAAGGCGACAGTTTCGTTTTCTCCTAAGATCATAACCGGCACTGGGTTACTTAATGGGCGCCCGGTGTGTGCGAAAGCGATTGTCACGTTAGCCGCGCGCATGGTTCTAAACAAGCGTTTCGCACACTTCTTGGATTGCTGTGTACGTAAAAATCCGATCATTTAGCGAAGCAGTCCCCTGGTCTAAAATGGGAACGCACTGCGACTATCATATCAAGGTGCAAACGCACAGGAATCGGCAGAACACATCACCTTGCGTTGTGGTATAGCGATTCAGGCTCCCCGTATATGGGTTCAACCAACAAGTTGAGTGCTCTGCAGCGGGAATAATTCTCGACATCGGCCAATATTTCGGTCGTGGCCCTGTATCCTTAATAATAATTTCCTTTCGAATAGAGACTCATTTCAGCGATTCACACCAAATTGGCCCGATCGCCAACTTTCTTTAGTTTTCTGTGTTTATCTCTTCACCTGAAAATACTTAATAGTTCACACTCAGCAGTGTAGCGCTGTTTGTTTGAGAGCTTTGTTAACCCTGTAAAGAGGTTCCAGGAGTCTAGGTTGCTTTATGTTTGTAAGTTCAACAAAAATTTGATCATTGCTAGCCCTTGCAAAACTGTCCTTGGGATGGCAGGTTTACTAGGGTTAAAATGCGACAGGCGCGCAACAGGTCCAACAGGCCCTTGAAAAATCCGCCATTAGCTTTTGTACGCCTTAATTATTAAGCCGTGGTTTGGCCTCAGCCTGTGCATGACGTCCACTTTCTTTAGACTGTAGCGCGCCGTCGTTCGGCTACCTGAAGTTCTGGGTGTTTTATTCAGGAAGTTATACATATAGGCCAGTCGGAGAGCAAGAAAAATCACTCTAATACAGAATTAACCCTCAAGTTATAGAGTGACTAACAAGATAGCTCATTTTGAACCCCAGGTGGTCGAAATCTCCGGAGCCCTCCACTACGGCGTCTCACATAGCCTTAGTCGCTTTGGGACGTTAAACCTCATAAACCAACTAACCAACCAACCATTTTGAACTCTGAGCGAGAGGGCATGTGCCATCTAGGCTGTCGTCCGTTCCTATACTCAACGAGTTCGGAGCCTGCGCGTTTCTGAACTCTGAAAAAGCCTGGTCAGTGCCCTGGTTAAGCGAAAGAATACTCTGTTCGTTATGCCATTTGTTGCCTTGATTGGCTTTACTGTGGCGTGCAACAACTGTCCAATTTCGCCTCAAGCAGAGAAAACCGCCCATGTTTTCTAGCTGCTGTCCAATAGCAAGCAATGACCTGGCGGTGCATGGCAGTATACCGATTCTGAGGAAGCCTTTTGTTCCATAAAAAGGCAGCTGCTAACCTTGTTCTTCAGTTGTCGGCATCCAGTAGCGAAAACGACTCTAGGCACTTGTGCGGTGGCCTTTTAAGAAATTTGCGGAAGACCTTTGCGAGAGTCGGCATAGTTGCGAGGGCCGAGGAAGCCAAGCCGAAAAACAACGCCGAAAACAGTTCCACACCAGGAGCGCAATTTCGCTCCGGCACCGGTTTCCTAAATAAGTCGTTAGCCTCCTTTTCCTCTCACCCGCTCCAGCTTAGCGGGGGCGCCGAAACGAAGGTTAGCCCCTTTTCGTCGCCGCTGCATAAGCGCGGGGCGAGGCCGTCAATTTGCGCCGCCATTTTCCCTCAGCGCGGGCCGCGCGTGCAGGGAGCGAACACCTGGTCAGCCGCAGGGGAGCCACGCATCTCAATGAAAGTCGCCGCCCACCTGGGAGAGCTCCCCTGCTCGGCGCCGGGAGCGTCAGCTGCCTCCCCACGTCGCGGGCGCCGCCGGGCTAACCACGCCGCATTACGAAACGCTCTCACACGCGCGCCGTTTTCAGCGCTGTATCTCCGAGCGCAGAATCCTCTTAGCGCAGCACCCCGCGCCGCACGCTCCCCCGCTTCCGCCCGCCCAACAGCTGCGGGGGCCTCTCTCTCTCTCTCTCTCTCTCTCTCTCTCCCCCCCCCCCCCCCCCCCCCTCTCTTCGCGCCCGCCACGCCACGCGCGCGGCATAAAAGGAGAGGGCGCGTTGCTGAAACAACAACCAAATAGGCCCCAGCAGCTGGCAGAAGAGAAAGAGCTGCGCAGCAAGTATATACCCTCGAGTAACCGCATGCATCTTTTATTCCGGCCTGTCCAGACCGAACACAACACTGTACGGTGTGGGGCTTTCGTGCGCTCGCGTGCTTTTCCCGGTGCCTTCGGACGCCGGCCAAATCTGAGGAAACCTGCTGCTGCTACGCTCGTGTGCTGACGGACTAGTCCTGTAAAAGGCCCCTTATCACTCCCGTCGAGTAGTCATAACGACTGGGATTTATTTATTTATTTATTTATTTATTTATTTATTTATTTATTTATTTATTGTTTTTACGTTCTACAAAGCCCCCGGTAGGAAACGAATTCGAACAGTCGTCACGCCCGGAACAGCTGGCTTAGTCCTCCAAGGCGAGTCCTTGCTTTTGAAGGCTGGTTAATGTTTTAAGAGGACAATTGCAACTGTAAGTCGTCATCGTTTATTTTTCAAATCTACTAAATCTACTGACAGCTAGACCGGCGTAGTTCCAGAGTAAGTGAATACGAATTAGTATGTTTATTAGCATAACATCCGCGTACTAGGGCATTTTTGCGAAAGCGCAGCTCCTAGTTATTAAGGAGAAATCCTTTAATTCCTAATACTGTCGTTAGCAGCCGTGTCGGCAGATGTGTTCGCGTTTTGGTTACGTGCCTTATATGGGCATATGCCAATCATTGCTTAATCGATAATTAATTGATGGCATTCGAATGATATCGGAACGCGATTTAAAGTTCTCTATGATAATTGCATGGTAATTAACCTTTCTAGTCAGACCAGACCAATAAATAGAATCGAGTAGGAAATTGGTCGAGTTGGGGAATCGAACCAGGGTCTTCGGAGTGCGAGACGAGCACGCTAACCACTCCGCCATGCCAGCTCGATGGTTTGGAATGAACAAAGGCGCGTCTAGCTAATACGGTGTCTTCCTTCACTCCCATCTTCCTCCCTTCCCGTTACGTTGAGGTTCAGGTGTCCACCGAGATATGCGAGGCAGATACATTTCCTTTCCTCAAAAAACAATTTACCGACGAGCAAGGCGTAGAGCCGAACGGGCGATGGCGTTCTGTGGACTCCCTGACAGCGTTGCAAGACGCTGTCGCGTTCCACTCTTAGAGGAGAAGCTTAAAATCAGCTTAAAGCATGTTCCCCACATCGGTGACACAAGCAGCAACACCGCGCTTAAGGCTTTCGCCTCACCGCACTTTAGGTCAGCAAAGTGCCCCCCTGACTTATTTCTTAGCTCCGGCGTGAACACCTATCTTCGCTTGCCCAAAAGCTGGCCCTATAACAGAGTTTTTCGAAGGCCGCACTCAAGCATTCGCAAACTACCAGCGACAGTTGACCTCGGTTGGTTTTCATTTCATTGGCTGCCACAATAGCAACAAGATGAAGCAGAACGAATAAGTAGTTCTACACTCTCCAGAGCTCGTTACGGGCACTCCTTTATCTTTTCCTTATTCCATGCTAACCGCAACTCACTCAATCCAGCAATCTAAAATGCTGCCGCAGTACCAGCAGCACAGCTTTTGCCGAGAACGCTGCGCGTGGGACAAACTCATGAAGCGGGTGCTACCAGGAGACAGGCGAGACCGTGCGTCAGGGGATCCGCCAGTTTCGCTTCCCCGTCGCCCTGTATACTGCGGGGTCGCAAAACTGCTCGACGATTACGGCACTTCCTGTGCTCACTTATGGTTCAACTGCCGATTCATGGCTAGCTCAAGTTGCGACTATAAGTTTTCAGGTAAATCTTACGCTGATTCCAACATGATCAGCCGCGCACCTGTGCGAACCTGTGCGACAGTTATTGGGCCTACAATTTTTATGCAAGGAATCGCCCCACTTGGGCAAGGCAGTGCGTCGCTCTTCACAAACCCTCCAGTATGTGCCACCTGAAATATATGACCTGGAGGGAGGGGGGGGGGGGGCTACTATTACTACTACGCTGGCTACTAAGAATATAGAGCAGAAAATGAGTCTGTAATTGTTACACGAGTTAAAACAATTTTTAAGCAAATTATATGCCCAAATCGTATAAAAATTCGATTTCTAACGATATTAAGTACGTAATCACCACGACGTCTTAGCGAACACCAGCAGTTTCGGACTTGTTTGTTCTCAGCGTAGCGATTTTATAGGTGACGTTCTTAGTTCCTGTCGTGTCCGGTCGCTGTGTTGAATGCAGCGAAAGACGCACACGGTACTTTTAGACTTCGTTTATTTAAAACCGATGAGGGTGCGACCAGCGTCGACCGAGGCAGGAGCCGAACTGGCCGCCCGAAGAAAGGAGGGAGCGGACAAGCGTCCACGGGAGGGAGTGGCTTCCCAGAACAGGAGGAGGGTGCGGGGGCGCACCGTGGGGGGGCATCTGGTGACAGCGTGCGACGAGGGGCAAGTGTCGTTAGGAGGAGGATTGAGTGGTCGTTAGGAGGAGGATGCGAACTGTCGTTAGGAGGGGAATGCGAGTGGTCGTTAGGAGGGGGCGCACACACACAAAAGCAATAAGGGGACACAACACTTCCTTCCCCCTTAGAAAGTTGCCTGGTATCGTGCAGGGGGTCGGCGCTCACGCGTGGAGGCGCGCTGGCTTTGTGCGCTCGGGGGAGAAACACTTGTAGGCTGGCTGTTGTTCGCTGTGTCTCCTAGGTCTGTCCTGGGCGAAGTCTCTTCTTCCGGGAAGAGGTGCCAGGCTATGTGGGAAGATCGTGCACGTGTTCTCTCCGCTGGCGGACAGCTCTCAGACGGCGTCGTAAATCTACGCAGCTGGTTGAGATGTCGGCGTGCTACTGTGCCATGTATGTTGACGAGCCAAGAGCGCAGGCCTATGCGTCTGACAATTGTAGCTTCCTCCCAGCGTGGCTTTTTCAGAAACTGTCGGGCGAGGACGCGCTGCCCCTCATTAAGCGTGCCGCAGCGCGGAATTGCTTTTTCTTCCCGGCACGTCTCTGCCTTTGGCTCGGGGAGGATGGCTGTGAGCTGGGTTCGCATTTCACGCTCGAACATCATTTTCGAGGGGGTCTCGCCTGTTGTGCTCTGAACCGTCGTGTGCTGCTTGAAGAGAAAGCGCGCAAGGCGGCGCTGCAGCGAGCCTGTCTGATCTCTTTCAAGGGCGCGTTTTAGCTCGGCTACGTAGCGCTCGGCTTGTCCGTTTGTCGCTGGGTGGTAGGGGGCCGATGTAACTGATGAGATCCCGTTGTCGCGATAAAACTTGAGGATCTCCGCAGACACAAACGGTGTTCCGTTGTCCGACACTACCTTGCGCGGCAGGCCGAACGTTGCAAATAGTGATCGGAGGTTGTCAATGACTGCTGCCGAAGTCGTCTGTCCCATTTGCCTTATCTCAAGCCACTTTGTGTAGGCATCTACGACCACAAGGAAAGTGCAGCCCTCAATTGGTCCTGCAAAATCAATGTGCAGTGTGTGCCATGGTGTGTCTGGCTTTTCCCATTCTGGGACAGGAGCTTTCGGCGGGGCGCTCCGGCTGCTCTGGCAAGGCTTGCATTCTCGCACCACTGTTTCGATGTCGTTGTCAATGCCAGGCCACCACATGTAGCTTCTGGCACACTTTTTCATTGCAACGATGCCCCGATGTCCGGCGTGGATGAGAGACATAGCTTGTGCGCGTAGTTCTCTCGGCATCACAACTCGGGACCCAAATATGATGCAGCCGCGATGGGTGCTCAACTCTGTAGCTCGCCTGCGGTAAGCGTCGAAGTTGTCCCCTTTGAGTTTATGCACGTTGCCTTGTTGAACAGCTGTGTAAACTAGCCGGAGAGCTGCGCACTTCTGCGTAGATGCTGCAACTGTGCCTGCTGTAAGCGGAGGTTCTGGCAGTGCTTCGAACATCAGAACGTCTCCTGGTGGAAATGGTTCGTCAAAAGTTGCGTCTAGTGGCAGACGGCTTAGCGCATCGGCGTTTTGATGTTTGCCGCATATCATCACGCCTAGTGGAGAAAACCAGTTTCTCCCTAGAAGGCTTGATCCTGTGCCCTTCACAACAAGCAGAGGTAGCGTATGGGTCTGGCCGTTGTAGTTAACCTGCACGTTGGCAGAGCCCAATAGTGGCAGATTCTGTCCTGACCACGTTCGCAGGTGCGTGTCGTCTTGTTGCAGGGCGGGTGCGTCAGATGGCCATGAAGTTCGGAACGTGTCCTCACTGATCAGAGTACAGGCTGCGCCGGAGTCCACCTCGAACTTAATCAGCTGGTGATGTACGCTTACTTCTGTAAAAATCTTCGGTCGCGTGCCGAGATTCATGGTGTTCAGGTCGTACAACACAGATGGTGTTGCTGATGTTGTTCCATGGAGATCAGATAGCGGCGTATTCTCTGAGGCGTTGACGCTGTGATTAGGCTGGGAAGGTGACTTTATCTTGGCAAGTCTCCGTTTCGTAATGCATGCTCTTTCGATATGCCCTCGCTTGTGGCAAAAATTACACGTGGCTGACTGGAATCGACATCCCTGGGGGTTGTGTTGGTCGTCACACCGCCAGCAGCGTTGTGCCTTTTTGACCGATTTTACAACAACAGAAGGCTTGCGCACCTGGTTGCTTGTCTGGTGTACCGGCTCGGTGTTCCGGCGAATCCCTCTCTGCTGGTGACCGGCGCTCTCCGCTCGAACGGCGATGTCGTAAGCTTTGCTGAATGTGAGGTCCTTCTCAGCGAACAGGCGCTGCTGCAGTGACTCGTCACTCAGTCCGCACACAAATCTGTCGCGTAACATCACGTCCAAGGGAAGCATGGTGGTGTTAGCAGAAGAAGCTGCGTCTCCCTCCTGCCCGGTAGCTGTTGTCGACAGCGTTCCAAAATTGCAGTCGGCAGCGAGCTTCTTGAGCGCGGCTACGTAGGCGCTCACAGTTTCTCCTCCCAGTTGATCTCGTCGTTGGAAGCGAGCCCGGCTGTAGACCTCGGATGGCCTTGGGTCGTAGTGCTTTTGCAGTGCTGATACGATGTCGTCGTAAGACACTGCCGCTGGTGTGCTTGGCTGAATAAGGGCGCAGACAGTATCGTAGGTCTGCTCCCCGCACAGCGTCAGCAGGTTGGCCCTCTTCAAGGCTGGGTCTGTGATGTTGTTAGCTTCAAAGTAGAACTGAAGGCGTCCAACCCACGATGACCACGATGAGCCGTTGAATTCTGGTATCTGATTGGGAAACCCTCGCGTAGCCATGGCTTGTCAATAGCGTTGCGTAGCGCGGGTCGAATCCACTTTCTCGTCGCCACTGTCGTGTCCGGTCGCTGTGTTGAATGCAGCGAAAGACGCACACGGTACTTTTAGACTTCGTTTATTTAAAACCGATGAGGGTGCGACCAGCGTCGACCGAGGCAGGAGCCGAACTGGCCGCCCGAAGAAAGGAGGGAGCGGACAAGCGTCCACGGGAGGGAGTGGCTTCCCAGAACAGGAGGAGGGTGCGGGGGCGCACCGTGGGGGGGCATCTGGTGACAGCGTGCGACGAGGGGCAAGTGTCGTTAGGAGGAGGATTGAGTGGTCGTTAGGAGGAGGATGCGAACTGTCGTTAGGAGGGGAATGCGAGTGGTCGTTAGGAGGGGGCGCACACACACAAAAGCAATAAGGGGACACAACAGTTCCTTATGAGCGTGAACGAGCTCAGTGCTGCACCATCATTCTTAAAATATCGCAATCGGCGACTCCTTCCCTAAGCTAGCCGAAGCACAGTTCTGAGAAAGGTAATGCTGCACGCACCCTCCGGGACCGCCTTTACCGGCATCCCCAAGAGGGAGAGACATGAAAACACATACACTGGACAACGTTTTTATTTGCGCGTGTTTGAGAGGAAATTTCCGAACAAAGGGCGAGCGCAAAGTGACTGTTACTGTGTCAAACTCATTCGAGGCACATGCTAATGCGTTCATTCCGTTCCGAGACCTACCACCAGCGTTCAAACCTAATGCCATACCGAGAGCATCTACACGAGGAAACGACAGCACGTAGAGGTTCCGAATTCTGTGTAACGCCGAGGTTTCGAAGCCTTCTTCGGAATTTCTCCACAAGCTCGTGATACACACGACTGTTCCGAGCATATTCAAGTGTTTATAGATGCGCCAACGTGCTCCCGGTCAGCAAAAAGTCTAAATCGCTGCTGTGAGTACACGACCACATTGCAAGCTCGCTCTAGCAAATAAACACCCTGCTTTCTCTGCGAACGCAAACTAAAATATGCATGTGGCTTGCCGCAACAGCGATGTTAGAGACGCTTTGTCTGCATTGATGCTGTTCAAGCTTGCTCGCTCGACTGGTGCACGGCTAGCAATGAGTGCATGCCTTTCAACGCGGAGATTACTCGAATATTTGTCTTCATATCCCAACAGGACCAAGCTAATAGCAGCCGACAACCTTCAAGTGGATACGCCCCTTCAGTAGGCGCTTCACGTATTCTCTCTGAAATGTTCCATACGCAACGCTTCAGCTCTATACACGCTGCTTATAGCTGCACTGCCAGCAGGAGAGCAGTAGAGAGTAGTCACGTGACAGAAGCGTAGGATGGCTGCGCTCCTTCGTTGCCCACTGGAATGCATGGGCTGAATGCGAAGTTTTCCCTTTAGAGTCAGTTAATTAACTCTTATGAACTGCCTGCTGCCGCATCCACCGCAGTCGCCTATGCGCTGGTAGTTGCGGTGCACGTTTTAAGCATGACGGTTATCTGTAAGCGCGTTTAGAAAGTCATTACGAAGCATCCAGCGCAAACTGAGCACGACCCCTTTCGCCTGCCCCCGCCGTACCCTCCTCCTCTACTTTCCATCTTACTTTTCCGCCTTTCACCGTTACCTCCTCTTCCGCCTTTTCATTCTCTCCCTCCCTTCGCTATCGCTCTACTTCCATGTTCTTCGCTTTGCTGTAGTTCCTCCGGTTCGCCGTACTCTTCGCTTTTCTCTAGTTGTGCCGGTTACGCCGACGACGACGACGCGCAAGCCAGGAAAGGGCACCCAGGAGCTGCGCTCTAAAAGGCCTCCTTGTTTCCGCCTCCGCGAAGGAAGGGCCGGGAGCAGATGCGCTGAACGCTCGGGTCCGAGGCACGGCGCATCGACCATTGCGGACACTGCCAGGGGCATTGTCACCGGCCGAGCGCCTATATTACAATCGCGAACGCTCGGAGGGCGCGCAGGCTACGCCGTAGCCCCGAGGAGAAGCAGGCAGGGGGCGAACAACGAGCGGCAGAGGAACGGCGCTTCTCTGGGAGGAGGAAGAGGTGGGCGCAGCTTGGCGAAACACGTCCGCCACTGCCGAGTCCATTGTGCGGGGGGCGAGCGCGGCGCCGGAAGCATCTCAAAGAGCTCGACGCCAAAGTTGGGTCAGAGCCTGCTTTGTATGTGCGAGGCCGCCCTGAGCGGCAACAGACGAACGGAAGCGGCCGCCACTACTTGTTGATGTTGGCCGCGGCGGCGGCGCCCGCCAGATGGAGACGTTCGCAGGACCCGATCGCCGGCTACGCTGGACCCGGAGCGCTAAACTTCCCTTTTACCCGCGCGCCGTCCTTCTTCGTTTCCTTTTTTTGTCACTTTCTTGGGCGCCGTTGTCCCGCGCTACTGCGCCGAAAGAGAGACAGGCAGCGCACACTCTATCAAGCTTCGATTCCGCCGACAGAAGAGAAACGCGCCAGAGCGCGTGTCACAGCGCGAGTGTCGCCCGGACTCCGACGTGGCCTTTATTTCTCTTCGCTTCTTTATTTTTGTTTTTGCCTCTTCTCAGTGCTTCCTACTGCTTCCCGCTTCGCGAAAAAAGAAGCTGAAAGAAATAGCAAGCACTTGTCTGCACCGGGAAGTCAGACAGTGCAAATTAAAAACCCCTGAGCAGGAGAAATTCGCATGATTCCGCTCGAGCAACGAAACGCAACGATAGCGAATTCGTTAAAAAGCTTGGTCACCCTCTCCGCACTTCTTCCTTCATGACTGTATTTTTTATTGGTGGAAATTTTCCTACGTGACTAAGTGCACAAATTTATTTCTCCATCACAGTGCTAATTGGGCGCATGCGTTCTTTAGTCGTCAGCGCTGCAGATCGTACCTGGTTCAGCATTGAATTGAAATGGTAAGACCCTGTCCATCCCCCCCCCCCCCCCCCCCTGTGCCCTTTTCGGACAGAGAAGACGAGATGCAAGTACGTCGCATCAGGTGGAGGTTGTTATCTAAGTCAATCGCGTAGTTATAATGCAGCGAGGGAATTTCTGCAATATCAAGATGATGTAAATAATTGCTTGAAGGGGCTGCTGAGGAATGCGTGTAAACCACTGATCCCATTGATGTCGAAACAATAAAAAGAAAAATCAGCCATGGCACACGTCTTCGACCCGGGGCTCGACCAGCATTGGCCCTTGGGTGCAGAGAAACGTTGGCACCGCAAGTGTGACTCGTGTCAGCCGCGAAGGGCGGGCCAGGCGGCACGCGCGCTTGTTGCGCCCCCTCTGTCCGCCTCGAGCCATATTCGACGCTGCGCCCAAAGGGCCCGGCGAACAAACAAAAGGTCACTTGTTGATCGGACTCGCGCGAGCGTAGGGAGGGGGGGGGGGGGGGGGGATAAATCCTGGCCGCGGCGGCGCGCGCCGTGGCGGCAGCGCCATCGATTGCGGGCCGGCGTCGCGTGCCCGCGCGCGCGCCTCGCGGGACGCCGGGAAGAGCGCCAGATAAGGGGGGAGGCCAATGAGGAAGCCGAGGACGAGCGCGAGCCTAAAAGCTTCATCTCTCTAATGCCCGTGTCGCTTATCGCGGAACACGCGAAAGGCTGCGGCGGCGGAAGCGGAGAGTACATCGTCGGGAAAGTGTACGCCCGGCTACAAAAGGGTAAAAATGCGATGACGGCGCCGCCAGTGAGAAGAAAAAGAGAACGAAACGCGCGGGAAAGGCCGGCAAAATGGGCCCAGAAGGCACTGCGGGCGAGCGGAGCCGAGACACCTTGGGAGCGTTTATATACGACGCGCCAGACGAAACAAACATAACGTACCGAGGTCGGGGGAAAAAAGAGGGGACAGTGTTTGCGAACGCATTACTGCTGTTTGTTGGTTTCACTGGGCATGCAAGCGACCCGAGTCAAAACGCCGACGCTCTCGCGAGGTTTACGGGGCAGCCTGTGGGCGAAGCTATACGCTTTCGCCGGAGCAAGGCTCAAGTAAACAAATCTCAAGCTATGAGAGTGAAAAGAAAAGAAAATCTGCGGGTTTCCAGGCTTCGTTGGGATTATAATGCGGTCGTAAAAGTGTTCTCAGGATCGATCTTGATCTGGGCCGATGCCATCTAGAGTGTCCGGCCAATAGAGCCGTAAGGTCGTAAATTAAAGCCCTAAACGTCAGCTGGATGACGTTGGAAACGCTCGGAGGCGAATGTAGGCGGCAGTTTCTCGCCACTTCGAGGCCCCTCCCCGCCTGGGAAACAGTGGCGACAGCGCCGTCACTGTCATAAACATAACTTCCTGACAAGACGGAGACGTCTAGCCTCGCCAGCGAAGTGATCGAAGAGGCGCTGGATTCTGTTTACGTCCCTGGCGCAGTATTTCATGGGATGAGAAACGAAGGAGCAACAATGTGCGGCTTCGTATGGCAGTGGCGTCCAGTGTAATCCGCACAATGGCCGCCAGGCAGAGCCTTAAGACGTTTTCATAAACAAAGTCGAGCCGAAAATCTATTTCGCTTCAATGTCGGGCCACATTTTTCAGCAGACAATCATGCGCTGATCCGTAATGATAAGAAAACGGGGAGGAAACAAAATTGAGGAAGCACAGTCTGTGAAGAATTTTACGCCGAGGAAATGTTTGAGTTCTCGTAAAGGCACCGCGGCTTGTCTGTGAGTGGCAGAAACAGTGCATTCGGTGTCCTTCGATATTATTACCTGGAAGGGCTTTTCTTTCATTCGGTAGCAGGCACTCGTGAAACCGAAAAAAGAGGTTTTCTTCAATGTTATTAAAAGTTCCCTGCATGCAAGTTTTTTGTTGTTGTTTTTTTTCTAAAGTAGCAGAACATAAACCAAGCATAAACGGCGCTAATGCCTGCCCCCGAGGCTCATGTGCTCCTGTAGGGCATAATCTGGCGCTTGTCGCTTCGGCGCAAAGATAAGGATTCCGCATAGTTTGATTTTGCTCAAGTTCCGACGCACTGGAGCGCCCTGACGCAAATTTAACTCAGCGGTAACGGGCGCTCTGTACATAACAACACACTGATGAGTTCTAAACTGTTACATCTCAGGTGTTTTTGCGACAGCGCATTGTGGGAAAAATGAATATTGCGGAATTCTTGCATTTATTTCACAATGGCGTATTCCCTATAGGTTTCACTTTCAGTGAAGCTTGCACCTGAGTGTTGGCTGCTGTAAATATGCAATGGCGCACTGTAGTTTTGCCACTGTTCTGACAAAATTTGACGGTCGAATAAATATATATAAAATAATTTATCTTGAAATGGTATTTCTGCGAAGTTTTCAATGATTGTTTCTATTTATCCTGAAGCCTCTGAGATCGAACATTGCTTTACAAACACCTCTGCTTGCTTCCGGCCTTTTCTGCAAATAAGTGCTCTTCCTTTTCGCTCCAGACTCAATTTAGTATAACGTTACATGGAATTCGGGACAGCGTTCTAGTTCACTTTCTTCGCCAGGGCATGGGGTATGACAAGTAACTAAGAGTTCTGTTTTTTTTTTTTCTGCAAAAAAATATGGTGGTAGCGAAGGTTCCATCTGAGAACCTGTTTATCGGGGGCCTGTAGCCTATAGAACACTCGGCTACGGAGCGACATATACATGCGTATGGACGTATTAGCTTATAGCCCTGCAGCGTGAGATATGGTAATCGTGGGGCGAGAATGAATGTTTTGGACAATTTTCTTCTTTGTTTCAACAAACACAACTTTTAATTCTGGAATGCCCACTTTATGTTCTAGATGAAGCCGGCCGAAGAAAGCGATTGGAGCAGTAGACTCTTCAAAAAAATTTTTTTTCACCTAAAGGGGTTATAAGTTTTCTCCATAGACGCGCATTGTTAAACTTTGAATGATTTTAGTACAAATATTAGGCGAGGCATGGAGAC